>NC_141691.1:1841254139-1841854139 GCF_964263255.1 Lissotriton vulgaris | reverse complement strand
ATCCTTGGTGCAACGGCATCAGCTGTTGCATGGCTCAACCTTGTACCTTATAGGTGTTACGCCATGCAAAAGTTGATGTTGTTGCACCAAGGATATCGTGCTGCATAACTAAATACTTATAAAGTCCCAAAAGCGAGACCTATTGGCTATGCCAATGCTTTTTTTTATTGTGTAGCCAGAAGTCATGTCTCTTGTTTTTTACAGATGATTGATAACTGAAGGGTAGATCTGATGTTCTGTACTTTTTAAATGCACACCTATCCTACACCTGGACAATCCAAAACAGAGTATTTTTGAAAAACAAACTTAATAACAATACAGTACACCGCGTAACATTTATTTTTACAAAATGTCACACTGAGTGGCTGCTTTTGCAGTCTCTATTGAATATCCATAACTCAAAATAGCGACTCAACTCATAGTTCTAAACCAGTTAACAACAGCTGATATATCCTGAGTTTTATAGCCTTAGCAGGTGCAATAAATATCACACCATTGGGGGCTGCTAACGTTAAGCGTCATTACAACATGCAGTGGGTGTCCTTTTTACCCACATATGAGAGATGTTAACCAAACTCATTGCAAAGGCAAGGGCCGGCCACGTTCCAATCGAGACGTCAATGTAACACCACTCATAAATTCCAGGCGCCTTGGAAGGCACGAGTCGTTTCCGAAAAGAAAAAACAAATTTAATTTACGAGGCAAAGGGATTTAGAAATATGGCAAAGGATAAAAATAATTCGAAAAGTGACTTACGGCTAATAGCTGTAACTATAATTCCAGAGACTGTAAAAGAATGGAATTATTAACTTGCATAAACCGAGGCATTAGCGTTCCCACGCAGCTGGCTGTGCGTTATATCAAGTGTTTAACTCTGAGAGTCTGGATTTGCAGAAATCAGACGAAGGAATTATCCGTGATAAATAATTAGAGACTCGGGGAATGGCTATAAATCATTGTCTTAGAAACACTGGGATCCTGTTCCTTGCTGTCGAGCTCTCTGGCTCTGACATAAATATGTGGCAGCTGAGAGCCGGAACAGCAGCTGCCTTCAAGGCAAAAGAACCTTGGCCATAGGCACCGTTTACAGTGTCTGCTTTTTAAGGCCTAACTTTGCCCCAATCATTACTATCCACAACGTAGAAGCACTTGCAAAGCCAATAGGCCTGGGTTAATGTTCTAACGCATGCGAAAACAACATTTGTGCGTGCGCTTGTTTGCAAGCATTGTCATATTAAAGCCAGATCTGATGATGTATATTGTTCTGTTTTTGCTGCACAATATTCAGTGTCAGGAAGGTTTATTTATTATAAATACGTGTCATCTCGAGACAGACCGTTGTTCTGAGATGTAACGTTCTCTCCGTGGAAACCTTTGCGGCTGAACGTAGACGATAGCCCCTCGCGCTGACTGGCCACTGACCCCACATATGTGTAGATGACTTCCATGGCTTCCAACACCCCCAAACACAGCACACCTTCTCCCTCTCTCTTCGACACTATGGTCGGCAGTTTAGTTCCAAAGCAAATAGTAACTTTCTGAAAAGCTTGTTGCAGTATGCTTGCGACAAATATTGAGAAAAAAAGTACAAAAACCTAACGCCAAGTCATGCAGATAAAATCAAATCACGTGCTTGTGTGCCTCCTATTTAAAGGGTGCGACCTAATAAATGTATACATTTTTTCTGAGGTGTTGTTGCTGAACGGATGCCGCTCTGCTAAGAGTAAAAAGCTTAACAGCTATTCGTCTACAAAAAACTGGCAATTACTCAGAAGACCATTCAAAATATATTGGCAGTGCTCGTAGGCCCTCTCCTGGCCTTGAAATGAGCAAACAGCTTTGTCTAAAGAAGAGGGTGCCAAAATGACAGTTCTGGGATATGGTGGCTTTTGTGAGGCAAGGGGTCACTTGGCAGCTATGCTTACTGACAAATTCCTCTTCAGCCCCGGTGCTATCCCACCTGTTGAGGTCACCCACAGCCGTCTGGACTCTCAGGCCAGTGACAGGGAATGATGGGGATGACTTCTGTGATCATCCCCACCTGTCACTTACCTCCCGTACTTACTGCGTATGGCACCTCTGTAGTCCCCAACTGCTGCTAGGAATCCTGACTGGGAATCCCGAGGCAACACTAACAAATACTTCCTACCCTGCAGCACAGCGGTCGAATTGCAGTGTTAGCATGCATCAAACCAGAGCAACCATGTCTCACTGTGTCCCATGGTGCAGCCAGTATCACCGGCAGCGAGGTAGGGACTTGGACAGCAAAAGATAAACATGTTTTCATCCCACACCAAGCACAATATTTAGCACTTCATGATAGGTTGCACTGAAAGGTACACCTTTCTAAAACCTTTTGCATTTAGGAAGCAATCTCACAGGTGTGATTGTGTCTGTGGGTAACTTTGTCACATTTTATGCCATTGTGCCCATGGATGTAACCCTATTCTGCCGTGTTCTGGAGGGTTGTTATAGAGCGTCATGTTATGCTGAAATTTGTAGGCGTGCATCATACTCACTGTTTAAGTGTAGAAATGTAGTACTTTTAATCATAATGTTAATAGATGGTAGAGTTTGATGTTCAAAGGCCCAAAATGAAAATTCACGTTTTGCAATGGAAGGCATGTTCATGGTTTCTTATGTTAGTAAAATCGAGTAGGCCTGAAATTGAATGTAGTCAAGAGATTTGTATGTGCAAGGTTGGTTTGTTCACGTGCTTTCCGTTGCAGGTGCAAGGACATTTTCCTCGTTAGCTAGACTGATGCTCTTTGTTTTAGGAGTTAGGTATGGAGGAGACCTGTATCAATGTAGCAGTGGAATTTGATCATTGGAAGCTCGCTGAAGAAGCCTGGGATCCAAGGACAACTCATCCGTTCTTGGACGAAGCGCAAGTTGTGGAAAATTAACTTCTGAAGATGTCCATCCAGAGGAAGTGTTTCTGGGCGTGCTCTTGGGTTGTTCGTTTTTGTATTAGGGCAGGAATAAAGGGACCCCCTCGAAACTATTCTAGGTATGGGAAAAGAGGGAATCAACACAACAATATACATTTTTCCCTCATTTACCATTATACTTTACCATTCGACATTATTCAGATTCTTCATACTTCAATTTTTAAAGTACAACAGTGAAGACAAAGATCATCTCATGGTTCTTTTTTATTTTCTCAATGCACTTCTTTTTCTTTTTTTCTTATTTCATTATTCATATTTCTCAAAAAGTGATTCTCTTCTTTTTATCGCATTATTGCTGTATATACCTGTTTTGAAATTTTCTATATTTGATTTTGTATTAACCTTATTTGGACAGAAATGCATTTATGATTGTGAATTGTTTACCATATTTGTGTTTTTAATATAAATCATATGAAATAATGCGATAAAAAGAAGAGATTCACTTTTTGGTTTACTGTAATTGACCTGTGCCAAGCACTCTTTTTGATACCCCTGAGGAAAGCCAATTTTTTATCGCTTTCCGGTCCAAGACCGTGTGTTAACATGGTGTTGTATCCCTCAAGGGTATACGGAGAGTCCATTGATCTTCAATCAGATCTTGAAGAAGAACATTGAGAGTCTTGTGTTGTCGCAGAATTCTTTTCTCATGCAATACATTGACGACCTCTTGGTTGCGTCCAAGACGGAGGATTCCTACATGATTGACACAATTGCTTTATTGAATTACCTAGCAGAGAATGGGCACAAGGTGTCCCTGTACAAATTGCAGTACTGTTTGAGTGAGGTGCAATACTTGGGTCATCAAATTGAGAAAGGTAAGAGAACAGTGTCACCAGATCACATTGAGGCAATCACAAGTTTTGCTATGCCTACCACTCAAAAGGAGGTAAGAATGTTTTTGGGGATGGTTGGCTACTGTCGCCAATGGATTCCTAATTCCTCCCTGAAGGCGAATACTTTGCAGAGGCTGACGCACAAGGACGTGAGCGATCTGGTACCATGGGACAACAATTGTTTGAGGACTTTCTTAGACCTGAGAGAGACCTTGTGTCGTGCTCCCGCTCTAGGAATGCCTGATTACAACAAGCCTTTTTCACTGTTCTGTTGTGAGAGGGAAGGTTGCGCATTGTCAGTCCTGACTCAGAATCATGGAGGTGTCTGTAGACCAGTTGCCTAGTTCTCAGCTACTTTAGATCCAGTAGCTTCAGCAATGCCCGGATGTCTCAAATCTATTGCTGCAACCGGTGGCAGCATTGAGAGATGTGAAAGTATTGTTATGGGTCATCCGTTGATTGTGCATGCTCCGCATTCTGTTGAACTGTTGATGACGAGGACTAAGACACAGCACCTGACCAATAACAGACTCACATGCTATGAGCAGGTCATACTTGCTGCTGAGAATGTGACTCTGAGAAGGTGTCCTGCCTTGAATCCAGCTACATTGATGCCTTTGTCAAACGTTGATGATGAAGATTTTGAAGACCATGACTGTCTCGATGTGACTGAACTTTGTACCAAACTGAAATCCGACATTGTCATTGAACCTCTGCCTGACCCTGATGAAATCTTCTTTGTCGATGGTTCATGCCCAAGAGACAATGCTGGTCAGTTGGCCACTGGATTCAAGATAGCCTGGCTGATGAGGATTATGAATCCGAAACTGGTCCCAGGATGCTTGTTTCCGGTCCAGGGAAGACATGGCTTGGCAGTTCGGGCTGGACTGTTCCCATGAGGCACAGGTTCAGACTGATTTGCATATGGCCATGTCTGAACTGGGGTGGCTGAGTGAGCTAAAGAATGGCGATGGATTAAACCCAGATCAGTTGACTGGGGGTGAGTGTTTGATTTGCTCAAACGCTCCATCCATCATCCCCCTTTTGTATCACTTTGGTCAATTGAGAGCAGCATTTTCTGTATTTACCATCTCAGGAGTGGTTGAAGCTGCTTGTTTAGAAGGAGTACACTCCGCACAGGTGGCTGAAATCATTGCCTTGACTCGCGCCTGCATGTCAGCTGAACAAATCCGAATCACCATCTACACCAACAGCCAATTTTGAGTTTGCTGTGGTTTATTTCGGACAGCTATGGTCTCAAAGAGGTTATATGACTTCATCTGGTTCTCCCATCAGGAACGGAGAATATGTTAGACAACTGTTAGAGGTTTTGCAGTGTCCTAAGGAAATCGCTGTTGTAAAATGTACAGCACATGGGAGGGGAATAGATTTTGTTTCTCTCTGCAGTACGCCAATGAGATTGCACTCTTTTGTGCTGAGCAAGGGTGCATATTCACTGGAGAACATACAGAGGAGAGACAAAAGAGAACCGAACTCAACATGATGTTAGCCATGGCAGACACTTGGGATGAACTCCAGCGGCTGCAGGACGAGGTCTCAGAGCAGGAAAGGAAAGTATGGATCAAGTCTGGATGTGAGAAAGGGGATTTTAACATTTGGGTTTCAAATGATGGACGAGCAGTACTACCAGATGACCTTTTGAGCCTGATGGCAAGACATTTTCATGGTGCGGTACATCTTGGGAGAGATGCGATGGTACAAGTGTTCAGACAGACGTGGTACAATCCCCGATTTCATGCGGTTGCTGAAACTGTGTGTCAGAGGTGTGTTACCTGTCAACAAATGAATGCTGGGAAAAAGACTGTAGTCACTTTGAGTCACATTGGGAGGTCGGGAGGACCCTTTAATAGGATGCAGTTGGATTTTATTGAGATGCCGAAGTGCAATGGGTTGAGGTACATTTTAGTGGTGGTCTGAGTGTTTTCATGGTGGGTGGAGGCTTACCCAACACAAAGATGTGACACCCTCACTGTAGCAAAACTGCTATTGAGAGAGTTGATTCCTGGGTTTGGTTCTCCAACCTCTTTTGAGTCGGACAGAAGAACACACTTTCACAACGAGATCATGATGTTGCTTTGCACTGCTTTGAGCAATGTTCAGAGACTTCATTGTAGGTATCAACCAGAGGCTTCTGGGATAGAGGAGCAGACCAATGGAACTTTGAAAGCACGGATGTCAAAAGTGTGTTTGTCTACATCCCTGAAGTGGCCTGATGAATTGCCTTTAGTGCTTATGAGTGTTCATAGTGTATCAGATAGGAGGACCGGTCTTTCCCCACATGAGATATTAAGGGGGAGGGCGATGCGGTTACCAGCGGTGCCAGCAACAGCGTTGATAAACATCACTGATGACTTAATCCTAGATTACTGCAAAGGACTAGCTGATGTGGTCCGTTCTGTGTCTCAGCAGGTGTAGGCTGATGCTGTTCCGGCTGCAAGCGACCTTTGCCACGACCTGTATCCAGGGGATTGGATGCTTGTCCGTAAGCACGTGAGGAAGAGCTGCTTGGACGCTCGGTGGCAAGGCCCTTACCAGGTGATACTGAACCCTGAAATTTTTATTGAATTGGGTCGTATAGTAAGGACGGATATTGCATACATTATGCAGGTCTTTTTTGCAAAGAGGCTGCAGAACAAGAGGCTGCGGCCCTCCAGAAGTGCACTATGCACCATTTTATCATGGTGAAAACTGTATCTGGGATGTAGCCCTATTTGATGAAAGAGATTTCAAATTTTCACCATAGGTTGTTAACCTATTAAAGATTCAACTTGTTTCACCAACTTCTGTTGCCTAAAGGGTCTTGGTATAAAGTCTCAGACCTTCCGGTATGTTCCTGTGATGTGTCTCTCCCTGACACTTTCCACATTGTCATGTCATGCCAATGATTTAACACCTTTGTCACAAGTTTATTTATCCACTCCTGCCTATGAATTTTAACCAAGTGAGGCCTGCTTTTCTCTTCCTTCAATTGCTAAAATCGCTCACTGTCTGCTTTTTCATGTACAGTATTTTCCCTTCCTGCACAAAAACAATCCTACCTGGTACACAGGCACGCTTGCACCATGGTCCATGGGTGACTGCATTATTGTTAGGCAGCACTCATGGAGCAGGAATGAGTCGTATCTTAGTAAGTTGTCTTGCTGCCTTACGTGACTTATTGATAATTCTGGCTCTTCGTGCTCCCAGCTTCTCTGACAGTTTCCAGCAGCTTTTCTCAACTTTACAGCAGCGTGTCATGCAGCTACATTGCCCCTGCTGCTGCTTGCACACATAGCATGACATGCTGTAGCTGCTTTGGATACCTCCTGCTAGTGAATCAGAAGGAGTACTAGGGCAGTTTCCTGGCTCCAGGTGTAGTTTTTCTCTAGGGGCTGGGTGGTACACACACTTCACCATCCATGCTCTGCAACAGAAGCACGCTTTAGGTGGCTGAATGCAACATCTGGCATTCAAGTTGCAGTGAAGAGGAAGATCAACGAAGGGGCAGATCAAAGTCCCTCTCTGTTCTAAACTCTTTTCATGATTAAATGGGTTCCGGAACCAGCTAAATCTGTCTCAAGTGAGACCTAAAAATGTGTTTTAAATAATAATGATGCAGACCACTAGCGTTAGCTACACAAATATGTTTTGCGCTACATTGCATGACAGCTACAATATCAAATTGATGTGAGGGGGAGACACTCAGGAACCGTCTACTGATGACATGCGGTATTGTTGACTTTGGTTGTATGATGGCCTTCCTCAAAGCTGCTCTCTTCATAGTGTTTTACTCCCACTATCCTAATACTCGGTTAAAAAGAACACTACCACCAGAAAAGGCAAGCACCGGCAATGCCAATAAGCCTGTCATAATTGACTAATGCATGCAAACACAGCCACGGAAAATGTGAAAGCCAGGCTTGTAAGCTTTGTTGATGTTTGTTATGTGACAGTAGAATGTTCTCGAAGTTAGTGTACAGTATAGCTCCAGTAATCAGAATCCTGGTGTGAACAAGGAAGGCTAAAACTGAAGGAGTTGATAAAAACCAAAACACAAAATACCAGTTTTTACCCCAATTAAAATATTAACATGGAATGTTAATGGCCTTAGAGTAGCGGGTAGACGAAGGAGGATCCTCCAATATGTGAGCCAATGTAATTATGATATCATTATCTTACAAGAAACACATCTAACCACTGATGAATGAGAGGCTGCTTGAGCCAAGCAGAAATGGATTGAAAGCTCTCTTCATATAACCCTAACATGTTGTACGAAAGGAGTAGGTCTTATTTTTAAAAAATCGGCAAAGGCGACTCTAGGGGCCTTTAAGGTGGAGGTAAAGGGGCGATGGATTATTTCTGATGTTCAGATTCAGAATGAATGGATTGTTTTAGTGGGGTACTATGGACTAAACATAGACGATGAAGCACCTTTAAATTCCATTTACAATCATTTACTACGATCATCTACTTTTCCTATTGTTATGGGAGGTGATTTTAATATCCTTCTGAATCCTGTTCTTGATAGATCTAAGTTGGTGGAAGTAGTACCTTCTAAAATAGGTTCTTTTATCAGAGTCTTGATGGAAGATCTAGGTCTCACAGATATCTGGTGAGTAGAAAATAAGGCAATAATGCCCCCTCAAGTTTTTCATTCCATAACAATAAGCCTGGGCATTTCTCCAGAATTGACTTTTTCTTGGTTGATGCTAGGCTGAATAACAGTGTTAAATTGATGGCCCACATACCGGAGCATCTTTCAGACCATTCTGCTGTGCTGATGGAACTACACATAGAGAGACGTTCATCAATCAGAAGATGGACTTTTGATAGATCTCTACTATCTGACGCATCAGCAATAACACAGCTGAAGAATAATACCCTGTTTTTTTAAAGTTAATGACTTATCTGTCCCATCACATGTAATATATAAGGCATTTATAAAAGGCAGAGTTATTAGTCTTACCGCTTTAGGAAACCACAACTATGATAAAAAAAGCTGGTAGAATACATCTCTGTAGCTCTGAGTAAAAAAGTCACTCAACAAGGCGATCAGGAACAGAGGGAGCATAAAAATGAGGTTATAGCTAAAAGACAGGCATTTAGCATACTGCCTTGACAGTATTACTAGATGAAGATGGGAGGTCAGTAAATTAGCTATTTATGAATACGGATTAGGATGTGGAAATCTCCCGGCTTGGAAATCTCGCATCAACCAAACAGTGAATATAATTAAAGAAATTGCCAGTGCTGAATCAGGTGAGGTTTGGAAGGAGAATACTAAAATACAATTAACATTTGAGTCCTTCTTTCAAGACTTATGTACAGAGGATCAGGTAATTTCTGACACCCAGATAAAAGTTTATGTTGATAGAATAACAATACCCTCACTGGTTGATGACCAAGCTCTATGGTTGAACCAAAACATTTCCCTAGAAGAACTTAAGGCTACAATGAAAAATCTAAAAAGAGGTAGCACTGCGGGGTTAGAAGGTATCCCTAACAAGTTTTATATTTCTCTTGCCGAGGAAATCTCCCCGGTTTTGGCAAAAGTGTTTGATAGCATCTTCTTTATTGGTTTCCCGATTCCTAAATCCTGGGACGAGGCAGCCTTAGTCTTATTTTAAAGCCTAGTAAAGACCTTAAAAAATGTGAGTCCTACAGGCCTATCTCCTTGCCGAATTGCGACTATAAAATCTATGCGCAAATTTTAGTAGGGAGGATGAATCATTTGATGGTATCCCTGATTCAGGCTGATCAGAAGAGATTTATTAGGGATCGCCAACTGAGGTGATTGGCTCAATTGATATCGATTCAGCTGGAAAACTACCTCTTACCATCTTTGCGTTTGACACGGCCAAATCCTTTGATAGGGTGAGCTGGCCCTTTCTATGCTACATGATTCATATCTATGGGCTAGGGTATAAATTTGCCAGGGCCATTAGTAACATCTATAAATACCCTGAAGCAATGGGAATTTAACTAACTCAATCAAGTTGGAACGAAGAAGTAGACAGGGTTGTCCTCTCTCCCCTCCACTTCTTGACCTATGCATCGAACCCTTACATGTAGTGTTAGGGCCAGTCAAATCTTTGCCCCATTTGAATGGAATGGGTGGGTGAAAAAATATCCTTCTAGGTGGGCGACTTGATGATCTTCACAAGGGAGAGTCCCAACATCTTGCCTAGACTAAAGCGACTTTTGACGGAGTTTGGGAGGGTGTCAGGCTACCTAATTGATCCCCCAAAAACAGAAATTATGTCTTGGAATAAGCAATTATTATATCCCTTTGGTCAAACAACAAATCAGATACTTAGGAGTACAGATCACACATGATTTCACCAGGTTAGCCCAGGTAAACCTTGAATTAAAAAGGAAAGAGGCTGGAACACTACTAAGATACTGGGGCAGCCTTCCACTCTCCATTTTGGGCTGCTTTAAACTGGTTAAAATGTAATCTTGCCAAAATGTACATTTATTTTTAATGCGATTCCTCTATCTTTTAATCTCAAAACCTTAAAAGCCCAACAAGCGGCAACAACGGGCTTGATAATATGCCCATGTGAATTCCCATAGAAGCCCAGGTTCTGGTTTTAACCTGGGCTTCTATGGGAATTCACAAGGGCATATTATCAAGCCCATTATCGCCGCTTTAGCAGCAGTTTCCGGCCAATGAAAGCGGTGATAATGTATCACCCATTCTTGATAAAATGGCCCCCGGTCATTTTATGATAGGTCATTTTGAAGTCTCCACAATACGTTTTGGGCCCTTGCCTGTCATGGGTACTTGATCCACCCACACGAGTGAAGTACCATTTTTATCGGGAGACCTGGGGGAATGCTGGTTGGTAGGAAATTTGTGTCAGCCCAGTGATCCTACAACTTTCCCACACAGAAATATGAGAGAGATTTGATTTTTTCATCAAAATGTGAGGTTTGAAGGGGATTCTGGGTGGAGAAACGTAGGAGGATCCATGCAACCCATACCTCCCTGGACTCCCCCATGTTTCTAGTATTCAGAAATGTGTGGGTTTGGTAGTTTACCCTAGATGGCGGCCAAGCCCAGGTCCAAAAACACATGGGACCCCCTTGCTAAAGCAGATGGTTTTGTGATAGGTAATTTTGATGTCTCCACAATATGTTTTGGGCCCTTGCCTGTCATCACGGGTACTTGACCCACCCACACGAGTGGGTTACCATTTTTATCGGGAGACCTGGTGGAACACTGGGTGGTAGGAAATGTGTGTCAACCCGGTAATTGTACAACTTTCAGAGAACTTGGTGAGAGCCACAAAAGTCACCCCATCCTGGATTCCTCTGGGTGTCTAGGTTTCAAAAATGTATAGGTTTGCTAGGTTTCCCTAGGTGCCGGCAGAGCTAGGGTTCAAAATCTACAGCTGGACACTTGCAAAAAAATTGTCAGTTTTCACTGTAAAAATGTGGTGTGTCCACGTTGCGTTTTGGGCAGTTTTCAATCTCTGGCACTAGGCTTGCCCACACAAGTGAGGTACCATTTTTCTCGAAAGACTTTGGGGAATGCGGGGTGGATGGAATTCTGTGGATCCTGCAGATTCCAGAACTTTCCATCACACAAATGGGAGGAAAATGTGTTTTGTTTCACAAAGTTTGAGGTTTGCAAGGGATTCTGGGTAACAGAACCTGGTGAGAGCCAGACAAAACACGCCATCCTAAATTACTCTGGGTGTGTAGTTTTCAGAAATGTCTGGGTTTTGGTAGGTTTCCCTAGTAGGCCGCTGAGCCAAGAACCAAAAACACAGGTGACATCCTTGCAAAAACAGTTTTGCGATTAATAATTTGGAAGTCTCCACAGTAGGTTTTGAGACTTTTCCTGTTGCGGGAGGTAGGCCTACCCGCACAAGTGAGGTACCATTTTTATCGGGAGACTTAGTGGAACACAGAATTGTAGAGCAACTGTTACCCATTGACATTCGATGCATTTCTGCCTTCCAAATGTAGGACAAAGTGTAAAAAAGAAGTCAGTTTGAAAAATGTTCTATAATTCACATGCTAGTATGGGTACCCACAATTTCGGAGATGTGCAAATATCTATGATTTCTAATCTCTATATAACGGGGCAGATTTACAAGAAAGTGACGCATCTGTAGAGATGCGACACTTTCCTTGCGCCAACCTGAGAAACCCTGGCGCCACCATGGATGCATTGTATTTGCGATACAGCGCAAATCACATAGGGATTGACAGATGCGTCATAAATTCTGACGCATCTGTTGGGACAAAAGTCACGCATTGCTGGAGTTGTGTCACAAGCCTGACGCAACTCCAGCAATGCATTTTGAGGCCTATTCCTATTACACTGCGTCATTCCTTACGCCTGCTTCAACCAGGAATAAGTTTTTGATGAAGCAATGAAATCTTGTAGATTTCACTGCTTGTAGATTTTGATGATGCAGTGAAATCATGTAGATTTTACTGCTTGTAAATTTCACTGCACCACTTTTACGAGGCATTCCTGCATGGGAACGCCCACCCTGCATACTTGTACCTGACGCAGGTATAATGTCACGTAGGGCTTTATAACTTGACGCATCTCCCTAGATGCGTCACGTTGTAAATTGGCAGCATCTTTTAACCTGCTGCTGCGTCACAAAAGTGGCGCAACAGCGGCGCAAATGTGTTGCAAGGGGCTTGTAAATCTGCCACTTTGTTCCTATTTCAGAAATATGAATGTGTTTCATACCGATTTTTCACTATTTATATTTTTCCAAATTCATTGCTATATACCCGGTACACAATAAAAACCATTGCAAGACGCTGCTCAGTTATTGGTTCTGGGTTCCTCCGGTTCTTGGTGAAGATCTACAAGTCCTATATATCCGCACAACCAGAAGAGTCCAGTGGATGTAACGGTATATTGCTTTAAAAAATCTGTCATACTTAGAAGAAGTTACAGATGAAAATGTTGGTACAAATGGCTGTCTTTTTCAACTCATTTTCAATTTTTTCCCATTTTCAACTGTTAGTTTCCATAAATAGACTTTGAAGGATCTACACAAATGACCCGTTGCTGAATTCAAAATGTTGTCTACTTTTCAGAAATGTATAGCTTCCCAGGAACCATTATTGCTTTCATACCCATTTTTACCATTAACTGGAAGCAGGTTGAAAGCACAGAAAATAGAAAAATAGGCTATGTCCCAGTAAAAAGCCAAAACTATGTAAAAAATGTTGGTTTCCTGACAAAAGTCTGTCAGTCTCTGTAATCTGGGAAAATGGTGATTTCAGCACAACAAACCATTTGTTGATACCATATGGAGGGAAAAAAGATACTAGTCAAAACAATAATTCCCTTTGGGCGAATTAGCAAAGGGAATTATTGTTTTGACTTGTGTCAACTTTGGAACCCTATCCCTTTGGTTTTGGGGTCCCTCTCTCTTTTATTAGGGAAAAAAGATACTTTCATCTGCAGCACTTTTTCCCATTGTTCCCAAAACCAAAACAACATTTGGCTGCATTTTGGCTAATTTCTGGGTCCCCTTCAAGAGAATCAACTAATTCTGGGTACCTTTAAAATTCCTATGATGTTGGAAGAAAGGAATGCAGATTTGGTGTGGATACCTTATGTGGTGAAAGATTTACAGGGGCTTAAGAACGAACTACCCCAAATAGCCCAAAAAAAGCTTAGCACAGGGGGGGAAAAGGCCTAGCAGCGAAAGGGTTAAATAAAAAAAGGAAAATTATGAAGTATTATATTTCACTGTCATACAGAAAACGAAGGAGGTATTCTTCATGATTTTCTTGGCTTATTTCACACAAGAAAGGATCACTGTGTGCATTAGAAAGGTTTGCGTTGAAAGTGGAAGGTGTTTATTTTCATATCGAACCAATGGTCCCTGTATACTGTGTATGACAACTTATTTACCAATACATTCTTGATAATTGGTTGATTTTACTGTCACAATTCCCTTCGATCACACGATCCTCACCTAATCACTCCCTCCCTTTCCCAGGGGCACTGTATAACCTACTATATTGTATACTTGAATTGGTAGTATATTTAATATACTTATCCCCATTGTGAATAAAACAATGCGGATTCATTTAGTGTGTTTTTTGATTTTTTTCTAATTTGTATATTCGTTGTTTCACTATCGATGGACCTGTTGGGCAGAGCAACCTTCTCTGATATATTTGTAGTGGAGAGGGCACATCGGTTACTAGTGCCTCGTCCAGGGCCGGGGGCAGACTCTAGACCAATTATCGCCAGATGCAGCACTGAGGAAACCGGAAGATTTGGGAAAGCTGCACCTTGAAGGAAACAAAATATCTCTGTTCCTAGACTTCACCCAGCAAGTGCAGGAGGCGCACCGATTGTTAGTCCTGCCTAAAAAGAAGCAACATAAACTGAATCTAGATTATAGTATTATATACCCTGTAAAACTGAGAGTAAAATTGGAGGGCAGAATGCACTACTTCACGGACTCTAAGTCAGTGATGCAGTTTATTAAACAGAGGGAGCGAGCAGGAAAACTACAGGGCTCCTCTGGTGGCTCAGGTGGCGATGAGGAAGAAACGCAAGAGAACAAGGAACATTGACTAAAGAGACTGGGATAATGACAAGAATCGTGATCGAAAGACCTAATGTAGAAACTATTAGAGGAACTTTAGGAGCTGAGTTATATTATTGTAGGCTCGAAGGACATACCCTTACCTCCCGCACTCCAGTGTCGACCACTGATAAGATTGCTCCGATGACTTCTAATGAATCAGCGGGCCTAGGGTGTGGCGGCCTTGTTTGAGTGCTCACATAGAACTGGACATGCAGTATAGGGACTGACCAGCCTGGAACTATTTGCATAATGCAGGGTAACACTGTGAACACTATATGAATGACGGCTCAGAATGCGATACACTGCAACAGAATGACCCATGCAACATATGAGTGGCAGGAAGTTGCTAGGAGCTGAAGAGTGAACAACATCTGCCCCCACGTGTGCTCCACTGAATGCAATGGTGTATATAATGTTTTTGCAGTGGGAGTCGTTTAAGGGAGGGAGGAAGAGCCGCACATTGCGTGGGAGGGACTATTAGGGTAGTATCTATTGCTATGCTTTGTATGGGAAGAAACACATCTGAACACTGAACTAGATGCTACACCAGGACAGCACATCGAATGGACCCATGGCAGATCTAAACTTAGAGGTGACTAGTGAGAAGGCAAGTCAGTAGCCGAGCCTATTAACTTGGAACGTTAGGGGCCTTAATGATAACAGACAGGTCAGAAATGTGGTGGCATCGCCCAAGAGACACAAAATAGATATTGAAATCCTACAGGAAGCACACCTCAAACCAAACCAGGGCAGGGCACTGACACAGCGCAAGATGCAGGGCCATTGCTATGCTGCATGATACACATCACTTGCCAGAGGAGAGCTCATTTGGGTGGGACGCAGCTCCGGTGTGAAGTTAACAGGGCTACACAAAGACCCAGGAGGTAGATATATAACAGCGAAGTGCCGCAAGGATGACCAGGCCTTCTTGATGTTCTTTGTATATGGGCCAAACTATGAAGATCCTCATTTTTATCACACTGTGGAGGTCAAATTGCACCAATTGGCAGATCTCCCACATATATGGGTGGGGGGGCGACTTTAATTGCATTGTAAACCCAGATATAGAACTCTCTGAAGATTAAACCAGGCGCCCCTCAGGTGCAGCATTTGCTATTCTTAATCTGATGCAAATAAAGAGCCTTGTGGACATATGGAGGCATAGGTTCCCCAATACGGGAAGATGTAGACATTACTCCTTGGTACATGATACACACACCTGCATAGATTACTGGCTGATTTCTAGTGGTTTAAATCACGAGCTGTAGAATGCTCTCACCTCCCCAGGACCTACTCTGACCTCTCCCCAGTACAGTTGACATTATGAATGCGCCGAATTCCGACCTTTACTTAGTGGTTTCAAGAATATTTTACACAAACTATGGGATCAGGCAACACATTTGCAATGATATCGGAGTCCTTCAAGGCCTATATCCGGGGTGTTACAATCGCCAAGCTTACGGGAGTACTCCGCTCGATTAGGGGAAGGTTAAACACCTTACAGAAATAAATAGGCAAGATGCAGCGGGCACTACAGGAGGGAGAGGGGCCTCTCCGTATGGCAGACATAAAGCAGAAGTTAGCAGAGTACCAGGAGTTAGCCAATGACGAAATCAATCATGTGGGGAAATATGCGAATGCGCGCTTCTCTGGAGAGCGAGAGAGGCCAGGTGCGACATTGGCCGGTATGCTCAGACCTCAGAGAACATCAGGTATGATCACAGATATAAAAGACTTCGAAGGTCGGTCCCTACATGCCCCAGAAGAAATAGTACAACAGTTCAGCAACTATTACAAAACACTATACAGTTCTCAAATCCCAACTGATAATGACGCACTGACCGAATATCTGACTCACATAAAAATGGCACCGGAGCATAGGCAGCATCTGACGGCACCCCTGCAACTGGACAAAAATGTAGGAACGCACTGCATAGCATGTCAGCTTGCAAAGCGCAGGGGAATTATGGGTTGACTGTGTCATTCTATGAGGGGTTTCAAGAACTACTACTACCGTACCTCAAAACGCTATATGAGGACATGGCAGACACAGGGAAAATGCCCTCTACTCTAAGAGAAGCTGTGATAGTAACAATACTAAAGCCGGTTAAGCGGCCTGAACTATGCTCCTCATACAGGCCACTGTCTCCACTGAATGTAGATGCCAAAATGTATTCAAAAATTCTAGCCAACAGATTGGCGCCACTGATGCAGGGGATAGTCTGAACAGGTGGGCCTTGTACCAGGGCGAATCATGACTCACAACTTGAGGACGTAATTTGGAGGTATACAATGGATGAACCCGGAGATAAAGGCTGCTGGCTCCTAGATGCTGAGAAGGCATTTGATTTGGTTTAGTGGGGGTTCATGTTCGCTGTTCTCCACAGGATAGGTTGGAGATCTCTTCATATGCCTAGTCTCGCTATTATACCAAGCACCAGCAGCCCTAATGTGAGTAGGCAACATGGTATTGGATGCCTTTGGCATCTCCGGGCAGCCAGACGGGGATGCCCACTATTGCCTCTGCTTTATGCAATTGTGACTGAACCACTAGCCTGCCATAGGAGTTTGAAATTTCCCGGTTGTAACCTTACAATAACGACATACGCGGACAACACGCTACTATACGTTCGTAACCCTGACATCAATCCCTCCCCTATGCTAGAAGAGGTGGTCTGATTCGGGTGCAATTCTGGTCTACAAACTGCCTCGGACAAGTCGATCATTATCCCCCTCTCCCCCATCACAGACTCTCCAAGTCTAGAGTACCTCTTAAAATGGACAACTGTCTCAGTCCAGTATCTGGGTATTCGGATTTGCACAGAACATTCGCTGGTACTCTTTGAGAACTATGGGGTAGCCATTTAGAGTCTCATGGAAGATGTGGACAGATGGATTATACTGCCTCTGTCATTGGTGGGGCAGGTACCATTGATGAAAATGATTGCTCTACCAAGATTCTTATTTTTGTTTCATAATATACCAATGATATTATCCCATACAATGTTCCAGTGACTGCACACGTTTTTGAACAGATTGACCTAGCGGGCTGACAGCCTGGAGTACGTTGTTATTCACTTACCTTACCTTATAATCAGGGTGGCCTAAATGCCCCTGACATGGAGAAGTACTATAGAGCAGCTCAAAGTATATCCGCACAGTACTGGATCGATGGTCCACAAATCATGCTCCACCTATTCCTGGAGAAGGATGCGGCCTCCCCTGTTACTTTACCGCAGACTCTTTTTCGCAGCCCTACACGTGACACAGAGTCTTCGATTTCCTCGCAGTCCCATCACAAGATTGGCACACGCTACTGAATAGACAAACAGGAAGGTTGTTATATTCCCCAGATATACCACAACATTGGTGTTTGTGGTTCCCAATGGGCCAAGGGGGTGGGGCAAGGAATGCACTAGGCACCGGGAAGATGATATGCTGGAATAGCATCCAAGAAAGGACCCAACACATGATAGGATTGGCCAGATACCACTACCACCACGCCAGGTGCACAATGCAAGAATTACTAGGGGAAGACATGGCAGAACTACAACCTGTGAACATACTTACAACCTTGATATGGACAGACACACCCATCAAACTAATAACAAAATTTTACACTAGTGCGCAGGAGTGAAGCAGGCTGGGAATGCTTAAAGTTAGACTGAATTGCCAGCAAGATTTGGGCAGGCCCCTCAATGACAAGGAGTGTCAATATTGCTGCAATAGGACCAAAACGATTTCTATGAATGGGTGGCATAGACTCATACATTTCAAATGTTTACATAGAGCCAACTATACACCTGAAAGACAATGCAATATGAGGCTGTGGGAGGACGTGAACTGTTAAGAGATTCTGTGAAAAAAATGCTGGGTTTATGCAAACAACCTGGCATTGCCCTCGGATTAACGAGTACTGGGGCAAAATATTCCATGAACTGGGGACCATAGCATGTGCAGAATTAGAACCAGACCAGACGAAGATGGCACTGTTGGGATAAGATCTGAGTGTGGAGAAATCCATCAGACCATTGATAGCTATAGGCCTCTTACTAGCTAAGAGAAGGGTAGCTATGAGATGAGCGAGAGTGCTGACACCCACAATGGAAGACTTGCACATAGACATGTTTTACTGTAATACAATCTGCTGCATACAATGAACTGTGTCCCCCCCAAAAACAGACCCAAAAGGTGCTGGGGGGGCATACCAATCTTACTTAGTTAGCAAAGAGAAAGGAGTTGAAGATTAGATCAACTGAATGTGCAACATATAGTGTATCAACGATTCCACAAACTGGAAGGCCCACTTATCCATGAGTATGGAGTAATGCTAATTGCACATAGATAAGAGTGCAACTGGGTGCCCTTAGAGAGGGCTGCAATGATGTTTCTCAGATGCTGCAGATTCTGATGTATCATATGATGTACCTAACGACCAGGATGCGCCTGATGGAAATTTGCCAATCTCACATAGTGTAATGTACTGTGACGGACATGTTAAACAATAACTGCAATGCCTGGTCAAGATGTATGCTGTTGTTACTGATTCAATAAAAAGAATACTGAAAAAATAAAAATCTCTCTGTCTTTCCCATGTTCATCGTTGGATGCATGAAACTCGATTTGCCTGATTAGTCGTAAGCAACACCCTTCATATCAGCCTGCCCAACAAACCAATTGCAAAGCTCTGAAGGGCTCCAGCCCATGCAGTCAATCTTATTTTTGGGCTGAACCGTTGTGACCACATCACGCCTCCTGAAACGCCCTCCATTGCCTTCCTGTGTGTAAATCGGTGAATTTCAAAGGGCTATGCCTCATCCACAAAGCCTCATAGAGAAGGACACCCACACATCTGTCTGTCTAAGACCTTTGTCCCATAACACCCTCCAGAGGGTTAGGATTGTTGAAGCAGAATCTACTCTCGATCTGCCCTTTCCATCTCAAGAACTTCATTGGCAGATCACTTCTACTCGAATCCTCCCGATACATTGAAGGATGGAAATTAACTTTCTGAGATTTAGGAAGCTTTAAATAATCCATGGTTTCTGATAAGGTCAAAGCGAAACTCCTGTCTGCTGCCATTACCTTTCATTATTGGCTGTTGACTTTTAGATATTGGACACTTGTTCTGGGATTGCCTGTGAGGCTCTTAAAACAGGAATTCTCCTTTATCAAGGTTTTAACTCCTCATTGCAAATGTTATGGCACATTTGCGGCCCTAAAAACAGGAAACTCATATATATTCCTGTATCACTGCTATCTGTAGATAATGCTTTGAGGCTTCTTTCAGTGGTCTGTAGATCAATACATAACCACTTAAGTAAATAATTACCAAGGTACAAAAGTGAATCTGCAAAATGGTTGGCCGTAGTTTGGGATGTTCAAATGACTGTTTTTCTTCTCCAGTTAAATGTTGATTAAATACTATCTCTATTCAGGAAACAAGTCATCATGCTGTTGTGAGTTTATGATATTACAACTACTAAAGTACTAATAGAATTCATCCAGAACTCTAATACAATTTGAAAGAGTGAAGCAATCAAATGCACTGAAATCACCTGAAAGAAATGGCTAATTAAAATACACAGATTTGAAATTAAGAACTCTATTTATGATAAATTTGATGGGCAACTATTCTTACATGGCAAATCTATGCTTCTGGCATGTTCAGAATAGCATGGGAAAATGAAAAGAAAGGTTAGGCACACCAAAACTTGTTCTCGGAAGGTGTAATTAGTAGAATTAGAACTCGGCAGAATGAAGACTATCAAATACCTTTGGATCAATGAAGTTGCACTTTACCAGTGACAGTCTGTGATTAATGTTTCTCAGGAGCAGATTCCTGCTATAGAGAGTGCAAGTGAGCTGATAATGAGGCGTTCTGATATCAGAGATGTAAAAACAGAGGTGATTAATCTGGTAGCAGACCACTTTCAGGACATCAGAGGAAAGAGCCTTGTATCTGATACAGATTTTGAAAAATGAGGACTGTCTTTAAGTGGGAAGCCAAGCAGCAATGGTGTTTGATGAACTAATCAACACATGGGGCCTGATTCACTTATATTTCGGTGGTGGGTTATCCTCCACCGATGTGATTGAGTAACCTGTCTGCCGGAATCTAAATCACAACCATTATTTGAAATGTCTGGTGACCTCTTATGTTTAACAGTCGTGCACAGTTGTGCATCCCAATTTATATCTGAACTAATGTGTGTAGTGCTTGAACACAAAGGTGGCCCTGGTACACTGGGAATCAAAAAGGAAGCTGGACGGTTTGTATATTTGATTGCTTGTATTATTTGTAATGAGCAAACAATGCCATGAGCACAGCGAGCATGCACATGAAATGTCTAATCAAGCAACATACAATAAAATAACAAAGAAAATAACAACGATGTATAAAATACCATAACAGTGGTCATTGTTTAAAACTATGATTATTCCTAGTTGAAATTACATATGTCAATAATGCAGTAACAGATTAAGAAACTAATTTAAAATTGGTTGGTAACAGAAGAATCTCTGATTTCTAGGAGGAAGTGCTAAATACAGAACAGAATCCACCAAACAAATGAGCTACCCATGTTATTTATGCCTATCAGACCTTGAAAACGAAATATGATTTCAGATGCCTTATAAATATGTAAATCATTCCACATTATTATTCTAAAGTGTGTCACCATTCACTTTTCGCAATGTCTCATCATCTTGTGTGGAGAATATGGTCACGCCACCCCAAGTGCTGTGTTTGGTACTTGAACAATTTCCATGTCAGGAGCCTACTTCTGGCCAGGATTTGAATATGAATGGCCACCGTTCTAGGTCATCATGCATTACTTCCATGTGAACACATTCCCTCATACCAATGGTGACCCTGATAGCTTTGGAGAACCTGTAAATTGCAAAAGAGTATTGAAGTCAAGGTAGAGTGCAATCCTTACAAATAGCTTTATATGCCCTTGATCTCAACCACAACCACATTTCTAACTGACTGTATGTGATCTAGAATAGGATCTATATTTCCTGATCAGACAAAAGAGAGAGTGAAAGGCCACGCATAGCCATGATGCAAGGTTGCAACTTTATTGCCTTTAAAATTGAGTCAATTGTGCTTCATCAATTGCTTGACTGCTCTCAAGTACCTGTCACCCATGACAAATTGCCATTTCCTGTTCAGAGATCAAGAAGGGTCTAACATATAGCTAGTGAGAGGGACCATGGCACCTGAACCCAGGGGTTGTAGGAGGTATTAACAACAAGTGAGACAGTATAGATGGGGGTGTTGACAATGAAGAACATTTCATTGAGAACTATGTTGACCGATGCCTGTGAAAAAAGAACTAATCAATTGCTCTGCAGAGATGAAAAGTGTCATTACTCAATCTAGGTGATGCAGGAGAATTTTATAATCTACAATGCTGAATACTTCCAAAAGATTTAAAGCCATGCACAGTGGAGATTAAGTGGCCATGCACTGCCTAAGGCTGTGCGCAACAGAGGTTGACCAGTAACGGCGTGTAAGGGAGGTGTAGGTGGATGGGTTTAGGCACCAGACCCTGCACCAAATTATTGGACGTGATATTTGATAAAAAATCTAGAATTGCCACGAAAAAAGAAAGTTGAAGTTATGGATATCTTTGGGAATAACACCTTACAGACATACCAAATACAATGCTTGTAATCTCTCAATATTTATACCAATAAGCAACAACACTTAAAAGCACAGTGTAATTTAATAACAACATATACCCAAATGAAAAATGTATACTACATTCATAGTCATATCTTTCATAGTGTTTAGGTAGAGTGATCTATAATCTCATCTGCAGGATTTTTTACATCTTTTTTAACTGCCTCAGTCACATGAAAGGTGAGGACATGAGCATTGCAGGGGAGCACTACTTATGGTAAGCATGTTTTTTTAATTTTATTTAATTACTATAATTGTACTTTATCTGTGTTTTTAAGTCACTTTCTGAGGTTCTTAAACTTTGACGAAGCTCTGCAAAACTTTCCAAAAAAAGTATTATCCATCTCTACTCCTCCGTGGAACATTTCAGGGTGATCTGTGAAACAGAGGCAAAAAGTGAAGAGTTCCCATAGCACAATTTCCATGGGAAAATTAAACAGTGACTCTGCAAAAATGGCTAAATGCAATTACACCAAATTTGGTGGGTGCCTGATCTTGATTCACAAAGTGTATTTTTTGTGATTTGGTGTAAAATCCACTCAGCAGTTTTTAAGAAATTAAAGTTCAAAATGTATGTATATGTCATGTTCTGGATCTGCCGCAGAGCCACCGCAGATACACTGCGGTGGATCTGTGGATTCATAAACTCAAGAACACATTGTTACTGGCTGGTGGTAATGTTATGATTTGCAATGTACCCCAATGTAGGCCTGGGTAGTCACCTAACCTTTCACCTACATTCACCCTGCCATTGTACTACATAACGGTTTTGCTACTGACCTTTTACCTAGTTAAGGTGCTACATAAATGTCTTGTGGTTTTCCCCGAAAACTAGCCTAATTTATTATGCATGAGGATTCTCAGAATCACAGCAGGGTTACCATCTTCTGCATAATAACTATGTTAAAAGTTCATCACTATCGCCATCCTCAGCTGACATGGCACAGCAAGACAGAACCCCTTGAGGGTACCTCTTGGGTATATAAATGCTATATCTGCGCTGGGGCAGGCAGAGCAGAAAGACTTCTATGCTGGCACACTAACTCAAGATGCTGGGGTTCATGCACGCAGATGCTCAAGCACTCAGTGGTCTGACATCCCTTGCAGGAGGTCCGTTCGAGAACAAGACTAGGTCCTTCATTCTCTCACACCAGGAAACGGGGTTGGTTCTTTCCTAAGGGGATTCTCGGCTCTACATCTACATACATGCTAGGTACATTTTGATACATCTAGTTAGGGTTAGCATTATAGGAGTATGTATTTTTCCTGTCATGTAGATATATATATATATATATATATATATATATATATATATATATATATATATATATATATATATACCTGCGTGTATCTATTGTTTTAGCTCTATGGTAGAAATCTACCATCCATTTACTCTTATGGTGCTTATAATCATTTACATCAGTTTCGGTCTCATGGTTATTGCGGGACATATGTTTTACACTAAATGACGTTGGCTCAATAAATGCTTATAGAAAACATCCCCATTGTTTATTCTGTGTATCTCTCTGAGACAAAGTGAGCACGAGTGACTGAACAAAAAGAACCATACTGTTTCCACGATCCCTTAGGGATCAGGGTTGTCATGTTCGATAATTGCCAGAAACTATTCTATCCTTGGTAAGTGGAGTTCACAGAAGCACTGTGAGCTATTTGGTATACATGTGGACCGGGTGTCTGGAATCAGGCTGGACACCAGTCCCACAGTTTATGTTGTCTAAACGTGCAGATCCTAGATAGATTTATAGGAACTAAGTGACAGTAACTTGAAGGAAAAGTTGCAGCTTCAATCTTAGGACTCAGTGACTTTGTCCGTGTGGACTTAACAAATAAAGTAAAAATAGTATAACAGGGAAGAGTAGAAGTACCCTGACCCCCTGAATGGAAAGAGTAGTGGGCCCCCAACATGGAAATTGATAAAAAGTTGTTTTTGGGGCAGTCGGTGGATCCTCAGATGTTATCATGTCTCAAAATATCCCAATGTTTGGCAATGACTTTTTTGACGGTTACCGACTGCTCATTAAAGGTAAGTATCAGTCTGGTAGTCTCATCAGTTTCATCCAGTACAGGTTCCACCTTCTCCAAGGTTTCCTTTCTGTCTACCTTTTCTGCTCTACTGATAGCTTGCTTGATGACCCAATTAGGGTAACCCCGTTCTTTGAACCTCCCTGCTATGATGTCTTGTTCCTGCTCAAAGGCTTCCACCGAGTTACAGTTTCTTTTTGCCCTCAACAGTTCTCCATAAGGTATGCTCCATTTGAGCACCTCTGGATGACTGCTGAGGGCATGCAGTACGCTATTGCCTGCTGTGTCTTTTCGAAATAAGGAGGTACATATACAGTTGTTCTTTTTTATCTACTTGCTTTGTTCCAACATGTTGAATTGTGTGCTGGAAAATTATTTTAACTCAATTTTTCTTCCTTTTTGTGTATTTGATCTACAGGTGTACAGGCAGGGTTTCCCAGGATGAATGGATTCCTCAATATGGGCACCACTGTCATTGGCACTTGTTCCGGTTTTCACCTCTTCTTTTAGGCACTTATTCACGGTCAGTTATCTCTTTCGCACCTGTTTTGCACTTTTGATGTTACTGTCACCAAAGGGACTATGCCTTGTTGGCACTATATGCTCATACACGCATATGAGCGGATAAGTAGCACTTTTACCACCACACTGGATGTGTAGTCCGGACATTCTTCTAGACATATGGACACTTGTCAATACGAAGTTCTGCATTCATTTCCTTATTATGAGGGAGCTTTGCAGTGATGTACTACGTACACAGGTACAATTTATGATGCATGCTGCACCTTGGCGTTATATCTCAGCGCCGAGAACGAGTAGGTGATCACCGTCAGTTACACGATGAATGTGGGCATGCTACATTGATGGGGGTTGTATCACAACACCCAGATCTAGTTGGATGATGAATATAATATTGCATATCGGCATTGTTATCACGGACAAAATGTGGACATACTCGGATTTTGTTTATTTTGTTTGTTTACTCGGATAATGATTCCCCTTTGATTCAATAATATTACGGACTACTTATGATCAATTACCTATGTAGAATCATGTATACTCAACCAGTATTAGTGATAAGATATTCAATGTTACAATGAATTGTTTGTTTACAAATGTATATAACACCATTCCATAATGGCCGACGCCAAATGTATACTTGTTTCTAGTCCTACTTTTGTTTTGACGTAACTTTATTGAAAATGGCACACTTTCTCACACACTTTGTCACACGTGATCAAGGCAAGTCGCCGAAACGCGTTGTGTGAATAAACCAAGGTTCTATTTCACTTCTGGATTGTGGTTTGATTCCTGAGAGCGTACTTCATTGGAACTTTGTGTGATATATATATATATATATATATATATATATATATATATATATATATATATATATATATATATATATATATATATATATATATATATATATACCTGCGTGTATCTATTGTTTTAGCTCTATGGTAGAAATCTACCATCCATTTACTCTTATGGTGCTTATAATCATTTACATCAGTTTCGGTCTCATGGTTATTGCGGGACACATGTTTTACACTAAATGACGTTGGCTCAATAAATGCTTATAGAAAACATCCCCATTGTTTATTCTGTGTATCTCTCTGAGACAAAGTGAGCACGAGTGACTGAACAAAAAGAACCATACTGTTTCCACGATCCCTTAGGGATCAGGGTTGTCATGTTCGATAATTGCCAGAAACTATTCTATCCTTGGTAAGTGGAGTTCACAGAAGCACTGTGAGCTATTTGGTATACATGTGGACCGTGTGTCTGGAATCAGGCTGGACACCAGTCCCACAGTTTATGTTGTCTAAACGTGCAGATCCTAGATAGATTTATAGGAACTAAGTGACAGTAACTTGAAGGAAAAGTTGCAGCTTCAATCTTAGGACTCAGTGACTTTGTCCGTGTGGACTTAACAAATAAAGTAAAATAGTATAACAGGGAAGAGTAGAAGTACCCTGACCCCCTGAATGGAAAGAGTAGTGGGCCCCCAACATGGAAATTGATAAAAAGTTGTTTTTGGGGCAGTCGGTGGATCCTCAGATGTTATCATGTCTCAAAATATCCCAATGTTTGGCAATGACTTTTTTGACGGTTACCGACTGCTCATTAAAGGTAAGTATCAGTCTGGTAGTCTCGTCAGTTTCATCCAGTACAGGTTCCACCTTCTCCAAGGTTTCCTTTCTGTCTACCTTTTCTGCTCTACTGATAGCTTGCTTGATGACCCAATTAGGGTAACCCCGTTCTTTGAACCTCCCTGCTATGATGTCTTGTTCCTGCTCAAAGGCTTCCACCGAGTTACAGTTTCTTTTTGCCCTCAACAGTTCTCCATAAGGTATGCTCCATTTGAGCACCTCTGGATGACTGCTGAGGGCATGCAGTACGCTATTGCCTGCTGTGTCTTTTCGAAATAAGGAGGTACATATACAGTTGTTCTTTTTTATCTACTTGCTTTGTTCCAACATGTTGAATTGTGTGCTGGAAAATTATTTTAACTCAATTTTTCTTCCTTTTTGTGTATTTGATCTACAGGTGTACAGGCAGGGTTTCCCAGGATGAATGGATTCCTCAATATGGGCACCACTGTCATTGGCACTTGTTCCGGTTTTCACCTCTTCTTTTAGGCACTTATTCACGGTCAGTTATCTCTTTCGCACCTGTTTTGCACTTTTGATGTTACTGTCACCAATGGGACTATGCCTTGTTGGCACTATATGCTCATACACGCATATGAGCGGATAAGTAGCACTTTTACCACCACACTGGATGTGTAGTCCGGACATTCTTCTAGACATATGGACACTTGTCAATACGAAGTTCTGCATTCATTTCCTTATTATGAGGGAGCTTTGCAGTGATGTACTACGTACACAGGTACAATTTATGATGCATGCTGCACCTTGGCGTTATATCTCAGCGCCGAGAACGAGTAGGTCGATCACCGTCAGTTACACGATGAATGTGGGCATGCTACATTGATGGGGGTTGTATCACAACACCCAGATCTAGTTGGATGATGAATATAATATTGCATATCGGCATTGTTATCACGGACAAAATGTGGACATACTCGGATTTTGTTTATTTTGTTTGTTTACTCGGATAATGATTCCCCTTTGATTCAATAATATTACGGACTACTTATGATCAATTACCTATGTAGAATCATGTATACTCAACCAGTATTAGTGATAAGATATTCAATGTTACAATGAATTGTTTGTTTACAAATGTATATAACACCATTCCATAATGGCCGACGCCAAATGTATACTTGTTTCTAGTCCTACTTTTGTTTTGACGTAACTTTATTGAAAATGGCACACTTTCTCACACACTTTGTCACACGTGATCAAGGCAAGTCGCCGAAACGCGTTGTGTGAATAAACCAAGGTTCTATTTCACTTCTGGATTGTGGTTTGATTCCTGAGAGCGTACTTCATTGGAACTTTGTGTGATATATATATATATATATATATATATATATATATATATATATATATATATATATATATATATATATATATATATATATATATATATATATATATATACCTGCGTGTATCTATTGTTTTAGCTCTATGGTAGAAATCTACCATCCATTTACTCTTATGGTGCTTATAATCATTTACATCAGTTTCGGTCTCATGGTTATTGCGGGACACATGTTTTACACTAAATGACGTTGGCTCAATAAATGCTTATAGAAAACATCCCCATTGTTTATTCTGTGTATCTCTCTGAGACAAAGTGAGCACGAGTGACTGAACAAAAAGAACCATACTGTTTCCACGATCCCTTAGGGATCAGGGTTGTCATGTTCGATAATTGCCAGAAACTATTCTATCCTTGGTAAGTGGAGTTCACAGAAGCACTGTGAGCTATTTGGTATACATGTGGACCGTGTGTCTGGAATCAGGCTGGACACCAGTCCCACAGTTTATGTTGTCTAAACGTGCAGATCCTAGATAGATTTATAGGAACTAAGTGACAGTAACTTGAAGGAAAAGTTGCAGCTTCAATCTTAGGACTCAGTGACTTTGTCCGTGTGGACTTAACAAATAAAGTAAAATAGTATAACAGGGAAGAGTAGAAGTACCCTGACCCCCTGAATGGAAAGAGTAGTGGGCCCCCAACATGGAAATTGATAAAAAGTTGTTTTTGGGGCAGTCGGTGGATCCTCAGATGTTATCATGTCTCAAAATATCCCAATGTTTGGCAATGACTTTTTTGACGGTTACCGACTGCTCATTAAAGGTAAGTATCAGTCTGGTAGTCTCGTCAGTTTCATCCAGTACAGGTTCCACCTTCTCCAAGGTTTCCTTTCTGTCTACCTTTTCTGCTCTACTGATAGCTTGCTTGATGACCCAATTAGGGTAACCCCGTTCTTTGAACCTCCCTGCTATGATGTCTTGTTCCTGCTCAAAGGCTTCCACCGAGTTACAGTTTCTTTTTGCCCTCAACAGTTCTCCATAAGGTATGCTCCATTTGAGCACCTCTGGATGACTGCTGAGGGCATGCAGTACGCTATTGCCTGCTGTGTCTTTTCGAAATAAGGAGGTACATATACAGTTGTTCTTTTTTATCTACTTGCTTTGTTCCAACATGTTGAATTGTGTGCTGGAAAATTATTTTAACTCAATTTTTCTTCCTTTTTGTGTATTTGATCTACAGGTGTACAGGCAGGGTTTCCCAGGATGAATGGATTCCTCAATATGGGCACCACTGTCATTGGCACTTGTTCCGGTTTTCACCTCTTCTTTTAGGCACTTATTCACGGTCAGTTATCTCTTTCGCACCTGTTTTGCACTTTTGATGTTACTGTCACCAATGGGACTATGCCTTGTTGGCACTATATGCTCATACACGCATATGAGCGGATAAGTAGCACTTTTACCACCACACTGGATGTGTAGTCCGGACATTCTTCTAGACATATGGACACTTGTCAATACGAAGTTCTGCATTCATTTCCTTATTATGAGGGAGCTTTGCAGTGATGTACTACGTACACAGGTACAATTTATGATGCATGCTGCACCTTGGCGTTATATCTCAGCGCCGAGAACGAGTAGGTCGATCACCGTCAGTTACACGATGAATGTGGGCATGCTACATTGATGGGGGTTGTATCACAACACCCAGATCTAGTTGGATGATGAATATAATATTGCATATCGGCATTGTTATCACGGACAAAATGTGGACATACTCGGATTTTGTTTATTTTGTTTGTTTACTCGGATAATGATTCCCCTTTGATTCAATAATATTACGGACTACTTATGATCAATTACCTATGTAGAATCATGTATACTCAACCAGTATTAGTGATAAGATATTCAATGTTACAATGAATTGTTTGTTTACAAATGTATATAACACCATTCCATAATGGCCGACGCCAAATGTATACTTGTTTCTAGTCCTACTTTTGTTTTGACGTAACTTTATTGAAAATGGCACACTTTCTCACACACTTTGTCACACGTGATCAAGGCAAGTCGCCGAAACGCGTTGTGTGAATAAACCAAGGTTCTATTTCACTTCTGGATTGTGGCTTGATTCCTGAGAGCGTACTTCATTGGAACTTTGTGTGATATATATATATATATATATATATATATATATATATATATATATATATATATATATATATATATATATATATATATATATATATATATATATATACCTGCGTGTATCTATTGTTTTAGCTCTATGGTAGAAATCTACCATCCATTTACTCTTATGGTGCTTATAATCATTTACATCAGTTTCGGTCTCATGGTTATTGCGGGACACATGTTTTACACTAAATGACGTTGGCTCAATAAATGCTTATAGAAAACATCCCCATTGTTTATTCTGTGTATCTCTCTGAGACAAAGTGAGCACGAGTGACTGAACACAAAGAACCATACTGTTTCCACGATCCCTTAGGGATCAGGGTTGTCATGTTCGATAATTGCCAGAAACTATTCTATCCTTGGTAAGTGGAGTTCACAGAAGCACTGTGAGCTATTTGGTATACATGTGGACCGTGTGTCTGGAATCAGGCTGGACACCAGTCCCACAGTTTATGTTGTCTAAACGTGCAGATCCTAGATAGATTTATAGGAACTAAGTGACAGTAACTTGAAGGAAAAGTTGCAGCTTCAATCTTAGGACTCAGTGACTTTGTCCGTGTGGACTTAACAAATAAAGTGAAAATAGTACTAACAGGGCAGAGTAGAAGTAAGTACCCTGACCCCCTGAATGGAAAGAGTAGTGGGCCCCCAACATGGAAATTGATAAAAAATTGTTTTTGGGGCAGTCGGTGGATCCTCAGATCCATCACATTTCACAGCATGGCCCCACCTTGAAGCTTTGCGATAGATCCGCAAATCTAAGACTCTGTTTTTGAGAAAAATACCCAAATAACTACACCTACACACACACCCCACATACTCAGTCTCACACATAGACACATTCCCTCAAGCACAAACACACTCCAACTATACACTCAATCACACATAGACCCAGACAGACACCTACATGCACCTCCATCGACATTCTTTCACACACACACACTCAACTATATCCACACACACCCAGACACATCCCCCACATACTTAGTCACACACATACAGACACAACCTCCACACACATTTTCTCGCAATCACAAATAAACAAATTAGCCAGCCAGGCACTCATCTACTACACACACCACCACACACATTCCTTCACATACAAAAGTACATCCTCACACACATCCACAACCTCAGTCACACACACACAACTACGCTCACACATGGTTCCCCCATGGGAATCGCGAGTAGGTGTAGGAAATTGATTAAATTGTACTTTTAAACTAATGCAATGTAGACAGGTACACAGATGCCCTTTTCTCTCCCATTAGAGATGATGCCTTTTCCTCTCACCCAAAGGAGTTAACTCTTGGGTAAGCCCGTACTGAGCTGGTGTAGTGCCACTAGGCGGAGTTCCACGGAGTTGGAAAACAACTCCGTGGAACTCCGCTCCCCTCGCTCCCCTACACCCTCCCCAATTTAATTATTTTTTAAAAGGCACTTACCTGCTGTGGCCTCTGCCTCCTCCTCGCCAAGGTCTCTCTCTCTCCTCCTCATTCTCGCTGTCCTCGTCCTCGGAAACCCCTATGTTGTGCAGCTTGCAAACCTAAAGAAGTTTTTTGTAATTTAGTGAACGTTTTAAACTGTCATTATCTTATGGACTTTTTAAAAGTGTAAAACATTGTTTGTGTGGTTCGACATCACTACTTTGATATATAGCTTGTAGAATGGAGAACACACAACGTAGAATTATTTACATATTTTGATGCACAAAATAGAAATTTAACACGCAACTCAAAATTATTTACATATTTTGATGCACAAAATGGAAATTTAAAAATCCTATACATCACTTGTAATAGTCGCCTATCACATGTACAAACAGTCGCCATAAATCATATACCCATCTGTCACCTATCTTTGGCCATTCAAATATAGCTAAATTCCTGTTTGCCATCCCATCATAAATGAATGTAAGGATGACATTGTGCAGTATTTTAAGTATCCCACATGCAGAAGGGTAGTTTTACCATGTCTAACACAGAGAAATCATAATATTTCTGGGTGAAGTAATAAGTCCTTGGGATGCAAAATATTTAATCATAGACAAAACCAATGCCATTTCCCCGGTAGGCAGTAGGCTAGGCAATTGCTTTCTGAGCTGCAAGGTGTAAGGTGCACCATGACACAATAATGCCCACGTGGCTCGGTTCTAGTTACACTGAGTGGCTGGTTTTAGTGTTTTATGCAGGTCTCATGTTGATTTCCAGTCTAGGCCTTTAAACAACCACTATGTACTCAACTGCAAATAACACTTTTACATGGGAATGGGGAGTGCAGTGTTTGACAGTGTCAGTCCTTGTCGCATTTACTGTTGATTTTTAATTGATTCTTTGAATGAATATGGTTTTTTGGACATGTACAGCCATCTTTTCTTTTTGTGACAATATCCTTTTTCAGCTGGCAGTGCTGACAAATCAAGAGAAGAGCACCACATGGGAGAAAGAACAACAAGGACTTCAGCTGGTAGGCACGCGCATCAATTCAATTCCATCAGTGAGGTGGCAGCGCCCACCACCACGGGGAGAGTGCACCTGCAAGGAAAATTGCTCGCTCTCAATCCCAACAGAGGCTGTTCAGCCCACTAAGCAGTAGAGCTGGGCACCAAGTGTCAAGAGGAGTTGGGCACTTCCTGACCCAGAAGCAGGTACATCAGTGGTGTCCCATGAGCAGACCCAACAGTCGTCTGGACCTGCAGACACCCCCTTCATAACTCCAAAATTTCCCCAAACCAGTAGGGCCTCCAGCTACACTCTCTGCTGTACTTCATCTTCTCCAAGTGCTCGCTTGTATAACAGCAGCTGTGTGAAGCATGCATTTGTTGTGATGATGAAGGTGGAGCCTGAGGACGTAATGCAGGTCCGTAAATGTGCAAATTATTCATTTAAGTGTTTTGCAGTATTGGAAAATGGCACATTACAGAGTTTGAAGCTCATTACTGTAAAGTTTATCAAATATAACCTTTATAAATGTAAACACACCAATGAATGATAGCTAAAATTGATGTTTATTTACAAAGGTACTAAAAATAAAATATACATCCAAAGGAATGCGTCGACATAAAAGGTGTATTAGGTTTTGTGGGGATCAGTCAGTGACGGCTTGGGTGGAATGTCTATAGTTTTGGTGTTGGTTGTTGTCACCCACGGGGTGGTCATCAACATCTCTGACTATGCACTACTGGGCCCACTGGACGCTTTGCTTTCTGGTTTTGGAGGTGATGGGTTTATGGGTTGTTAGAATATGGGGGTGATATTCAATATGATAGGATTATACGGGATATGATGGGGTATATGGTGAAGCGTGTTGAGACCCAGGTCACTGAGTTTGAGATGTATGCATTGGATCTGCAGATCAACACAGGTAGCTATGTGATATGGCCTGTATAATCTGCATGTCTAAGGTTGCTTCCTCTAATTCTTCTCCCGGGTCAAACAAATGTATTCCAACTACAACCTTTCCATGCTGTGCATAATTGATTTGATCTTATCCAAGACAAGAGTCACTCTCTCCGTCAAACTTAGTCCAGCTTTCCATTTATGTTTGATTTTGCAAAATGTCTCCCCCACTTGTTAAATACGCCCCTCCCCCGCATAGGATTGTTACTGGAAAACTCATTTTCCCAGAGGGTAGGATTAGCCTATACCAACCCCCTCATACTTGGCTGTTTTTGCAATACCAGAAGGCTGCACTGATTGTTGATCCATGGGAGATTGTGGGAGGGAGATTGTTGAATTAGGGAGTGGGCTATCTGATAAGGGTTTTCTTCTCCCTAAGTTGATAAAGATAACTGGAGATGCACATGCATTAGAGGAAGAAGCAGGGGAGTCAACTCTAGTATTTGTAAGTTGAAATGTGTTTGGAGAGAGTCCTGCTTCTTGGAATTGTTGGAACAGAAGAAGAGATGATGGCAGTTGGCTGATGAGCAGACAACAAAGGACCTTCAAAACTTATAAGAAAATAGTATCTTTATGGCTTATGGATTATCAATGCAAGTATATGGTGAGTACATGTATCGTATATGATAAAGAGATGGTCATATCAGTGTTAATGGATAAAAAAAGAAATCACATGATGGACTAGGTTTTTGAAGTCTCCTACTCAGTGATGTTCTTCTTCCTCTTGAGTGCTGTGGTCTACATTCTGGTGGATAGATGGGTTTGCTGTGGTTTTCAGGGTCACGTAATACAAAGGGAAGAGGGCAGAGCCTAGGGTTTGGGGTGTATTTATGTGGTTAGAATGTTAATGTGTATCAGAGGCTTGTGATTTGTGTCAGGTGTATGATTTTTCTCTATTCACTTCCATTTGGCATTCTCTGCCATGGCAGCAGAGCTCTTAACTCTGGCAATAAAGATCTCCCCGAACAGGTGTATTAAAAAAACGTGAGCCTGAAGTTGCTCATAGGCACTTTATAGTCATAATTTCAGTTTTTTAGGAGTCTCCACCCTCTCATTTGAGGAGGGGGGTTTGTAAGTCTAGTACTCATAGAGATTTTCACCTGGAATTGATGAATACCATCTGTGTGGAGATCCTTTGCTAGTCTTTGGCAAACATCTCTGCATGTGGAACTCCCTATGGGAAGCAGCCTCTATATTTTTAATAAGAATATTATTTTAAAACTTTAATAATACATGTTTTTTACTTCCCTTCAATAGTATGCTGCACGATATTTTTCCAGTCAAAACAGTTACCACAATATTATGTTTCAACGAGTCAATATTCACAAGCATGCTCACTCTACAAAAATTAAGCTGGCTGTTAGAGCTCTGTTTACATTGTGGTCCTCTCGCTGCCTTCCTAATCCTTAAACCCAGGGGTAGCAACTGCATTGCCAGGGCTACCGAAGAGCACGCCAACCTTAGCATCTGCTACCCTGGCAGTCCCTAAATGACACCCACATTGGCACAGTGTGTAAAAGGCAATGTTTGACACTCAAGCACTGCCTATAAAAGGCCCTGCCCTGAGGCAGATCCGCCGTTCTCCCCTTCCCAGGCAGCAGGTACAGATACAAGAGGAATGCATAAAGCACCTCTCACTTAAGGAAAAATCACTTGATTCCTGTGTTTTGAAATGTATTCTTCGAAAGTACTGTAAACGTGGTTGACATTAATGCCACTATGACATATTCCATTAGTCGGGTTTGATGCTCTCTTGTTATCAGTTGAAAAAGCAGAGAAGGAAACTGAAAATTAAAATGGCTTCAGCCACGCTCTTGATTGAATACCAAATGCAGGGGGTAGCGCGGTCAGTAAGATTTGGGGGGGGGAGCTTCGGATTTCCCAACAATCACACTGGCATATAATGTTAAAATACATTATACAACAAGCATGATGCATGAAAGGGACTGAAAGGGCACTGCAAAGGGAGACGAATGCGGATTGGTAGGGGTACTAAGTGAGAGAAAATACAATATTTTGTAAAAATACCCAACATTTTTGAAGACTTTCAAAACAGAGGAGAGTGTGTCCGCTTTTTTGTATGTGTGTGTTAAAATTGCAGGAGAAATCTAATAGACACCACACCACACCCGACCCATTTTGGGGGGGAGTGTAAGATTCCCAACACCCCCCTCTCCCCAGCCCCTGACTAAATGCAAGCAGTAAAGGCATTTGATCACATTGCTGAGGGAAAGAGCAGAGCACTGTGTCTTATTTGATCTCAATTGGGAGGATCCATTTCTCATTAGAAATGCTGTTCCTCCTGACAGTCGCATGTCCTAGATTTACTTTTAATTGGAAAAAGGATGTCCTGGCTGAGAAGTGCTTAGTGCTGGACAGATTTTTCTACATTCACATTTAATAGAAGACATGTGCACCTGATTGAAAACTGCTAGGCAGCAGCTGCCAGCTCTTGACACATTAAGTAGGACAGAAACAGCCTTGACTGATAAACACAGCGAGCATCCGTGGACACCTTTTCACAGTGAATGTCATGAAATACAAAGCTGTCAGTCATTGGTGGCACTGATGGCTTCTCTTCTAGTCGCCTGTAATTGTAGAGTCAAGTGTTCTTGATTGAGCCATTTGGGCCGCCGCTTCCATATAACACAGCCCCCCCTTCAAACCAGAACAATGAGCAGGGACATTAGTTACATCCTGCATAGTTTTTCCACTTAGTCAGTTAATGGCTTTAGGAGACGAGGGAGGGGCTACTATATGTATTAAAATCCACTTTACATGCCTTTAAGCTGTAATGGCTGAGTACATCTGAAGTAGGAAATATTAGAACAAGCCCTGAGAAAACCAATGGGAAGGTCTTGACAAGTTGGTTTAATTATTTTTTTATTGCATATAACATGTGACACAAAGATAAAAAGCTCTTCAATTTTGCTATGCATTTTATTGCTATAATTTGAGGAGGAAACAAGAAAAAAAATCACCACTGAATTGAGGTTTCATGTCTCAATGTTACAATGTCATGTAAAGACTTTATAACAACAACTTAAAAAAAAAAAGAGACGGAAAATAGATTGCATCTAACCTGTCACCTAAATTGCAAGCAAAACGAACAGCTGGCTTTTTAAGTTAACATAAAAATAAAATAAAAAGCCACATTTGGAGCACCTTTGTCACTGAATGAAAGGTACTATTTTCAGGCAGCTGTGAACAACATGTACACACAGTGAGGAAGCCAATGGAAAAAGTTGGCTGACTCACTACCCCATGCTGTATGTTATAGTGGGTGGAAGCAAAATATTAATGACAATTTAAAGACCAATGAATGAAACAAACCACATGTGTATTATGTATGATTGTCTTGAAACACAATAGTCTGGCAAGACAGCTAATGCTGTTTCAAAGGCTAAAGTTAAAAAGGTACATTTTCCCCTTACACATATGCAGGTCCATAGCCTATAGTTTGGGATGGGTGTAGTGCACTACCAATCACATCTTGGTGTTGTGGCATATACAGAAAAAGGGAAGGTAAGAGCAATTGAAACATATAGGGGGATATGTACAAGAACTGCTGCTAACTAATGCTAACGGTAGTTAGCAGCAGTTTTCTCAATGTGGCCTATCACCAAAAACTATTGTCCTTTTAGCAATGTATTTACAATACGTCGCTACATGGCGATAGTTCCAGGTAGCTTAAGTGAAAACTGCTGTTAACACTAGCGTGAAGGCGATACAAATTCTGGCGTTAGCGGGCAAAAACTGACAAAAGGCCAATTTGCTGGGAAAAAACTCACGTTAGTCAGCCCAACGTGAGTTTTTTTGCGTCTAGAGGCAAAAATAGCCTATGAGTCCACCCCCAATGAAAAATAAGAAACAAAAGCAATGGAAAGCAGATTGGAGCAGCCAGGGCCAACTGCAGCACAGATCAAGAACCCCCCTGAAGCCCCCAACAGCCAGAATGACCAGCCAGAGTCCATGGGGAAGAGGAAATCCAGGGCTACAATCATGAAAAGAGGCGCATCGCTGGGCAAAACCAGTGATGTATCACTTATCATTGCGCACTCCTTCCAACACCATGGCATCCAAAAGCTTTAAAGTGCAGACAGTCCCCGGGGTCCAAAGGCCTCGCTAAGCCTGCATCTGGGCCCCCGGAGTGGGATGCAGGGGTGCTGTGGAGTTGCTGGCACGTGATAGTAGACGTTGAGGGGTGGGTGATCACATTTACCTTGTGGTGAAGTCTGCCAGGTCGCATGGAGACATGAGAAGACCACCTGGTGCCCTTGGGAGCTGTGAACAGGAGAGGCGCTCCTTCGCACCAACGTTGGGAGGCCCGCATCGCATACTACGTACCACCACGACACCGTGGTGCACGGAGGAGATAACCAATGTTGGGCTACGCCTTTATGCATCACAGGCCGGAGGATGTTGCAATGGCCGTAAGCTATGGAGGGTGAGGCCCCTGAGCTGTGCGGAACTTGTGTGGTGGGAGCGCTGCAACTTCACACCTAAGGGGGCCCTGTTGCATCACCTGCATCCAAAGCTTACCCAGCGGTCTTGGCTTCGACTGCTGTACCCTGGATTGTCAAATCCTGCCTGGCTGAGGCTCCTGCTGGCTGAGTCACAGATTTTGAGAGAATGCAGAAGATTGCGCAAGGGTGTCAATGCACAGGTGAGGAGAAGTTGGGACACATAGCAGAGAAGGCCAGGGGGTCGAGTCAGGCCCAGGCCTAGCACCTGTGGGTGAAGCACCCCCAGTGGTGGCTCATCCGCTGAGGCAAGAAGAGGAAACATAACACAATGATAAGTAACTGATGTACTCATGCTATGATTCCTTTGTGGGCAGGATGGTGGGTGGGGCTGCACTATCCACGGGGCAGGCCCGGGGCGGAGTGGTAAGCTCACTCAAGTGTCCAATAACTGGACAGCCCTCTCAGGCCACCCAAAGCTGTTATACGCACATCCCTGTTTGCAATGAAGGCTGCATTACAGCCTGCATGGAGAACATGCCCACCCCTCCAGCCCCTGGTTGAATGCCTCGGCAGAGCGCTCAAGAACAATCACAACGCCGCATTGCAACATTTTGGTTGGCTTAGGGGATGGAGCCTTGCTGCCTGCTTCCTGTTCCTGGTAGGAGACTCAGGAGAGCAAGAGCAGAGCAGACACCGGACCCGGCCTCGAGGTAAGATTTAAAAATATATTTATTTACAATCCTTGCTCCCCTGTGTCCCCGCCCCATCCAGGGTCCTTTCCAATGCTTCCCGCCTCCCAGCTGTCCAGGTCCCCTTGCAGCACTACATAATGGCAGCTGCTGTGCGGCCATGTGCTATGGGTGTACCACTGGTGCACCAAAGGCAAGCCCATCTCTGTCCGTCAGCCCCAAAGACCCTTCCTCAAAACACTCCACCGCTATGACGCCAGCACCCTCCTCGCCATCAACCCTGGATGCCACACTGCCTGGCACCTAGCAACACTGTAGAATTCTCTTGCACCCTGCGCCTGTCAAAACTGCAAATGCACCTTTTGCGACATTGGTACACCAGCACCTACTGGTGCCCAGCCAAACAACAGCGCAGCCGACCGGCTGAACTGCATCCTCCACAAACACACAACAGAAATCTGGGACCTCCTCTACGCCACCTCTTCAGACATCGCCTTCTTCACGGAAACCTGGACCAACCTCTGCTCTGCATTGGAAATCGCCATCAGCATCCACAACAGCTACAAATTCATATGCATGGACCACGCCGAGTGGCCAGGAGGAGGCATTGCCATAGTCTGGCAAAGGCACACTCCGACTGATCACGCACTCTAATGACCCGATGGTGACCATGGAACACCTCCACTTCCAGATCCGGACCAACCCCAATACCACCCTCTGCGGCACCCTCATCTACAGGCCCCCCAGGCCATGAACCCCCATTCACCGATGCTATTGTAGACCTCATCGCAACCCAGGTTCTCTAATCCACCGACTACATCCAACTCCGAGACCTCAAGTTCCACCTGGACAACCCCAGTGACCAGAACACCAACCCCCTCTTGGGGAAACTCACCAACATCGGACTCAAGCCGCTAGTCACCACAGCAACCCACATAGTCTGACACACGTTGGAGCCCGTCTACTCCACCATTAGGAACTTTATCTACAGCCTCACCACAGAACTCTCCACTACCCACCATCATCATGCCTTCACTACGCCCTCCGTACACCATCACCATCATTGCCCCCCGTCACGGCTAGATCAAGGCCACTGAAGAACTTCCCATCAACTCCCTCAGCACCACCACTCCGCCAATGCTTACAGAGGCCAACACCGCTTTGCGCAACCTCAACCGATGGATCTCCAACTGAGCCAACACCATGGCACCCCTCAAGAAAAGACCATGCAAACAACACTCCAAGAAGGCCAACTGGTTCACTCCCGCCCTCCACTAGTTCAGCCTCACCTGCAGAGTGATCGATCCACAACATCAATGAACTCTGCTGACAAAATCAGCAGTGCATCATGCCGCACGGGTGGCTGCTTCGGCGCATGGCAGCCTTTGTGCGCCAACTTAGGGGAAAAAGACAGGGGGGCTTATTCAGGAGCCCCTTCTGATAGTTTCACCCTGCCGGTGCGTCATTTCCTTGACGTACTTGCAGCATGATTCTTGCACCACGTTTCGCTGTATTTGCAAAGTGAAGCATCTAGGCATATGCGTGACCTTGTGAAGCCCTGTGCCACATTATACCTGCATCAGGTATGATGTATGTAGGGTGGGCGTTTCAACACAATAAAGCCTTATAGGACTAGCCCAGTGAAATCCATCAAATTTCATTGCAACAATTGTAGGACGCCACCGAGTCAGGCGTAAGGGTAAAGCAGTGCCACAGGGATTCGCTGGGCCCACGCATTGCTGGAATTATCTCATACCTGTGCCACAACTGCAGCAATGCATCACTTTTGTGCTGACAGATATGTCAGGATTCCAGAAGTATCTATCATTAATTGAGACATGGAGCGCTGTTCAGTAAATACCGCGCATCCATGCTGTCGCAAGAAGGGCATAGTGAAAAGTGTTGCAATGCAGTTTTGTCGCAGCGATGCAACAATTTTCATGAATGAGGCCCAGGAATGTGTCCTATCTTATTGATGGTGCACATTCCTTCCCTATAATTTTGTTGAAGGGCAGCACAGCAATATTCCTTGCAGCGCTGTCCGCCAATAAAACCTTCTGAAATGAGGCCCCAAGTGTTTGTACCATTTTTAAGACCAGCTATTTTCTGGTCTTAAAAAACTGCCTCTAACTGCAGTTCCTTGTATTGCCATTTTTATTGTGCCTTTTATTACTTGATTTATCCTCCCTACCATCATGTTTACCTGGGGACTGTAAAGTGAAGTATGTATATGTGTTTATGCCATTTCCCTTTAAGACATTCTGCATAGTAAGGGATGTTAATTGCATACCATTGTGAATTATTAGTATTCCTGGAAAACCTTCTCTCATAAAAATGTGTCTCAGATTCACTATAACATTCTTAGTCGTGAATTTCCTTAAAAATTCTATTATCATCCACCTGGAATAGACATCTTCTAATACCATGGCAAACCTATTATTCTCACTTAAGTAGTCCATGGAACCTATAAAATCCAAACAGAGTTTTTCCCGTGCTTTACCATTATCACTTCAACTCAATGAACCCATACTTTGAGTTTCAACTTCAATCTTTTCTCAATCTGTCTACACAACAAGCACTTCTCCATCCAATCTTTTACAATCCCATCCATTCCAGGCCACCAAAGTTTGTCCTTAAGAGTGGCCTTCATGGCGCCAACAAATATTTTTTTTCTTACACCTTCCAGAGGCACGCATCTCTCACCCCTCAAGACTAAACACTCTGTTATTCCTATGCTAAATTCCTCGTGTAACTTAAAATTGGTCTTACATCACCTTCTGGCCGCCAACCCTCATGAATACTATGTACCAAGTCTTTAAAACTATCATCCTCACCAGCTGCTTGTTGAGACTCCTCTCTGGTTACTAAAGCAAACCCATCTTCTACCGCACCATCCACATTCACCAACCTACACACTACATCGGGCAGAGCCTAGGCCTTTGTGCCCATGCCGGCTCAAATACATTTCTAACTATGAGCTGGAGACAGAGATTAATGGTGCCGTGACCATTTACTGTAGCCCCTAAGTGAGCTGATCTTTTCTCACCCCCCGGTCTGGTGTATTGACTGCACATTGCTGGGGATCTCTACACGTTGTGTCTGCTATAACAGTGGATTACCGTGCCCTTGTACCAGTCAAGTACTAGTGGAAAGCAGTGAAACGCTGACTCTCTGGATCTGCTGGCACTCTGGCCGGTGTGCTCCATCCGGACTCTGGCAGTATGGGCGAACATGATGCATTGCAAACATGATGCACAGCAATCTAAGTGGAACTGGAAACAACACAGGGGTCTGAGGGCGAGCCCTTCATGGAGGGCGCAGATCAAGGTGAGGATCTCAAGGCAATAATAATCGATGTGAAATCAAGCCAACGGGCAACAGATGCCAAGCTCGACCTCATGCAAAAGACACACAATTGATGGACGGAATGCAGACCAAATCAAAACATTCACCCCCAGTCAAGAGATCTGGGTTAAATCCATCATTCTTTTGCTCACCATGCCACCCCAGTTTAGACCTGGCCATATGCAAATCAGTCTTGACCCTGTGCCTCATGGGAACAGTCCGGTTTTGGGGTTTCACCCCTCTTCAGCCAGGATAGCTTGATTCCAGTGGCACAGTGAGCCCAGGACCCACATCTGGGCATACCTGGCGCACTTAGGGGTATGTAGCTTAAAGAAGAAGGTAGATCTGCCCCGTGTTTGATCAGGTATAGGCTCAGTAAGAGTCCAGAATCTTCAAAAGTCACCCATTTTAGCGCTCACCAATTACTCAAGACCGCATACAATTTAAGCAGAAGCACTTTTATAGAAAATATATCATTTTTATTCTTGATTGATTCATATATTTTTATACATAACATAATTGTACAAACTCATTTTTTTGAAAAATTATAAGATAAAAACATCTATAAATATACACAACCCGTCATCCTTCCAACATTCAAACTTCAACAAATTCATACATCGCAACCAATCATACTCATACAAGGCTCATTCAAACATTCTGCTCAGATGGACTTTGAGGTAAATTGCTCTGAGAACATCCTGAATATTCCTCTCAGCCATAGGCCGGGGATAGATCGTACAATGTTCAGGGGAGATGGTTTCAACGCCGACGCGCGTTTCGGTGCCAGGCCCCAAAGATAGGCCGCACCTTCGTCAGGGCAAGAAAGGGGAAGGAGGGGTTGTATTCTGTAGTGAAATATATCTGATATCCAAGTGCTCTGTAGAAAAAACACATCTTTTAGTATAGTGTTTGACCCCCGTTTCAGACAACATTTTATATTAATATATTCAGTGCTGGTCGCATAATAGCTAATCATAGTCAGGTTTCACAAGTATTAGATACACTTATTAGTTATCTTCATCTTTTTCCTTTTTACACAGTTTTCAAAATACATAGGAGAAATAATTCTGTAATGCTTTAATTCATATGCAGGGGGCATTGGTGAGCTAGGAAAATGGGTGACATACAGGATAAAGCTAAAAAACACTTAATAGTAAACATACAGGAAATATTCCAAATCAATGCAGTGGACCCTCACACACACGCCAATTCATCTGGTGCATTACTCTTATGCAGTACGCTTAGCTCATATACGCATTCATTCATCAACTTTTGTGTGTGTGGATATCCACCCCTACATAATCCATCACAGACAACCTGGCAGGTTGTCTGTGATGGATTATGTAGGGGTGGATATCCACACACACAAAAGTTGATGAATGAATGCGTATATGAGCTAAGCGTACTGCATAAGAGTAATGCACCAGATGAATTGGCGTGTGTGTGAGGGTCCACTGCATTGATTTGGAATATTTCCTGTATGTTTACTATTAAGTGTTTTTTAGCTTTATCCTGTATGTCACCCATTTTCCTAGCTCACCAATGCCCCCTGCATATGAATTAAAGCATTACAGAATTATTTCTCCTATGTATTTTGAAAACTGTGTAAAAAGGAAAAAGATGAAGATAACTAATAAGTGTATCTAATACTTGTGAAACCTGACTATGATTAGCTATTATGCGACCAGCACTGAATATATTAATATAAAATGTTGTCTGAAACGGGGGTCAAACACTATACTAAAAGATGTGTTTTTTCTACAGAGCACTTGGATATCAGATATATTTCACTACAGAATACAACCCCTCCTTCCCCTTTCTTGCCCTGACGAAGGTGCGGCCTATCTTTGGGGCCTGGCACCGAAACGCGCGTCGGCGTTGAAACCATCTCCCCTGAACATTGTACGATCTATCCCCGGCCTATGGCTGAGAGGAATATTCAGGATGTTCTCAGAGCAATTTACCTCAAAGTCCATCTGAGCAGAATGTTTGAATGAGCCTTGTATGAGTATGATTGGTTGCGATGTATGAATTTGTTGAAGTTTGAATGTTGGAAGGATGACGGGTTGTGTATATTTATAGATGTTTTTATCTTATAATTTTTCAAAAAAATGAGTTTGTACAATTATGTTATGTATAAAAATATATGAATCAATCAAGAATAAAAATGATATATTTTCTATAAAAGTGCTTCTGCTTAAATTGTATGCGGTCTTGAGTAATTGGTGAGCGCTAAAATGGGTGACTTTTGAAGATTCTGGACTCTTACTGAGCCTATACCTGATCAAACACGGGGCAGATCTACCTTCTTCTTTAAGCTACTTACTGTCCTCTCCCCCGCAGATCTGCCTCACATCCTACCCCCGGGGGGCCCCTCACTTTGTGATTTAGTAGGCACTTAGGGGTATGCCCTAAGGGTCCTGTGCTCCCCATGCCACTGGAATCAAGCTATCCTGGTTGAAGAGGGGTGAAACTCCGAAACCGGTGTTAGGATTCTTGGTTCCAGTAAAGGGAGAACCTGGCTTGGCAGTTCGGGCTGGACTGTTCCCATGAGGCACAGGGTCAAGACTGATTTGCACATGGGTGGCTTCAAACTGGAATGGCATGGTGAGCCCAAAAACGATGGATTTTGGCCCAGATCTCTGTACTGGGGTGAAAGTATGACATTGTTCTGCATTCTGTCCATCAACTGTTGTTTTTGCATTTGTCACCCCGAGTGGGACAGGTATGCCCAGACATGGGTCCCGTGCTCTCCATTCCACTGGAATCATTCTATCCTGGCTGAAGAGGGGTGAAACCCAGACACCGTTCCTAGGATGCTTGTTTTCAGTCCAGGGAGGACCTGGCTTGGCAGTTCATGCGGGACTGTTCCCATGAAGCACAGGGTCAAAACTGATTTGCATATGGCTGGGTTCAAACTGGAATGGCATGGTGAGCAAAAAAACTATGGATTTAGGCCCAGATCTCTGTACTGGGGTGAATGTATGACATTGTTCTGCATTCTGCCCATCAACTGTTGTTTTTTTCATTAAGCTCGACCTAATGGCCAGTCGACTGGATGGAATGAGGAAACGTGTTGAGAAACATGATGACTGCTTAGACCACCAGTTGTTGCGTGTCTCTGATAATGATGATGCATGTGCCAGGGCCAGCGAACATCAGCTTCAGATGGAAATGGTCCTGGAGGTAATTAAAGCCAAGAATGAAGACCTGGAGGTATCCCAGAATCCATAGCTATAGACAAGATGGAGGATTTTGTTGAAACCATGCTATGGGACCTATTTGGGGAGGCCCTATCACTGGTCTTCATAGTGGACTGTGCACACTGCTCCCTTGCGCCCTGGCCACCTCCTGAAACTACAACTCTTCCAATAATTGCAAAAGTCTTAAACTACAAAGATCGCAACATAGTTCTCACACTGGCCCGAGAGAGAGGTGCACTACAATATCGCAACAAAGCCATATCATGTTACCCCGAATTCACTGTTGCAGTACAGTTGGCCAGAAGGGAATTCCTACCTGCTAGGCGACTGTTGCAAAAGTGGAGATCAAATTTGCTATTTAATATCCGACTAAATTTTGTGTCCCGTATGAGGGGAGGCCTCACTATTTTACTGATGCCAAGGCTGTTCTTGAATTTACAAAGAGCATCACAGTCAGAAAGTGCTCGCACTGGTGGTCCCCGCACTCCTGGGAGGGGGTCGACCTCGATGGCAAATGTCCTCCATAATATTCGCTGCTGTTAAACTGTAAATATTTTCTAGTTCTAGTCTCCTGGGAGGGACTGTATTCTCCTCATCAAGCAGGCAGATCTTCTTCATTGTTCTCCCTGGCCGCTGGACTGTATGGTGCGTGGCAGCACATGGAGCCGTCGGTGCACAACTTAGGTGACTTCCACCACTTCAGCCACCCGGTCGCTCACTGACTGGAGAGTTCACCTGGCTCAACTTCACCTTCAGGGACATATCCCATATGTTCTGTTTTTCCCTAGGATTGGGTTCTGGGTGAGTTTTGGGATCTCAACCTTATTTTGGGGTTGATGTGGGCCGGCGTGGGAACTGTTTGCTCTATTGCATGATTTGCATGTTGTGTTTATTTGCCTATGACAGAATCGTACATTTCTCGCTCTGAAAGTATTTGCTCTCTCTCACTGTTGGCAGCCCATACACAAGCCTCCTGCCTCTCCAGGAAGCTTGCAATCCCCTATTGTGCTATGTAATGCAACTCCTCTTCATGGCCAATACTCTCGGCTCAAGTATATCTTTACACAAAGGTCAGGACAACACCCATTAAATGCCTGATTTGAAACATAATTGGCTTAAATGACCAACACAAGGCTCGATATGTGTTTCTCACAGTAACACCACCTTACCCACAACACGATTTCCTGATTGTGAGCGCGATGGGGCTCAGAAATACACAGATCACTTTACTCTAACTGTTCCTGTGGGATTGCTATACTCATACGGAACATTACACCCTTGCATTTTACCCAGGCCAAATATGACACGGAGGGAAGATATGTCCTATTGGCCGGCACCCTGTGCCACCACCCGGTCATACTTGCATCTATTTATGGTACAAACACAGACTACCCAGAATTCTTCTACGAGGTTTGGCGACAGATAGCCAGTCTAGGATGCAGAGCTGTGATATGTGGGGGGTACTTTAATGTGGTAGTGGATCCCATTCTAGACCACTGGGGTGCTCCTCGCCACTCCCACCCCAGTGCAGCCACACAGCTAAACACACACACGGCTTAGTGATAAATGTTTTCTGGATGTCTGGCGCAGCTTACATGGCAACCTTAAAATGGGTACGTGTATCACAACAACTCACAACTCCTAGACTATTGGTTGACCTCTCTGGATGTCCTGACATGTACAGCTGGGTTGACTCATGTTTCCCGCACAACATCTGACCACGCACCAGTGCTATTAGAATTCCCCCACCACTCACCACCTCATGTGTATTCACCTGGTGCTTGCCGAATGGAACGCTCCGTAACCAGGTTTTTCGTTCTGAGGTCCAGACCGCCATAAGGACTATTTTGCTATTGATGAAGGCTCAGTGTCCTCCCCACAGACATTGTGGGAGGCCTTTAAAGTGACCATTAATGGCGTGTGCATAGCCGAACAAGCTGGTGTCCTAAAGGCAATACGATCTCTCCTCGCCGAGATCGAACGTGAGAAATCTCTGCTTGAATGCAACTACTACTTCTCAAAAGATCCCGCCTTTTTGGCAGACATCTGAAGGAAAATGTCCTCATTCAGTGAGGAGACAGACCATGAACTGAACTTCTAATCCCGCGAGACAACAGCAAGCCGCGAGGGCGACCGGCCTGGCTGAACACTGGACAACATGCTTAAACTGCCTTGAGCCTCCGCATATGCAGTGGAACTCCTGGATGACCGCCTCCTGCAACAGTCTTCACCCACTGGTCTTCTCACTGCAATGACGTCCTTTCACTTCCACTTATACCAGTCTAAAATATCGCCGACTGGCGAACAACTAGAGGCCTACTTAGACACGATCCAGTTACTGTGGCTAGATCACACCCATTGACTATACCGAGACGCACCCTTCAACGAAGAAGAAGTACTGCAGGTTATTTGGAGCTTTCCTATTGATAAGGCACTGGGTCTGGACGGGCTAACTTCTTCCTTTTACAAACAATTTGCTTCTCTGCTAACTCCCCACCTCCTGGCCATGCTGGAAGCCTCCTTGGAGTCTGACGAACTACCGTCCTCACTTCGCGAGATGGTTGTTGTCACTATTCTCAACCCGATAACTTGGTGAATCAATGTGGCTCCTACAGTCCACTGTCAATGAGCAATACAGACAATAAAATACTAGCTAAGCTAATCTCAACTCAGCTCTTGGCCCTATTGCCGGACATAGTATGCCCAGACCAGTCTCGGTTCGTGCCTGTTTGCTTCACAGCATATGACCGCGAAACATTCTTTGCTATTTTACACACCGTGGAGCCTAGTTTGGGCTTGATGGCCACTCTGCTCAACACGACAAAGGAATTCGATTCACTAGAATGGCTGTGTTTTTTCTCACTTTGCTTCCCTGCATTGGCCTGAATCTGAAATTTGTGCACCTTATTAGGTTATTGTACCTTTCTCCAATGGCCAGGCTGCACTTGAATGGGATGCTATCAGACCGTTTTCCGATTTCCCGGGGTACTCGTCCCCTTATCCCAAATTCTATTCTCAGTAGTGATGTAGCCTCCCGCGGCATGTTTGCGACAGGACTGCGCGCATAGAACGCTCAACTTTATAAATCGATGGGGTGTGATTTCCATGTATGCTGATGACATTGCTCTCTATGTCTGGGAACCCCAAACCAGCCTAGACCCCATCATTCAGAAAGTTATTAAGTTTGGAGGTTAGGCAGGCATGCAAATAAAATGGGCTAAATCTATTGCTTTTAATCTCACTAATGCCCCTCAGCGCTTCAACACTCAGTTCCCTCTGATGTGGGAGACTAAACCAGTGGAATATCTAGGAATTTGGCTCTACCACGACTGGGATGAATCGTGGCACAACAATTATGATAGGGCGATGACCTGGTTGGAGGACAGAATCCCTGTATGGATTCCTCTCCCTTTATCTCTGCGAGGTCGACTGACCATTGTCAAAATTATGGTCTTGCCAAAATTGTTATACATCTTTCTCAATATTCCCATGCAACTTCCGCTATACTTTCACTGGCTATTGTGATCTAATCTGATATCATTGGCATGGGCTGGGCTGGGCTGTGAAGCAACCGAGAATCGCATGGGAAATCCTCACACTGCCATTCAGACAGGGGGTTTAAATACACTTGGCACAACATTGTACACGCTCTGTGCTCAGGCTCAAGATATGTATTTTTGGATAGACACTGTACAATTCCAGCCACATGTGGTGGTTGAGGCGGACATTGCCTCCCCGATACCTTTATCAACTGCTCTTTATCAACCCTACAAACCTGCACAAACAAAGGTTAACACTGTGAAGTGTGTACGTTGGGCATTGGATGCCCTTTACCAATGGGCTCAGTTGCTCTGCCTGTATGCCCCATGCATCCCCTTAGCCCACAACACAATGCTGAGGGCCCTACAGAATGAAGGCGCGAAATACAGGCGCATAGTTGGAAATTATTCATGCACAGTGACTTATACCCCGATGGACAATTCCTCTCCCTGATCACTATGGAGGAGACTCCACACCCCACTTTGTTACATACACTAATTTACTACCAATTATGTGCTAACTGCTGAGTGAAACACAATACTTTTCCTGAACCTCCACCTACATTACATGCCCTCGAACACATATTGACTAACGCTTCCGCTCACAGTCTAGTCACACGTCTGTATGTCATAATGCAAGACAAGGCCCCCACCCGTTGCCCCACAGCTCTGGCTCACTTGCCGGTGGATATTGACCCCCCCCCATCCACAGAGGAACAATAGACCTATTGTTGTGAACAAACTGGGGCCCTCTCGCTCAGTTACAGACGCAGTCGTATTCATTTTAAATTCTTACACAGGTTGTATCGCACACCGGTGCAAATGAAGCGTACGGGCCTCCTGCCTGAAGCACTCAGTGTGCGATGCTCAGCGCCTCGGGCTTCCTTCCTCCATCTGGCTTGGGAGTGCCCCAAAATAGCGGACTTTTGGAAAGAAATACACCACACTATTCAACAGATTACTGGTTATTCATTATCAGCAACTCCACTGATCTGACTAATGGGCTATGTGAGGGATGTTCCATCTGAGTATCAGCGTCTCACGGCTATGCTCTTGCTTCTGGCCAAGCGTCAGATAGCCAAACATTGGGGAAGGAAATTTGCACCAAAGGGTGCATCTTGGCTGCAAGATGCCGCCTACAGTCAGGAGCAACTGGCCAACTATTGGGAATTACTTCCACCAACCTCCCGCCCTGTAGATATTTGGGAGCCACTCCTAACTTATCACGAGCCCCTTCCCCATCTTAGTCATTAAGAGAGATAACTGTACCTGCCATTACACGATCTCGGGCCCCCGCTGCCGGTGATTCTATATAGCCAACATTTGATGAAGAGCTGACTGTCCCTCTTCCCTCTATGAGACTGTCCGTTGTAATGAGCCTAAATATTCAATTTGTTATGCAAAATAATGCCACAGCATTGTTTTTAAACCATGCATTTATTCTCATTTGCATTTGTGGTCAACTGAATGATAAGATCTATGGAGTGACACAATATTTTTATGACCATACATAACTCGGCCTTTCTGTTGTTCTTTACAGAAAACACTAATAAAAAAATTACAAAAACATACACTCTACATCATCTCTTCCTTCCCCAACTTTATTTTTCCTGGATTGCCTAAATTCCACTTTTGGGTCCCCAAGCACATTTTCTAAGCTATTTCATCACTCATTTCACTAATTTTGTGTCAACAGTCCATGCCCTGCAGGAACATGCAATGGCGGTCCCATTGAGGTGCCTTGCTAAGACTCGCGTATGAGCCTTAGCACTGCATCACCACTGGCCACCCACCACAGGACCAACCGACCTGGATTCCAGTCGAAATCTGGCGGGTGGTCTCAGTATGGCTTTAGAGGTGTGGCAGTGAGGAGCTGGTGTGGTGGCCCACTGGCACACCCCCAAAGTCATAATAAGGCCCCTAGTTAGGATATAATGAGGGGCTAGATAATGAAGGTAGCAGAGATTTATGTTGCAGAATGTTATGTGAATGGCCCATATAATTTTGAAGTTGATCCTGGAATTCTGAGGGAGCAGAGGAGTGCATAAAAGGCTGGCTTCACATAGCTGTGTTTCTAAAGGTTGAAGCATGGTTTGGTTGCATGATCTGACAGTCTTCGCAACCTGTCAATGAGACTTTGGAGGGGCGTGTAGAGCAGCAGTGGCCTGTGCAGGTAAGAGCAGTGGGGTGGTGGGGCCGGGTTGGGGCGGGTTCTGTGAACTGTGTCTCATTCTCTGAGCTATTGTCAAATCAGAAGTGGCTGTGGGGGCCATAAAATTACATTTGTTCTACTATATGAGCCCGTGAAAGCATATAGATGTTGCATCGCAGTGATGAGAGAGAGAGAATGCCTGTGGAACAGTGCAAATAATCCTTCCTATGCCCAATCCTTCTATAAAGACGCACATTTGATTGCTTCTTCTGTAGAGGAAAGGATGGAAAGTGACATTTGAGATTGACCGGTACCTCTGTAGCAGCAGGTGGGTCAGTCAATAATAATATTAAAAGTGTAAAATATGGGTCGAACCATTACATCTGCTTTTTTATGTTCTAAATGTAGGAACCACCACTTAGCTGGGTGCCATCTTCCATCTGCTAGGCCTGCATCTTTTCTGTACCTCCACACCCTGATGAGAGAGAGAAAACAGCAGAATAAGGCAGACTGTTAGAAGGAAGAAACCTGCAACTAAAAATGATCATCCCTGGTTGTGTCTGCTTTCGTCCGCACTGTAGAGCGCTAATTGGACGCCTAACCTATTTTTTCTTGTGAAAGCCTGACCTTTAACTAACCATTTCTACTAAAATGTGCCCCACATGGTCTGTTATTGTAAATCAGATGTTTCATTTATATGACCAAAATGAGTCTGAATGTGTACAGAAAAATAACTTGAAGCTAAAATGTCACATTTGCGGCCTTTTCGTTTGCCAATTTCTTTTTCTTTTTATAGGATCATTTCTTACTTTTAAGCCTCTATTTAGAGTGCCTCGACAATTGCACAGATGTGCCATATTGGAATCACTGCACCTTTCCATTGGATTGGTACATTTAATTGCTTGTGGCAACTACTGGATGCCAAAATTATAAAGTGTTATATTCTGCTGATCTTAAGTCCTCCCATCAGCCCCACAATGTACAATGCCCTTTAGGAAACACCAAAGGCAGCAACCAGTTCAAATAAAACTCAAATTGTGTGGTAGTGTGTAATGCAATAACATGTAAGCACACGCTACACGTAAAATCACAAAAAATGAGCATTTCTGGATTAGTATGTATACATACAGCTACTTTAGCATATGTCGTCCACACTAACTGTCACAGGTTCGATAGTCCCCTTGCTTCCCCGTGTATTGCTGGATGTATTTGCACTAGAAAGAGCAGCCAGCTGCACATGCTGAGTGATTCCACAACTGACATATTTGATATATTTTGCTGTATTGGGAATATTCACTTTATTTACCAGCAAGTAATAGAGCCTGACACTAAAATAATGCAATCATCTGTACCCATGAGGCTACGACCTCTCAAGAGAACAGATTTACTGCTTCCAAGAGTTCACAAAAGTTTCTACTACTAAGCCAGGAAACCTCCAACTTGAAAATCTGCCGAGCAAGCACAGATGCATTTGATAACTTGTTTTTTTGTTGTTGCTCCATGTGGAATATATTCTTCTTGTCGAGCACCTTCCAGTACACGCCCACTAATTATGTGGGTGTTCTGTTCCCTTCCCTCCTTGGAAAGGACCTTCTTTTGACCTTGTCAAGAGTAAATTCTCGACCTGTTCCAATTTAACAAGGGGGTCAGAGAGGAGAGTGTATGAGGGTGAGGATGCACACACATCCACTAAGCATTTCAGCTGTGAAAACACCCACTCTCTTCCCGATTACTACATTTACACACAGCGACTCTTCAAGTAAGAAAATACTTCTGCAAGTACAGAACCAAGGGGCATATTATCAAGGGGGTTTATCTCCGCTTTTTTGACTTTAAAAGGCAAGAAAGCGGAGATAAAATTATCTCCCTATTACCTAGCTGTCACTAACACCAGTTAGCGACAGCTAGTAGGAGATAGCGACCATCTTGGGCCCCACTTTACATGTCAGTGATATTTATCACTAATGACATGCAAAGTGGGCGTGCCAAGATGTTAGCGACTGAAAACAGTCACTAACATCACTATCTCCTATTACCAACTTTTGGAGATATTCGCGCTAAGCGCCAATATCTCCAAAAGCTAACACCTGCCCTGAGCAGTTCTTATCCATGTTATCCAATGGGAGGTGGATAACATGGCTAAGAGCATTAGCTCGGTAATGCATGAATATCGCTGACTTTTCAGCGATATTCATGCATTGCGGCGATTTTTATCGCATTTGCGATAAACCTTGGTAATACCAAGGGTTATTTGCGGTAAAAATCGCCACAGCTCAGCGGTAAATTTTAGTCTCTAACCAAGCAATAGCGATAATTATCGCTATTGCTTGGTAATATGCCCTGAATTTTTGACAAACCCAAAAGCAGTTTTGCACTCGAGACGAGAGTTGCATTTTGTAAACTAAAGCCACGCTCGCACATAGCTTTCAGTCCAGCTGTGGTCTTCAGGCTGGGCGGCAAAATTATCTTCTAAATCTCACAGTCCTAATGATTTCTTTGTTCATTATTTGTGTCCCTTGTCAAGTATTTGCAAAAGGGCAGATATCGGAATAAACGAAAATGCAGGTACATGAAGCTCCCACTAAAAATCCCTACCACGACTAGCACAGCAGCACACCAGCCTGGTCCTTGCACTCACCCTGCCGATGCAAGGCTCGCTGAACTGGTTTCGGTGGCGAGTTTGGGGCTATAAAAAAAAAAAAGAAAATACATTTCGAAAGTGTGTTTCTTGTAAAGCCGAGAGTGATGGAGGTAGGCGCTCTTCGTGTCACGGATGGCATCACATTTATTGTATCCTGAGCCCCGCTGACAGGGACTGTCAGGCCCCTTACAGCACTGCTGGATTCCAGCCTGCTCTCTCCTTGTTTCCTCCCTCTAAAAGCAGAGCTCGTACAGTACTCGCCACAGGCTATGTTGTTTAATAAAGCCTGCTCCTTCTTTGGACACATTGCACTATGTACCTCCCTTCAATAACTTCCCGGGATGATTAGAATTTCTGCAGCCTTCAGGTACAAGGGCGAGCATGAACATCAAGAACTGAAGGCGGGGAAAGTTTGTTTTTCTCAAACTTTCTTAATATTTTAGTAAGGTAGACAAGTCAACGGGCGACCAATTTCCCTGTTTTACTTTACTATTTTAAAAGTTAAAAAAACTCAATGATCAGCGTTGTATTCTAGTTATGACCGTCTTTTCTGTCTGAACAAGTGATGAGTTTGTGTACGCAAAAGGGCACATTTTAACTAGAGAAGACCACCTTACTAATCTGCAAATTTAAGGATGGCTTACACTTACACGCACATATATCTTCTAATACGAGTCAAAATCACTTTTGCAATTCACAAATGTCATTTTTGCACTTGTAGAAGGATTTACCCAAACAGAGGTTCCCATGTAAGCAATGATTCTCTTATGAGGTGGAGAGGAGTGGGCGTTCTAGAGTGCGAATGCACAAATTGTTTGCGAACACCTAAAGTGTATACATTTTGCACAGGGCCTGCTTTAGCACAAGTGCCGCCCAGTGCAACAATGTTTATTGCCCCCCCTCCCCCACCTACTTCTCTACGGATTCCCTCACTACCACCCTTTCGCATTGCCCTTCAAGTCCCCATAAAGCCTCTCTCTCTTGCATTTAATGTGTTTTATTATGGCGCCACTTATATCAGTATAAAGTGCCAAAGCACTTTGCATCACATACATATTAGACGGAGACATACATGAATCATAAGTGTGTAAATCAATGTTTAGGAAATGTTACATCAGACAGAGGACTGCAAGGTGTAAGAGTCACATGTCATCCCTGCTGGTAGACAGTATAGTTTAAGAGTGATTGGTCTGGAGAAGCACAAACTAAGAATTTAAAACGTAATATCATGGTTTGTGGTTGGCTCTATTAATAAGTGATTTCTACCCAAATGAACCCTTTTATGCAACATTAGGATTATGAAAGACTGGGGGGGAATCATAATGCTCTAATCTATACCTTGTCGTATGCAGGCAGCTCCTTGATAATAATTAATAGCTCACTGTTTTATTTTAAAATTTAAACTCATAAACTGCAAGTAACAAAAGGGGCTCACTGACAGAGGAAGTAAAACACTGACCTATTTACCTTATATGCACTTTGTTATCTGCATGGTACACCTGCTTTGCAGCAGGCATTTTAACAACCTGCTGTTTTATGATGAGTCAAAAACTTTGACTAGACAAAACTCCAATCTTTCTGCAGCATCTCCATCAATCACTAGAGTTGTCTTGACATTTTTATGGTTGCCAGAAAATTGCTGGAGACAAGAAACGCAGCAGCAGGTGCTTTTTTTTAAAACACGTTGTAAGCAGGGGAAACCCAATTAACCCTTTTAGGCTTGGGCACTGTACGGTTAAGGTAAAAATAGGCTACAAGGGACTTAATTCAGACAACAATTGAACTCAGTTGTGAGTTGTACTAGTGTAACACACTCAAAGGAATCCACAGGATATCATACTGAAAATACAGTCGAAATAAATCGATGGAAGGGTAACAATAGAACACACAGAGATGGAAATTCGGAGCGATTTATATTTACTCAAAAAACATAGTTGGGGAGACAGATACAAAAAATGAAATAAAGCAAAAAGTTATTAACAGAGATAAACAATAATTTCTCTACAATTCACAACTAAGGACATCAACTCCTGGTGGATTAGACAAACAACCAAAATTAATTATTAAAGAATGGTCGTCTGTTAGTGCCAAAGCAACGTGACGCGGCACCCCCCAAAGTCAGCGCCTGGTGCGTTAGCAGCGATCGCACTGCCTTAGAGCCAGCCCTGCTTTTGGATATTCATGAACCCATTTCTGACCTCTTCCTACTACGCAAAAGGTTACATATTTACTTGCAGGGCTAAGTATCAAAGAATAAAACAAACTGGTAGTTAAAAAGCTGTCGTAAATGGCACACCATGATTTTGTGATCTGTCTCAAATTTTGCAATCTGTCCTGGGTGCCAAGTTGTATCACAAAATGTCAAGTTGTAGTGGTCTCAGAACAATCTGCATAATTAACAGCTCACTGTTTGCAACCCCTTATGATTAACTACAAATAAGGGACGGTGGCCTTTAAGGAACATATGTTTACATTGGCAAACAAGAAAGTTTTTTTAAAGGTAACCATGTTCCTTAAAAAATAAGTTTTGGTTTATTAAATAAAATAAAAACCTTACTGCCAGTCCCGCATTCCCCCACCCCCTGTTGAGGTCACCTGACTTGATTCCCAAAGTGGAAACCGTCCAACTTCCCCTTTGCGAATATGTTACCACCTCCTTTTTGGAGTCAGTAACTTGTCAATGATTTCCATCGCAAATCAGTTATATTAATGCCTTTCCGACTCGCAGTTAAGGGGAACTCCCTCTTTGTGCTGCTTCCTAATAGTAATTCGGAATATATTGGTAAACCCGTTTGCAAGTCCGTAATGCTTTTCCAACTTGCAAAATGTTTTTACTGCATAGCAAAAAGGCATTTTGCGGTCCCAAACATTGTGATTTTGTGAAGTGCAGGGATTTCAAATGGATTGATACATATGAACTTAACCTCCTTCCCAAGATAGGAAGAGGAAGGGAAAATCACCAAAATGAGTGGGAGTTATGGAATGAACAAAAACATTTTCTCTCGTGTAAAACTAACCACAGCAGTGGCCACTTCTTCTCCTACATCACTGCCAAGACCTGGAACAACCTTCCCCTCCAGCTCTGTACAGCCCCCTTGCTGGCAGACTTCAGAAAGAGACTCAAAACCTGGCTCTTCAATGGCGATGACACAGTGCCCAGATACCCTGAGGGGTGACATTGTTGCGGTCTACAAAAGCTGTTTGATTGATTGATTGAGCAAAGATTTTTCTTTTCTCATGCAAAAATATACACATATGGGTATTTTTGCTTGAGAAAATTACAATTTCAACAGTAGCAGTAGAACTGGAAAGATGTAACTGGTTCCGGTTTCCATTTGTAACCTGAAAGGTTTTTAGTTTTTTTTAAAGTTTGAGTTTATTGAAACAATAAAAGAACAGAAACAAAAAAGAAGAAACAGATAACATTATAAGTCATTAAGTTATAAAATCGGGAGGGTTGTGATGTAATTGTAAATACAAAACTCAATAAATAAAAAGAAGATGCTATCAAAATTATAAAAGTAGAACGACAAAGCAAGTATAATGAAGTTACAAAAATGGAATAGATTAAATATCATATTGGATACAACAAGAAATAGCAATCAAACAGTTAATATTGGAAAAAAGGCAATGGGGAAATCAAGGTGGTTTTTGGACCTCAACGGAACTAACAGCACGGGTAGTGCCTGAATGGGCAGAGGAGGAGAGATAATTTACTAAAGGGAGCCAAAGGAGATCTCTTTTAATTGCCAGAGAGATGGGGGAAACATAGTTGGTATCTAATCAGTGATGAAAACAGACCGCATTCCACCACGAACGGAAAGAAACTTTAGTGGCTTGTTTCCAGTTAGAAGTAATGTGATGAAAAGCAATAGCTATTAGAAGGTCAATGAGCAGGTAATGTTGGTGGGCATGAGGAAGGTCAGGAGATAAGGAGCCTAGAAAAATGTGGGAAATGGAGAAGGGGACTTGGAATTGAAAGATCTTTTGGAGTTGGAACCAAACTAGTTTCCAAAATTGGGAAATAGGAGGACAGTCAAATAGCATATGTTTAAATCGGCAGAGGGACAGGGGCATGACCAACAAGTAGATGGGGTGTCAGATGAAAAGGTGGACAAAACCAGTGGGGTAAATAAAATTAGATTGTAAATAAAAAAGAGAGTTTGGGTAGTATTGGCAGCTCTAGAGGTTTTATGGATTTTAGACCAAATCTTATCCCATAGGGGGTCGGCCACTCTAGTGAAAAGTCATTTTCTCAGGCTAACTCAGTTTTGGATTTGGATATAATCCACATTTGTAAAGCGCACAATCACCCGTAAGGGTCTGTAGGCGCTGGGGGCCGTCGGGAAGATTAAGCAAGCTATTGCCCAGAGTCACATGGTGCTGGGCTAATCTGCCGCCAGTGCCGCGTATCGAACTGTGATCCCCAGATTCCGGAGTCAGTCACCCTAGCCGCGGCGCCACACCTCTTCCCCTATCTGCAAGAAAATGAAAGGAGTTATAAAGAGATGATGCGGAGGGAGAGGAATCAATTACTAAGGAGATGGAATGATGAGGGATAGGGATTTCATTAGAATTCGGTAATGACTGAAGATATTAAATGAGAATAGGATATATCAAATTATATTGTGAGCGAGCATTGGAGGATAAAGAGAATTGGGACCGAAGTTCCGAAAAGGAAAGAGGACGAGGATGAGAAAGAAGTTGAGAGATCCAGCGCAGGCCATGTGAATGCCAATTTTTCCAGAAAAAAGTGCGGTTACGGATCCTGAGCAGTTTATTGTACCAGATAAGTTGCTCATGTGTCAAGGATATCGAAAAACTAAGGATATCGAAAAAGATTCGTGAGTTGTCTGAAGAGAGGCGGCCTTTGACGAAGCTAGATTGCTCAGGACCAATCAAATCAGGTAAAAAGGGATCCATCCTAAGAGCCAGAATCTTGGCCAAGATTTTATAATCGGTATTGACCAAAGAGATGGGTCGATAGTTCTTACCTAAAGAGTGGTCTTTGGCATCTTTATGAATTAAACAAATTAGGGCTTGTTGGAAGGAGCCACTCGAGAGACCAGCATCGAGAAAGGATTGAAATAAAAGTAAACGTTTTGGCAGAAGAAGAGAAGCAAAATGACTGTAAAATTCAAAAGTGAACCCGTCGGGACCAGGAGCTTTACCATTACGAAGTTTTGAGATGGCTTGGGAGATTTCTGCAAGCGAAATATCGAAATCTAAAGAACCAAAATCTACATGAGTCGAAGGAGGAGAAGGAATAGAATGAAAATAGGAAAGGATATCAGTCGAAGAAGAAACGTGTTCAGGGGTATCGAGAGTCTTGTAAAAATTAACAAATTCATTGAGAATGTCTTTGTCATTGAAAACTGAGTTTTGATCGAGTCAATTTTCGTTCGCTCCTTTCGAATTTTCAAATATTTACCAAGTAGTTTCCCCATTTTGTTTTGACCACCGTAATATCGTGAATTACATTTCATTAAAAGATTAGAAGCAGTATCAGTGGTAAATGTATTAAAAGAAATGTTGGCGTCAATGAGAGCCTTAAGAGAAGATTCAGTGTTAGAGGAGTGAGAGACGAGTCCAATTTGTTTAATCTTGGCAAGCAATTGAGTAGATTGAGCTTCTATAAGTTTTTTCTTCTGTGACACAAAATGAATAATAAAACCTCTAGAGGTTGCTTTAAAGGAATCCCGAACCATAATGTAGGGGCAATCAGGTGTATGGTTAAGTAGAAAAAATTCAGAGGCAAACTTGGTGAGTTCAGTACAAAAAGTGGGGTCCTAGAGTAGAGCGTTGTTAAATCTCCACCTGCCAGAATGGGGAGAAAAGGAGATGAGGTCAATATCAACTAATATGGGGGCATGATCAAAATTAAAATGGAGCCAATGTCAGAGTGGATAGCATGTTGAGGTAAAGATTTGCTGAGAAAAATATAATCGACGCGTGATTGGGAGTTATGGGAAGGAGAGTAGAAACTGTATTCTCTAAGGTTGGGGTTACACAGTCTTTAAATGTCTACTAATGCATTATTCTGAATAGCTTTGGTGAATTGGGAGTGCATTTTGGACGGTGAGAATCTAACCTTGGAGTGGCGATCAAGAATAGGGTCAAAAATCTGATTGCAGTCACCACCAAAAATAATATATTCATCAGTGAGCGTAGCTAATTTATCAGAAACAGTGGGCCAGAAGGATTTATCAATTCCAGTAGGGGCATAAATATTAAAAATTACGAGAGGGATGTTATCAATAATCAAATTAACAATTAACCAACGACCATTAGCATCACTTTCCTGAGAGACTATAGAAACATTTAACTTTTTGTGGAACAAAACCAAAACTCCATTGTTCTTGTCATTAGTAGGAGAAAAGAACACATGTCCCACCCAACAGCGTTTTAGTTTTAAGGCTTCAGTCTCTGAAAGATGAGATTCCTGAAGAAGGGCAACATCAGATTTAAGTCTGGCAAGGTGGGACAACACCCGTTGCCTCTTAATCGGGTTATTTAATCCTTTAATGTTCCAAGTAGTGACATGGAATGGAAAGGTGAGAAGAAAGATAAAGCATAAGTATGTTTACTGCGTCTATAGGTGAAAGACTGTAAAGAAGAATGCAAGACAAGTAGAAAAGAAAACAAGAATCGATATGAGAGAGGGAGGAAAAAAGAGAAAGAAGAAATACAAGAAAGAGAGAGATAAGAAAGAAGAGAGGGAATAGAAGAACTCGCTAATAAGAAAGATAAAGAACAAAAAGAGATAAAAGACACAAAGACAGTACATGTCCAAAACAGACGAAAGACATACTTACGAAAACAAACGGAAAAACAGGGGCGGCGGCGTCAAAAGACGACGGCGACAACAACGAGAACAGGCATCAGATGTCTATTTGCAGTGCGTCAAGGGAACATCATAAAAGAAACCAACGGGACACATCGGGGTAGGATGACTGAAAGAGGAGGCATCTGTAGAAAGAAGAGAGAGAAATATAAAAACGTGGAAAAAGGTGGAAAAACTTAAAGTCAGAACAATGTAAACCAAGGGTAATAATAAAGGTAATACGACAATCAAATATAAAGATAACAAAAGAAGTTCAGGATCCGCAAGTCAAAGTTGACATCTGGTCCAATCAGGTGGCTCTGGAAGTGTCCATGTTATCTGCTCCATGACGACGAAGCAAATCTTGTAGGTCTTCCGGATCTTCAAAGGAGGAAGTTTTCTCCTTGTAGGTGACCTTGAAGAGACATGGATGAAGGAGACCATATCTAGAATTGAGAGCTCTCAGTTGCGGGCGCATATCCAGAAATTTCATCCGGCGATCAGCGGTGACTTTAGCAACATCCTGAGACAGGTAAAGACGATGACCTTCCCATATAATTTGCTTTTTGTCCTTGGTGGCGGAGAGAACCTGTAGGAGAACAGTGTATTGTAGAAATAACATAATGACCCCTCGAGGTTTAGTAGATACTCTGGGACCAAGACTGTGCACTCTCTGTATGTTGACAGAAGATAAGGCAGGTGCATTCAAAATTTTTGGAAGAAAAGTTTGGAAAAAAGCAGTGGGATTTCATCCTTTTGAAAGTTCAGGAAGTCCGTAAAGGCATACGTTATTTCTACGATTTCTATTTTCCAAGTCATCCGTTTGCTTCTTTAGTTGAAGTATTTCAGCTTCCATGGATGGGATACGAGAACAGGAAGTTTGAATAGATTCTGTTGACTGTTCCAAAATTAGAAAACAGGAGTCTAAGGATGACCATTGATCGTGCATAGTTTGTAAAGTCTTAGTTGTCGCCACCATAAAAGGTTTAAGAGCTCATAATTCATCTAAAATGAGATCTATAGATGAGAAAGACGAAGCAGTGCCTGGAGAAGGAGGGTCTTTTTTGAGGCGTTTAGTTGACGCTGAAGTAGTTGGTAATTTGCTACCTTTATGGGATTTAGAAATTGCACCAGAAGTCATGTTAGATTTTGACACCGCACCCTCCTCCATATCTTGTAGAGGTGAGCCAGAGTCAGAACAGGCAGGCACTCTGGTAACAGTAGATAGTTTCAAATTACAAAGCTTCCCCATGAAAAAGCACTTAAAGCTAGTTGAGCAGAGCGATGGCCACCAAAAGTCAAATAATTGGAGATAAGTCACAGAAACATGAGAGTCATGTGGACAAAAAATGTAGAAAAAACAGACAAAAATGGTGGCAATCCTGAGTGTGAGGAAAAAGTCAAGGAGCATAATGCAACAATGCCATACAGTAATATAGGGCAAATGAGTACTCCAGACAGCAGGATATGAAATTGAGAAGTATTTGCAGTTTAAAGGAGAAATAAATAAGAAATGCATCATCTTAGCGCCTCAGCTGATGAAATGCACGCATTTCCGAAAAACAAAATGGCGGCCGGAATCGGAAAAAGCCAATTTGCGGCAAAAAGAAGCCGAAAAAGCAGAATAAATGAATTATGTTGAGGGCGCTGGGCTCACCCCATCTTCATTGGTGCAAAGCAGCGCGTTGCTGCAAAGAAAAGCTCCCAACTCCGCCAAAAGTTGAAGAAATGCGGAGGTCCGCGCCAGAGCTCCGTCGTGACACCGCCATCTTAGGCAACGCCAAAGCCATGCCCCCCCTGAAAGGTTTTAATAATTCAAAAAGTTGAAAATATGCTCTGTGAGTAGTAAACATGCACGTGTAGATTTATGAATCAGACCACTACGTATGCTTGTGAAAGAGCCTGCACAACTCTGATCCTTAGTCGACAATCTGTACACATACTTCTATGCAAGTTACCCCTATTTCCTGTTAAGAAGCTTTTATTTAATAGAAGATCGTTAAGTTATAAAACAATGACTTTGATGTAGCATTCAACTGCCTGAACAATGCCTCTGAAAATGAGATTTGTTAAGCTGTAGTTCAGCTTTTTAACTTATTTTTATATAATAGCCATAATTCTTAAACAACTCAACGATTATAAGATTTTGTTGGTCAATATATTTCCATTTTTGTGCTTATGAAATATCTATTTTAAGAATGCTGTTTGTATGTGTAACATAATTTTGCTGGTATTTGTTCAAATCGGTTGTCAAAATCAAATAATTAACAGAACAGCTGCCTATCTAATGCAGGCAGTCATTTCCCCCAAACCCCTGAATGCTTATTAGGCAACGTGGAAGAAACCTGATAAAATAACAATAAGTAATTTGAAATTTCTCCGTTGCAGGAACTAAGGTTTGCAAAAGAAGCATCTGAAAGGTTTAATGTTTACATTTAGGAAAATTAATCCTGTTGATGCAATTCTTATACAGCCTGCAATTCTATTTAGAGAGACATGTTGGGCTGTTCTTCAGTACACCACATTTTCCTCTTCAAAAATAGGTCACAAAGAGTAGGTTCTTTATTGTTACACCGTGCCCTTTAGTTCCAGATTATCCCAGTATGGACACACCAGAATATCTGTCAACTTTACTTATTTAGAACTCAAACATGCACAGAAAAATTGCAATGTAGAATTTGCCCTATATAAATGTACATTACCATGCCATCAATGATGCTTTCTGACTTCACCACCAGCTTTTGATCCAGGTGTTTTATTTACTAATAGGACTCCCTCTAGGAACCCCTGTACTGTTTCAAACATCATGAATCTCTTTGGTAACACAGGGTGGAGCAATTCGCTTGGTGGATGTGTAACTGGAAGGAAGAGCTGACATTGTGGCATCCCTGGGTTTAGATCCATCTGTTTCAATCAGGGCTGAGTGGTAGCAAGGGAGTGTAATTGATGAATCGCTGCATGTTGTTGACAGGCTGAAATTACTTTTTCGGGGCAGAGTGCTTGTCCGTGCTTGAGGAGCCCCTTCGCCCTCCCTGGTGTCAAGTGAGTCGATCCCAGCTGTGGATCCCTGCTTGGTGATCACCTTGGGATCTTATACTGATCCCAAGAAGGGATCTACTATGGAGTGGTAATATCCTTTCAAACAGAACCCCTCCCACATTGATCAGTGTTTGGGGGAATGTTCCAAACACTAATCAAAAGTGAAAGCTGCATGTGCTTAATGGTACTAACTGCTTTCACTTTCACACTGTCTGATGTTGTGCACTATGCGCACTGCTTGTCACACCGTGTGAAAAAACAATAATCTCGGGATCCAAGGGAAGCTCTTTCTTTGCATACTGACATTTCAAAAATCAGACAGCCCTTCTGGTGCAAGCACCAGAAGGATTTTCTCGGCATGTGCAAAGGATGAACCATTCACATCCTTCAGGGCGTAAAAGTCTTGTCCTCACTAGTGATGCAGTTAAAGAGAAAGATATACATCAAGCACTATGTGGTGCAGAACGAGCAGCTCTAAGGCTGACTGGCAAAATATAGACACTAGGTTCAAGAAATGGTTGTGGTAATTCCTTATTACTATAAATTATACACATAAAGACAGACAATTCATCACAAAGGATTTTGATTCGATTCAAAGAGAAGGAAATTTAATTTCCACGAGAGACACATTCATTAGATGCAATTATATATCAAAGCCTTAATGTTTTTACATGTATCAGCTTGAATACATTCATAGTGCATGTGATATTTACAGTGCTCTCAGTGTGACAAGGAGAAAAAAGAGGGTACTGGGTAATGGGAGTGACTTGGTGAGTAAGGGGCAGGGTAAAGGGGTAGTGACATGGGCACAATTACTGTTATATACAATAAGATTTTCCAGCCTAATATAGGTCAATAGTTCCCATATGTACATAACTAATAGGCATGTATAAATAAGATTGTTCTTTTTCTATGAGTTTGTTGGTATGCAGTAGATGGTCTACGTTTCGACCCCTGGAAGAAGGAGGGTGAATGGTTCCTCACTTTGGGATCTTCATCAGGACAAGATTAATTTGGGAGCACCTAGAAGTAATGGAAATGGTACAGTGTGGTTGGATGTAGAGTATCTGTGGTGAAAGGTGAGGTATGTGATCTGAATTACACCTACTTGTGAAAGGAAGGATGAATAATGCACGATCCTTGTTGGGCACACAAAGGCTCCTGGAAATCTAAACAGGAATAAAGGGGCTAAGTATTAGCATGAGGTAGGAAAATATAGAATCCTCATGGATAAAGTAGGCGGTACAAAGACTTACTCTGCTATGAAACTGGCATACGGGGTATTGAGTCTCCCGATGCAAAGTTGAATCAATCCTAGACAGGGTCTGTAAGGAAGGAAAACAAGCATTTACAATGCAATGGTCTCGGTATCATTAAAGGTAGAGCTATTGGCATTGCTCATGACATTTCTTTTTTTTTTAAATCATCAATGGCGTTGTCATTTACATTGCCAATAGCTTAATCGTTAAATAAATGGCATTGTCATTTACAATGCCAATAGCTACACCCTACACAGAGCCACCCTCACACAGACACACTCAACAGCACTCTGCACTCAACAGCACACAGCACTCTGCACTCAACAGCACACTGCACTCAACAGCACTCTGCACTCAACAGCACACAGCACTCAACAGCACACAGCACTCAACAGCACACAGCACTCTGCACTCAACAGCACTCTGCACTCAACAGCACTCTGCACTCAACAGCACTCTGCACTCAACAGCACACTGCACTCTACAGCACACAGCACTCTACAGCACACTGCACTCAACAGCACACAGCACACTGCACTCAACAGCACACAGCACTCTACAGCACACTGCACTCAGCAGCACACTGCACTCTACAGCACACTGCAATCTACAGCACTCTGCACTCAACAGCACTCTGCACTCAACAGCACACAGCACTCAACAGCACACATCACTCAACAGCACTCAACAGCACACAGCACTCAACAGCACACAGCACTCAACAGCACACAGCACTCTGCACTCAACAGCACTCTGCACTCAACAGCACTCTGCACTCAACAGCACACAGCACACTGCACTCTACAGCACACAGCACTCTACAGCACACAGCACTCTGCAGCACACAGCACTCTGCAGCACACAGCACTCTGCAGCACACAGCACTCTACAGCACACAGCACTCTACAGCACACTGCACTCAACAGCACACTGCACTCTACAGCACACTGCACTCTGCAGCACACTGCACTCTGCAGCACACAGCACTCTACAGCACACAGCACTCTACAGCACACAGCACTCTACAGCGCACAGCACTCTACAGCACACAGCACTCTACAGCACACAGCACTCTGCACTCTACACTCTACAGCACACAGCACTCTACAGCACACAGCACTCTACAGCACACAGCACTCTACAGCACACTGCATCACAAAGCACTCTACAGCACACAGCACTCTACAGCACACAGCACGTTGGTATCTTGGTTGTTTGTTAAATTTTTTTGTCCTTCCCTCAGTCCATTACCACTAACACAGCACATGAAGTCACATTTGCATGCAAATTATGGTTCCAGGAGATCTTCTACAATACTACACCTGGAATTTTTCCTGACTTACAACTGTATACCCAAAAAACTAGAGGTTTTTTTTGTTAAGATGGAACCAGTGCTGACTAAGGTTCTGTATTTTAAGTTCAGGGATGGCATTTTACATTTCAAATGTTTTACTTTTAAGCAGGGTGCTTTGTCTAGTCACAGAAATATGGGTACAGTTGCCCAAACTGGGTTGAAAACGAGACACACCTCTTGTCCCTTTGTCCAATTTATGCCTTCCAGATGTCAAAATGGCTCCGACAACTGTGGAGAGCCCTAGGCCTCCAGAACCTGAGGTTGGGACTGGATGTAGAAAAAAACCATACATTTTAAAAACTTTGGTGTTCGCCATGTCAAATTATCTGATATCTCCCAGCACAATCAGATGCTGTTTTATTGATCAATGACAAATATGTTTTTATAAAGTGTGTACAAATTTTGTTCAGATCGTGTTTTATTGTTTTTTAAAGTTTTCTGGGTTATAACCTATACCGACTTACCACATTTGGTGTTAAAGGCATGTGTCGGTGTGTACAGAATGCAATGATTAACCTTGACACACGAATAAGCAGTTGTAAGAAATGAGAAATGGTGAATGAAGCATGCTGGTGGCTGCATATCTTCGAAACACCAAGTCAGCAAACCAGCTTACAAATCTTTGCGTTCTCAAATATGTAATCAATGTATGGAAAAGTGTATAGTATAAAGTAAACTGTATTGTTTTCTTCAGGCTAGACAAACGAGTGTACCACGAGGACCGAAAGTTTTACTGTGTACGAAGACAGACATAACATTTGGCCTGAGTATGATTTAAGTGTTTGCATTGAGACTGTGAAGCATCTTTATGACAGCACTCAGCCAATAAAAGACTTTAGGTCGTCTGGCCCAAAGATAAGTGTTTCGCCAGGTTATCAAATGACTCCCTTTCACCTTCTCCAGTACGATCTTTTACTAGCCACCGATTCCACGTCTTGAGTACTAGTAAACATACATTCCTCTAACACCAAACACACTACTGAGTCTGCCAATGACAAATGAATGCATAACCCCCCCACAATTTCGTGCTCTTTGTGTAGAAAGGAGCCCCCTCCCCCCCAGCGCCCTAGCAAACCCCGACAGGGGTCTTCCACCTTTACTATAATTGTCATTTATGAACAGAAAGTGAAGACAGAAAAGCAACCGGCAGGCCGGTCCACTTTTCTACCTGCTGTAACCTATAAACCGCCTATAAACACCAATTTCGTCACACTCCCCCAAAGAGAGGGGGAAAAGGACCCCCCAATAAACCCCACAGTTCACTTGACTTTAATGACGCCTAGCACTGCATCCTGCTCCTGTAGGACAGACCCAGACACGTACCTATGGAAGCAAATTAGGCACCACAAGCCCACTCAGGCCCAAATTGGGGGGGGGGGGACGTTGAAAGGAAGTAAAGGTTTTACAGAGTGACACTAACTGGACACCTAAAAGCAAAAACCTTGTTTAAATCTGTGGAGTGTTGAAATCTTGCCCCAAAAAGGTACTGTGCAGGCACAGTAAAACAGGCACGAGCCCACTGTGTTGTACAAACTCCACAGGGCCTCCGACTTTATCCCTGCCGACTCCGCATTTACCGCCCGTATCTCTCCCAGCATCACTCACTCGCAACTCGTACCCTGGTTTCTCTTCACGTGCGCACGTCATAGTCTCAGGGTTTCCCTTTGCCCACTCATGGGAATCCAGAAAACAATACATTTACATTTTTCTGCGGTTGTAGAGGGCAGAGAGTACTAAAGTAAGTTCTTTTATGTGGATGTGTTTACATGTAGTCCGTCTATCTGTGTTCAGCTATCGGCAGAGAATGGGACAGAAGTCGAAAGTGGTAAGTGAAAAAGCGCAGAATCACTCAGCGCCAAAGTAGGGCAGCCGTGATTGGCGGGCAGCCTCGGCTAGTGTCTGTGTTCTGGTGCCAGCAAAGGTCCGTGGGGTCACTAGCCCCCGCAACCGTAAATGGCATCCCCGTATAGGTTAAACCATTTTAATGGTAAAACGAAACAAACCACAAGGAGATGGGCAAAGCGGGGGAGTGGGGCCAAGGTGATAATGAAGATCCGCGAGGGTCCGACAGTGGAAGACCAAGGCTGCGACAGCTGAAGCGGGTTCACTGGACTGCGGCTGCTCCAGGTGCGGGATGGGCGGTACCTGCAAGAGTCTACACACAATGGTTACAAGTCACCCCCCGTTCACACCGCAGGAGGTTTAGCGCCCCCTATCGGCTCAAAACGTGGATGAGTGCCAGGATTAACGATGCTAATTACAGGCTAGGGGTTCTACCTGGAATCAAGTAAGCAGACCACTCAGTCGATCAATAAAAACACAATTATCGCCCGCTCACACTATCAGCAACGCCAAGTAGCGGACTCAGACTGTAGACGTTTAAAGTTGCGGGCATTCGTACGGGGTCGCAATGCGACCCACGGAAGCAATCAGGAACGGGGGGCGGGGGGGTGGGGTGGAGAACCGGCCTCACCCATAGACACAATTTATTGCGCTCAAGTCACAAATGAACCCAGTATGCAGCATACAGTCACTTATGTCCTTCTCCCGTCAAGTTTTTCGCCTGAAAGTGCTTCCATAGACACCCAGCAGGGACCAATTACAACAACACTAGCCGGTGACCTTGCTCCGACACCTCATCGCCGTTTTTTGCGTCTCATCTACTGTCTCTCTATTGCTTCGGGTCACCTTGTGTTGTACACTCCACACCAGTATCCTCTCACCGTTGATGCCTACGATAGCCTTAGGCCCACTCGCCGGGGCCCGCCCGAGAAGCGAATCGCGGTCAGGAAGGGCTTCTTTATTTCAAGCAGCTGCAACTTTTCGGCCCGCACCGGAACACCGGTGACCAGCGGCTTCAGCGGACCTGCTACGGCATGCGAGGTGGCGGCCAGATAGTGCAAAAAGGGCTGCACGTCCCCCCTCTGGCTGCCTGTATCAGGGCTGCCAGCCCTCCCATGCCTCAGCAACCCGAGGCACGGCTCTGCGTCCTACCACGGCCGCTCAGCGGACATCGGGAGGGGGGCGGGAAACATACACGGACAGAGGGGCGGGAGGGGGGCGGGAAACATACACGGACAGCGGCGAAAAGCCAACCGCTGTTTTACTTAACAACGGCCAAACCTTTCGACTTCTGGCAAGGCTAGCTTGGCAATTGTGTCATGATGCCAGCTAAATAAACAAAAGTATGACTCGGTCTGCGGGCGGAGGGAGGGAACCCGGACAGAGGAGAGCTGCGGCCGGAGGGAGGGGGAAGCGGGACGGAGGAGAGCTGCGGGCAAGAGGACAAAGAAACAAGATGGCGCGAGGCTCACCTTCATTGAATGGCGGCCGGCAAGCTCCGTCTTTTCGGATTTGGGGGCGTGTTCGGTGGGGTGGCTAAAAAGTGGAAAGAAGGACACCGAACACACCTCCAAATCCGAAAAGGACGGAGCCTATTTGGAGTGACGGCTCTCTCCTCCAATGGCTGGCCTCCATTTAGGAAGCCAGCCAATGGGAGAGAGCCAAAATTAGAGGCGGGATGAAGAGCCCCTCTAAGAGACATAAGATCTCGCTACTTCTAGTACCGAGACCTAAAAAGGGGTGGTTCAGGGACATATCCTCCCTCAAAGTCATAAAAGAGGTTAGCCTCTCATGTGTGCGCATACGAAAGGTGTATCTGTTCTTATTCACACCGGAACACCTGTGGGCATAAGGCTGATATGGAGAGTGAGCCTGCTTAGCAATTTGCGTGCCGTCTTTAAAACAGAAAAGGGGTTGACTGAGTTACAACCGGGCATGTCTAAATTAAATGCGCAGTGTCTGTGAAGTGAAAGAAAATGACTCCAGAGCACTTCCCCATCCAGTGAAAGAAAACTTGGTGTGGGCAGTTTACATAAAAAAATATCCGGGCAGTTCAAATCAAATACATTCAGGGTCTGCGGCTATGTAATGCTAACACATCGCGTATGTTGAAATTCGACCGAGCAAGTCTCAATTAAAAAAGCGATGTCGATGAAACATGAGCTATCTGAGTAAAAGACCCCAAAGCATGTCACCATCAAGTGCGCTGCATCATTACAGTGAACTCAATCCAAGTAGGGCAGTTTACATAAAATACATTAGGTGGGGCAGTCTGTGGCTGCGTATTACTAATACCGGAAAAAAGTTCGGGTGCTAAGGTCATCGTAAAGCGATTAATTGAATCTAAGGACATTGTGTGAGGACAACAGGGTCGGACACTCGCCTCTCTTTTACTCAGTGATTTCTGTCAGTGAAAACGCTTGGGGGGCTCACGCTAGAAGAAGGAAGGTTTAAGGGGCGTGTCTGCACCCCGACATGCAGCCTAGATGGTTTCTAGGGGCTTGTCGTGGATCCGATCTATCAGAACCTGGGGGCAGGTCTGGGCCGATGGCGCGAGGCTCGTTACCTAGATGATGTGTCTCAAACGTTTTGGTGCGACTTGTTGGGTACCGTGGATTGTTTTGTGTGTATTTGCCCATAAAAAGTGCATAAACATCGTTCATTCAAACTTAAGCTGGACATTAACAGCACTTTGGACTTGAGTCTCAAAAAATGTGGCCGATGTCCATGATTTAGCTTAATCCACCAAGCAATCTACGGACGCTATTCAACTTGAAATAACAGCCATTAGAGCGGACATGAACACAATCAATACTAGATTAGCACTGGCTGAACAAAGAATTAGTGATGTGGAGGATATCTCTATTAAGTCGTGCAGGGAGTTGAAATCCCTAAGGAACAGGACAACCACATTACGAAAACAGACAGCTGAGCTTGAAGGTCGTAATTGGAGAGGCAATGTTCGCATTCTTGGTGTTCCGGAGGGTTCGGAGAATTCTGCAGGTTCATGTTTGGCCTTCCTTGAAGATTAGATCCCTAAGTTTACCGGAATAACATTCGATCATCAGTTCAAACTAGACCGAGCACACAGAATCCCAACATTTGAATCCTCCTCACATCAAACAACTGGGGTCTTATTATATGTAAACCTCAGAGATACCAACACTCACAAGCTATTCTTAGCCATGCACGCAAGAACCGCCAACTGATCTTGAATGGTCACAAGGGTTTTATTACTTTACGAGACAAATTAAAGGACAAAAACTTTCAGTTCTCCAAATTCAGAATCATAGACAGTGGTAGACACCATTACTTTAATGACCCTAGAGTCCTCACAAAGTATCTAGATGGCCCAACTCCTCAGGACATGGACTCTTCGCAATCTGCCACTATCAAAAGAAAATGTTCTCCATGTCCGGTCTGAGGTAATTAACATTTTAATGGTCAAGTATGTCCCCTAACGTGTACCCCAACGTCTCCATGTACGTGCTTCAAGTACATGTAATTTCCCTCCATCTCCAGATATGACGACGCAAATACATTTGCGTCCAACGTTAACATGTCCTCTTTCAGATCCACCATGAATGGACCGATAATTCAGTTCCTAACCATGCCATGCCAACGTCTTTACATGGTACACTTTTACGTTTTTCCTGGCTCTGCCAAGCTAGGCCCTGATTTCTGTCTCCGAGCCCTTTCTGCTTTCTGCCTTCTGCCTCTGAAAGCTGCAGCATGGACATGTATCCCTGACCTCTGCCTTACTTCCTGCCAAGCGAAGCGGTGCCTGGCTCAACCTGGCCTGCCTGCCAAAACAGTATTTTGCCTTCAAGATTATCAGTTCAGCCTCCTCGAAAATACATTCCTGTCTAGTGATTTAGGTAAACATCGCCCCGTCTGCAGAGCAAAGAGCAAGCCTTCCTGCCTCCATACAAGTAATTTACAGTTCCCGTTGCCATAAGTAGGCTCATGGCCCTGCACGTAGACACGTAGACACATATGCACGCACTAGCATTCAGTATAGAATAGCCTCTGCCCAAGAGACCTTTTACTCCAGATAATACATCCTCCAAACATAAGATACCAGATATGTTATAGGTCCAGGTCGTTCTGACATCCCAGACTTCTGTCTCCTCTACTAGTGTTAAAGTTCAACCCAGTTACCACATCTATGTCACGTCATGCTAGCTGCGCGCGCATCCGCACTTTCTGCTGATTCTGCAACTTTCTCTATGCACCCACCCACATGTGACGATTCTTGTGACGTTCCTCTGACATGTACAGTGCACGCCTTCGTGTACGCCTATTTTCACGCCTCCTATTACGCACATGTGCTCTTATCTCGCTCTTTTTCACCTGTTACGCCTACTGTATTGAATTCAATGATGTATTTTACTATATATAATGTGTAAAGTTAATAAAACGTTGACTATCCCTTCCCGAACCCTAGCGGTGACGGAACATGATCTCCAACCTCGAGGTTTTTCTAATAAACCCCGTAAGACTCAGATACCACGGACTCTGCCTCTCATTTTTATGAGCTGTCTTGTAATGATAATTATACGGAAAAATAGATCAGGTAAAATATTTACCACATAATTTGGCGCCCGAACATGGACCCCTCCACCCACCCCACGCGCCGGAGATGCGTCGCAGGCCCTGTCCCCTGCCACAGCTGTGACGGACACCTATGCGCATCTGCAGGTTTTCCTGTATCTCCCTCAGGCCTACGGAGGTGACTGAGACTGCGGTCGACATCCAGACGAGGCGGTGAGGAGTGCGGAGGATCCCGACCAGAGCCCAGCTGAGAGTAGCAGTGTCCGAGGTATCCAGAGGCCCACCTGTTCCGATGTGTCGAGGCGCATGCGTAGTAACCAGTCCAGTCTGAGGCCTTCAAGTTCAAGTTCAAGTATTGCTCCCGGTGAGTACCGTTGCTAGGGACGCATCTAGACGGGTGCATTAGTTGTGTCCGGTAAAGACAGGTCTGGGTACACAGTCCTGGTCCGTACGTGTTCACTCAGGTGAACGCGGTATGACGTGTCTCTTTATGGGACCGGTCTGTACTGTTTAGCAGTGCATCTAGTAATTCAGTAATTCAGTGATTCAAGATTCAAGCCTTCTAGCATTATTCTCACGTGACTCTAGGTATTGTGTTTTAATGTACTAGACAGTGTCTATTCTAAATGTTTTAATGTATTTCATGTTGTGGTATGAATGACTGTTTGCTTTTCATTGCCGTATTTATTGTATTCAAGTCCAAGTAAAGATGCCGTTATTCTCGAAATTGCGTCAGATAGGAACTAGGAAAGGGATACTCGAAGAAGCAGTGCCTGTCCCACCTAGGGAGACTCCAGGATATTTTATGTACCACAAGCATGGCTTAGACGCCGTGTTGTATTTAGATCTGTGGGTGGACTACACCAAGCACTTAGAAGAGAAGTTTAGATGGCCTGTCTCAGGGACATGGGATGCCTAGTGCATCATGAGAGTAGAAGAAGCATTATGGAAAAAGAAAGCCAGACAATCTCAGAAAGATGCCATAGAATTGTGGCGTAAAGAATCGCATAGAAGAACAGAAAAAGAATTCAGAAAAACAGAGAAAAGTAGAGAGGAATCCGAAAAAGCCAAAGAAAAAGAGTTACTTGAACAAGGAGAACAGGTCAGGTCAGAACAATTAGACCGTCAAAGAAACGCACTTATTACCGGCATGTATCCAGTTCTTGCCGAGGGCCTGCCTAAGGCCAACCCGGAAGTATCCAGTAACTTGCCACCACCATTGGTCCCGACTAAAGTACGTCACCATAAAACCGCAGCAGATATTTTCCTTTCTTCCTATTTAGATGATGTAGCTCCCGCATATACCAACGTACCCGTACATCCTGCTAATAATAATCTGCCACAGCAGATTCCTGCCGATCCAGCCCATTGCCGCGACACAACACGTTACACAGCAGATGTACCAATATGCACAGTCAGAGTACCCCGATTATCAGCAGTACACATGAAACAGCCTAGAGAGGGAGGTTGGCTTGCCTCTCATCGAGATTCCTGTAGATCAAGACGGTCCTTATGTACATAGTCAGGTATTAGGGAAAGACAGAAAATTTTTGATTGACACAGGAGCAAGTAGAACTACCATTAGTCATGACGAGGTTCCAGGGGCACCCCTCTCAGGCTCACAGAATGTTTCCCTTGGATTTTCAGGAAAACCTATTGTTAATGAAGTATCGAAACCAGTTCCCCTTGCAGTTGGTCCATTGTCCCGTACTACAGATTTATTACTTACGAAGTCATGTCCAGAAAACTTGTTAGGTATTAAAACGCTGAAAGCTCTAGGAGCTGTAATATGTTGTTCTCCGGAAGGAGTGAGATTGTTTTTACGTGACTTCAAGGGTCACTATGTGTTGAGAGATTTTGATCCACGATTACAGAATGTACCACAGCATTTATGGGCACAAGGTCCGACTGATGTAGGTTGTATGCATATTACACCATATCGTGTTACACTAAAGCAAGGTGTTGTTCTGCCCAGAATCTGACAATACAAATTGCCACCTGAGGCTGTAGCAGCCTTATTAAAAATCATTGACGAGCTCATTGCTCAAGGAGTAGTTGTAGAAACTGACTCCAATATTTGTAATTCTCCGATCATCCCGATTCTTAAACGTACTGATCCAAATGCACCTCCTGTATATCGTCTAGTGATTGACCTTAGAGAACTTAACAAATGTATCATACCTCAGTTCCCAGTGGTTCCAGATATTTCATCCCTATTGACTGCCATTGATTCCGATGCGGTGTTCTTCACCGTAATCGATCTCAAGAATGCCTGTTTTTAGTGTTCCCATTGATCCGGAAAGCCAGTACCTTTTCGGATTTAGTTTAAATGGCCGAAGCTTTAAATTTGCACGTGCACCTCAAGGGTTCACGGAAAGTCCGAGTATCTATAGTCAAGCATTAAAAAGACAACTTGACAGTATCCACATGCCTGCTAACACTGCCCTACTTCAGTACGTCGATGATCTATTGATCACCGCCCGAAGCGAACAAGAATGTGAACATGCATCTCTGACAGTCCTATATTTTCTGGCCGACAAGGGACACAAGGTGTCTCCTTCGAAGCTGCAATTCTGTGTTCAGCAAGTTGTTTACCTTGGTCACTTGCTCTCCAAGAGGGGGAGACAGCTTACACCTGACCGCATCCAGTTAATTGTACACATGCCACAGCCCAAGACACAAAAGGAGGTACGGGCCTTTATAGGCCTCACTTCTTACTGTAGACAATGGATCCCTCAGTACGCATATCTAGCCAAGCCCCTTATACAGTTGACAACCCAGGAGGCAGCGTCATCGACTGTTCTCCCTTGGACTCAGGAACATACACAAGCTTTTGACGACTTGAAGAAAGCCCTATGTCAAGCACCTGTTTTAGCGACACCATGTTACAGCAAGCCTTTTACACTTTTTGTCACAGAACGCGAAGGTACTGCATTATCAGTTCTCACCCAAGATCAAGCTGGTTCACACAAACCATGTGCTTATTTTTCCAGTACATTAGATCCAGTAGCTCAGGCCCTGCCTGCGTGCTTGAAATCTGTAGCAGCAACAGCTCTAGCAATCAGACAAAATGATTCCATAGTATTAGGACACCAACTGACAGTACAGGTTCCACATTCCGTGGAAGTTCTTTTAAACAGAACACAGACTCAGCACTTGACAATAGCACGACTGACAGGTTATGAATTGACGTTATTCCAGCCACACATAGAAATCAGACGCTGCAATACACTGAATCCCGCTACACTTTTACCGTTAAGTACAACAGACCCTATGTCACATGACTGTGTAGAAGTCATTACCACTATGACGAAACCCAGACAAGACTTGACAGACATCGCATTACCAGATCCGGACCTGACACTTTATGTGGATGGTTCATGTATGAGAACAAGTACAGGAGAGTTAGTAGCCGCATATGCAGTGACCACTGAAACAGAAGTCATAGAAACACATCGTATTGACACACTGTCTGCTCAAGCAGCAGAGCTCATTGCTCTGACCCAAGCCTGTATTCGAGCCAAGAATAAGAAAGTCAACATATACACAGATTCCCGTTATGCATTCGGAGTTGTACACAACTTCGGAGTCCTTTGGCAAGAGAGAGATTTTTTAACTTCCCACGGTGCCAAGATACAGCATGGTCCCCTCATTCAAGCTCTGTTAGAAGCAATACATTTGCCTACAGCCATAGCCATCATGAAGTGTAAAGCACATACTAAAGTCATAGATACAGTTTCCCAGGGTAACGACCTGGCAGATCGAACAGCCAAACATACAGCACAGACTCATACTCAGATTGATATGACAAAGACAGTAGTTCCAACACATTGCATGACAGTTAGGGATCCCGCACTAGATGTAATTGACATACAGACACATGCTACCCCAGACCAAATCAAGAAATGGACAGAATTAGGAGGGATCCAGACAGAACAGGGATGGATGACGAAGGGAAAAGCCACATGGTTTCTCCCCGACTCTATGGTTCAAGTTATCATTAACACAGCACATAGTCCTGCACATCTAGGAGAAAAAGCTATGTTAGACAGTATTCAAAACCTTTGGTTCAATAAGCACTTACGAGCAGCAGCAAAACAGAAAGTGCGTACTTGCATGATCTGTTGTCAGTTCAACCCAGGTAAAGGCATTCCCGTCGAGCAAGGTGGATTTCATCCTCCTGATCACCCTTTTGAAGTCCTCCAGATGGATTATATTCAGATGGAAAGATGCCAAGGATTCAAGTACGTCCTCGTAGTCGTATGTGCCCTATCCAGATGGACAGAAGCATATCCAGTCCCAGATTACACTGCTCCGACCACTGCCAAGCAGTTGGTTCGCGAATTCTTCCCGAGGTTTGGTTTGCCTCGTGTCGTGTATTCAGATAATGGTCAGCCATTCTCGTCCGAGCTCATGAAGCAGGTTTCACTTCTATTGGGCTATCGATGGAAGTTCCACTGTGTTCGGCATCCCGAAGCAGCTGGTTTAGTTGAAAGACACAATCAGACTCTGAAAACACGTCTCGCCAAAGTATGTAAAGAAAAAGGAGTAGACTGGATAGTAGCCCTTCCAGTTGCCCTCTTCTATATGCGAATGGTAGCCCATTCTAGATCAGGGCTATCCCCGTATGAGGTGGTTTTTGGCCGGCCACCGAATATGTGGGGGACGCCTCTGCCTCGTAAAATAACCGATGTTGACAGTAATATGCTGACAGATTACCTTGCTTCCTTGATGTCTGCACTACAATCATGTCGTTCACAGGTTGCGGCAGCCCTCCCAGACAACACCGAGGTAAAGCCACATGAACTGGTTCCAGGAGATGTCGTCGTAGTCCGGAATTTCGACTGATCAAGCCCTCTGGAGCCCCGTTGGAAGGAGCCAAAGATCGTTTTGTTAACAACAAGGACTGTAGTAAAACTAGAGGGGAGGAAAGGCTGGGTCCATTCCAGCCACGTAAAGCGTTTTCATGGACTTCGCCAAAAACTGATTCCCAAGCCTTTTGCATTCCAGAGACTGATACCAAACTCCCCCTGGTAGAGAAAACTCCGTCCCAGGAGTACAGATTAAAGTTGAGGTCTAGTAAGTCAGACAGTTTAATTGTTTAAGTCCCCCCCTGGGTGAAGCGGTTAGACAGGTTCCTGACATGTACAAGCTAGACCCACATAGTGAGAGAGATAGACAGGAGATCAAGAAACAGAAATATTGCAAGAATCTCCGAAGTCGCTGTATTGTTACTTTACTTGTCATGTTTTTTCTGAGTCTTACGATTATATGCATAAGTTATATGTTACATGTATATTTTCCTATACAAGCACATTCTTCTTTCGATGACACTACAGACCACACCTTTAGTGATCTGCCCCCGCACGAACTTTCTTATAGACTTGCACTGCGTAACAATTCTTTCATCCGTATGTTACCAGACCAGTAATGCTACTAATTGCTGGGTATGTGGCCGACTCCCTCCCTACCAGAAAATGACGGGAGCCTTGCCTCTTTTTCCTTATCCGTTAACACATAATGGTTCATGTGGTGCATGGTTTACATTAATGTCCTCGTTAGATAGCAAGTCCAAAGTTTCCCAAGGTAATTGGATATGGGGAGACCTGAATACAGTTATGAATAAGGCATGTTTCCCTGACAAGGAGGGTCTTCCCCGAATGACAGGTACCGATCTAGAAAACGAAGTATATGGATTAGGTAATTTTACACTTAACCTCATGATTTTGAATGTCCAGTCAGAAACTAGTTCAAACTCACCTTCAATTACTGTCTTGCCAGTGAAGGGTGACCTAGTTCAAACTCACCTTCAATTACAGTCTTGCCAGTGAAGGGTGACCTATGCGTTAGAAAGAATGGTTCAGTACATTTAGGACACAGCGAGTGTAATACAGTTATTAAATTCAGTGAAGGGTGAACTAGTTCAAACTCACCTTCAATTACAGTCTTGCCAGTGAAGGGTGACCTATGCGTTAGAAAGAATGGTTCAGTACATTTAGGACACGGCGAGTGTAATACAGTTATTAAATTCAGTGATAAAGGCAAGTCTACATTCAAAGCCTCCCGACATTCCTATTTCATCTGTGGCCATACAGCTTACTTACGTTTACCTCCAGACTGGGATGGTACTTGTTACATTGCATTCCTATTGCCACCTGTTTTCCTAGCCCCACCAGATTACCATAGAAATACTCATCTCGTTCATGTCAGACCCAAGAGAGAACTCCCGATTGTCGATTACACTGAAACAACATGGGAACAATACACAGATTTCAATAAAGGATTCTTTCCTTATTTAGGAACTGTCTCAAATAGTAAACTGATACGTAGATTGACCAGAACCCTTGAAGCTGTAGTGAACGAAACTACTTATGCCCTAGGTAACTTAACAGAAGAGCAGTCTGCTATGAGACTTGTCGTTCTTCAAAATCGTCTCGTCCTTGACGTCATCCTGGCAGATAGGGGCGGGGCTTGTAGAGTCATCGGATCCAGTTGTTGTGTTTTCATTCCTAATAACGCACCGTCAGTGTATAGAGCCATAACTCGGCTCCACAAGATTGCAAGTCAGATACACCAGAATCCAGGCACCTGGACCTGGTCCGGTTGGCTCTGGAGCGTGATATCAGCCTGGGGATGGAAAGTCCTATCATTCCTTGGAATAGCCCTACTCATAGTATTCAGTTAATGCCTATGTCTACAATGTGGGCCAGCGATTTGCGGCTTGTGCGCCACATCATGTATTCCCCATCCAAGTCCACGTTCTCGTGCCCGAATAAAAAAGGACGTGCAAATGATGTTATATGAACAAATAGATGGACTCATGAAAATAGATATATCCTGAAGGGTCCGTAGGGGACAAGGAGGGAATGAGGTAATTAAAATTTTAATGGTCAAGTATGTCCCCTAACGTGTACCCCAACGTCTCCATGTACGTGCTTCAAGTACATGTAATTTCCCTCCATCTCCAGATATGACGACGCAAATACATTTGCGTCCAACGTTAACATGTCCTCTTTCAGATCCACCATGAATGGACCGATAATTCAGTTCCTAACCATGCCATGCCAACGTCTTTACATGGTACACTTTTACGTTTTTCCTGGCTCTGCCAAGCTAGGCCCTGATTTCTGTCTCCGAGCCCTTTCTGCTTTCTGCCTTCTGCCTCTGAAAGCTGCAGCATGGACATGTATCCCTGACCTCTGCCTTACTTCCTGCCAAGCGAAGCGGTGCCTGGCTCAACCTGGCCTGCCTGCCAAAACAGTATTTTGCCTTCAAGATTATCAGTTCAGCCTCCTCGAAAATACATTCCTGTCTAGTGATTTAGGTAAACATCGCCCCGTCTGCAGAGCAAAGAGCAAGCCTTCCTGCCTCCATACAAGTAATTTACAGTTCCCGTTGCCATAAGTAGGCTCATGGCCCTGCACGTAGACAAGTAGACACATATGCACGCACTAGCATTCAGTATAGAATAGCCTCTGCCCGAGAGACCTTTTACTCCAGATAATACATCCTCCAAACATAAGATACCAGATATGTTATAGGTCCAGGTCGTTCTGACATCCCAGACTTCTGTCTCCTCTACTAGTGTTAAAGTTCTCCCCAGTTACCACATCTATGTCACGTCATGCTAGCTGCGCGCGCATCCGCACTTTCTGCTGATTCTGCAACTTTCTCTATGCACCCACCCACATGTGACGATTCTTGTGACGTTCCTCTGACATGTACAGTGCACGCCTTCGTGTACGCCTATTTTCACGCCTCCTATTACGCACATGTGCTCTTATCTCGCTCTTTTTCACCTGTTACGCCTACTGTATTGAATTCAATGATGTATTTTACTATATATAATGTGTAATGTTAATAAAACGTTGACTATCCCTTCCCGAACCCTAGCGGTGACGGAACATGATCTCAAACCTCGAGGTTTTTCTAATAAACCCCGTAAGACTCAGATACCACGGACTCTGCCTCTCATTTTTATGAGCTGCCTTGTAATGATAATTATACGGAAAAATAGATCAGGTAAAATATTTACCACAGGTCTAATAGTTGGAAGTTGGTCTGTTATTCTGTGCTGCTTAGGTTTAATTGCCTTTATTTACCTCCGTTTACAAGGTCGTTTTTTCTATGATGATAAATGTTTGTACTAGTTGCATTTCCACCAGTGAGTTGATGCTGTCCCTTTCTTTATTTTCTGGGAATTTCCATTGCCCTAAAATGCTTTATTGCTGATATGTACATATCTTTATATCATATGACTAGAAGTGCCTGGAATGTTACTAAGGAGTGTACTTTCTTTATTGGAACATATATTAGTCAGTTTATTTGTGACTCTGGGGGAATTGCGAAATAAGCATATTTACTTGGTTAATACTCCGGGAGACTGTTTGACGCTCCTGCCGTCGCACCTCCTACATTCAAGGTATTCAGGGAAGGGTCGGGGGAGGGGGTTGTGGGGTGGGGGGTTGAGGGATTCCAAATATCAATGGTTGTTTTTCTCGTTGATTTAATTTGCTTTGGGTCCTCTCAGACTTTTCTCCTTCTCTTTTCCTTTTATTTTCTGCTTCCTCTTTTCCTTTCCTTCCTTATTTCCCATTCTAAACCTTTCTCTGTTTAGACCCCTCTTTGAGTCTGATACGCAAGAGTACATGAGGTTTTTGATCCTCCTTGTTATAATGTACCTACAATTTGCGTCTGCAATGCTTCTTAACGGAGACATGTTTTGTGTAATAACGTTACGCCATTTTTTCCAATGTTCAGCAAACACTACTCTGATTGTATGGCTGAGGTTCCAGATATACAAATGTTTATATGATGGCTCACAATAGACCGCATGTCTTAGCAGAAGATCTTAATATAGTGTACTTAAATGTTAAAGGACTTAACCACCCGATTAAACACCACATTTCTTTTGACTACTTGGCTAAGTCTAGTGGAGATATCATATTGCTGCAGGAAACAAAGCTATCTAGGGATGATACTAATCTTATTAGATGTAACGGGATTTCGCAGGTGGCCTGCTCACCAGCCGACCACAAAAAATGGGAGTGATTACATTGATTGATTGAAAATATTTAACATCTCGCTAGACTCGCAGTTACATGATAATGAAGGCCAACTTTTCGTGATTCATTTGAGAAAAGGGGAGGATTTAATTAATGTGGTAAATATATATGCCCCTAATTCTGAGGATCCGACTTTTTGGACTGCGGTATCTAATATCCTAGAAGGCCTCCCCCAAGACGATCTTATTGTAGTAGCAGGAGATTTTAATTTTCCCCTAGACCCGATTATTATTAGTCATTCTACTTGCCGCTATCATCCTACGAGCTCACATGCTATAATCCAATTTTTTGTTCTAAATTCAACCTCAAAGATTCTTGGCGCCTCAAATATCCCGACACCATAGATTACACCTTTTATTTCATTCCTCATAATTCCTACACCAGGATAGACTATATCCTTATCTCAGGCCTGTATACATGGTTAATCAAACATTCAGATATAGCTCCCAGGTTGGTGTCTGATCACTTGTGCATCAGCCTCAAATTGGCGGGTTGCCACAATGAACCTGTGCCAAAAAGATGGTGATTTAATAATGATGATTTATCAGACCCTGAGGATAAAAAGAAAATCAAAGAAGCTATTTCAGATTACCTTAGAAATAATGATACTTTTGAAACCAACGTTAGCACTCTATGGGACGCCTTAAAAGCCACTATTAGAGGAATAATAATGGAAATGAAGACAAAAATGAATAAACAAATGAATAATTCAACTATAACAAGAGATTAAAAAGTTGGAATCTTCCCACTTGACATCACTACATGACACTAACATTCTTACACTATTAACACAAAAGAAGTATGAATATAATAAGATATTAAGTGAACGAGCTGGGTTTTGGATCAACAAATATAAAGCCCCTAATTTATGTGAGGCAAACAAAGCGGGGAAATGACTTACTACTGGGATGAGCTCCGGGTCAAGTGATCACTGTCTGTGTAAATCCCAATGGGAACGACCCCACTGGATTACCCCCTTCCAATGGCACGACTAACAATGGGCCCCTCAAAAGATCCAGAACCCGGGACCCCGTATCCATCCAGGAACACAGGGGAAAACGACACAGGCCCAAACACACTGGAGCCCCTTCCCTACATGACACGTCTACCGGAGCGTCTCCCTTTCCTTCAGCAGCCCCCTACCAAAAGGGGTAACCAAGCTCAGCACTCACCGGAGAGACGACGTAGCGACCCGAGGCAATTGCGCCGAGGCTCGCAGCTCCTGGTGGGCACGAGCCGCAGCGGAACCGGATCTTTTCACACAATGGATAGCGGGGGCTACAGCTGAGCACCGTCCCAACCGAGCAGCGGAGCCGAGGAGGTGACCCTCTGCGGGAGGTCGTGGGCCACACGACTGTCCTGCTCTATAATCTCCACTGCAGGGGCGTCCTGTCCCCAAAATGGCCGCCCGCTTGCCGAACCATCCTGAATAAAAGTGAGGCCAGACAAACTGGAACGGTCCCGAACACCGCCAGCCCTGAGTCGCGGCAAGAGGATCCAGCGCCGACCCAAAGGGACTCCAAACCCTTCCTACACGGGAGAATCGCGAGCACCAACTCGCTTCACGACTAAGAGGGCAACCTGACCCTAAAATGGCTGCCACTACTGACATTAATTGCTCAATTCAAGGAGCAAATGGCATTAACCGCGGCGAAATCCAATCTTCCAGCGAAGGTGCAGCGGAGGTCACAGGCAAAGCATTGCCCCCAACAAACTTCTGATCCACAGTAGAGACCCCCCTGAAAGAAAATGCTGGTGACTTAGCGGTCTGGCGAGGTGCCTCTCCCCTTCAGGGTTGCCTGCCCCCAAATTGGCTGCCCTCTAGCCTCAAACAGTCAAGGGTGAGGTCATCCAGGCTGGAACTGACCCCTACAGACGCCAGCATAACCTCCATTCCTCAATGTAAATCTTCGTGGTCCCAGGAGCAACGGCGTCCCCGGCAACGTCAAGGGGGCTGGAGTGACCAAATTTAACCCTACCAGAGGACCTCCCCTTTGGATGAAATCCCCAAGTGTACGGTGGGAAGGTGATACCTGGCCAAGCTCTCGATCGGACCACTCTGCGAAGAACTGGGACAGTGCATGCAGTTCAGACACTCTACGCCCCAGCCTCTCCAGGTTAGTGAGGCCCCCGATCCTGCCACACCCCCTCAACTTGAGAGCCGAGGGCTCCTGCATTCTCGGCCCTCCTTTGCCCTGCCCGCAGAGAGGTCCCCTGACCACTCCTCCAATACCCCCTCCCTCCTCCTTGGCAACCAGCCTCCCTCCCCTCCTCCTGCCAATTTGACCACCCCTCAAGACTGACCTCAGTACGCTACACCCCACTACCCACCTCATTGAACACCCCAGCCCCCACCCGACACAACACTTCCCCTCCCTCGCCCCTGAGGATCCACACCTCCCCCAGTCCAGCTAAGATGCCCCCGGCCGTCCAATTGGACACTTATCCCCGCCCTTCACTCAACTACCTGACACCACATGGACAGAACACCTTTGCTATAACCCTCCCCCACAGTCTCTCCTTCAAAGCGAAAAAACGCTTTAAACAGAATTTAATTAGGCAACATTCCGAAACACTAGTTGTTGACACCTACCATTGCTCACCTAGAGGGCAGAGAAAAATGGACCTCATTTTCCATACCAGCAGGCCCGACCTTTGGGTCACTATCTTCAACTCACATCTCCCCGTTTCCAAAACCACCACCACCGACCACAACCGTAAACTAACAATCTCCCCCCTGAAACAACAGTCCCTGACCGGAGATATTTCCATTACCATTTTTGAGAACGGCACCATCCTAATTCAGGCTAAAGACGAGAACCTAGAGTTCTTCGACTCTCTTCCCCATACTAAAGATGGCAATATCTCACTACTCACACCTTTCAAAAACCCCCCCAAGCAGCTCCTTACAATCACCAAGCCATCTGACCCCGCTTTTGCCAGTGCAGGGACCTCATCCCCCCGAGTTTCATAGCCCCTCCTATCACCCAACCTCCAATTACCACCCAGCCTCCCAGAACTCAGCCCCCCTGCCATCCTCAACTGACCCTCAGACCCCTTCCCCCAGCACCAGAAGCACTCCCAGAACACAGTTACCCGCCCATATAGAAACCAGACTGACCCTCAGTCCCCCTTCCCCCAGCACCCGAAGCACTCCCAGAACACAGTCACCCGCCCATAGAGAAACAAGACTCCCAAGCAAATCCGATTCACAGTCCCCGCTAACCCCTTCTCCTCAAGTACACAGCCACCCCCCCAGAGGGGAACACTACTCCCATTCCCAACTACGCCATAATCCCCCTCCCTCTCCAGCCTTTCCACAGTCGAACTCTAAGCCAGAGTTAACACCCCCTCCTCCTCCTAACCCCTCCAGAACTGACACGACCTACAGCCCCTCGCCCAAAGGGCTCAGCTCCGCCCATCCTCCCCTCTCCCTCACACAAGCTGACGCAACGCCTTGATCTTCTGGAAGCGCAGCTCGCAACCCTGATTCACGGCCTGAAGGAAACCATATCATCCCATATCATCCCTAGGGAAAATCCAGCTGTCCACCCCTCACTCCGCAACACCGCCCATCCCACCGCTTCCCAGAAGGAATGAATCTCCTCCCCCCAATCGTACCCTGACCCCCCCCAGGTTCTCGGCCATCACTCACCAAACCCTGGACTGAGTCACGAGCTGACAGACCCAGAAGAACAAATCCCATCCTCTCCCCAAAGAAGCGACCGCACTCGCCTCATCATACGAACACCCCATCAACCAGCTAGCTCAGGCTTCGTCGCCAAACTCTACTCCCATCTCCTTGATCCAAGTCATTACTGGAATGTGCAGGGACCCTCCCCACCGAAGAGCCACCAGACCCCAAACGCATCTTTCATCCATTCCCAGAGCCCAGCCTGACAATCAGAAAACAAATGATAAACCTTCCATTAACTGTTTCCTTATCAACAGCCAATCTGCCATCAAACATGCAATGGAAATAGCAGAAGCCATCCTCTCCCACGACCTGGATGTAGCTTTCATCACGGAGACCTGGCTGAACCCCCTGTCCTACCCCAATATGGACCTGCTGGTGCCGCCCGGGTTCTCAATTATCCGCAAAGACAGGCCTGAGCAAAAAGGTGGCGGCATAGCAATTATTCACAAAAGTGACATGTAAATGTAAATGTGTTTCGATTTATATAGCGCAACACTTTAACCCAGGGGTCTCAAGGCGCTTGCTTAGGGAACCCGTCCTGGTATTCCCCTGTGAGATACCCCGGCTGGGTATCCACAAGGTGAAAGCCAGGCATCCCGCCGCGAGGGGCCGTAGTGGAGATTAAGCAAGCTATTGCCCAGAGTCGCAGAGTGTGACCCCGTGAGTCGAGTAGGCACCGGAGCGAGAATTGTCGAATTTTGAGCCCGAGACCCGCCGAGGCGGGGAATCGAACCCTGGTCCACAGCCGATCTCAGCTTCCGGGTCTGCCGCCTCTAACCACTGAGCCACGCTTCTCCATCTTAGAAAGTCCCTCCTGCCTGTGTAACTCTTTTGGTCTTTCGGTCAACATCAAATCGCCCACAAACAGTTCACTACAATGCCACCTCCTATACCACACTCCAGGCAACTCCAACGAATTTGGAGCTCAGCTGTCGGACCTGATCACCCAATCCGCACTCAACAGTGACAACAGCATAATTCTAGGCGACCTCAACCTAAGATAGAACGAAACAAAAAACCCGCTCATCCATTCTCTCAACAACCTCCTGCAAGACAATGATATGATCCAACACTGCTCATAGGAAACACACCATAGAGGAGCAATCCTGGATGCAATCATTGCGCATTGCGGACAAAAATTCAATCACTATTGACCACATCATCTCAGTGGACTGGTCTGACCATCACATCATACTTTTTCATATCAACCAACCGGCCATATCCAAACCACCTATTCAGGCTTCTCCTAATTGGTCAGGAGCACATCCCGAGTCCCCCGAGACAAGCTTGAAGAAGGACTAAGCACGCTCCTCCCAAACACGGCTGAGCACCTCTCAACCATGGAATTCACCTCGCTCTACCATTCCAACTTGGCACTCACCTTGGACCGGCTTGCACCCTTGAAACTTAAAAAATCCAGAAGCATCCCCTCCAGGTCCTAGTTCACCACAGACATAAATGAGGAAAGAAGACACCTCAGAACCCTAGAAAGAACCTGGAGGAATAACCCCTCCTCCCTCCACCGGGATCAACTCAAGGCAGCACTCAGAAACTACTATATACACATCAAGAGCAAAAAGACAACCTTCTTCTGTTCCGCCTTAGACAATGCTAAAAACCGCCCCAAAGAACTCTTTAATATCATTAGGAACCAAACATCCAACCCAGTGACAGCCAACTTGGTGGCGTCCAAAACCCACTGCAACAACTTTGCAAGCTTTGTCAACAAAAAAATCGCCAAAATTGATCGATCGCTTAGCACTAAGCCCTACTCCCCCACGGAGATCCTGACTCCAGCAACAAATTGCAATACCCCAGTGATCACGTCTACTCGTTGGTCATCCTTCCGTCCGGTCCAGGAAGAAGTGGTAAGCAATCTAATCGCTTCCGCTAAACCCTCTTCTCACCCCCTTGATCAGCTACCCACGAGACTGACTAAAGACCTGAAGCTTACACTAGCCCCAATTTGGTGCAAGATTATCAACAGCTCTTTGAGCGAGGGAACCATTCCAGACTGCCTCAAATTAGGACAAGTCACGCCGCCACTAAAAAAAACCTGGCCTTGACCCTAAGGACATGAACAACTTTAGACCGGTATCAAACCTTCCTCTCTTATCCAAAATTCGTGTTCTGCCACAGTTAACCCAACACCTAGAGAACATCAAACTACTAGGTCCACACCAATCAGGATTCAGAAAGGGCTGCAGCACCGAAACCGCAATCTTAAATGTCCTAGACGATCTTCACATGTCACTTGACTCGGACCAATGTAGCCTTCTCATCCTCCTAGACCTTTCGGCCGTGTTCGATACAGTTGACCACACCCTGCTCCTCAAAGTCCTCCAGGAGAAAGAGGGTATTGAAAAAACGGTTCTAAAATGGTTCTCTTCTTTTTTCAACAACTGCACACAAAGAATAAAAAACAATAGCTTTGAGTCGGACCCCCTCCCCGTTAGTAGAGGAGTTCCACAAGGTTCAGTACTCTCTCCTCTACACAACTTTTCAACGTCTGCATGGAACCCCTCACCTCACTTCTAAGGAACTCCAACATCCCCTTCCAACTCTATGCGGACGACACACAACTTTATCTGGAAACCACCTCAATCGCAGACATTCACAGACTTAATGTCACGCTCATTGAGGTCCAACATTGACTCTCAATCAACCACCTCAAACTCAACCAAGAGAAAACAGAAGTGCTCCTCATCTCGAATAGAGATGAAACCCCCCAAATCGTAGAATGGCTCAAAGCCATATACGCCCTCAATGGTGCCCTTGCGACAACGGACTCAGTGAAATCCCTAGGGATTACCCTCGACTCCAAACTGGACATGAAAAAACACATCTCAAAAATTGCCAAAAGTGCGTTCCTTAAGCTGAAACTGCTCTACAAAATAAAACCCTTCCTCCCACCGAAAGATCTGAAACAGGCCACTCAGGCATTGGTGCTCTCCTGAATTGACAATGATATTGCAGCACTGACCGGAACAGCAACATCTCACCTAAAACCTCTTACCACAACCCTCAACACTGCAGCAAGAATGGTCACAGGAACGAAGAAATACAAGCACATCTCACCAGCATTCAAGGAACTGAAGTGGCTCCCTATCGACCAACGAGCCAGCTTCCGTCCAGCTTGTCTCACACACAAAGCCTTGCACTCAGGCAAACCAGAATATCTGGCCGCCAAACTCAAAAGGGCCGTCAGTCTAGGAACCTCAGAAGTTCCAACACACTTCTGCTCATCCCACTGAAATCACGGAAACACAAAACCTCAAATAAATCCTTTGCTGCAAACACTCCTAAGATCTGGAACTCCATCCCCCCCATATCAGAATGACCACCTCCTTCCTGAAATTCAAGATACTACTCAAAGCCCTCTTCCTCAAGCGCTCTCGACCGTAACACAAAATCCACGATTGACTAGGGGAAGGACTTCTTTCTCCCCTTCTCGAAATACCACAGCCTGAAGATGCGCTCTTGAACTCTGTTCCATATTGCTCTCAAGTTGTTGATCCGCAGACTATTATTTTTCTTTCTGCTCTTTGCTCTTGTTTACCGGCCAAAATTTCTTGTTCATAACTGTACATGCTGTGAAGCGCTCTGATACCCTCGGGTACAGCTAGCGCTATACAAAACTTCAATAAATAAAATAAATAAATAAACAAAACTAGAACGTCATCTCATCTATTAAAGGCTCTACCAACCGAACACACATGAAACATAAAGACATCCTTACTACATTTAAAACGTTCTATCAGGAATTATATAAGAATGATCAGAACTTTAAGCTGGAGGAATGTACAACATATCTAAATAGACTCAATTTGCCTCTACTTACTGAAGAAGACACAATTATGTTAGGGCAAGAAATTACCATCTCGGAAATCAAAAAGTCAATTAAAATATTGAAAGTTAATAAAGCACCGGGACCTGAAGGTTTCACAGCTACTACGGGGTTTACATCAGACTCTATGTTGGAAGCTAATACTGTAGTAATCAAAAAGGAAGGGAAAGACCCAACTACACCTAAAAATTATAGACCTATATCCCTCATCAATGTTGATTGCAAGATTTATGCAAAAAATGTAGCTGTTAGACTAAATTTGGTTCTCCCAAAACTAATAAGTAATTCACAAGTTGGCTTTCTTCGCACCCGTATGTCTAAATATTATACCCGTTTATTATGCCATGCTTTAGAACATGCTGCAACTAAACCAGAGCCGTGAAATGTAACAACCTAGGCAATTCAATACTTGGTGCTCATAAAGGAAGTGACAAAGGAGAAAAAATTACTCTAAAGCATAAAATTAGTGACTTTGGTTTTATTAACATGAAAGATAAAAAACACTAATAAAAAGTTGATTCTCAAGTATAATAATCAACTGCAAAAATTAGTCAAACCAACATTACATAATATCACAATACAGTTAAAAATTACAATTAAAAAAGTATAAGAAGAAAAGGGGTAAAATGGCATAAAGTGTTTCTCGACGCGCGTTTCGGCGACCAGTGCCTTCTTCTGGAGTAGCCACAAAATATCTGATAACAAAAAATGGTAAAAGTAACATAAGCAAATTATTTTGACAATTTATTAGTTAATTGTAACATATTTCTATTTTACAAAAAGTCATACAATAAGCCACTAACTAAGATCAACAAGATTTCAACAAACATCTCCTTATGTCACTTAATTGACATGTAGCATATGGATCTTACAAGCATAATTGTCATAACACTCAACATACTTATTTCATTGCTCATTATATTTCGTTACATTTTAAATTTATACTAATGAGGGGTTAAAACCGACTAATTCATACACAGTATAAAAATGGGACTTAATAAGCTCACTTATTTTGCTTTCATATTGATAGACTCGCCTTCATGTCTGTATTTTACTTTTAGAGACACATTCTGACCAGTGATAACTTCTATATGTTTATTACTATCTGATATACTTACTGCTCTAGCAGTTAATCAAAGATGAAAGTTGAGGATGTTGTCTGTGAAGTAAAGGCGATTTAACTAAAAGAGGGGGATAACACAGTTTTAAATATAATTAGTTTCGTTCTTTATGGATATTTTTCACATGAGTCAAAATGGTTAGACTAGATTAATTGCATAAAAAGGATTGTCGGGGAACTTACAATTCTGAGTCTAAGTATACTTCGATATTAATATTCCCTCATGCACTGCAATGTAAGCAATGCATGAGGCAGAATGGTGCACTAAACAGGCAACACCACGAGGTGAGAGAATGCTACTCTTTCGAGTAACGCCTCTGTCTAAATTAGTGAATTGCAAAAAGATATCAAGCAGACAGCTGGGGGTCAAGTCAGACATAAAAGGGACACGGGACATTTAATACATTCTTCCTATATTATCAACTGTAGGTTGCTGTATTAATCATTCCACAACCAAAGCAGGCTTCCTCCACTACCGGTTGGCTTTAAAGTTCTCTGGGGATAATTTTTAATTATACGGTGAGGGTGCTTGGAATCTGCACTAGAGATCTGCAAAGAGTTTTTATTACAAGAGCGTAAGTTTGTGTAGTTCCCCATTATCGGCTTTCATGTAGTTCTCAGGGCTTCCTGCTTTAATTAACCTCCCGCCCAAGCCTAATTGACCCTGGCACTTGAACTCATACATGCAATAAAACACTGGTAAATGAATAACTTCAGTGAAGAGGCTATGCATGAAGTATGTTTGTATTTCTTATAGAGAAATCTCGTCTTCTTGAAAACCAAGCTATTTCCAGGTGGCTAATTACAAAAGTCCATCAGTCCCTAATCCAACACATGAGCAGTGGTTTGATATGAAAAATAAAATACTTTCCATTTGACTAATTAATCCCAGTCCAGTTGTGGCTTGGGAAACGTGCTGCCCTTCATCCAGCAGCCCACGCAGTTGAAAAGCCAGGTTTAGGCTAACCTTTCCACTACAATAAACACACCAAAAGTCAGCAATCTCTGGACAGCCACAAGAACTCCCTGGAGCCAACACTCCCCAATCACGAACAGGGAAGAGCCCGGAAGGTATAGGGCGGTATCACATAAAGTCAGCACTGGGATCGCTAAATTAAGACACAATTTCTGCTGCATTTTTGGACTGACTGGTGTCTGAAGCAGTGAATGAATGAAAAGGCTTTATTTCGATATAAAAAATATCATAAAAGCAGATACAACAATATTAAAATCATATAAAAACAACAACATTATATTTACACTGATAAAATCGTATAATCCAGAGCAGATAAAACAAGCATTAAACAGTCACAGAAAGCCTATTCAAACGAATTATCCATGCCCATTTTAGAAACTTGGACACACAGCATGTAACCAGGGTACAGGTATCAGATTTTTAAATACGCAGCGCCTCTCTGTGCTGCCGGGTACCTAACTGCCTGCACAAGGGTTTAAGCCATCTCCGCCTAGGCCGTTCATATGCGGGACATTCAAAGAAAATATTAGCAACCGACTCTACACGTGATGGACAGGTTGCACAGGAGGAGGAGCGAGGGTAGGCAAGATTCCAACGAGAGGTAAAATCACCTACCGGTAGCGTCCCTACTCTGAATTTAAAGTACAGAGCTCTGTCAATAGGGTTGGAAATAATGTCAAGGTAGGGTTCGTAGGCCCCCACTTCCTTCATCTTCAGAAATTCCTCCGGCTTAAGCAGTGAGGAGATGGAGCAGCGCTATTTTGCTACCTACGACAGGGGTGAATGGTTGCTTGTCATAGGCGCTTTCAAGGCATTTGCTGCTTTTAGCTGCTATGTAGCAGCAGCTGTGTTGGGAAGGAAAAATCCTCTGCATGCTAAGAGACGTGTACTCCTGCCTGAGTGCCCAACTGCACTGTTCCTAATGCTGTAAGCACGGATCATGCATGTGCGCCATGAAGTAGGCCTGTCTCAAAGATTGTGGTCTTGTTGGACCGGGAGAGGTGACCAAAGCACGACCCTCATAGGGGTGAATGACTATCTCCTTCACCAGGATTTAGGAAGCACAAGAGCTGTGGTGACAGCATCAGTAGTAGTGAACAGGACCTTTTTACCCTGTGTCACTGGAGTGAGGCCTACAGGCTCACTCACCTTTTGAAAAGTTCCGCTGCTGTGTGCTTAACTCAACTGTGTTCTAAATCAAGTTAATGAGGAGTGCTGCATAGAACAGGAGAAGTGACTCAGAGTTAGTTTTATATGTGCCTGGGAAGGGTACAGTACAGTACAAGGATAGTCCAGCACAGTGCAGCACAGGTATGGTTAGTATATGTGATGGGTGTATGTATGCCTGAGAGCAATACATTACATGAGAGATGTAGTGCTGTGCAGTGTGTGCACAGGGACTGCATGTGATGGATGGATGTGTGTTGCATGAAGCACAATATGTGAAAGGTAAAGAGTTGTGCAGCATGCACATAGTGAGTGTGTGTGCTGGCAGTGCAAGTGTTTCGAACTACCAACCCCTTGTTAAAGGCAGGAAAGTCAGTTTCAGTGCTGAACAGTACACACAGATTAAGTGATTGTGCTGGATGTATGGGTACACGTGAGGGTACAATACAGGTATTTGAGCTGAACAGAAAGTGTGATATGAATGGACACTGAGTGCTTGTGCCTGAAATGGCACCTTATATGGAGAGCCTTGGGTTCCGTTTTGGGAAACCTAGACCTGCCTGGTGAAGACATGAGGAGGAGTGGAATCCTCACAGACAGATTTGTGGATTGCTACATTCCTGAGAGCTGGGTGGGGGCACATTGGAGGGAATAAACTCCAATTGCATTTTAAAGTCTGCTTTTTGATTTAGTGATAGATCACTAAAAAGGAGCCTGGATACATCTCTAGAAGGATCATAAAGAGTCGGACTGGGGGTCTAGGATTAATCATCTGAGGCACATATCACTGTGGCTGATATCCAGGTTTAAAGTTTGGTCTCTCCCATGAATTATGTTGTGAACAATCAGCTTCAAAGTCACCTGAAGAAGTCCCCAAGGTTCAGTTAGATGCCTCAGAGTACATCTCAACATCATTTGACCTCTGGTTGGAAGCTGGAGGATCACACCAGCAACCTCCCCGTCCCTAGCTAGGAGGAAGAGCAACAGAGCAACTTGGTGACTGGAGAACAACCAGCAGTGCTGCTCAATGGGAAGAGCTTAGGCTGCCGGGTGCTGCAGTGTCCCTCGCTAGCGGCTTAACTGCGCTGTGCAGGTTCCAGACTGGGGAGCACTCGAGGAGAGGTCACTTGCTGCAACAATGGCCGCTGCCATACTGCTGGAGTGTGTGAGCCTGACAGAGGCATTTGGAACCCCCGGGGATTCACTGCTGAAGGTGCTATGGCACCATAGACACTTTTGTCCCAAAACCTGAAAAGTCAAAAGGGAGCTCTTGAGTATGGCCTAATAGGATGCTTTCCCTTATGTGGCCACCAGTGAAAGGGAAATGCCCCTGAACTTGTTACACTAAGGAAGGTGAGACAGGGATTTGCCTGACTACTACCAAAACCCTGAACTCAAGGGTTTGCCTATGTACTATTAGAAATTAAATAATACTTTTTTCTTAGAAAAGCAAGTATTATGGCTGGACATTGATTTATTGTTTGCACTTTTTGCATTTTGAGTTGTGAGTCGCATTCACTCACCTGCATCTACCTCCCCTCTGAGGGATCCTGAGTGCTAGACCACAGCTACCGCCAAGAGTTAAGTGCAGAATGGGTACTTCTCCCAGCAGGATTAAGAGTAGGTTGGACCCTGGTGCATCAGGAGTAAATGGCCTCAACCTCCACGGTTGGACCTAATAGCCCCTACGTGCCCCGTGGCTCTATGAAAAGTGTTCTGACAAGTTGTTGACATGTCTAAATTAAAGAACAGAACATAACACCATAGCACACACACAGGAACATGACAACCAATAAAAAACATAACAGGGTACATCACGTCATAACAGAACGCAACATAGCAACTGTAATGCCACACAAAACAAATTGCATGTCAGTAATGAGGCGCACATTAACAGCAGCAGAAAAAAAAACAACAGAGCACATCACCAAAGCAACCAAAATGTCACACATAATTCTTGTCGTGCATTACCATCTCCAGATGTTTTCATAATACCATTTTAAAAGGTGTTTAAAACAAGTGCTGTCTTCACTTACCACAAAGACATGAAATAGTGCCAATTAAAAGTACTTTGTGGTCCGTCCCCCACTCAGTTTCAAAAGCGCCATATGGTCTAGGACTTGGTGTGTAAGGGCAAATGTGCCACAATGTGTTTAATATATAAAATGGTAGGGTGAAGATATATGTCTGGTAATTGTTGTGCAGATCCTTAATTAGAAAACAATATATCTTTTGAAATGTGTATGATATGCAGTTGAAACCCAGACAAAGCTATTGTTAAAATCTAAATAAAGACAAGCTGTGAGTGCTAATTATTCACAAGGTTCTTCCCAGGAGTGTGACTTTTGTCCTAAAAAGCTGCCGTTGGGGCGTGGTCTCGCTGCAGATGAGGTGAAACGCACGCTACGGGATCTCCGGCCGACCACTGCCTTTGTAAGCTATTTTAAGCACAGCTGAGGCCCGATTGCGAGCACCTTTTGGGGCGCCGAGGTGGAGGTTACAGGGCAGCGTCCCCCGGAAAAGCTGATGAAGCGAGGCTGATGTGGATTGCGAGAAAGCTGCGGAGCAGTCCAGGTCTCCTCCTGAGGATCGCGGCAGCCACCATCTTGCGACAATCTGAACCGGCGCCTGGAGGGACCTGCATGAACGCTGGTTCTGATGTCTCGCCAGAAGTCGGGGGGGGAGCACCCTTGAGGCGCTGGAAGCGCCATTGATGCTTCAAACTGCTGGGTGCTTCCTCAGAGATCTTGGCGGGCCGCCATCTTGCGGCGGTGGAACTGGCTGGGTGCCGGGGTCGAGCGGCCAGGGGCTGGTGCAGTCAGAAGAGAGGCGGTGAGTGGTGCGGCCTGGGGGCTAAAGCGGGTTACCGGCAGTGGACTGTGGATCCCTACAGCGGGGGGTCGCAGCGCTGGTTCCGTCCTCGTGGTGGCTGCAGTACAGGAGCACAGTGATTCTGGAGTCGCCATCTTGGGGATAGAGACAAGCACCTGATCTGCACGACCTGTCCCTGCGCCCGCCGGCCTCCACTTCACAGCCTGCATGAGGGAGGCCCTGGGAAGCCCCTCCGATCCCCCATGGTGATGCCCTACAGACGCCTCTGTGCTGCCCTGGTGGGGGCTCCTATACAAGTGGCTGGGTAGAAGCGGAAAGATACAGCACTGGTGCGGCCTGCTGAGCTGCCCTCTCGCTGTGTCCCGCAGGCGTTACTCAACTCTGGTGAGGACTGGCACTGCAGCGTGGAGGACCCCCACTGAGGTGAGACTGGCTCTGCTTTTCCCTGGGGTGCTTAAGCTCTGCCCCTGCCGCTGGTGGAGGGCTGAGGGGCCCGCCATTCATACAACGCAGACTGAGGTATTGAGATTGTGCCTGGCCTATGCACTTGTTTGCCCCCTTTGGATTTCCTGGTGACCACGCGGCGGGGGGGCCTGCTGGCGACTCTCCTGGGCCCCTTGGCCTGAAGGCACTCCCGTGCTGCCCCTATGAGGTCTACTTCTCACTCTGATCTAGTGGGACAAACGCACTACTTTCTTGCGGCTATTGGAGGCGGGGGCCTGCTGGTGCTTGTGTTGGCCATACTGGCGTCTCTGCATGGTTGACCCGGGGAACACTACTTGGGTGTGAACGCGCACTACTTTAGGCGGTCTCCCTGTGCCTGTCTACGGTCATCCTAAGTGCACAGGGACCTCTGCAAACCTCACATTGAGCATATTTGTCTCTGCTTCGAAGGAGCGGCCCCAGACCTGTGCCTCATCTTCCCCACGCAGCAGACTGATGTGTTCCCCTTAGGTTGGGCCCTCTGAGACCTCTCCGACCGGCGCTGGCCGTGACGACCTAGGACGCGGCTGGGACATGGCGCAGGGGCATTGGCTGATGCGAGTCTGAACTGTTCTTTGTTGGGCACCCTGGAGGCGGGGTGGGTCAGTGGTGGTTACTGTGAGCACTTCGGACTTGGATACTGACGACTTCATCATGCTAGGAGATGTCAGGTAGCACACGTCCTAGCATTTACTATCTCTTTTGGGGCTGGGACCAGTGGGGCTGAGAAGAGACCCGCTTGGTAGTAGGGTGCTCTAACATGCAGTCGCACGGCTCACCGCTGCCCCTAGAACCCAGCGCTTTGTGAAAGATCTACTCAGCCGACATGATGCGCACCAACAGAGGCAAGGATGCTTCGGCAACAACCTCTAAGGATACCACTGTGGTGGCAAGGTGGGGCAAAACCGACTCGTCGGCCCCTGCTGAGATGACAATGTTGGCTGAGGGCGACTCCCCGCCAGTCACACAGGCGTTCATGGCCGCCTTCATGTCGGAGCTAAAAACTGAAATTGGATCTCTGCGCTCCGAAGTCCATTCATGTGTCCGGAAACTCAGGAAGGAGGTCACAGGCCTGAGTGAGCGAGGAGGACCTGGAAAATCGCAGCCGCCGGAACAACCTCCGCATTCGGGGGGTTCCTCTTGGGGCAGAAGGCAAGGACATAATGATTTATGTGGTGCAACTACTCCATGAGGTCTGCGGGGATGATGATGCCTCCCCTTTGCATCGGACTCACCGGATCTCTGGGCCCGTGGGCTGAACGGGTCTCCACCCTAGCATTTTAACTAGGGTCCACTTTTTCACAGAGAAAGAAGCTATTCTTCGGGCGGCGAGAGGGAAGCACGCCTTCACATATGATGGCCACAAGATTCAGATCTATCAGGAGCTAGCGCCTAATACCTTGCAACACTGTCGAGAGCTCAAACCAATTACTGATAAGCTGCGGAGTCTGTACAACGCATACCAGTGGGGTCATCCGTTCGCCCTTATCTTTCCATGGGAATCTAAGCATCGAGTGATACCCCTTATGAAGAAGCGGCTCAACTCCTCGGACTCCCCACTTTGTGATCGGCCAGTCCCGCCCACCCTTCGCCCTCTGTTAAGGTGCCTGCCAAGCCGTCCTGGTCCACTCTGCGTCGACGCAGACGCTCACCGCCCCTTGATGAACGATCATCTTCCCACGCTAAGCAAGACATCATTGAGCGCATCAGGTCCTTGGAGGGGGCATCTCGGAGTCAGGCTTAGATCCCTCAGTCCCTTGATGGCAGTCACATGTATTCGTCCTATTTTCTGAATCCTGTACTGGAGACTATGACTTTCACCTGGTTGCCCCCAGGTTTGCCGCTGTGTTGTAGGCACCTTCCCAGCACCCTCTAGGCGGGGTGGATGGAGCAGGAGACCCCCCCCCACTTGGATGCCTTTTGATACAGCTGAAGACCTACCTCCATCTCTTCCTGAGAGAGTGACGTCTCTTGGTCCACCCAAACCCTAGGGTGTAGGGTGGCCCACGACTGGAACAGGATGATGTGGCCCGGTTGGCCGATGTTGCTTGTTTACCTTGCTTTTTCTCTTCTTCCCTACTATTTCCTTGACCTTTCCTCTCTTCTTCTCTCTATTCCTCGTGTATGGCGGGTGGGAACCTACACGGCTACAGTGGGCCCTGGGTCATGGGAAGAGCTTGCCCCTGCACCCTCTTTCCTTTGGTTTGCATGTATTGTGGGGGCACGTGCTAGCCTAGTCCGTGATCTGATGTGCTAATGGCTCTTCCCGATCCTTTGAAGGTACTTTCGATTAATGTTAAGGGGCATAACTCGCCTAATAAGAGACAGCAAGTGTGGCGTTACATACTACACAATAGCCCAGACATAATTTTTCTTCAAGAGACCCACCTGTTAAGGGTAGACACCCCTCGCATGGTGCACCCTAAATATCCCCTCCAGTTATGGGCCTCGGCGGACACCAAAACGCTGGAGTGCCTATTTTATGCAAGGGACCCCAAAAGTCTTCTGTAGTCCAGACGGGCATTTTGTCAGGGCAGGGGTGGTGGTTGGTAACCGCCTACTCACATTTTGCAATGTTCATACTCCAAACCAGATGTTGGACTCCTACCTCCGCACACTACTATGGGAACATGCGCTGCAGGGCGACCCCCTCTTGATTTTAGGGGGGATTTAACCTGGTGTGGGAGCCTGCGATGGGCCGCAGCTAAGCCTCCTCAAATGGGTCGGGCACCATGTCCTCAGCACTACGGAAGCAGATAACGGACCTTGGCTTGATAGACTCATGGCGATACCACTTCCCTGACATGCAGTACTATTCGTTCTACTCGCATGTTCACTGCTCGTGCACGCGCATTGACTATTTATTTGTATTGCACACCCCTATACGGGATATGTTGGCAGCATCTCTGTCCGGCATCTTGATATCTGATCACGCCCATGTTAAGCTCCTGCAGGATCCGGCTGCTTGCCCCACTCATTTGCCACCGTGGCGCCTGCCGCTGCACATCCTGCGGGATCCAGGCAATGTGGAAACTCTGCGGACTACCATTGACTCTTACTTTGCGAGCAATGATCTACGCGAGACCCCATTCCCGATGGGGTCTCGGGAAGCCCGCGTGATGGCTATGGACATGATAATGCTGCGGATTGTCGCTCTCTCTCAAGACATTAAGAAGCTGGAGAGGCAGGATCAGGAGAACCCTTCACTTGCAAACAGGCCGAAGCTTGCCAACCTTCGGGGTCAACTCCGCTCCCTGCGAACTAATAAGGCTGAGCGGTCACTGCTCGCTTTAAAACAGCAGTATTTTGAAGAGGGGATAAAGTGGGTAGATTGTTGGCAAGGCGCTTGCGGGCACGTGCAGCCAAGGCCCACATTGCAAATATCCAATTATCTGATGGAGGACGAGTCACTACGGAGCGAGCTAAATGTGAGGCCTTTAGGGCATACTACACCATGCTGTACGAGGCGGAAGAACCTTCTCAAGCCTATATTGATGAGGTAATAAATCCGTGCCCCTGGACCCCAATACACCCACACTACACTAAGCAACTAGAAAGTCCTTTTGTGGCGGAGGAACTGACGGTGGCACTAAAAGACCACCCACTTGAAAAGGCGCCAGGGTCGGACGGCTTACCAGTGGCCTTTTACTGTATGTTCATAACTCAACTCCAACCCTACCTTCTGCGCCTATACAACTTCTTCTCGGAAATGGAAGGGCCGTCGCCCTCCATGGGTATGGCAGAAATAGCCCTTATACCCAAACCAAGAAAGGATCCCACGTTGTGTGCATCTTACCGTCCTATAGCATTACTGAACACGAACCTCAAAATCTACACTAAAATGTTAGCAAAATGTCTGGACCCCCACATGCTTGGCCTTGTGGAGTCAGATCATGTTGGCTTCATTCATAACAGACAGGGGGCGGACAACATGTGTAGAATCGCACATTTGGTAGGGGAAAAGCACACCACTGGAACATACCAGCCTGCCTCTTGTCGCTTGATGCGGAGAAGGCGTTCGAGCGGTAGGACTGGGGCTTCCTCCGCATGGTGTTACAGAAGATCGTCCTGGGACGCAACATGATCATGGCCCCCTATCTCTCTCCGCAGGCGAGGGTTCGAGTCAACAGGAGGCTCACAGACCCTTTCTTCATACATAGGGGTACACGGCAGGGCTGTCCCCTGTCGCCTCTGCTATTTGCCCTGGTAATAGAGCCCTTGGCAGAGTTGATAAGACAGAATGCAGACATCCATGGCCTCGCTCTCGGAGGTCGGCAAAATAAAGTAGCACTATTCGCAGATGACCTTATCCTCACGCTGACAGGTCTGCATACCTCTCTCCTAGAGCTCCATGCTCTACTTCAGAATTTTGAAAGGGCATTGGGCCTCAAAATTAACCATAACAAATCTTGGGCTTTAAATCTCACGATTCCGGAGGAGGAGGTACAAGTTTTGAAAATGCTTGCTCCCTACCAATGGACTACAGACCATATTAGATATCTAGGACTCCAACTGACTCCTTCTTTGGACACATGGTCTCTGGTGAACTGGCGAGAATGCAAGAAAACTGTACTGGAAGATCTGCAGTGGTGGAAAGCCCTCACTATCTCTTGGCTCGGTAGGCTTAATGCTGTCAAAATGTCGAAACTCCCTAAAATGTTATACCTATTTCAGTGTCTCCCTACCCCTATTCCACAGCAACAGATACAGGGCCTCCAGAAGGATATCACTAACTTTATATGGGGTGGACGCCGGCCGCGGTTCTCCCACAAGATCCTCATGTTGCCAAGAGATAGGGGGGGGGACTAGCATGCCCTAACCTTTTGGAATACTACTGGGCCTCGCACCTCCGTATTGTCTCAGAATGGACAACCACTGAAAGCGAAAAGGTATGGTTCCATACGGATAGGATGGTCACAGGGCGTACTATCTGGGATCTTACGTGGCTCCACCGGGCGGCGCGCTCCCGTAGTGCTTATATTGCAGTACCTACTAAAACGGCCCTAGATTATGGGACAGGGTGGCAACACGTAAGGGGCTGTCGACCTTCCCTTCCCCTTATACTCCCATAGCAGGCAATCCACTGTTCCCTCCGGCTCTCCATTCGCCAGCATTTGCCAAATGGATACAGGGGGTTGCAGAATGATCGGGGATTTGTTTGAGGGGGGACTCATAAAAACGTTCGCTCAGTGTAGAGAAGAATTCCATCTCCCGCCAGACGCAGGCCTCCAGTATGCAAAGTTACGCCAGTGGGTGTCCACATCAGGGATGCAGCAGGCCGCTACATGGCCATACACTTCTTTTGAGCGGCTGGTCCTTTAATGACTGAAAAGGCCTTATTTCCCCGGACATATCAGATTCTACAACATCCACTGGTGCTGGTTACGTACCCATATAAGCGCCAATGGCATCAGACATCCAACGTGGAAATCACACCCACACAGTGGAGCCGACTATTGCGAGATATTCCTAGGGTCTATCGTAGTATCCCTCAGAGGGAAAATGCTTACATAATGATGACACAGTGGTACTACACGCCTTCCCGGTTACACAAAATATTCCCTGCCACGTCCCCCTTGTGTTGGAGGTGTTCGAATGCATCTGGCAATTTCATTCACATTTGGTGGGCCTGCCCACTCCTGACCCTGCTCTGGAAAGAGGTCCTTAGTCATTTCAGGGAGGTACTGGGCTTCCCCCTGCCTGAATCTATGGCCACAATCCTTCTGGGCATTAAACCTGACAAATTAAAAGCACTCACCTGCAGCGACTGGACTATTGCACTCCACATGCTGGGGGCAGTTAAGCAACTCATATCGCTCTATTGGAAAAAGGTTGAGGCGCCCATGATTACTGCTTGCTTCGTGCGTTTGTGGCATGTAATAACTATGGAGCTCTTCACAGCACAATTACAATCACGAGACACCCGCTTTAACACTATATGGCGCCCCCTAGTCCAACCTTTCTGTAAAATAGAACATGTGCGACACTTCCCTCCCAGGTTTAGAGCCCTGCGACATTTTGAGGATGCTATACTCCCGCCAGACCCAGATAGGCATCTTGCATAACTCGATTGACCATGCCTGCCTGCTCCTTCAATGCTCAGTAAGGCCCCTATTGCTACCTCTTCCGGATATCACCAACACCACAAGCCACCCCCCGTTGGTTCCCCCGCTCGCCCACATATATATTTGACCCTCCACCATCCTCTTTTCTTTCTTTTTCGAGCCTTTCTCAGTCCATCTCCCACTATCCACTTTGTAGGGGCCTCTAGCCCACGCTCCTAATGTTATTGTTTCTAAATTGTTTCTAAATGAGTCCTGAACTATCCCACAATACGCTGCCATTGATATAGGTATTAGCTCACACGGCCGGCCCAATGAGGGTTGTAGGCGACATGTTGTGTTATGATTAGTCAACGATCGCTCTTCCCTCCATTGATAACTCTTGAAAGTAACGCAGCCAGACCTAAAAGGGGTTGTGGGCTTAACGCTGTGTATTTATGGACTCAAGCTATGTTTTTGATTTTGAAAATAAAAACAGATTTCGAACAAAAAGCTGCAGTTTATGTATTTGTAACCTGCACAGGATTCACAAAAAAAACATTATTTGAGGTATGTATGTATGAATTAAAAAAACAGTATTTGACCTTGGATGTGCAACTCAAATTTATGAGCACCTGAAAGTAGAGAACTTTAGGAATATTGACACACAAATGAAATTTACTTGTAGCAGTTTTAGTGGAACTTAATTCAGTATGCTGAAACAGAAAGAGTGAGATGAAATACAAATTCACAATTTGATTGTAGGAGGGATTACTATGAATGGGGAAAGTGTTTTCACAGAAGAAAAAGGAAACAATTCAAAAATAATAAGCAATGTTTTAAATTGACTATCCCATCATTGTTCTGGTTAAACAAATGCTCGTGCTCGAAAGTAACTGTAACTCGCGCCATCGCCATGCACAGTTTGCCATCAATGATGTAATTTCAAATAATACACTGATGTTATCAATGATGTCGTAGAACATGTAATGAATTATGTAATATGTGAGATCGTAAGCAGTACATGGCGATGGCGTGTTTTATAGTTACTTTAGGGCACAAGCTAACTGTAACTGGTGAATTTCAATGGTTTTGTTTGTTTAAAACAGGATGTTTTAAGTGACATTTTCAACTAACTATGATTTCTTCATGTTGTAATTTGGCAGCGATTGGGTTAGCATTAGCAGAAGCCATCCTGTATTTTGAGGCTATCTTGCCGGTTTTGTGGAATCCATTTTGTATTTCTGGCAGCCATTTTGTTTGCCATGTTCTACCACGTATATACCATGTGCTCTGTCCTACCTTGCTGTTGTCTGCTCTTGAAATCTGCCTAAAGACAGGTTATATTTAGCCTCTTCTACTTTGCACATGCTCAGTTGAGCTTGCAGCTGTCCATGCAGCTGCTGTTAGTCTGTAAATGTCAGGATGTGTTACCTAGAATTAGCAACTGTTAGCTACTCCCACTTGTTGACTGTGCATTTTCTGTATGACCATATATGTGCCTAAAACCTACTTCTTGTACTTGTACCGCCTTCTTTTTAGCCCCTGTGAGGGTATAAAAGGACCAAGCTCCTTCCATTCAGTGTGCTACTTCACAAATTGCCGAAGGGTGTTGGGTGAATGTAGTTCCACATCATGAGGTTAATAAACTTTGTAATTTCCATTCCAGTTTCTGTGCCAACTTCTATCCTATTGGTCTGAAGACTTGTGCAGAGAAGGGCAAACTCCTTGCACTGGTAGGCCTTGCTGGGGCTCACCACCAAAAATTGGCGCCCGACACGTGGGGCTCATCGGTGACTTGGACGCCCAAAGGAGTGGTCGAAATGGAGGATTGGAATCTCGCTTTGGACGATCACTGCCTGAGGAGACCCGCGTCTTAGCAACCACAGCATTTTTGCTCTCTTTCTGATCTGACCCTCCAGCTGGTGCCGGTCCTCGACTGAGATCTCTTCTGTTGATTCGCCGTGCAGTGACCATTTGGTCGATTTGAGAACTTGGAATCTGGACACCAAGTGATTGGTAAGAGTCGTTATGCGGCACTTGCTGTTGGTTTTTGATGCCTGGGATTGGTAAGGTAGTTGAGTAACACTTACTGTGGCTCTGTAATTTTGGAATTTGTGTTGGCCAACTTGGATTTGTATGGGATTGATAAATGAATTGCAATTTATATAGGCAGGTAATGAGGAGAATTGGTGCACAGACAAAATATCGACTCCAAAATATCGACTGGACATAATATCGACTTTTAAATATAGACTGGACAAAATATCGACTGGACAGAATATCGACTACAAAAATATTGTTTTTAAGGTAAGTGGAGTAATATCGACTGTATAAAATATAGATAGCAAAAATATCGAATTTTTAATAATATATAATATTTTATAGTGTATTTTTATGTAATAATATGTGTGAAAAGTGTGTATTAATGTTATAAATAATTTTATTAAATGAATTTTGTTTTTATAATAATTGCATAATGTAATTCTGTAGCGGGTTGTGGGTTTATAGGGGAATAGGGTGGGAAGTAATTTAATTATAATTAATTAAATATGTAAATTAATTAATTGATATTAATTTAAAATTAATTGTAAATTAATTTATATGTGTTAATTAATTTAATAGTAATTGCAAATTAATTAATAATAATTGATTAATTGATAAATATGTAAATTTTACTTATTTAATGCAGTAGTGGGTTGTGGGATTATAGGGGAATAGGGTGGGAAGTAATTTAATTAATAATAATTAAATATGTTAATATATTTATTGATAGTAATTAGTAAATAATTGATAATTAATTTATATGTGTTAATTAATTAAATAGTAATTGTTACTAATTTTATATTAATTGATTAATTTGTTAATATGTGATTTTTACAAATTTAATTATTACAACTACGCTTTCCAACGCTTTCCCTACTGTTGCACCCACTGGAGTGGGAATAGTAATTTTAACCCCTACGCTATCCAACACTTTCCCTACTGTTGCACCCACTGGAGTTGGAATAGTAATTTTAACCCCTACGCTATCCAACGCTTTCCCTACTGTTGCACCCACTGGAGTTGGAATAGTAATTTTAACCCCTACGCTATCCAACGCTTTCCCTACTGTTGCACCCACTGGAGTGGGAATAGTAATTTTAACCCCTACGCTATCCAACGCTTTCCCTACTGTTGCACCCACTGGAGTTGGAATAGTAATTTTAACCCCTACGCTATCCAACGCTTTCCCTACTGTTGCACCCACTGGAGTTGGAATAGTAATTTTAACCCCTACGCTATCCAACGCTTTCCCTACTGTTGCACCCACTGGAGTTGGAATAGTAATTTTAACCCCTACGCTATCCAACGCTTTCCCTACTGTTGCACCCACTGGAGTTGGAATAGTAATTTTAACCCCTACGCTGAAGGACTGGGTTCTTTAAGACCCAGCGGTGCCAGGGGACAACACCTGAAACCTTCGTGGGTAACCTGCTCCGGCGTACGAATGACAGAGACACGGGACACTTCCTTCGGCGTCAAAGATTCAAGGTTTATTTGCTGCAGGAAAACACAGAGATCACGAGTGTAGTTCAGGGAGACTGCTTCAAATTGGTTCTGTGGATCGCTCCTTTTATACACGATTTTCCCATAGGTTTGCATAGCAGACAAAGGTTTACAACCCGGTTCCCACAATTATCCCCGAGAGGGGTTGCTTTGGTCACTTTGATACTCATAAGGTCCGGAACATAAGTGCGGAAACATTTGGCGGTTCCCAACTGTAAAAACCCATCTTCCCACCATTAGTACATTCCAATCAGCAGTAAAACAGATCGAAAAAGGAACAAGGACAGGTGCAGAGGAAGATGGAAACAGTGGGGAGATTGGAAAGGGTGTAAAAGGGGAGGTATCGGGAAACACGAGCTACAGGCATCAAAGGGACGTGCCTAATGAGATGCACGGCTGAGACAATAAACCGGCATGGCGAGATGAGCCTCGAGCGGGGCCATCTGCCTTACAGTATCATCCCCCTCATCATAAAGACACTTACAAAGAACATGTGTCTTCCGCAAATATCTTGGGAGTCCCAGGGTCGCGAAGCGGACAACGTCCGTTCGCTGGCTACTTGAGGGCAAGAGACAAAATGGATGCCGTACCTAAGATGGAACCCGTGGGTACAGATGAAAAACCCACGTAGCAAACGAACGGTTTAAGTTAGCACAGCGAAACTGCGCACACTTACTAAACTCGTCATTTGCGGTTCGTAGATACCAGACTCGACTATATTCGTACGAGTCGAAAACACCACTTACAATTGTCACGGAACCTCAGACGCTCCTTTTGCCCTCATGTAGGCAAGCACTAGTCGGAATCATACTCGATATTCATCAAAACATCTAGATGTTGCTGTAGCATAGCTCTGTCCAACCGAGTTCCATTGGTAACAGGCGGCTGTCTCATACACGTTGTAGCGCAGAGGCCACATAAGGCAGGACCGCACTGTACACAAAGGCAACACATGAACAGAAACGCTACAACAACTCCGATGATCATCAGAATCTTCCAACCCCAAGTCGACATCAGGCCCCAAAACCACCCAAGTAGCGTCCAATCCCCTACATCCACGTGTATGGATTCGGAGATCTTATGCAACTTCGAGATGGCTTGATAGACAGTCGGAGCGTTATCAGGAATGAAAATACAGCAGCTCGAATGGATCACCTTACATACCCCACCTCGATCTGCTAAGATCACGTCTAAAACCATACGGTTTTGCAACTTCATAAGTCTATCCGCCTGAAGTTCCGTGGTGATATTACCAAGGGCACTGGCAGTAATATTAGCTGTCGATTCTACCACTCGAGTCAACTGTCTCAGGTTCCTACTATTGACCATAGGTCCCCAAAACGGGAGGAAACCCTTGAAAAAGTCTCCTGCCTCTTGACCGGCAGTATCCTCTTCGCTAATTACGCCTCTCACAACTCTAGTCTTGTGATAATCTGCATCTACAGTGAACGTCGGAGGCAACAAGTTTGCGATAAAACATGAGCCCATGAAGTCAGAGGGCAACCATGCATACGCACGATCATGACAGACAAAGTAGGTACCCTTGGCAGCCAGAAACACAGGGGACGAGATCATCGGCAGCATGTAATTTTCAGCGCAAGCGCTCTCTCCAAGTCGGGCTTTCGATCTTCGGCCACGACCCATTAGACAAAAATTACCAATGTGGGGTACGACCCATATCGGAGGCGAGCTTTTAAGCTGTTTATCACTCGTGAGCGCACTGTACTCGACCTTACTCAGGACCCTATAGGCTTGTACCTCTTCTACTGGAATGAGCGACGGCTCATAGACATCTCTATCTAAGTCTTCTATCGCTACAGACAAAGGCTTATAGTACGAGCCAGGGCCAAGGTAGGGAGAACGTGGCTCTCGATTGGGTTGAGAATCTAGTGCGCTTCGAAACATTGTTTGAAATGCTCGAGCAGACCCTTGGGAACTATACGGTAACACCAAATATGGAATTCCCTTATCCGTAGTGTGTGGCATCAACCCACACACCCAACAATTAGTAGTGTTAACCACTAACTGATGCTGGTGAAGGAGCTGAATAAAGGAATTGTTGCGGAATTCTGCACGTCTAGCCTGTTCGTGTTCGGGTAAGAAGTGAAAAGAATGGGGAGATGCAACAGTGGTAGATTGAGGGTTAGAGGTGAAGGACTGGGCTCTTTTGGACCCAGCGGTGCCAGGGCACAACACCTGAAACCTTCGTGGGTAACCTGCTCCGGCGTACAAGTCACAGAGACACGGGACACTTCCTTCGGCGTCAAAGAGTCAAGGTTTATTTACTGCAGGGAACACAGAAGTCACAGGAAGTACATCGAGTGTAGTTCGGGGAGACTGCTTCAAATTGGTTTTGTGGATCGCTCCTTTTATACAGTTTTTACCCATAGGATAACATGAGACACAATAGTTTACAACTCGGTTCCCACATTTAGCTCTCAGAGGGGTCGCTTTGGTCACTTTGAAACACACAAGGTCCGGAACATAAGTGCGGAAACATTTGGCGGTTCCCAACTGTAAAAACCCATCTTCCCACCATTAGCAAATTCCAATCAGCAGTAAAGTAGATCGAAATAGGAACGAAGACAGGTGCAGAGGAAGACGGAGACAGTGGGGAGATCGGAAAGGGTGTAAAAAGGGGAGGTATCGAGAAGCACGAGATACAGGCATCAAAGGGACGTGCCTAATGAGATGCACGGCTGAGACAATAAGTCCGTGCGGCAAGATGAGCCTCGAGCGGCGCCATCTGCCTTACAGCAGCAACCCCCTCGTCATAAAGACACTTTCAAAGAACGTGTGTCTTCCGCAAATATCTTGGGAGTCCCAGGTCGCGAAGCGGACAGCGTCCGTTCGCTGACTACTTGAGGGCAAGAGACAAAATGGATGCCGTATCTAAGATGGAACCCGTGGGTACAGCTGAAAAGCCCACGTAACAAACGAACGGTTTAAGTTAGCACAGCGAAACTGCGCACACTTACTAAACTCGTCATTTGCGGTTCATAGATACCAGACTCGACCATATTCGTGCGAGTCGAAAACACCACTTACAATTGTCACAGAACCTCAGACGCTCCTTTTGCCCTCATGTAGGCAAGCACTAGTCGGAATCATATTCGATATTCATCAGACCATCAAGATGTCGTTGTAGCATAGCTCTGTCCAACCGAGTCCCCTTGGTAACAGATGGTTGTCTCATACACGTTGTAGCACAGAGGCCACATAAGGCAGGACCACACTGCACACAAAGGCAACACGTGAACAGGAACACTACCACAACCCCGATGATCGTCAGAATCTTCCAACCCCAAGTCGATACCAGGCCCCAAAACCATCCAAGTAGTGTCCAATCCCCTACATCCACGTGTATGGATTCGGAGATCTTATGCAACTTCGAGATGGCTTGATAGACAGTAGGAGCATTATCTGGAATGAAAATGCAACAGCTCGAATGGATCACTTTACATACCCCACCGCGATCTGCCAAGACGACATCTAAAACCATACGGTTTTGTAACGTCATAAGTCTCTCCGCCTGAAGTTCTGTGGTGATATTACCAAGGGCACTGGCAGTAATATTAGCTGTCGATTCTACCACTCGAGTCAAATGTCTCAGGTTCCTACTATTAACCATAGGTCCCCAAAACGGGAGGAAACCCTTGAAAAAGTCTCCTGCCTCTTGACCGGCAGTATCCTCTTCGCTAATTACGCCTCGTACAACTCTAGTCTTATGATAATCGGCATCTACAGTGAACGTCGGAGGCAACAGATTTGCAACAAAACATGAGCCCATGAAGTCTGCGGGCAACCATGTGTATGCACGATCATGACAGATAAAGTATGTACCCTTGGCAGCCAGAAACACAGGGGTCGGAAACATTGGCAGAACGTAACTTTCAGTGCAAGCACTTGCTCCAAGTGAGGCGTGCGAACCACGACCCACAAGACAAAGATTACCAGTGTGGGGTACGACCCATATTGGAGGCGAGCTTTTAAGCTGCTTTTCATTAGTGAACATACTATATTCCCCTCTACTTAGGACCCTATAGGCTTGTACCTCTTCTTTAGGGATGAGAAAAGGATCATGGATCTCATCTTCCATATCCTCTATTGCCATCGATATCAGCCTCTGATACGAGGTAGGACCAGAGTTGGGGGAACGTTGTTCTTGAGTGGGGTGGAAACCCAGTGCGCTTCGAAACATTGTTTGGAATGCTCGAGCTGACCCTTGGGAACTATACGGTAACACCAGATATGGAATTCCCTTACCCGTAGTATGTGGCATCAACCCACACACCCAACAATTAGTAGTGTTAACCACTAACTGATGCTGATGGAGGAGCTGAATAAAGGAATTGTTGCGGAATTCTACACGTCTAGCCTGTTCGTGTTCCGGTAACATATGAAAGGAATGAGGAGAAGCAGTAGAAGTAGTAGAAGTAGAGTTAGGGTAAGGAGTAGGAGTAGGGGTAGCAAGTAAGAAGTAAGACATAGTGTAATACACCCCACCCGCCAAAAATGCAGAAGCAGTCAGAAACAATACAAACAACTGGAATATAAAACATTTAGTACGACTAAGTTTCTGCAGCTTGACTCTGTACGCCTGAGCTCCCTCCAAATCATTCAGCTTCGAAAATGCCATTTTCCCTACGACCGTCCGCAACGTTTCTTGACGCACTTCGTTCTGTGCAGCAATAGTCAATCCCCAGGAGTTCCTAGGAACCGACGGCCTTTAACCTAGCGTCAAGACCTACTGTCCAGAAGGAAGTACGCGCGCGGCCCTACGGCCCTCAATACACAATATGTATTTATTTAGCACAATATTTCTCAGCTGTGGAAGGAAAAAGATACAAGGAAAAAGCTTGATATATGTACAAAACAAATTTCAATCATACGAGTGTTCAAAATTGATCATGGGAAACGAGGATATTGCAGTTATCAATTTCAGCAAAGCAAGAAAAATTTTATTTGTCCTTAGTGTGAGAACGCAAAGAATATCGATGTTTCCCGGGACGTGTCTGCTCGTCGAACAAAGGATCCGTTGAAGAGACAGCGTCCTGTTGATCAGTTCGTTGATTTGGTCTTGAGTCTTTTGCTGACAAGTGTTCAACAGTGTCTTTCTGCTGCGCTGAGGGTTCTCCAACAAGCTGTGCGTCGCTAAAAGGTACAAACGCCGGCAATGTCTCAGTTTCTGTTGACGCAATGCCTTTCCTCACCCACGGGTCTGCCGGCAAAGGAATAGGGACTCGCTTACAATGGGTAGCATGTACCCAATTCTTCCGCCCCTCAAGACGAACGGCAGTCCTCGTGGCCAGGAGCACCTGGTAAGGTCCGGTGAAACGGGGGTCCAGATTGTTCTTGCGTGAGAAGTTACGGGTAACCACCCAATCCCCGGGCTGGAGCTGGTGGCCTGGACCCTCCGTCTGCGTCGGCAAGGCGTCGTAAACCTGTTGATGAATTAACCTCAGTTTAGCAGTCAAGTCATGTAAGTAATCAATCAACATCGGATACTCAAGATCAACGAATATTCCTGGCCTAGGAACCCCCCACACATTCGCAGGACGGCCGAACACTATTTCATAGGGGCTAAGCCCTATTCGGGAGTGTACAGTCGCCCTAGTTGACAGTAATGCTAGAGGCAAAGCGTCAGGCCACGAAAGTCCAGTCGTAGCCTGAATCTTCGCTAGCTTTAGTTTAAGGGTGCCATTGTACCCTTCAACCAATCCAGCTGACTGGGGATGATTGGCGCTGTGGAATTTTTGATTAATTCCAAGGCCCTTACACACACTCTTCATCACACTTCCAACAAACTCACTTCCGTTATCTGACCACACGACTCTAGGCATTCCGTACCGAGGAAAATATTCCTTCAGTAGGATTTTCGCAGTAGACAAAGCAGTATTATCTTTGAGGGGATAGGCCTCGATCCATCGGGAGAATGCGCAAACCACAACCAAAACGTATTTCAGGTTATTGCATCGCTCCATATGGATGAAGTCCAATTGAATCACCTCAAAGGGATACGAAGGAGGAGCAAAACTGCCAGGGGGAGTTGGGGTTCCTTTGCCAGGATTGTACATTATACACACCATACAATTCTTCACCAAACGTTCAGCACATTTCGTAATTCCATCATTCTTCCACACAGCAGCCAACAACTTGCAAATACCTTTCGCGCTAATATGTGCTAACCCGTGTGCCATTGTCACAACGGCCAGTACATACGCATCAGGCAACATCCATCTTTTCTGATCTGACAAATCAATCCAGCAACCATTCACATCCAACCTTCCCGTACTTTCTTTCCACTTCGTCTTTTCAGTATCAGTGGCCTCATTCTGTATTGTCTTCACACTCTCTATAGTATTCTCACACATATTCGATTCTGTAGGCCACCTAACCGAACTCGTCACATACATTCGAGTGCTAAGGTTCCGGGCAGTCTCCTTAGCAATCTCATCTGCGAACGCATTACCACGACCAACATCATCCGTCACTTTACGATGCGCACTACACTTAACAATTGCAACTTGAGCAGGCAAAGTCAATGCATCCAAAAGATCGTTCACGAGCTGGCCATGCTGTATTTTCGTGCCATGTGACGTGAAGAAACCACGCTCTCGCCACAACCGTCCAAAACTATGCGCTACACCGAAAGCGTACTGGCTATCGGTGTACACATTCACACGTTTCCCTTTTGCTAACACACATGCTCTAGTGAGAGCAATCAGCTCTGCAGCTTGGGCAGAATTCTGATTCAATCTCGCAGTCTCAACAACAGTATTCAACGTCACGACAGCATAAGCAGTAGTCACATCGCCATTCGGCAACTTAAAACATGACCCATCCACATACAGAGTGCCCTCCGAGTCTTCCAATGGGGTGTTTTTAAGGTCCACTCGACCTTTTGTTTCCTCTTCTGTCCGCAAGTAACAGTCATGTTCTGTTACTTCATCTGACTCTGCACTAATTGGTAACAAAGTTGCCGGATTTAGGACATTACAACGTTTTATCTGAATGTGGCTTGCCAAGAGCGTCAATTCGTACCCAGATAACCTCGCACTCGTCAAGTGCTGAGTTTTCGTTCGATTCAAAAGAGTATCGACTGCATGCGGAACCATCACCGTAAGCATATTATCCATGACCAATCCTGCTGACTGTCGGATGGAGACCGCAGCTGCCGCAGTTGCTCTCAAACAACTCGGCAGTGCTCTAGCTACTGGGTCTAAGGTCGAGGAAAAATATGCACATGGACGTTGCTTACCACCAAAAGGTTGCGTTAAGACACTCAAAGCACAACCTTCCCTCTCGTGAACATATAACGTGAACGGCTTGCTGTAATCAGGGGTACCTAACACAGGAGCCGAACACAATGAATCACGTAATTCAGAAAAACTTTTCTGACATTCTTCCGTCCATGGTAAAGGAGTTGAAACATCCTTGCACGTAAGAGCCACCAATGGTTTCGCTAGCAATGAAAAATTAGGAATCCACTGCCTGCAGTACGACGTGATACCTAGAAAGGCACGCACATCTCTTTGGGTTTGTGGCACAGCCATTCGCGCAATCGCTGCAATTCTCTCTGGGGTCAATCTCCTTCCCTCCTTTGACAATAAGTGACCTAGATAGGTTACTTCTTGACAACAATATTGGAGTTTAGAAGGTGACACCTTGTGATTTAACGCACAGAGATGTTGCAGCAACGATACCGTAGCAATTTTGCAAATGTCCTGAGTATCAGCAGCCACCAATAAGTCGTCGACGTATTGGATTAAAGCCGCACCAACCGGCAACCTAAACGCATCTAGTTGACCCTTCAAAGCTTGACTGTAAATCGATGGACTTTCACAGTAGCCCTGAGGAGCGCGTTTGAACCGGAAGCTACGTCCACCGAGAGAGAAACCGAAAAGGTCCCTGCTCTCTTCGGCAATCGGGATGCTGAAAAACGCATTTTTCAAATCAATCACCGAGAACCACGAAGCAGTAGCTGGAATCAGAGTCAGTAGCGCCGTGATGTCAGGCACAACAGGAAATTGAGGAACCACAATTTTATTTACCTCCCGTAAATCGATAACAAAACGATAAACAGGCGGTTTGGTAGGATCAGTACGTTTAAGAATGGGCAGTACAGGGCTGTTGCACACGTTTCCCCGAGTCTCCTCAATAACATCTTTCTCGATCAAATCATAGATGATCGCTAACAAAGCTCGTTCACCATCAAGGGAGATACGGTATTGGGGAATACGTGGCAATCGCACATTCGATTTCAACTGAACAACATAAGGGGAGATATCAAGTAGGCCCACATCATTTGGACCCGTCGCCCACAAAGACGCAGGAAGAGAGTCCAATTCCGGTGGAAGCTTATCGAGGGACAAATACATGGGAGAGACTACTCTCTCTCCGAACGTAAGCTTTACACCCGCAGGAGAACAATACAAAGTTGCATACAAACGTTTAAGCAAATCCAGACCCAAAAGATTTTCACCACAACCAGTGGTTAAAATCAACGGAGCTTCGAGCTCACGAGGCCCAATTTTAAGGGGCAAAGGGTGTGAAACTGGATTGCTAACGGGGGCGCCAGAGAATCCAACGGAAACATTTGTTAAGCCAGACAAAGGTGCGCCAGGGAGTTTCGAATGCATGATAGAACTTTTCGCTGCACCAGTGTCCAACAGAAAAGGCTCAACGACGCCCGATGTAGCAACTGCGACGTAAGGCCCTCTCTGATCAACCGGAACTGATACCACTCCCTCTCCTTGTCTTTGGCTGTCCTAGTAATTACGATCGTCAGTTCCCTGATCGACGTAATAATCGTCCACATTGTACTGCGCAGATCGTCCTTGCGATGATCCACGTTGATCGAAACAGTTATTAGAATTTGATGAATTGTCAGAGCGATCATTCTGAGCACCACGACCTCTACCACGTGATGTGTGCTGTGAACCACCACGGCCTCCTCTAGATGAATTACCGCTATTACGATCATTTAAAGCAGGACAATCAAATTTAATGTGTCCCTCCTGTCTACAATAAGCACATTGATTGTACCCTAACGAAGATCTTTGAAAAGAGGAATCATTACGCGGCTGCGATCGATTCGATTGCGACTGTGATCTATTCTGCTGAGGCGCATTCTGATTAGAACGCGGCGGATATGCTTGTTGTAACAACACTTTAGTTTTGAGCTCTTTCGTCTTTTTATCAGCACGGTCATTCTCCTCTTTTTCTCTATTTTCGTAATATTGCGCCGTAGCCAATATCTGAGCTGAGGTAGAAACGGCCCACGCACTTTCTGAATTCTTTAATTTATAGCTCAAGTCGGGCAATAAGTTCGATACGAATTTATCTACAAACAACCTTTGTCCACCCTCAGTACCCATATCCTGTCCACTATGATCAACAAATGTTTCCTCAAACCTCGTGAAGAAGTCTGATACACTCTCATCTTTCTTCTGCTTACAGGCTGACAACTTGTCCCAATTTACCCTCATAGCTGGCATAAGCGTTTTCATTAATGTAATTATTCGCTGGGGAAGAAGTTCAATCAACTGATCGGGTTTAGTAGCAGCCACTTGTCCAGCGTCTGCCGCTGTGATGGCAGCCCAATCACCACCTAATTCATTCGCGTGATCTTGGTGACGAATCTTAGCCCATACCGGTTGCGGTACGACATTGCCAAACAACATGTCGATATCGGCAAGATTCATTATCGTAGCGTCTACGAGCTGCGACAATTCCTTATAATACCCAGCAGGATTTTTGCGAGGATCGGGCAAAGTTTGTTTCACCTGAAGCACTTCCGATCGTTTCCATGGGAGGTGTATCCACACTCTCTGGAAATGTGCCGGAACTGGCTGGGCAGCAGTATTATCAGCTGGTACCCAAACCGGCGGAACTTCACGCATAGGATATTGGCCAGACTCATCTTGTTTTTCAATGTCCTCAACGAACAATGCATGAGGAATAGGAGCGGGACGAAGAGATAGTAACCGCTCAATAGCACGTCGGACATTAGTGTCGACTATCAGTCCAGTTGCGAACTGAAGCCGAAGTTCAGACAGGGCGGTCAGCACCTCGTCAGGCGCATAGGCCACTATCTGATCATGTAAGAACTTGCACATTTCATCAAACACATATCTCTGAGTTGGTATGTTGAATTGATCAAACGTTTCGAGGACAACACGAGGTGGATTTCTAACAGGGTTTACCATCCAACCCATCGCCATATTGTATAGCGCAACACGTTCTCTATTAGCAGGAAGCTGGCTACGTCTCTGAGGACCATCAGAACCAACAGACCCAAAAACAGGTCCGAGCGACTGAAAGAAGTTTGTCACACTGGGAGAATCACGGTTACGAGTAGAGGGAGAAGAGTAAGACACAGGACTAACAAGAGAAGGAGTAGAAACATTAGCAACAACAGGGGTTAACAACACAGGAGCAGTAGCGTGAGCAGTAGCGGGAACAGGAGTATGTGGAAGCGGAGGAGCAGTAGGAATAGAAACAGGCAAAGGAGCAGGAACAGTCGGAAGAGCGGGTGCAGGTTGAGGAACAGGCGGAGGAATAACAGGTGGAAGAACAGGTACGGCAGGGACCACAGGAGCTGCGGTACCCTGTACGTACGGAGGTGGCGACTTCATAAGATAGGACATTAAAGAATCCTCAACTGCCTCTTCCTTCCTATCCGACTCCGTAGGCAAAGCAGGATAGCATTTATCTATGGACATACGCTGTAGCCTCTCAAACACTTCCTTATCCTTATCCTCCTTATCACGCTGAAACTGCTCAGCTTTCTTCACTATGGTAGCAACATTATCTCGCTCACTACGTTTATTCTGTCTGATTTCTTTCTGTCGGGCTTCTTTGCGCCAGAACCGAAAGGCATCAAACATGGCCGGCCTTGATTTACGTTCGAACAACTTTATTTCCAAATTATCTAAGATCGACGCTTCGAAGCTACCGTGAGGTGGCCAACGAAGATCGCCGTCTTTCTTTGTATATTTTATCCAATAATCGTTAAAAGCAATCGGGCCTAGCCCATGTTTGCTATATAAGTCATAAGTAGGAGTTCCAACCGGAGGTATCGGACACGAGTCCTCCAGCAGGGAATCCGCACCACAAGGTCTAAAGCAACTGAACAAAGTACTGCGACCAGGCATCTTGCACACTAGCCGAGTTTCACAAACTTCAAGGGTTACGGGATTTACCAGGTCCCAGCAAGAACAAAACCCTCGGTTTTTGGCGGCTGCAGTCGTCAAACAAATACAACAACAAAGTACGCTAGCAAAGTGTCACCGACAAAAACACTCACACAGCGTGTACAACAAAAACACTCGCTAAAGTGTTTACAACAAAGACACTCGCTAAAGTGTCTACAACCAAGAACTCTGGGAGCGACCCACAAATACTTAACTCAAAGATCAATGGCGTCCTCAGGAAGGCCCGTCAATCGTCTCGCTATACCAAGGTCTACGCCAGGCGCCAAAACAGGTCTACAGTCAGGGCAGCAGTCCGTCGCAGCCGTTAGGAGGCGGGAATCTTCGCGGGAAAAGTCTTCGGGCCACTTATTTCGACAACAGGATCGATGAAGCGGGGTGCACCTTCCCTCGGAGATTTCACACGAAGTTCCTCACGATCGTCGGGCTTGGACCGGTACCACTGATGCAGCCCCACGTTGGGCGCCAACTGAAGGACTGGGCTCTTTTGGACCCAGCGGTGCCAGGGCACAACACCTGAAACCTTCGTGGGTAACCTGCTCCGGCGTACAAGTCACAGAGACACGGGACACTTCCTTCGGCGTCAAAGAGTCAAGGTTTATTTACTGCAGGGAACACAGAAGTCACAGGAAGTACATCGAGTGTAGTTCGGGGAGACTGCTTCAAATTGGTTTTGTGGATCGCTCCTTTTATACAGTTTTTACCCATAGGATAACATGAGACACAATAGTTTACAACTCGGTTCCCACATTTAGCTCTCAGAGGGGTCGCTTTGGTCACTTTGAAACACACAAGGTCCGGAACATAAGTGCGGAAACATTTGGCGGTTCCCAACTGTAAAAACCCATCTTCCCACCATTAGCAAATTCCAATCAGCAGTAAAGTAGATCGAAATAGGAACGAAGACAGGTGCAGAGGAAGACGGAGACAGTGGGGAGATCGGAAAGGGTGTAAAAAGGGGAGGTATCGAGAAGCACGAGATACAGGCATCAAAGGGACGTGCCTAATGAGATGCACGGCTGAGACAATAAGTCCGTGCGGCAAGATGAGCCTCGAGCGGCGCCATCTGCCTTACAGCAGCAACCCCCTCGTCATAAAGACACTTTCAAAGAACGTGTGTCTTCCGCAAATATCTTGGGAGTCCCAGGTCGCGAAGCGGACAGCGTCCGTTCGCTGACTACTTGAGGGCAAGAGACAAAATGGATGCCGTATCTAAGATGGAACCCGTGGGTACAGCTGAAAAGCCCACGTAACAAACGAACGGTTTAAGTTAGCACAGCGAAACTGCGCACACTTACTAAACTCGTCATTTGCGGTTCATAGATACCAGACTCGACCATATTCGTGCGAGTCGAAAACACCACTTACAATTGTCACGGAACCTCAGAGGTAGAAGTAGGTATGGCAGGAGATAAGAAACAAGACATCATGTAATACACCCCACCCGCCAATAATGCAGAAACAGTGAAAAGCAATATGAATATTTGGAACATAAAACATTTGGTACGACTAAGTTGTTGCAGCTTGAACCTTTGCACCTGAGCTCCTTCCAAGTCCATCAGCTTCGAAAATGCCATCCCCTACGACCGTCCACAACGTTTCTTGACGCACTTCGTTCTGTGTAGCAGTAGTCAATCCCTAGGAGTTCCCAGGAACCGACGGTCTTTAACCTAGTGTCAAGACCTACTAACCAGAAGGAAGTACACGCGCGGCCCTACGGCCTTTGTTCACAATTATGTGTATGCAAAAGTGTCTCTCAGCTGTGGAAGAAAAAATATGAGGAACGAAACTCAATGTACATATACAAAAATAATTACAGTGATACGAGTGTTCAAACTGATCGTGGAAAACGGGATAATGCAATTGTCAAGGGACAGAACAGGATCTTTTATTAGTCTTTAGTGCTGGATCGCAAAAAGTATCGGGTTTTCCCAGGACGTGTCTGTTCATCAAACAAGGGATCCGTTGAAGAGACAGCGTTCTGTTGATCAGTTGAATGTTCTGGTCTTGAGTCTTTTGATGACAAATGTTCAACAGTGTCTTTCTGCTGCACTGAGGATTCTCCGACAGGTTGTGCGTCGCTGAAAGGTACAAACGCCGGCAATCCTTCGGTTTCAGTTGATGCAATGCCTCTCCTCACCCACGAGTCTGCCGGCAACGGAATAGGGACTTTTTTGTATGGGTGGCATGCACCCAGTTTTTCCGACCCTCTAGACGAACTGCAGTTCTCGTGGCAAGGAGGACCTGGTAGGGTCCAGTGAATCTTGGCTCCAAGTTCTTCTTGCGTGAAAAATTCCGCGTCACCACCCAGTCTCCGGGCTGGAGCTGGTGGCCTGGACCCTCCGTCTGCGTCGGCAATGCTTCGTAAACCTGTTGGTGAATTAACCTCAGTTTAGCAGTCAAGTCATGAAGATAATCGATCAACATTGGATACTCAAGATCACAGAACACACCCGGCCTACGGACCCCCCAAACATTAGCAGGACGACCGAACACTATTTCATAGGGACTGAGCCCTACTCGGGAGTGTACAGTTGCCCTTGTTGACAATAATGCTAAGGGTAAAGCGTCAGGCCACGAGAGACCAGTCGTAGCCTGAATCTTTGCTAGTTTTAGTTTAAGGGTGCCATTGTACCCTTCAACCAAACCAGCTGACTGGGGATGATTGGCGCTATGGAATTTCTGATTAATTCCAAGGCCCTTACACACACTCTTCATCACACTCCCCACAAACTCACTTCCGTTATCAGACCACACGATTCTAGGCATTCCGTACCGAGGAAAGTATTCCTTCAGTAGGATTTTCGCAGTTGACAAAGCAGTGTTGTCCTTAAGAGGGTAGGCTTCGATCCATCGGGAGAACGCGCAAACCACAACTAAAACGTACTTCATGTTATTGCATCGCTCCATATGGATGAAGTCTAATTGGATCACCTCAAAGGGACATGAAGGGGGAGCAAAACTACCAGGAGGAGTTGGGGTTCCCTTACCAGGATTGTACAACATACATACCATACAATTCTTAACCAATCGTTCAGCACATTTTGTGATACCATCATTCTTCCACACAGGAGACAACAACTTGCAAATACCTTTCGCGCTAATATGTGCTAACCCATGCGCCATAGTCACAACAGCCAGCACATACGCATCAGGCAACATCCATCTTTTCTGATCCGATAAGTCAATCCAACAACCATTCGCATCCAACTTTCCCGTACTTTCTTTCCACTTCATCTTTTCAGTCTCGGTGGCCTCATTCTGAATTGCTTTCACACTCTCGATAGTGTCCTCACACATACTCGATTCTGTAGGCCACCTAACCGAACTCGTCACATACATTCGAGTGCTAAGGTTCCGGGCAGTCTCCTTAGCAGTCTCATCCGCAAACGCATTATCACGACCAACATCATCCGTCACCTTACGATGCGCACTACATTTAACAATCGCCACTTGCTTAGGCTACGTAAGTGCATCCAAAAGATCATTCACAAGCTGACCATGCTGAATCTTCGTACCATGCGATGTCAGAAAACCTCTCTCTCTCCACAACCGTCCAAAACTATGCGCGACGCCAAAGGCGTATTGGCTGTCGGTAAACACATTCACACGTTTCCCTTTTGCTAACACACACGCTCTAGTGAGAGCGATCAGCTCTGCAGCTTGGGCAGAATTCTGATTTATTCGTGCAGTCTCAACAACAGTATTCAACGTTACAACAGCATATGCAGTAGTCACATCGCCATTCGGTAATTTAAAACATGAACCATCCACATACAGCGTTCCATCTGGGTCTTCCAAAGGAGTGTTTTTAAGGTCCACTCGACCTTTTGTTTCCTCTTCTGTCCTCAAATAACAGTCGTGCTCTGTTATTTCATCTGACTCTGAGCTAATTGGTAACAAAGTCGCCGGATTCAGAACATTGCAACGTTTTATCTGAATGTGGCTTGCCAGCAGCGCCAACTCGTACCCAGACAATCTCGCACTTGTCAGGTGCTGAGTTTTCGTACGATTTAAAAGAGTGTCGACTGCATGCGGAACCATCACCGTAAGCATATTATCCATGACCAATCCTGCTGATTGTCGGATGGACACCGCAGCTGCCGCTGTTGCTCTCAAATAACTCGGCAATGCTCTAGCTACCGGGTCCAAGGTCGAGGAAAAATATGCACATGGACGTTGCTTACCACCAAAAGGTTGCGTTAAGACACTCAAAGCACAACCTTCCCTCTCGTGAACATATAATGTAAACGGCTTACTGTAGTCAGGAGTACCTAACACAGGAGCCGAACACAATGAATCACGTAATTCAGAAAAACTTTTCTGACATTCTTCCGTCCATGGTAAAGGAGTTGAAACATCCTTACACGTAAGAGCTACCAATGGTTTCGCCAGCAATGAAAAATTTGGAATCCATTGCCTGCAGTACGATGTGATACCTAGAAAGGCACGCACATCTCTTTGGGTTTTTGGCACAGCCATTCGTGCAATTGCTGCAATTCTCTCTGGGGTCAACCGCCTTTCCTCCTTTGACAATAAGTGACCTAGATAGGTTACTTCTTGACAACAATATTGGAGTTTAGAAGGTGACACCTTGTGATTTAACTCGCAGAGATGTTGCAGCAGCGATACCGTAGCAATTTTGCAAATGTCCTGAGTATCTGCGGCTACCAATAAGTCGTCGACATATTGGATTAAGGCCGCACCAGCCGGCAACCTAAACGCATCCAGTTGACCCTTCAAGGCTTGACTGTAAATCGATGGACTTTCACAGTAGCCCTGAGGAGCGCGTTTGAACCGGAAGCTGCGTCCACCAAGAGAGAAACCGAAAAGGTCTCTGCTCTCTTCCGCAATGGGAATGCTGAAGAACGCATTCTTCAAATCAATCACCGAAAACCACGATGCAGAAGCTGGAATCAGAGTCAGTAGTGCCGTGATGTCAGGCACAACGGGGAACTGAGGAATCACAATTTTATTCACCTCCCGTAAATCGATAACAAAACGATAAACAGGTGGTTTCGAAGGATCAGTACGTTTAAGAATGGGCAGTACAGGACTGTTGCACACGTTTCCCCGCGTTTCCTCAATAACGTCTTTCTCGATCAAATCATAGATGATCGCTAACAATGCTCGTTCACCATCAAGAGAGATGCGATACTGGGGAATACGTGGCAATCGCACATTAGATTTCAACTGAACAACATAGGGGAGATGTCAAGCAGGCCCACGTCATTGGGACCTGTTGCCCACAAAGATGCAGGAAGAGAACTCAATTCCGGTGGAAGCTTATCGAGAGACAAATACATAGGAGAGACAACCCTCTCTCCCAACGTAAGCTTTACACCCGCAGAAGAACAATACAGAGTTGCATACAAACGTTTAAGCAAATCCAGGCCCAAAAGATTTTCACCACAACCAGTAGTCAAAATCAACGGAGCTTCTAGCTCACGAGGCCCAATTGTAAGGGGCAAAGGGCGCGAAACTGGATTGCTAACGGGGGCGCCAGAGAATCCAACGGAAACATTTGTTAAGCCAGACAAAGGTGCGCCAGGGAGTTTTGAATGCTTTATGGAACTTTTCGCTGCACCAGTGTCCAACAGAAAAGGCTCAACGACGCCCGATGTAGCAACTGCGACGTAAGGCCCTCTCTGATCAACCGGAACTGATACCACTCCCTCTCCTTGTCTTCGGCTGTCCTAGTAATTACTGTCGTCAGTTCCCTGATCGACGTAATAATCGTCTACATTGTACTGCGCAGATCGTCCTTGCGATGATCCACGTTGGTCAAAACAATTATCGGAATTGGATGAGTTATCTGAGCGATCATTCTGAACACCACGACCCCTACCACGTGACGTCTGCTGTGAACCGCCACGACCTCCTCTAGATGAATTACAACTATTACGATCGTTTAGAACAGGACAATTGAATTTGATATGACCCTCCTGTCTACAATAGGCACATTGATTGTACCCTAACGAGGATCTTTGAGAAGAGGAGTCATTACGAGATTGTGATCGGTTTGATTGCGACTGCGATCTATTTTGTTGCGAAGTATTCTGATTCGAACGTGGAGGATAGGCCTGCTGTAACAACACTTTAGTTTTGAGTTCTTTCGTCTTCTTATCAGCACGGTCGTTCTCTTCTTTCTCTCTATTCTCATAATATTGTGCCGTGGCCAATATCTGAGCTGAAGTAGAAACGGCCCACGCACTTTCTGAATTCTTCAATTTATTGCTCAAATCGGGTAATAAATTTGAAACAAATTTGTCGACAAACAGCCGCTGACCACCCTCAGTACCCATATCCTGACCACTATGGTCGATGAATGCCTCCTCGAATCTTGTAAAGAAGTTAGAGACACTCTCGTCCTTCTTCTGTCTGCAAGCTGATAATTTGTCCCAATTCACTCTCATAGCTGGCATAAGAGTTTTCATAAGCGTGATTATTCTCTGGGGAAGAGCCGTAATCAACTGCTCGGGTTTAGAACCACCAACTTGCCGACCATCCGCCGCTACAATGGCAGCCCAATCACCACCTAATTCATTTGGGTGATTTTCCTGACGAATCTTAGCCCATACCGGTTGCGGTACAACATTGCCAAATAGCATATCTATATCAGCAAGATTCATTACCGTAGCGTCTACGAGCTGCGATAATTCCTTGTAATACCCTGTAGGATTTTTGCGAGGGTCAGGCAAAGATTGCTTCACCTGCAACACTTCTGAGCGTTTCCATGGGAGATGTATCCATACCCTCTGAAAGAACGGCAAGATCGGCGGAGCAGCGTTAGGATTAGCTGGCATCCATACTGGTGGAACTTCACGCATAGGAAATTGACCAGACTCATCTGGCTGTCTTTCAACATCTTCAACAAAAAGGGCTTGAGGTATAGGAGTGGGACGGAAAGATAGCAACCGTTCAACAGCACGCCGAACATTGGTATCCACTATCAGTCCAGTCGAGAACTGAAGTTGCAAATCAGACAAAGCGGTCAGCACCTCGTCAGGTGCATCGGCCGATATCTGATCACGAAGAACCTTACACATTTCTTCGAACACGAATCTTTGGGTTGGTATATTGAATTGACAAAACGTGTCGAGCACAATACGTGGTGGATTTCTAAGGGGGTGCGTCATCCAGCCCATCGCCATATTATATAGCGAAGCGCGTTCCCTGTTACCAGGAAGCTGACTACGTCTCTGAGGACCATCTGAACCAGCAGACCCAAGAACAGGTCCGAGCGAATGAAAGAAGCTAGCCGCAAGAGGAGAAGTACGACTACGAGTAGAGGGAGAAGTATAGGACACAGGACTAACAAGCGAAGGAGTAGAGACAGAAGCAACAGCAGGAGTTAACAGAGCAGGAGCAGTAGCGGGAGCAGGAGTATGTGGAAGCGGAGGAGCAGTAGGGATAGCAACAGGCAAAGGAGCAGGAACAATCGGAAGAACAGGTGCAGGTTGAGGAGCAGGTGGAGGAAGAATAGGTGGAGGGATAGGTACAAGGGGAACCACAGGAGCTGCGGCACCCTGTACGTACGGAGGTGGCGACTTCATAAGATAAGACATTAAAGGGTCCTCAACTGCTTCTTCCTTCTTTTCCGACTCCGTAGGCAACGCAGGATAGCATTTATCTATAGTCATGCGCTGTAGTCTATCAAACACTTCCTTTTCCTTAACCTCCTTATCACGCTGAAATTGCTCTGCTTTCTTTACAATAGTAGCAACACCATCTCTCTGATTTCGTTTAGTCTGTCTGATTTCTTTCTGTCGGGCTTCTTTACGCCACAACCGAAAGGCATCAAACATGGCCGGCCTTGACTTTTTCTCGAACAATTTAGCCTCTAAGTTATCTAGGATCGAGGTCTCAAAGCTACCGTGAGGTGGCCAACTAAGGACACCGTCCTTCTTAGTATAGCGCTTCCCTTACTGAAGTGAAGATCTGTCACATTAGCGCCGAGACACCCGTATGGGTAATTGATGCGCTCTAAAAATTGCGATAAATAAAAATAAATAAAAAGTAATCGGGCCTAGCCCATGTTTATAAGTTGGAGTTCCAACCGGAGGGATCGGACACGAGTCCTCCAGTCGGGAATCCGCACCACAAGGTCTGAAACAACTAAACAAAGTACTACGACCAGGCATCTTGCACACTAGCCGAGTTTCACAAACTTCAAGGGTTACGGGATTTACCAAGTCCCAGCAAAAAGAAAAAACCCTCGGTTTTTGGCGGCTGCAGTCGTCAAACAACACAACAAAGTACCAAGAACTACAAATGCAATGGAACCATGCAACCACTAAGCAACCACAACCAAGAACTCTGGGAGCGACCCACAAATACTTAACTCAAAGATCGATGGCGTCACCAGGAAGGCCCGTCAATCGTCTCGCTCTACCAAGGTCTACGCCAGGCGCCAAAACAGGTCTACAGTCAGGGCAGCAGTCCGTCGCAGCCGTCAGGAGGCGGGAATCTTCGCGGGAAAAGTCTTCGGGCCACTTGTTTCGACAACAGGATCGATGAAGCGGAGTGCACCTTCCCTCGGAGATTTCACACGAAGTTCCTCACGATCGTCGGGCTTGGACCGGTACCACTGATGCAGCCCCACGTTGGGCGCCAACTGAAGGACTGGGTTCTTTAAGACCCAGCGGTGCCAGGGGACAACACCTGAAACCTTCGTGGGTAACCTGCTCCGGCGTACGAATGACAGAGACACGGGACACTTCCTTCGGCGTCAAAGATTCAAGGTTTATTTGCTGCAGGGAAACACAGAGATCACGGAAGTACAACGAGTGTAGTTCAGGGAGACTGCTTCAAATTGGTTCTGTGGATCGCTCCTTTTATACACGATTTTCCCATAGGTTTGCATAGCAGACAAAGGTTTACAACCCGGTTCCCACAATTATCCCCGAGAGGGGTTGCTTTGGTCACTTTGATACTCATAAGGTCCGGAACATAAGTGCGGAAACATTTGGCGGTTCCCAACTGTAAAAACCCATCTTCCCACCATTAGTACATTCCAATCAGCAGTAAAACAGATCGAAAAAGGAACAAGGACAGGTGCAGAGGAAGATGGAAACAGTGGGGAGATTGGAAAGGGTGTAAAAGGGGAGGTATCGGGAAACACGAGCTACAGGCATCAAAGGGACGTGCCTAATGAGATGCACGGCTGAGACAATAAACCGGCACGGCGAGATGAGCCTCGAGCGGGGCCATCTGCCTTACAGTATCATCCCCCTCATCATAAAGACACTTACAAAGAACATGTGTCTTCCGCAAATATCTTGGGAGTCCCAGGGTCGCGAAGCGGACAACGTCCGTTCGCTGGCTACTTGAGGGCAAGAGACAAAATGGATGCCGTACCTAAGATGGAACCCGTGGGTACAGATGAAAAACCCACGTAGCAAACGAACGGTTTAAGTTAGCACAGCGAAACTGCGCACACTTACTAAACTCGTCATTTGCGGTTCGTAGATACCAGACTCGACTATATTCGTACGAGTCGAAAACACCACTTACAATTGTCACGGAACCTCAACGCTATCCAACGCTTTCCCTACTGTTGCACCCACTGGAGTTGGAATAGTAATTTTAACCCCTACGCTATCCAACGCTTTCCCTACTGTTGCACCCACTGGAGTGGGAATAGTAATTTTAACCCCTACGCTATCCAACGCTTTCCCTACTGTTGCACCCACTGGAGTTGGAATAGTAATTTTAACCCCTACGCTATCCAACGCTTTCCCTACTGTTGCACCCACTGGAGTGGGAATAGTAATTTTAACCCCTACGCTATCCAATGCTTTCCCTGCGCTTGCACTCTTTGGAGTGGGAATAGTATTTTTTACACTTCTGGTATCGTACGGTAATATAATAGTATCTTATTTATTTATAGTATGTTACTATATATATATGTTTTAACAAATATGATTGTAAAAAATTATTTTTATTAATTTCATTTATTATTTAATTATTATAAGTTAATTTAAGTATTTTTAAGTATATTTTAGTAATTAAAATTTAATATTAATTTAATTTAACACTGTTTTTAATAAAGTCGATATTTTTTACAACTATATTATTGTAAACGATATTTTTGCACTTACCTGTTTGTAGATACAAACTCGATATTTTGACTGTCGATATTTTGTCCACGATATTTTTGCAAGTCGATATTTTGTCCCTCGATATTATTTCAGTGATCCAGGAGAATTTTCTCTGTTTCGAATTGATTTGAACGGCACAACGTACTACAGTACCTTAAGTGCTACTTTGGTTATAATACTGCATATTCTGCACTATTTTTGGCATGCCTGTTTCTAGCACACTTCGTAGGATGTGTTGCTTTTGTAGTGGTACCAATTTGAGACTCAATGAAGCACAACCGGCCCCCCCGGAGGGGATGCCTAATATGCCATATATTAAATATGGTATTTCTTCTATAATGTAAAGCACGTTATGGAATAAATATACTCGTAAGGATCCTGAGTTGCATTGGCCTATGCATGGGTTATTTGATTTGCGAAAGATTCAGTATGTGGAACAACGAATGTTTAAGCGAAAGGCTAGACAAGATATGTTTGACTGTGTACGAATGTGGGAGAAAGAAGTGCGTAAGCGAATGAAGCGTGAACAAGCCTTGATTGAAAAAGAACAGCGTAAGAGCATTCATGCGAAAGCATTGGAAATGAAAAATAAAAAAATGAAAGAACTTAAAGAGAGAGAAGATAGGGAGCGTCATTTACAGGTAAATGGCCAATACGCTGTTCGTAGACCTTTTTATCCTATTCTTAATAAACCCCAAGATGATTCTCTCTTGTTAGATCGTTCTCCACCTCCGTATACTCTTCCTTCTGCTCCTTATGACTCAGATGAGGACTCTCCTGAAGACCAGGAGAAAGCACGGGAAACTTGTTCTATGTTGTCTGCTGAGCGTGCGTCTCAGCTTAGATCTGCTGCTCGTAAAGCGGCCCGTGATATTGCTCCTTCTTCTGAACTTTTAGATGACATGAAGGATTGGCTGGAAAGGGAGCAAGTATATTTTACAGAGGTGTTTGCCGCAGAAGTTGTTGAATGGTTTAGGAAACATTCTGATGATTTGGAGCCTGTTGATATAGCAAATGATTGTAAGCAAATGCGTGATGGTCTTTTTGTCTTTTCTCAGGTGGCTGACTCAATCAGGCGTTTGGTTAAATTACGTGTTGAGACAGACAAAGAGGAAGCAATAAGGAAGGAGGGGTGGGCAAGGCAGTGGTGAAGGGCTGGTAGAGCTCCCAGTGGTCAGGACAACAGGTCAAAATCAAAAGAGTAGCCAACGGTAAGGAGGCATGGGGAGGGATGGTGGCCATGCAAACACGCAACCAAACCCCAGGATATACTCATGGGACGAGAAGTAGCGATGAAGAGCTATCCAATAATACAGGTCAAATTGGATGACAGCCCATCATGGTGATTCATGGAGTAGAGGCCCCAAATGTCCATAAATAAATGTTCCTGATCATTCAGTAGATAGATCAGTCAGCCGTCATGGGCTTCTGTGATCGCCACACTTTTAAGCGAGTCTTCCTGGGTGAGAACAGCCGGGGTGGATCACCGGTGGAAGATGCACAGCTTGGCTGCAGTCAGTAGGGCGGCCACCCAGCAATCTTTATGTGAGGTATGTGCCTGGAGGCCACGTGTGTCATGAAGGATCACCAGGGGGGCTTGATGAGGAATGGTGTCACCAAGCCAGAAGGGTGTGAGCTCCTGGAAGGGACAAAAGATGTTCAGTATGTCGCAGTCTGAGGCCTGACAGCACCAGCAGGCTGGCGTAGGTGTTAATTGAATTCTGTGTAGCTTAGCTGGAGACCTGTGCCAGTCTTGCAAGATTTTGACATAACAAAACTTCATTCTGGCCTCTCGCAGCCCCCGACCATCGGAGGCCAGGAGGAGTGACCAACATTCCAGAGATTAATTAGTTTGGGAACGGTTCTGCCATCGAGTCCGAAGGACCCGTTCCATCAATGCAGAGAACAATTTGGACACCAACGGGTGAAGGCAATTTCACAGCTAAAGGTATCACAAGGCATGGGTGTGTGGAATATGGTGATCCACAGCAAGGCTCCTAAACTACCTGAGGGCATCATCAGTCAGGAAGTGGGGGTGCTCTGATATTCCTGCCAAGGAACTGTTGGGCCAGCACACTGGTAGGCAGTTGATCATGATGGATCTGCTGTGCCTTAGAAGTGCTTCAGGTGTAAGAAGCCATATTCCTTTAAGAGAGCGTGAATCGATTTCCAGATCGTATTTAATTCTAACAACAAGGGGTTGCATGGGTCTTGTAATGCCTGTGGCCCCACATAAAAGACTGAAAGTCCCGGGGAGTCATTGTGAAGGCTCCATTCACTCCTTTCCCCACATAGGAAGATTGCAATGCGGAAGAAGATGATACATCATCTATGATAGATGTTGGGCCCTATAATAGATCTGCAAGTGGGGAAGTCGGAGTCCTCCATAGGACATGCCAGCATTGAGTTTGGAAAGAGCAAGTCTCTGGCATAGAGAGCCCCAGACATATTTGTGGAGTAGAGAGTCAATCTGCAGGAGAAGTCCAGCTGGTATGTGGAACAGGAGTGGACCAAACAGATAATTTAATCTTGGGGCCATCAACTTTTTGACCATCTGGAATTTGCCCCAGAGGGATAGATGTAGTGCTGACCACTTGGCAAAGTCCTGTTACGTCGAGTTCAGGAGCGGGCGGAATTAACCCTGCACCGTAGTGCAAAGTCCCTGTGTAGGGAGATGCCAAGGTATAGGAGTCTGTTTCGGAGCCAGGTCACCAGCAATTGAGCTAGATAATATTCTGAGGTCTGGGTGAACAGTGGCATCAACCTGTTGTGGAGCAATTGATATCATAGCTGCAAAAGTGGGCACGAGATCCATAAGAGCTGTGGAAGTGGTATATACCCAGGTTTGGACTGAGGGAGATATGAGCTCCATTGAATTCAGGATGAAGTGAGCCTGTAGACGTATCTTCCTGGAACATAGCAGTAAGGAAGGGGATAGTCTGGTCATTAGTAGCAATGGAGAATTCCAGGGGAAAACCGTCCCCCCCAGGTGCTTTGGCTGTGTTCAAAGATTTGATGGTCTCTGCATCCTCCTCCTCTCATATGGAAGAGTCTATGGCCTCCCGATCAATCCTAGGAAGGGCAGTAAGTCGGAAAGCTTACATGAAAGCCTGTTCCCATATGGTATTTGTCATACATTCCCATGTATTAAGTGTTGTGTAAAAGGTAAAGAATTCCTGTGCGAGGTCCAGCAGGTGAGCCAGGAGAGTCTTGACAGCTGCCCAGAGGGTTGGCTTCACCGCCTGCGATTCCCGTTGACTCAGTTGCATCGCCAATAGGTGCCCTGCTTTCTCACTGTGTATATACATAATATGTCGTATGCGGAATAGTGCCCTGTTCACTGCCAGCTTGTACATACTATTGAGTTCAAGCTTTCTCATCAGAAGGGTTCACTGATCCGTGGGAGAAGGGCAGGCTCGGTACTTCTCCAGAAGGCTTTGAACTTCCTTTTTAATACAGTCCTCTTAGCAACACCTTCGGAGCATGCAATTGCAGTCTCCTTCATTACCATGCAGCACATGTACGCCATCTGCTCTGCCCAAAGGAGCTGTTTAGAGGTTGCTGTCATTTCATTAAGAGGTAGTTCTGAAGTAAAGTCTATAAACACAATTTCTCCTATGGTGATTTGAGCCGCAGTCTAATCAGGCGCTAGGTGTGGGATGCCTGTCGCCTCAACTGGAGGTCTACAGTGAGGACAAGGGGAGCATGATCTGACACAGCTCTGACATCATTATGGCACATGTGGGTTAGCGATAAGCCCACAGCTGTCATCAAGAAAAAGTCTACCTGTGATTCCAAACCATGGGCTGGAGTATATTCTTTCTCTCAGGATTGAGAAGGAGCCAAACATGATGTAAGGAAAGGTCATCAATTAGGTCACGCAGCATGGCCGGCCCGGTCATTGCCTCATTGCAGGTCAGGTCTTCCTGATGTATCCAGAAGAGGATTTAGAATCAAGTTCCAGTCACCACCAATGATGAGTTACTGGGAGCCAAATTCCACAAGAAACCTGTGGAGGTTGGAGAGCCAAGGGCGTTTCACCCCCATAGGGCGCATATATGGAGCCAACAGTCAGGATTTGGTCCACAATTTTGATATGTGCAAAAATTTATCGAACCTGGTAGTCCAACCATGATTTAAGGACTTGGAGCACAGTAGTCCAACCATGATTTCATGTGGAAGAGAAGCGGCACTCCATTTTTCCTGCGGGGAGACTCTGGTGTTAGTCTCAAACAGACCCTCGTTGGATCGCATGGAAAAAAGGACCATGCCCACCTAGATGAGTGTAGATTTCGCAGAATACTCTGCTGTGATATGCGTTTTCTGCATAAGGATAATATCCAGATGTTTAGAAGCTAAGAAGGTGAGAGTTTTTTACGTTTGATGAAATTGGCCATGCCACTCCCTTTGAGTGACCAAATAGATAGGTTTGCCACACAATAATCAGGCATTGTAAAATAAGCAGGGAAAAGCAAAGAATGAAGAGCAAAAGAGAGGTCGACCTGGCTTATGCTGGGATTGATAAATCCCCATGAGTGGCACCACTCTATGGAAAGGAAGGGAAAAGAGCCGATCAGGCTGGGGACACAGAATATACAGTGGCCGGTCTGTGATGGCTAAGTGTCATGGCTTGTGTGGGGATCTGGATTTATCCCTATAATAACAGTTATCCAACTGGGTATCTCTGGCCCTAGCAGTTACCTCCTTACTTGGCACCAGTGATGGGAGAGAAGGAAGCAGAGAAGTATCTATTGATGAGTACCTTTGGGTTTCCATATGTTCTAACCAAAGATCCTGTTCAGCAGGATCCAAGAATTCCTTGACTGTACTATTAACTATTACCAACAGGATGGCCAGTTTCAGCAGCCCAAATCATAGGTCTAGTTTCTGGAGTGTCCGTCGTAAGGCCAAAAATATCTTCCAAAAGACCTGGATCTCGTAAGATTAGTCCGCTGGAAAAGTAAATCTGGTTGCCATTGTAAGAATGCAAGCCATGTGTGTGGTCTTACGAAAAGACCACATGCACCTGTTGATGGTGGAGAAAGCAGGCTATGCTAGGGCATAGCCCCTGGTGTGAAGAGGTGGAACAAGAAGCAGTGCGATGAGCCCACTAAAACCCTAGAGGGAAGGTGAAGGTCAAGCCTATCAGTTGTGGGATAAAAGACTGAAGGAACTTGGCTATATCAATTGGCTCAGGGACCCCGAAAATACAAACATTGTTTCAGCAACTGCTACCCACCAAGTCTGCCAGCTTCTTCTAGTTGTTGCAGAGTTCAGTGCTCCAAGTAATAGTCTCCATCACAGGTAGGTCAAGATCATCCAACATGTGTTCTGTAGAATCCATATTGTGTTGCAATTGGTCAAATTGGCTTTCAAGAGAATTAATTCCACATTTGTTTCCATAGTGGTTGCTTCAACCATGGCAAAGGAGGCCTGTATAGCCTTCAGGTCGCTCATGATCGACTCAAGGATAAAGTCTGATGGGGCCAGAGAAGATGGGGCCAAGAAATGTTTGGTGGCCTGAGTAGCCTCCTCAAAAGTCAATTGACTTGCTGCTCTGCCCGAAGCCATGGGTAACCTCAGTTGGCAGGAGGTGAGAGAAGTGCTAGGACCCCAAAATCCACTGATAGCTTTGCTGAGATATTCTGCAGCTCATCAATGGGGTAGCAGAAGCGCAGGTGAACACCAGGAGACAGCCTCCGTAGGACAGGAAAAGATGCCACCATGCGATGCAAGAGTAGGGGCAAGGTTAGTCCAGAGGAGCGGGAACCGAGAGAGAGAGAGACACCAGAGCAATGGCTTGCCATTAGGGAGCACACCGGCAGTACCAGCACCCCACGATGCCTTGGTTGTTGCAGGTAATGTCCTCCAGGTGGCCGTGTATGGTAGGAGAAGGGGGTCTAAGGAACAGTAGGGGGTTCAAGGATAGCAATGGCTCTAGGCAGGTGGGGTTCCAAAAGTGCCAGGTGTCGGCTTACTGGGCATTACAACTTGGCAGCACCACACATCAGTTGTCATATGAGGCTCCTTGAAGAGGCCCAACGTGGCAGCTTGCCAGGCTCGTCTCGCCAGCAGTACCAGCCCCACCGGAACAGGGGAGCCAGGAGTGGAGAAAATGTAGAAGTGCCTAGGGCCTAGCGGCCTGAAAGGGAGGTGCCAAATAGGCTGCCCTAGGGTCGTGGCCCACAGAGAGAGGACAAGGTCCTCATCTCATCCAGAGGATTCGTCCCAGCCCGTGCCATATCAGAAGGCAGAAAGCTGTTAAAAGGCACCCACGGGTAATGGCTTGCATGTGGGGAAAACGGCAGCACCAGAACCGCTCTGCTGAGGGCCAGGTAGTGGTGGGATTTTACACCCAGGTAGTAGCTTGCTGAGAGAAGTCCATTGGCAGCACCAGCACCGCATGGACCATCAGGTAATGAAAGGCCTAAGAAGGAGGATGCGGTCTGCTGTGGTACTGTAGAGTGAGGCCACATGGAGCCCTCTGCTGCACAGAGTAGTCCTCAGGCATCCCAGCAGGCCAGTGGAGGTCAGGAGGGCAGGAGGGTGGCTGGATACACCAGGATGTGAAGGCAGACAGGAAGATCCCTGTGGCTGGTTGCCGTATAGAGCATAGAGCAGGAAGCTCTGCAGCTTCACACAGTAGCCACCATCTTCGCTCGCAGCGTAGTTTTGCCTGGTGTCGCATTTTGACACAAACCTAGGTTTACCACCCTTAGTAAATCTGGGTTTGTCAAAAATCCATGGATGGGTGCATGGGAATGCCCCAAATCCCCTCATGGAACGCCTTACCAATGCAGAGTAACCCAAGACAATGATTGCGCTGCTTTGCGTTACTCTGGATTTACTAAGCCACACAGAGCAACACAAGATGGCTTTGCGTGGCTTAGAAAACGTCACTGAAGCACAGTAACGTGTTTCGGGATGCAAGGGCTTAAAAAATATGGCCCTTCGTTTGTACCTTCATGGTATTTCTTTTTTAACTGTGAATAATCTTGACAATGGATTTAATGGTTTTAGGCAGAAGGGAGTGCTACAGGTAGGATAAGTGAGAGGAAATATGTCATTTGGTAAACTTTTTTATGTCAGTTGTGTCGCTTATTGTGTTCATTATTGTAATTAAATATCTATTACTGAAGTGCATGTTTGCACTGAGATAGGGATGTGGGTTTAGATGGAATTTGATGCAGTGTTTTAGAACCTTGAAGACAATTTTGTTCTCGCTGTTGGCTTCTGGCATTGATTCGAGTTAATAGTGAGACTTGGATTTGTAATGTTTTGATTGCATGCTGGTAGAGTGGTGTGGCTCACTGGTTAGAGGCAGCAGACCCGGAAGCAGAAATTGGCCTGGGACCAGGGTTCAATTCCCGACGCTGCAAGGTCGTGGACCAAGGTCAGCGGACTCGATAATTCTCGCCTCAGTGCCTACTCTAATCATGGGTTCCACTGGGCAACTCTGGGCATTAGCTTGCCTAATCTCCACAACGGCCCCATCAACGCCAGGGATGCCTGGCTCCATCTTGGGGACTCCCAGTAGGGACCATCCCACAGGGAAAGCCAGGACGGGTTCCCCAGCGGTGTACAGCGCCAGGACGCTGGCTGGCAACAGTGCGCTTTACAAGTAATACATTACATTAACGGCTCACAACGTGAAGTGTCTACATTTGTAATATGTCTTTTAGAGTTTGCAGTTGTGGGTTTTCTTTTTATTTTGTTCTTATGTACCTTGAAATAGAGGCATTGGGTTTGAGGTTAGTGGCGGCTATGAATCACAGTGTAGTGTTGAAAGAATGAAGGGGCGTACTGTTGTTAAATGTTCTGATGGGTTGTAGTTAGATGCAAAATGGCTGGATCACATTCATGGGAAGGTTGTTGAATGATCTTTAGAATAGGTGAGTACCAGAGTCCTTGTTGGGGTTTTTGCAGGGTTATGTTGAAAAGGATGACATTGTAATCAGTCCAGCAAAAATGGAATAAGCCCAATCGGGGAGAGCGGCCAGTGCTGAATTGATGAGACCTACGAAATAGGTGGGCATTGTGACTTGTAGTCGAGGAGCTAGATCCATGAAAGGGTCTTTCAGGATTTTCATTCTGAAGTGTAATTTGAGACTGAACTGGAGATGTGTTTTGTTTGTGTTGGTGATTGCAGATAGTGCATGTCTATGTAGGATTTTTGTGTTTGTGTTTATTGTAGTCATGATAGATCAGGTAGGAACTAATTTCCCTGAGAGAAGGTGAGAAAGAGAGAGATGGGTAGGAAGCAGCCATTAATTTGTGGCCATAGGTGCAGGTGGTGGCCACCTGCATTCATTTATGGGGACCATAACTTGTTTTTCATCATCAGACTTTGACCACAAATTAGAAAGACAAAGGAAAAACAATATAAAGGAAGGTGGAATGAAATACATGAAAACAGTGAGAAAGGAAAAAAGAAGGGATTAAAAAAAGCTTGAAAGAGTCAGAAAAAGAAAGAGGAAGTGTAATGTGGTGGAAGAAAAAGGGAAAGAAATGGAATCATGACTATCCAGCCTTGCCAATTTGCAATCATGGCATTCTATGGCGCCAACAGCTGCATGTTAAGAAAAACATTGGGTCCTAGAAGTTATATATGTATCTATTGTACAAATTATGCACTTGTGAGGTGTCCAAAGTAATTAGTGGTGGATAATGTGAATGTGATGGCTGCAGGAAGGACAGGTGGATAACGACAGGTCAAGCTACCATTTTATAGTGTGTGCCTCAGTTATGAACCAAGAGTTTACATTGCTATGTTTGATGAAAGCTTGATTGCAGCATGTCCACGAGTGGACTGAGCACTGATGAGTGAGACTATAATAAGTGATGAAGGGAGGCATTGTGTGGGGGTACGTTGCACATCTAAACATGGATGATGTTGTGTGTGCAGGTCAGCGTTTCTTCTGGTGCTGGGTATGTAAGTGTTTGAATTGGATTGGTGATTGTGAAATTGATGGTGAAAGACACATATGCCTTACCTAGGTCTGAGATGCCTGAGCAGAGATAGTCTTAGGCCAGTCCGGAAGTGGTTACAGAGCATCAAGAACACTTCCTTTCTGCAAATCAATCAATCAAGGGAATTGCAAGCGCGCTACTCACCCTTGAGGGTCGTAAGGCGCTGGGGGCAAAGAGGGGGGAGGGGCTAGCGGTTCCGTTCAGTTGTGGAGCCAGGTCTTGAGTGTCTTCCTTAAGATGTTCCGGGAGGGGGCATGTGATGTCAATCAGGAGCTCGTTCCAGGTCTAGGCCGAGATGTAGGAGAATGCTCTTCCACCTGTTTGGGCTCTGCGGATGAGCGGGGTTTCGGCAAGGGCGAGGTTGGTGATTTGGAGGTTCCTCTTGGGTGTGTGAAAGGAGATTCTCTTGTTGGTGTATTGGGGTCCGGTGTTGTGGAGGCATTTGTAGGCGTGGGTGAGTATCTTGAAGGTGACTCTCTTCTTGACGGGCAGCCAGTGTAGGGTTCGCAGGTGTTGGGTGATGTGTTTGTGTCGAGGGATGCCAAGGACGAGTCTGGTTGCGGCAATCTGTTGGTCTGGCTCTTGCAAATGACAGGCTATTTCTTACCCATTTTGACTCATGAATACACTTAGTTATGTGCATGCATTAATACTTCTCATTCACCAATAAAAAATATAAGATACACTACCTTGGGAATTCTCAATGAACTTGACATGGTTCAAAGAAATCGGTAAAGGTGAACTTATACATACAATTGTAAATCTTCTTCATCCACTTCCTTGACCACTTACCACTCATCCTCCTTAAGGACATTATTTCTTCCCTTACTCCACTCGCTACCAATCTCATAAATACATCCCAAACCAGGAAGAAGTAAGAGAACTCCTAAAAATGTTCCATGTTAACCTCCACTAAAACACCAAGAGCAGACCAGTAGATCTAAACAAGTTACACACTGGTCGCAACGTCCATTTCCTTGTCAAAGCACTGGAGCAAAGTGCAGGTAAAATGACTTATTGAGGAAAATTAGTTTTTGCATGATGCCCAATCTGGATTCAGAAATTTGAGTTGTGCCTCCTAATAGTTCTAGACATGTCAGCTGCATTTTGCATGGTCACTCACTATTCTCTCCTAAAAGCACTAAAATAACTAAAGGCATTAAAAGGTAAAGGTCTGAAATGGCTCAGCTGACATCTAATTCTTTTTTAAAAACACAAGAAAATTGCTGAGTCCTTTTCTCTCCCATTTCCTCTCCTCCATGGCTTTGCCCAAGGCTCTATGTTTTCTCTTACCCTCTTCAGCCAACAATATGGAGCCCACCAAGGGCTCTCTTGGAATGCCACACCAATGCCTACCATTTATACATATAATCGGTTCTTCCCCTCAAACCATTACCTTCTTGCCAGGATTCTCTCAAATATCCAAGTCTTGGATGTCAAACCAACATCCCAAGCTCATCACTGCAAAATTGGAGTTGCTCCTGAGCCCCTATACAATGTCCTACATCTATCCTGAAATGGCTTGATAATGTTACCGAATCGCTGACTGTGCCAAATTGCTGAGACCCGTGCCATATAAAAATACTAGTCTCCATGCTCATATAAACTCACTTGCTAATGCAGAGCAATTTCGGGTAAGACTCATTATAAGATCAAGGCTTTTACAAGGTTTTAAAATTGGGTGCATAATGATGAGTGCTCTTCAGGGTGGCTACTGTAATGCACAGCAGTCTGGCATGCAAAGATTCCCAGTCTGGCCCCTCTGGATGATGCCTTGCGCAAGGAGCAAGAAGGTCTGAAAATATCCCCTCAATCCTAATCTCCTTCCACTGGTTCCCCGTTGAAGCCGGAAGCATAAGACATGCACAGTGGGAAACATCCTTTACAACGCAACTTTTACCATGCAGTGCTTTTACATTGCAACTTTTACAACGCAAACCATTACAACGCATTGCGCTGGGGGCGCTCTAGGATAGGGAATAGATTTAATTTACTATCCAACACCAACCACGGGGACTGGAGTTGGAATAGTAAATTAAACTATTCACTATCCAGCACTCCTCAACACTATGCGTTGTAAAGGCATGCGTTGTTAAACTTGCGATGTAAAAGCATGTGTTGTGATGTCATACATCCATGCACAGTGCACAAATGCCTGCACTCAGGATCCCCTTTTCACACAAACTGACCATATTCGAAAGAACCCACTGACTGCGAAGCACAGACAACCTTCTCCTGGAAACACTGATTTTCAAGAAAAAAGGCCTCCTCCGAAAACAAACCCACAATATAAAGAATTCAATCTACCCAGCTGAGAAAATCTACCTCTTTTATGAAGCAATCAAAAAAGAGCTGAAGGTACTCTTATTCTAAAGGCACTGGGAAACTGAAAACTTTCTGGGAGTGTTAATTCCAGTGTGGCATACACCTTACCATTTGTCTGCGACAGAAAATATCTATGGATGTCTGCGATGTAAATAAAAACTTCCTATAATACATTCTTCCCTCAAGGGATATCTCATCATGGCAACTGATTAAGTATAAATACACACTTCCATTAAGCAGTGCTTTTGTTTTTCTAGTATTATAATTTTCCTGCCTACGTTTATGAAACAAATTCCAAGTATTCACCTATCTAGAGTGATTTGTCACGTACATGATTCTAGTACGCTCTGTATAACACTGCAAACATTTATTATAGCCTTATAGCCCACCGTAGAGGGCTATACAAGCTATTAAAGGCCCTCTCCAGCGTTAAAGGCCCCGAGCCGAAGGCGAGGGCCTTTAATAAGGGAGAGGGACTTTAATAGCGGTATAGCCCATCTACGAAGGGCTATAAGGCTATTAGAACATTCTGTCATTAGAGGAAAGAATGTTCTAACAAAAAAAACAAAGCCTTTTGGGAGAGTGAGGGGATTGGAATCTCCTCAGGCTCCCTGAACCCTTTGTTCACAGCCAGAGCTGCGAACAAAGAAACATTGGAATGTTGGAGTTCCAGGGTTATACCAGCCATTATAAGCCCAGAGCACTCCATTGTTTTCAATGGAGCTCCCAACATTCCAATGTTCTAATAATTTAAAGTGAATGGCAATAAGCGCGCATCACAGCCAACTGCAGAATCCTACACATTTCCTCACTACCAATGTTATATGTATGTGTGAGTGACTCTGTTTGGTTTTAGGTCTCGTTTTTGACATAAGAGCTGACTATAAGAATTCAAGCATATACCAAATATATAACCAACATCTAAATAACTATTCTGCATTATTGAAGTTATAAAAAGCACTGATGGGACAATTGACAATGCAATCCTGCTGCATTGGGAAGCAGGCTTTTTCAAATAATGTTATATGTTGGTGGAAGTCTGTATGCTTTTCATGAGAAATTAATGTTCCTTCTGAACTACTGAGATAACCTCCTCCTGCCAGGGTTTTAGCTACCTGGCTGTTCCCAGCTGCGTATAAAATAATTTTAATATCACCATTTCTTAACCACAGTGGGGCATATTACCAAGCAATAGCGATAATTATCGCTATTGCTTGGTTAGAGACAATAATTTATCGCCGGCCTGCGGCGATTTTTATCACAGATAAACCTTGGTATAACCAAGGTTTATCGCAAATGCAATAAAAATCGGCGGCAATGCATGAATATTGCTGAAAAGTCAGCGATATTCATGCATTTCCGAGCTAATGCTCTTAGCCATATTATCCACCTCCCATCGGATAACATGGCTAAGAACTGCTCAGGGCAGGTGTTAGCTTTTGGAGAAATTCGTGCTTAGCGCGAATATCTCCAAAGGTTGGTAATACGAGATAGCGATGTTAGCGACTGGAAACAGTCGCTAACATCTTGGCACGCCCACTTTGCATGTCATTAGTGAAAAATTTCTCTGACATGCAAAGTGGGGCCCAAGATGGTCGCTATCTGCTACTAGCTGTCGCTAACTGGTGTTAGCGACAGCTAGGTAATAGACAGATCATTTTATCTCCGCTTTCTTGGCTTTTAAATAAAATATTAGATAAACCCCCTTGATAATATGCCCCTAAGTTATTTAGTAAAAGTTATACCTATTTGGCGCTTTTAAAGTTCACTTTTCCCACATATTTTGCTTATTACACAATGGGTATCTCAGTGACTCTTAATATTATAAATATTGTTTTTCTTTTAAGTTTCAAAAATGCTTCGGTACTACTGTCGGGAACAGATCCTCCAAGATTTATGGTGTGGGAAATCCGGTCTCATTAAAATAGAAAGTGCGTCTTATGCACCTGGGCAGAATAGAAATTACTTTGGACCCATAAAATGGTTTAAATTTGGCAAATCATAAATTATTCTATTATTCAGAATTATGTGTCTTGAACTCTAGAGACAGAAAAACACAGAGAGAGCATTGTGATGTCGTTTAAAAAAAAAATACATCATTAAACATCCCTACTTCTACTTAAGTTTCCATGACAAAAATACATTATTAAACAGCTCTGCTTCTATAAAAATCTCTATGACATCCGGGAAACAAAGCTACCTTGATATATCCATTTAACAAAAAGATGGATGTAATGTTTACAAAGAAAGGAGATGTTGACATTCTTCTACACACAGCACACCATGATCCCTGAAGATATAATACCTGCAAATGTACTTGCATATTGATGTTTCTTTATCCAGTGATATAAACACATCCCCTGATGAATTGCTATGAAAAAAAATGCAAATCTGAGGATTGGAAACTTACGCCAATTTAAGTCGCTTCACCCATATTTGGTGATTCAGAAATCCTGCTGGAGTATGCAGACAATACAATCATACATATTGTAGCCTACTTCTAGTCATTTACGAGCCTTCTAATAGCTCAAATTTTTAGTTTTCATTTTATCCAAATAGAAAACTTTTTTCTAGATGTGGCGATTCCTTCCCCAGGTTTTCTTTGTGATTAGCAGGGAATACTTCCCAGGGTGAGGAACAACCTGCCAGGGTTCTGCGAATAGCCACAGATTTAGTGTGTGGGTGTTCACTAAAATCAGCAGTACCACCTCACAGAAATAACCACTCTCCATGTCTTAGTCCAAAAAATACTGGCAGGCCTCCTCACTATCGGATTGTCCTCTTTGGTAAACTCAATCTGCAATTAGAAATGTCCTCTGATCTTGTGACTCAGGATCAATTAATTGCCGCTGCCAAGTCAGGATTACTCTTACATGCGCAAAACCAGTGCTTAATTTGTGCTGGTGCTTTCCGGTGCTCAGCACCAGCACTTAATTGCCAGCACCAGGGCTTATGACTGTCTGCCACATGGTAGTGGTGTCTGCCAATTTAGGTACGAGCACAACAACTTCTGTTTGTTATTCCCTTTTCAGTTTCCAATTATTAGTATTTGCCTCCGAAGCCATTCTTATAGCTTTGGGGGCCTGTAATAGTATGAATGGTCACACATTTAAGAGTGTGATGATTAGTAGTGTGTTGATGCTGTTATTGGCAGTGCTGCCAGGGGCAATGGATGGTGCAAGACCTAGTGTCCTCCTGTAGAGAGCCCCGGCACTATGTTTTTTACAAATTAAGCAGTGTTGCAAAACAAGTGTGACTAGGGCCCACAGAGTGTGTTTTTATGTTTTTAGAGGGTGACGTTATGAGGGGGATCAATCAAGCGGGTCACAAACCGAAATTATGTATTTTGTCATCTAATGGATCCATCTTTGCAGAAACATATTGCTGCTCTCTTCCTGGCTCTATGCATCAGCAATGTGCCAAGAGAGCAGTCTCAAATACAGCTGAAGGGAATCCTTTTCCTTTGCTGGATGTAACACTGATGATCTCAGTAAAGGTTCATGCAGGATCAGTTCATCCATTTATCTTGGTTCTGGTCTAGGAGTGCAGTTAAAAAGATGTCCAATTCTTACCTATATCATGTGGGTCGTTGAAGAGTCACCTAGTGGGAAGAACTGCTACCTTTGGAACCTGGAGATCTAGATTTGATTCTGAGCAAACCATTTAATTTTCAAATACTTAAAAAATGTGGAAAGTGACCCTTGACCTTCCTGGTAGGTCGCTCTCCCCACCGTAGCTGCACCGCCGGTGCCGCCGCTGTTGCCGCTTCCGCTCCTCCGGTCTACCCTGATTGTCTGCCTGCCCCTGTTGCCTGCTGTACCCCGATTGCCTGCCTGCCCTGTTGTCTGGCCCTCCTTGCCTTCTGTACCCCGTTTGCCATCTGCTTGCCCCTACTGGCTGCCCCTGCTGGCTGCCCGCGTGCCGTGACTGTGCCCTCCTCCTTCAGTATCCCCGCTCCCCCCGCACTCGAGCCCCGCGCTCAGTCAGTTTCTCGCCGCTGACTCCCCTGCGGCCCCGCCCCCCAGCGCCCATTCGCCATCCAGTCCCTCACCTCCCAGCTAAGCCTTCCTCCCCTCATCGCCATATAATGCCGGCCGCTGCGTAGCTGCGCAGCGGGCGAGCCTAAGGCAAGTCCGTCTGCGCCCGTCCACGCCTGGACCGCGCCCAGTTCCAGAACCCCTGTACCTCGCACCACCCACGAAGCCCGCATCCGGTATGATGCCAACACCCTCATCGCACTCAACCACGGACAACCACTCAGCTGCCACAAGGCCACCCCTAAACGCACCCACGGCCCCTTCACCTGCTGGAATTGCAGCTTCTCCTGTGCCAAAGAAGCCGAGATACCCGCCGCGACAGAACCCAACCAGCTCCGATGCATCCTGCTCAACACCCACTCCTTAGGCAAACACGCAATCGAGCTCTGGGACCTACTCGACACCTCATCGCCAGACATTGCCTTCCTGACCGAGACCTGGATGAACGAAGCCTCCTCCCCAGACATCGCAGTGGCCATCCCCGACGGATACAAGATCACCCGCAGAGACCACACCAACGGAGTCGGAGGAGGAATCGCCATCATCCACAAGAGAACCATCAGAGTCTCCACAAACACCGCCGACACACTCAACACCGCCGAACAGATGCACTTCCAGATCCACACAGACCCCAAGACCACCCTAAGAGGCACCCTCGTCTACAGACCACCCGTACCTCGTCCCCAATTCTGCTACTCCATCGCCAACCTCATCAGCACGCACGCACTGACCTCCACTGACTACATCCTCCTCGGCGACCTGAACTACCACCTGGAAAACAAGAACGACAGCAACTCCTCCACCCTGATCAACAACCTCACCACCCTCCGACTAACACAGCTCGTCACAGTACCTACCCACATCGCAGGCCACACGCTTGATGCCATCTTCTCCTCCAGCCCCCACGTTGCCTTCAGCCACGCCTCTGAACTCACCTGGACCGACCACCGCTGTGTCCATTTCACCTTCCAGAAACCCGTCACACGTCACCGCACCTTTCAGATACCCCAACGTTGCTGGGGCAAGGTCAACAAGGAGCTCCTACAGACACACCTCGAACTGAACCCACCGACTAACCCCACCGACCCCGAGGAGGGGGCCCGCACCCTCAGACTCTGGATGGAAAACTGCACCAACACACTGACCCCTATAAGACAGTGAACCAACAGGGACACCAGCCAGAGAGCCAGCTGGTTCACCCCGGAACTCCTAGCCTCCAAGCGGACCTGTTGGAAACTGGATAACATCTGGCACAAGGAGAAGACTCCCCACAGCCGTGCAGCCCACAAAGACGACACCTGCAACCACCACAACCCCATCAGGACTACCAAGAAGGTCTCCTTCAAAGACCGCCTCAACAACAACGCACACAACAGCAAGGAGCTCTTCAACATCGTGAAGGAGCTCTCTAACCCCTACTCCTGCACCAACGACATCCCACCGTCTCAAGCCCTGTGCGATGCCCTCGCAGCCTTCTTCCACAACAAGATCATCGGCATTCACGACAGCCTCATTCCTCGGACCATCCCTGCTAACCTCACCACACCGGACCCACCGAACCCCACCGAACACGACCACCTCACTACGTGGACCAACGTGAACACCGAATACACTATCAAGACCATGAGCACCATCCACTCAGGCATCCCATCCAACCCTCTCCCCCACCACGTTGTCAACAAAGCCACCAGCTCCATCGCACCCTACCTGCGTAACATCATCAACCTCTCCTTCGATACGGCAATCTTCCCTGAGAGCTGGAAGCAGGCCGACATCAAATCCCTACTGAAAAAACCCAAGGCAGACCCGAGCGACCTCAAGAACTTCCGGCCCATCTCCCTGCTTCCGTTCCCAGCCAAGATCATCGAGAATATCGTCAACACCAAACTTACCCTATACCTGGAAGACAACAGCATCCTCGACCCCTCCCAGTCAGGCTTCCACAGGAACCACAGCACCGAGACCGCCCTCATCGCCACCACAGACGACATCAGACTCCCACTCGACAACAGCGAGACAGCAGCCCTCATCCTCCTGGATCTCTCTGCCGCCTTCGACACCGTCTGCCATCACACACTACGCACACGCCTCCACGACGCAGGGATCTGCGACAAGGCCCTGGACTGGATCACCTCCTTCCTCTCCGACAGAACCCAAAGGATCCGCCTTCCCCTGTACCACTCCGGAATCACCAAGACCATCTGCGGTGTCCCACAAGGATCTTCCCTCAGCCCGACGATTTTCAACGTTTACATGGCACCACTCGCACGCATCGCCAGACTACACGACCTCAACATAATCTCCTACGCCAACGACACACAGCTGATCCTCTCCCTCACTCACCAAGGATCCCCTCACCGCCAAAGCAAACCTCCACAGTGGTATGAAGGCCATCGCCAACTGGATGCAAGAAAGTCGGCTCAAACTGAACACGGACAAGACAGAAAAACTCATCCTCAGGCCCAACCCCTCAGCATGGGACGACTCCTGGTGGCCTGCATCTCTGGGCACCCCCCCCCTACACCTACCAACCACGCACACAACCTTGGAGTCATCCTCGACCCGAAGCTCAGCATGACCAACCAAGTCAATGCAGTGTCCTCCACCTGCTTCCACATCCTCCGCATGCTCCACAAGATCTAAAGATGGATCCCGACAGACACACGTAAAGCCGTCAACCACGCCCTCATCAGCAGCATACTCGGCTACGGCAACGCCCTCTATGCCGGAGCCCCGTCCAATCTCATCAACAGATTTCAAAGAGCCCAGAACGCCTCTGCACGCCTGATCTTCGACGTACAAGAGAAGATCACGGTAAAAACCGATCTAGCTGGTAAAACATCGGACCGTGCTATCTTGACACAATTTGATCCAATAGACCTAAATACGGTTAAGCTAGAACTCAGTCGATGCAAATCGGGCTCGCCAGACGACCCGTGTCCTCCCAAACTCTGTAGTCGCATAGCCGACTTTGTGGCCCCCACTATTCAGCATATATGGAACCTGTCCATTTCTTCTGGGATGTTCCCGAATATCTGGAAGCACGCTACTCTCCTCCCCTTAAAGAAAAATCCTAACGGGGACCCCAAGGACCTCAATAATCTCCGCCCGATTTCTCTCCTGGCAGCACCAGGAAAAATGCTTGAGAAAGTTATCCAGCGCCAATTAACTCAATTTATCGAGCATAACAAAATATTACACGAGACGCAATCAGGCTTTAGACCCGGCTTTAGCACTGAAACAGCACTAATTGAGGTGGCCGAGTCAGTGAGGTGGTCGATGGATTCGGGAGATTCAGCTATGCATTCGGGAGATTCAGCTATGCTGGTGCTCCTGGATCTGTCGGCCGCCTTTGATACGGTCGACCGCGACATACTGCTGCTACGATTGACGGAGTTGGGCATCCAGGGCCAGGCTTTGGAGTGGCTACAATCGTACCTGACCCAAAGGACTCAGAAGGTGGCGCTAAGAGATGTCTCTTCTTCTCCTAAAGCCCTCAGCTGTGGTGTCCCCCAGGACTCGGCCTTGAGCCCACTCTTATTTAATGTTTACCTTGCTCCACTCTTCACGCTGATTGCCAACTGGGGGATCAAAGCAATTTCATACGCCGATGACACCCAGTTGGTGTTCCCCTATTCAGAAGTGTCAGAGGCATCCTTTCTGAGCTTAAAGAGGTGCCTACAAGATGTGGCTTGCTGGATGAACACCAATAAACTAAAACTTAACGCCAGCAAGACAGAGGTGATCTTTTTCGGCAAAGGCCCACCTCCACCATGTGACCTGTGGTGGCCGGTAGAGATGGGACAAGCCCCCTCGCCCAGCAATTCAGCCAGAAATCTTGGGGTACGGTGGGACAATAAGTTGTCCTTTCTATCACACATCCAGCAAGTGGCTGGTTGCTGCATGAGTAAACTGAGTAACCTTCGTAAGATTCTTTGACTTTTACCAGCTAGCTGCCGTAAAACCGTAATCCATGCCACAGTCACATCTAGGCTGGATTACGCTAACGGTTTGTATTTGGGCTTACCGAAGTATCTTATACAGCAACTGCAACTGGTCCAAAATGCGGCTGCGAGACTCTTAATGAAGATTCCCTTCAAACACTCAGTCTCTCCGCATCTCCTTTCTCTTCACTGGTTACCAGTTGCAAGCAGAATAAAATTTAAAGCACTCACCTTGGCCTTTAGATCTCTATTTGGCAACTGCCCAAATTACCTGAAAGCCAGACTACCAAGGTACACTCAAGCCCGATCCCTTAGATCGAACAACTGCGTTCGTATCGCAGCCCCTAGAGCAAAAAGAGCTAGGTTAGGTGGACGTACTTTCTCGGCCAATGTGGCGACATTATGGAACTCGCTGCCCCCTGCTCTCCAACAGGCCCCATCCGAAGCCTGCTTCAAGCGTTTGCTGAAAACCTGGCTGTTTGCCCAACCACGCTAGATATCCCCCTCTCCAGCTTTCTCCCCACGGTCACAATTTTGTTCCTTTTAGCGCCAGGACACCTCCCCGTTGAGGTAGCTGATCGCGCTCTATAAAACGCTGTATTATGTACCGCGCCTAGACCACATCTCCGCCCACCTGAGAATCCTGCACTGGCTCCCCGTAGACAAGAGAATCAGCTTCAAACTCCTGACCCACGCAAACAAGGCTCTTCACAATACCGGCCCTGCCTACCTCAACGACTGGCTCTCATTCTACATACCCAACAGGAAACTCCGCTCCGCCGACCTGTCTCTGGCCGCCGTCCCACGCATCCACAGAACCACTTCCGGTGGCAGCTCCTTCTCCCACCGCGCTGCCAAAACCTGGAACTCCCTCCCCTCCTCCTACGACAAACTGAAGACCCGCTGACCTTAAGGAGACTAATCAAGACCTGGCTCTTCGACCACTAGCTGTAGCCTCCCCCCCCCCCCAGCACCTTGAGACCCTCGCAAGTATGTAGTGCGCTTTACACATTTTCTGATTGATTACAAATTCTCTCTGATTGAAGTGAAATTTATTTGTGTACTTCCCACTTGATGTACATGATCTTAATAATTTCCCAACAGCCCACTTCATGCTTTCCCTGCCGTGACCACCTTGGCTCCTGCAGACCAGTTCTCATTCTAAAATCGGCTGTCGACCTTTGATCTCTTACAAACAACTTTAAATTGAACTGATACAGTTAAGTCTGCTGCATACGATATTGGGGCTAATGAATTGGAGCTTATGCGGCTCAATTGGGCGATTGCCAGCAGGCTGACGTGATCTAACTTTACATGCGTGCCTTTGCCTAGGGGCTACATCCTCTCTTTTAATAGCTCATTTGCTCTTATAAAGAAGCTGCACTTTGATTGATATCAAATTTCAGTGTCGACCTTTTCAGGTGTGATCTTCTCTCGCTTTTGCGGCATTCTGCGTAATGGACATTGCCCCCGCATTGGATTTAATTGATACTTTCACTTTCTGTGTCTATTTAATTTGAAGGAAGGATGACTACATATTTGCCACTAAGCATTCTTGATAGCCGCTTTTGACATATAAGTAGCTACTCTGATCATTCCTTTGGCTTTCTCTCTTCGTTGTGACTGACCTTCGCAAGTTATCAATGCCCTGAAGAAGTCATCTAGTAGGACGAAACACGTTGGCTGTTTCACTGTGATAACTGTTGTTTATGACCACGTTTTTTTAAAGAAACCAGAAAATTGGAATAAAAGAAAAACTTTGAATAATACCTGTACTGTATACAGTTTACATAGTTGCTCCCTTGGTCTTTGCAATTGATGTGTGGTGCACCTGTGCTTATGTTTCAAAAAGCCCACTTAATGCACCTCACTCTGTTTCTCCCGAGCTTGGTCATTCTGTATAAATAATCAATACACACATACACAAATTTATGGCTTTCTTCATTATTGAGTTCCCTCTACGAGGATGAGACCCACCACAGAGGGGGATACCTATCCCCTACATGTATAGCGTGTGTGGCATAATGCTGAGATGGGCTTCTTTCATGTCATAGACGGCTCTACCTAGTAGGCTGGTGTGGAAGCTCCCCCGCATCTTAAATCCTAGGGATGCCGGCAGCCCTTAATAAGATGGCCGTCCTTCTCAGTGTACATCTGCTTTCCTTTGCCAACCCTCTCCTATCCCCTTGAGCTCTGTCTTTTTTTTATAGGTACACATGTGAGCTCACCGGCTCTGTGACTAAGCACAGCTTGAGTGCCTAACCATGCATGCGACCCAATCCCTGCCACCCACTCCCCACTCCAAGCTTTAAGTCAGAGGTTTGGCCCACCCATGCATGATCAGGACAATTTAAGAGTGAGGAAGAGATAAGAACAAGAAATGAGCAGTTCCTTAGTTACTGCCTAGAATGAGGGGGCTTCTGGACTGTCTCATTGGAAAGGCCCCATAATTTACTTTTAGTACAATGCAACAATGGTGCGTTGCCATAAATAAATAATTGAGTTTTGCCAGCTTGGACTTGTTCCGCACATATAAGCATATTATGAGAATATTGCTCTGCATATAATTGATGGCTTGTGAACACATAATATTTCTGTTTTTTTCCAGAAGGTGCATAAACAGAGAGAAGGCAATAGTGTCTAGCCATTCTTTGTTTCTGTGTTTTTGGGTCTTGTCACATTCCAGCAGGGGCTACACAGTTTACTGGTAACCTTGAGCCAGATGTACAACCAAGCAACTTTGTGGTCACAAACTCTCCAATTCAGAGTTTTCTACTGCAAAAATGCTTTTTTGTGTAAAGCACGAAACCCTTTTTCTGAGTTAATAACTATTTTCTGCCCACTAAATGGACAAAAGATGGCTATTTGGGAGAAGTGTGTTTTAGGTTTCTCTTCCAAATAGAGATTCCTACCCATATATATATATATCAATGGTTTAGAAACACAAGAGCAGTTGTAAACCATTGAAATTTTACCAGCCCCCGTGTTTGGGTGTTAACCCATCCTCAACCATCTGGGGACCCCATTCCCTTTGTGAATGTAAAACAAAAGCTGTGTTGGGGAGTGGGCCCAGATCCATGGGACCACCTTCAACTCTCAAACAACCACAAAAAAGTGAAACTTTTCTTTGATTACAGCATAGCTTTCTTTTAGGGAAAGAGGCTGCATTTAAAGTGTACTTTAGAGAAAGTCAGTCACAAAACATTGTGGTCTGCTAACCCCAGTAGGCCACCACCACTGGCCTCCAATCAGAGTGAATAGCAAATTGTGATATATCTCATGTATATTGATAATGTTGCAACCCAGTCTGAATCTCAATTTTCAAAACTGACCACTTGATATATAGGTCAGTTTGGAAAATAATTTACTGGTCTAAAATATATTGCTGCAAATTGCAGCCTGTATTTTACAAGCAGTAGATAATACTTCGGGCTCCTTATATCTAGTGATATTCAACCAGGCATTCACTAGTGGGAAGCACTGCAGCCGCTTCTATTACATGGGGCCGATATTGCAATAATGCTGCAAAACCGGACCCTGCTAACAAAAGCATCACCCACTGCTCCAAAACCGGCCCCCACCCTTCGAGCCAGCCGGGAAATGCCCAGTGCCCGCTATGGTCAGTCTGGCCCTGCTCATCTCCTCTTTTCTTTTACAATATGTTATAATGCTTATTTGTGTGGATGCTATTTTACTTTGTTAGAGGTTGGTGGTTTATAAATCACAGAGATGCATAAATGCCTGCCTACAAGAGAGGGATTTTGAAAAAGAAAGACAGGCCCAGATTATGACTTTGCACTGGCACACATACTCACTATTCAGCGCAAAAAGTTTTTGGCACTGTAAAGACTTCCTTTTGCCAGTGCATAAATAAACATGTGCACTGCTTTGCATTGCTTTGTGTCATGGGAACGTTACTGGGTTAGATCAGCAGACACACCCGTAGGTTTTGGTGCCAAGCCAGATCTACTAAGATATCCAGACTGGGCTTTGTAAATAAACACCGACTTGAATCTTGACTAAGAAAGGGGAAATGCCTTCATTCCTCCTTAAAAACAATGCATTTCACGTGTGCTGCAGTGCACAGCAGACTTTAAATGCAGTAGATCATTCTGAATGGGTCTAGTTTTCAGAATTTCTGCTGGAGGGGTATGCTTCCCTCCCTCAGCAAATTCTAAGCTGGGCAGGGCACACTCACACCTGTCCCATGGTGCGAGGCTGCACATCACGCAATACTACCTTTTTAGAGTCCCAGCAATGGATAATAAAATCAGCAGGCCAAACTTAAACCTTAATAGATAGGGCTCTGAGCTGTGTTTACCCCCTTGGTTGGGTTGCTGAGCCTCATGGAAAGTTTTTAAATCTAGGTCTTAGACATTGCACTCCAAGCCTTTGAGAAGATTCACCAGCACTCTGACAAGACAACAAAACATTATTCTGAGGAAGACAGGAGCGATTCCACACAAGGAGATAATGGGAATTCTGAATAATGGAGTTTTTGCTGAGATAATAGTCTCCAAGAAGCACTTCGATATCAATAGATTTGGTGTCTATTTTGAATGTTGTCATGAGTGTCCTACAGCAACAGATTGATTTTGGTAACTAATTTATTCCAAGTTACCATGCTCAAATTCAATGCTGTCAAGAAAGAAGAATGCAACTTAAATTCTTTGAAATTTGTCAAGGTCTGGCTATAACCGGAAAAACAAAGCAATTATTTTCTACCAGAATATCAAAGTGTGCATTAACTCTAGAAGATGTGGGACTGCATCTTTCCAAGAAGCACAAAATGGTGAGCTTTATAGTGTTAGATATAGATGTTAGGGAATTTCAAAAACTGTAAAAAGCACCCAGCAACAATGAGAACTTGTTGTTCTTCATCCACCAATATTATTATGCCTGCAAGGACCTTAGCCCACTCTTCTTCAAAATTCAGCGCATGCTCCTTTAACACTGTGTGCGCAAAACTAGGGAGGATTACCTCCTCCCCTCTCGGAACTGCGAGAACAAAAGGTGGGGGACAGTCAGCCTCCGCTAACAAAATGTTGTATGTAGTTGTAAGATTTTCCCCAAATACCCCTTTTATGGTACGTTGGATGTCACCTTCAATTAAAAGGCCGATTTCAAATAACCTATCAGGGGGAGCTACTCTAGTATCAGCTGTCTCAACAACAACAAATTTGTCAGTCGCTGTCACCTTCAGTAGTGGACACAGGGCCTCTCGCACTATGGTAATCTCCGCTGCGCTGTCCAACAGCGTCAGCGCCCATGTCTGATTCCGAAGCTGCGTTCTCACTATCTGTGGCATATCTCACTGTTAAAGCGGCAACTTTCTTTTTTTGAAACTGGGGTCTTTTCTGTGAAGAATCGCCCTACTTGCCTTTTCCGTCTTTTAGGCGGGGATGGTCGCGACTCTCCTGGTCACCCCTTCCTCTGCTGCCGGAAATGGATCAGGTGACTTAATCGTAGTGCTGTCGCGCAAGTCATAAGAGCGTTCAGTAGACACAGGCACTGGTGACACGGGAAGGGACTCCTGTTTCTGTTGTTGTTTACCCTGTTTTTTGGTTTTGTTCCAATTTTGCTTTGGAGCTTTGGGTTGATCGTCTTTTTCAGACTTTGACCCCTGAGTCTGTTTATTATCTTTAGCAGAAAAGGGCTTGACACCTGAACTATTATGGCCTATGGTCTTATAAGCCACCGTAATAATTCTCGGTAACTGACTAGGTTTACTGGCAACGGGGAGATCGCGAAAGGCATTAGACACTTGGAAGTTCACAGAATCTCCCTTTATATTAGAAAGGACTAGATCGGAAACTACATCAAATGAGCCAACGAGTCTCTTTCCCGATTCAACCGCAGCCTCAGGTCCGTGTTCATCTTGAACATGTTTAATGACCGTCGGCAGGACAGCCTCGTGTACACTGCCGCAAAGATTCTACCCCAAGACTTGCAGTCACCGGCTTCAGGTACCAAGTCCTTAGGCAAACTAATTGTAAGAATTCCGTGGTTTTCTACAGGACTCGAATTTGGAAAAACTGCTTCCAGCTGGTCAAATTTCTCGGCAAGCCAGAAAAGCATATTATCCTTATCCTGGGAACGCTTGCCCATAACCGCATTAACCATGACGGGACTAAGCTTCATCCCGCTCGGTCCAGCTGGGATCGCCGCAATATATTGCACCAAGGCCCTAATAACTCCAATTGGGGAGGTGTATAGGGCCTCAACTCAGCAACGGGGACTACCCCCGCAAGGGAATGTGGGGTAAATCCAGCCAAAACAGGCCAAGAAGCGCCTGGAATGGACAAAGGACCTAATCTAAATGCCGTTAAACTGTGGGGAAGGGCGCCATTAAACCAAACACGGTGCTGCCATGCAGAAATCATATTTTCCTGTGTACTATAAGGAACATATTCCCCGGGCATGACTGTGAGAGTGTAAAGTGTGAAACACCTGAGTAGCCGCATCCACAGCTGGAAATGTCACCCATGAGTAGAAAATCTCAAACTGGTAAGCTTCCTCAGCACTCACCACTAAAATAACCGCCATGCCCTCCAAGCCAACGTTATAAGCCTGCAAATGATTGCAGACCGCAATGCGACTATGCTGCTGTTAGACGGGGACCCGGAGGGTCGGCCGAGTACAGGGGGAGAGGCCTCCGGTGAGGGCCGTCTCCGGCGAACGTACAGACAAGTAACTTCCCCCCCCACAGATGGACACCACACAAGGATGAGTTCAACACTCTTTATACACGAATCTTGAGGCAAGGTGATACAATACAGTGGGGTCAGGACACAAGGATCCTCCCAATTCTAGTCTCTGTAGGGGAAAGGGGTAGCGGGACAGTCTTAGTACCGGTCCGGTACAGGTGCAGCAAGAGGGAAGCTCACAGTCCTCGAGCTTGGGGGTCCGCAAAGATGGGCCGCGGCAGCGCCAGCAGGCTAGGTCGATCGTTCACAGCAAGGAGGGCCGCGGCAGCGCCAGCAGGCTACGAAGATGGAATGATGTGATGAGGGCCGCGGCAGCGCCTGCAGGCTAGGACGATTGTTCACAACGAGGAAGGCCGCGGCAGCGCCAGCAGGCCAAGACGATGGTTCACGTGGAAGAGGGCCGCGGCAGCGCCAGCAGGCTTCGGAGATGGTTCACAAGAAAGGGCCGCGGCAGCGCCAGCAGGCCTTCAAGGATGAGTTCCTCACGGTGTCTCTCGACTCCAAGATACAACTGCCTTCCTGCTCTGGGGCTGCCCCAGTTATAGGTCTGGTCTCCTTTGATGTCCGGACCCTCGCACTTGGAGGTCGGGAGGTCCGGGATGAGGGAGTCCAGACACCCAGCAGGGGGGTGGAGCCAGCGCCCAGGGAGGCCGGGGGCGATCGACACCTGGCGGAGGGGAGCCATTGACACTCCTTCTCCCATTGACCTGCCAAGTGGTCTCTTCACCCCCTGGGTGGATGGTGGTGCCTCGATGTCGGGGCCTGGCCAGGCCCAGGGTCGAGGACGAGCCGAGGCCACGCGGCCTTGTTATGTAGTGTCAAAAGATGGCGGCTGGGCCGGGGCAGTGGTGCTGACGGGGGCCCGGGCCAGCCGATACTGGGGTGTTTGGGGGCTGGAGTTCCGTTGTGGACGGGTCGTGGGTTGCCCCAGCGGGTTGCCGGGATGGTTCTTGTCGGGGATACAGGGAGAGCAGGGGTCCGGTCCTCGTCATGCGGGGAGAGAGCGGGCCTTCTCCGAGGCCTGTCCAACAGCTGCTTTCAACGTCAGCCACAACGACACAGTTAAGAAAGGTACAATGCAAAACAATGTAGCACAACTAGGTAGAAATTCAAAAAGGAAAACCGTTTTGTAAAGATTCAGGCTTGAAAAGACCTTTATAATTATAGGTAGGCTTATCCGTCACCACTGTTAACCGGAAACAATAGTGTAGGGTTTAAGGACTGATATAAGCACTACTCAAGCGTCATGAAATAAGACTACCAAAGTATCGGTGCCATGTTGCAGGGATTCTGCTCAGTCACAGATCTGTGCACAGAGACTCAGGACCTCAATGAATTAGGGTGTACCAAAACTCACCTTAGTACCCAAAATCCCCTACCAGACTAGCCTAAGTGTCTCATTAGCTCTTCGCCCTATAGTAAAGTCACGTTAGACAACCTAAAACATGCGACTTAGGATAACTCAGATAAGGTGGGAAACATGATCACTCTTTCATTATACTCTCATATCTGTCCAGAACAGGGAGTAAAGGGAGACACGAGCAAGTTTAAAATGTTTATTTTAATGCTGTGATCTCAGGTGCAGCACCTTAGCTAATACAAGCAGACATATGATAAGAAATAAGATTGTCAGCATAGTTACTATTCAATAAAATACAAAGGGAGAAAGTATGTTATAAAGCTAAATGGAAACAGGCTAAATATATACCTATATTTCACCCTCCCTTGCTAGTAGGGTATTTTATAACTAAAGAAGGTCCCTTAGGCTTGCATAGGCGACCCCATACCTCAGAGATTAGCAGGAGTGAATCACATTGAGTTCTGCACAAGCTCTCAGCATACAAATGTTCTCCAAGTGTGTTCAATCATGCCTACACAGTGTATTATTAAAGGAGCCAGTATCTGAGCTGTCCACAGCTGCATATATGTTATGTCTAGAATGTGCGCTGATCAGTTCGAACAAAAACAACAGTGTTGATATAACCTTGAAGGCCTGGGCACTCACTATTCATACTAAGCTTACAAAACAAGTCTAACAATGTGGAAAAACAAGTTATTCTCATGTGAAGCAAAACTCTCAGCCTAACGCAAAACAATAGCTAACGTGTGTGCCATGTGCAAAAGAAAGAAAAAGGTAAAATGGCATTTAAACTTCTAAAAAGCTCGTTCTAACTTAACACTGTATAAATGTAAGGCTCAGCCCCAGTACACCCTGCCTAACTCTTAAGGCATCCATTCCACCGGGGACTCCAGCTGCACCCCTGTGACTACTCCCTCTCCAAGTGCCTGCCAAGAAGAGCTGAGGGAGGCATCTGCTGTTGACACACCATACCCCTCATGTTCAACCCAAACCCCTTCATGTGTGGTTTCTCCTGTGGCTGCACGCCAGGAAGTGATGGTGACAGATGATGCTGTCTGGACGGTGTTCTCTCAGGGCTTACTGGAGTTCAGAGATGAGATCTGTTAATTCTGAGAGCGACAGTCCAAACTTTTGGAAAACATCACTGCCTCCATTACTTCCTTTGGTGCAGCCATATTGTCTCTGTTGTCCCAAAGACCCACCCAGGCCACTGTTGTTGTGTCCTCAAATATATCTTTCCTCTCTGTTTCCCCTGCTACCCCTCGTGTTCTGTGCTCCTGGAGGGTGTCTTGTCCCCCCATTGGCCAGGCACAGTGAGTTCACAGGTGAGGAGGATCTGGACATAGTTGTCAGGGAGGACGGAGAGGATATCCAGTGACTGTGTCCCCTCAAGCCTGGACACTCAAAGGAAACTACATGTGACTTGGGAGTCGGACATTATTTTTAACTTTGACCATGGACTCTTCTGTTAGGACAATGTTTTGACTTCATTTTATTTAATGCTTGTACACAGATTGGTTCCCCTGATGCTTCCTGACATGTTTTATTGTGTTACCCAACCCCCTCCAGGTTCCCTTACCCATTCTGCGTGAACCTTTTTTTTCCTTTCTTTCCAATGGATAATATTTATTTGAAATTAATTTAAAGGATTCCTTTTCCAAATAGGATTTTCTTAACTATATAAAATATTGTTTCAAACCTTCTCTCTGTCTTGTGTTTCCCATGATATATTCTTTATTCAAAGTAGGGAAGTCTACATCTGAAGGTGCTCTGCTATGCTTTCAAAATTATACCTTGTAACACTCATGGTCCCACAAATCAACATGTCTTCCTCACACACATTTATAGTCACATATCTGTCCTACAACCCAAGTAACCATTCGAACATCGTCAAATATTAGTCAACTCAGGATAGAAGTACTGATTTGAGTATTTACAAATTTACAGTGGTCACAGGGATCTCTATTGTGACTTCACAAGTGTGGCGGTGAGGATCTGTGTGAGTTAAGTGGATTCTAGGTTGGTGTCAACTTGTGGGTGGGTGTGGGGCATCTGCCTGTGCAGGTGGGCTCATTGTAAAGCTGGGTAGGGCCTGAGTGGGGCCTAAACAATTAGTGGGTGGGCCTTTACAAGTGGTGGTCTGATAAGGGAAAACATGCCTGGATGGTGAGGCAGAGTGTCTGTACAGGTAGGGAGGGTACCTTTACAGGTGGGGAGGCTACCTGTATAGGTGGGGAGGATGCATGTAAAGATGTTGTATTGTTTCCACTTTCTCAGTTAGAACTGTATGTTTGTATGGACACCATACACATTGGGATGGTGAGCAATTGATTCCATGCACCTCCTCATATTATGTTGGCCAATAGTTCTGCTAGTTCACAGCCTCTCCATGAGTACCCCTAAACCTAGGAAGATAACCAATAGTTCGGGCAACCTCAGAACATGACAACCCTGACTACCCAAGGAATCGTTGTAGGAGATCTAGAACCTTTTTGCTTAATCACCTGTGCATAGTCAGGAAGATACACAAGAAATACACAAAGGGGCCTTTAAATATGTATTGAAACATTGTGATTCTTGTATAGAATATATGTGCTGCAATGATTAATAGACAGAAGCAAATTAAAGTAATTAGCATTATGAGGACAGTAAAAAGGATGAACAATTTCTCCATTGTGCAGAAGCAGTATATTTATAGGCTGGGACATAAGTACTGGATATAGTATAGTCCTAATATATGCTCCCTAACCTAGTTGCCAAGGATGGGTGTTCTGCCACTAATCCCCTACTGGATGATCTAACTCCTCATTGCCTGAAGGGCAGTGTGTGCAGGGCACTGTCTTGGTCACAAGTTGAACATTCCTCCTTGCAAAGGGTAAACAGGAATCAGCTCAGCTGAGAGTCCGACAATAGAGACCTTGCAATGACAGCCGAGTGCTCCCCTGATTTGAACATGGAAAAGCTTGTGTATTTATAATAACAGCATCCATGCTTCAGTGTTGAGGCTGCAGCCATGATGACATTGTTTATTCTCTTTTGATAGCCATGTTGCCCTATGGATGCATAACAAACAACATTTGTACAATTTGTGCTCAGTCCTTGACCTAAATGTTCAATTGGCAGCAATGTTGTTTCAGAGAATCTAATCCTGCACTGTCATGAAGGCAAATGTGTGTCATAAGTCATTGTGTAGAAAAGACGGTAACTTAAGAAACTTGAGCAACGTGTGCATGTAAAATGGCAGTGTTTCCTCTTGAGTCTAAGCTAGCCACATGACACAGGTGGGGGTGCCTGTGCATGGGGGACATGCTTGTACAGGTGAGAGGGTGTTTTTACAGGGGGAGGGTGCCTGTATAGGTGGGGGACGTGCTCATTCAGGTAAGAAACATGACTTGGCAGGTGAGCGGTGCCTGTATAAGTAGGGAGGGTGTCTGTAGAGGTGGGGGTGCCTGCGCATGTGGGGGGTGCCTGTACCAGCGGGGTATTTGCCTGTACAGGTAGGGGTTGGTTGTGCATGTGGGGGACATTCCTGTACAGGTGGGAGACTTATCTGTGCATGTAAGAGAGTGCCTGTACATGGGGGTTAACTGTGTATGTGGGGGGGTGCCTATGCAGGTGATGGTGCAATTGGCTGGGTGTAGTGCAGGTTGGTGTGTTTTGTCCCCTCCATGTGCTGACTAGGGGTGGGCGTCAAATTCCGTTCCGCCTGCAGAAATTGCGATATTTTGCCATTTTTTTGTTCCGCAGAGATTGCAAAATATGCCAAACTGTCCGCGATTCGCAGTGTAGCAGAGATTTTTTTCATGTTCGCGCTTTGGAAATGTGTTCTTGCGTGCGTGATCGCCTTACTGGGATGCCCGCGTTCGCCGATGAGTTTTCTGATCCGTTCGCGTGCTCCACGAGATGTTGGTAGCCGGTCACGCTATCTCGCGAGATTTCGTGATCGCGATCACGTCATTCGCCTGGCCATCAGTCTGAGATCACAAACACGTCATTCTCCTCCGCGAGAGAGAGCGTGAGGTTGTGAACAGGTTAATCTCCAACGCGACAGAGAGTGTGAGATCACGACCACGTCATTTTGGAGGCGCCATCGACATCCGGAGGAAGTGTGGTAAAGCTCGCGATCTCGAACACGTAACATTTTCAATCTGGAGAAGAATATTATCTCTAGCAGCATAAAACCTTCTGTAAATGATAATTTGGATGAAAACAACTCCTCAGATTGACATTTGGATGTGCTTTTTTGTGCAAGGAGTCCTTTTTGTAAAATGGGGGTAGAGGGAGGAAGTCCTACAGAATCTCCAACTTCCTGTTCCAGTCCAGCAGGCTCCTCCCAGCGCTTTGTCCATCTCCTGTTCATTCTGCCTTTGGATTTTGGTCTGGAAGGATCACTGTTTGTGTCCGCTGCATTATTATCATTGGATTTGAGGACTTTTGAATTTGATATTTTACAAGTAAGTTGATGTTGTGTCTGTATGATTGGGGGCATTGCAGTTGCTGCAATTACAATTTTGCTACTTATCATTCTTTTTTTAAAATTGTTGTGGGTAGTCAATAGGCCCAGAGCTAGTCATGGGTGGGTGCATGATGCAGCAATTGTTCCTTTACTGTGTGTTGAATGTATTTCAAACATCATTTAGGCATGGGTGGCATTGGATTGAGTTGGAAAATGTGTTTTTGGGGGGTATTTCTGTTTTTGGGTGTGTGTTAAAGAAAGGCCTTTGTTGTGTGTGTCTGCCTGCCTGGTGTGTTGGTGTGCACCCTGTAGACCTTGTTTTGGCCTGTGTATTTTCGTTTTTGCATTTTATTGCATTAAAAAGGCAGAGCAGTGTGGTTTAGGATGCATCCTTTGCCTCGCTTTTATATGCCTTTTGTCAGTTCATTGTTTCCCAGGCATCCTGCTTGTTGCTTGTGATTTGTGAGTGTCCATGTGGCTGATGGCCTTTTCTGGTGGGAGTTATTAGTGTGCTGCTTTTGCCATATAGGCCTGCATGGTTTTCCTATTGGCTTACTGCTTCCATCCATCCCCTTTGCCGACAGCAGCTCCGTTAATGATGTGATGGTCAAATAATTTAATGCCAAACAGGGTTCACCCCAATTCCATTACATTTGTATTTTGGTTGTTGTTCTTATTCTCTTTCCTATCCTTCCTGAGAGTGTAGAGTGTACACAGTAGCATACCATAGCCCTTGTCTACAAAGTCTCACAAATGGCTAGACTATATCTTTTATTTGTTTGTTTGTACTAGTAATAATTGAACCACAACAACAAATGCAACATTTCACTGATGTTCTTCTCCTGGCTTATTTCCTTTTAGGTGCACAAAAAGGACAGAGGAGGAGGTGTCATCATCATCACCCATTGTACTGCCAGACAGAAGTCCTGCTGCGCACCACATCACGTCCACGTGTGACCACAGACATCTCTGTAACCTGTGCACCTGCGTCCTGTCTGACATCTGAAGAAGATGGCACCAAAGAAAGGTTCCAAGTCCTCCAGTTCCAAGAAATTTGCAAGTGAGAAGAAGAAGGAACAGAAAAAGGAAGTGGCACTAACCTCGACTGGTGCGCCGACCAATGTGTTTTTTGGGACCAAAAAAATTACGCCTGCAGCAGTGTTGTCCGGGAACCAAGCTGGGAGCAGCACCTCCGCGCCAGCGGGCCAACCCCACCAACCTAGGCCCAAGGCCATAAGTGTTGCAGAGGTAGCTAGTCTACTAACGAGCAGCGTTGTTGAAATGTCATTATCGCAAAGTAGTGCACAATCAACGCAGGTGGAAACTCAGCAGATAAATGTGCAGCAGCAGGCCTAGCCACAAGAACAGCAGCAGCAGCAAGAACAGCAGCAGCCGCAAGAACAGCAGCAGCCGCAAGAATAGCCACAACAACAGCCCACAATAGTAGTTGTTCCTCCAGAAGTAGGGGCATTTCAGGAAATAAAGCTTCCTGCAGACAAAGTGGAACAAACCACTGTTTCAGAAGATCCATTGTCTTCCAGACCCCCAGCAAGGAAAAGGAGGGTTAGTCCATCATCTTCTTCTTCAAGCCCCGCTTCTGACGATGGTGATGCCACTTGGAAGCCACCAGGTCAGTCTGAGAGCGATGCTTCCGCAAGACAAGGCTAGTGAAAAGGAAGGTTCCAGAAAACCTTAGAGTAATGGAGGTAGATGTACAAGAGGGAGATGATGATGATGACGAGCCAGTCATCACGAACATCACTCCTGGTCCAAAGGGGATGGAGATCAACATCATTACCCTATCCAAAATGGCTGTGAGGGATGTAGCATAGATCCAACCAACACAGATAACACCACCACAGCCTTCAGCTTCCATATTTTCATCTGCAAAGGCCCAGCAGGGACCTACATCCATCTCAACCACCATCTCAGTAGGTAATGGTAGACGTCACAGTGTAGCTGCACAGAGTCACATTCCAAGCACACCCTCCAGTTCAACTGTTATTAAAAGTGGCAAATCCAACAGCGCCAGAAAGTTGTTCTCCCCAGTTTGGGACTTCTTTTCTGTTAGCAGTAAGGAGGAGAACATTGCTATATGCTCAATTTGTCGACATGCTGTTAGGCAGGGTAAGCTTGGTACAAACTATGGTACTGGAGGCCAAACAAGTCATCTCAAAATACACCACACTATCGTGTGATAGGCTCACCTAGTTCGCTTAGAACAAAGTAAAACTCAGCCCATTATTGTTGGGCATGAAGAATCAGGGGACGATATTATCGCTGTGGAAGGTGAACAAGAGGTAGACATTTCTAGCCCTGTCCACAATAGTGTAGAGGTACCTCCCACATCCTCAGCAACATCTCAGTGGCACCGCAGTAAGAGCCTTAATCAGAGTCAGACTGAGACACCAAGGCGACCGAGTACAGCAATGAAACAAAGTGCGTTGTTGAGCCTAACTGGGTTAAAGAAAACAAGAGTACCACAAAGGAAAATAATCCAGCCTACCATTGAGAGCATGCTTAGGTTGGAGGGACAGTACCAATCCAACTACCCAACGGCAAGGTTGTACAATGCAAAGCTGGCTAAAATGTTAGCGCTGGACCTTCTCCCTTTTTCATTTGTGGAAGGAGTGGGTTTTCTTGAATTTGTGTCAGCCATCTGCCCTAAATGGAAGGTTCCCGGTTGGTCCTATTTCGCAAGAATTGCTGTTCCAGCACTACATCACGATGTGCTGGAATTGGTTGGACAAGCTTTGCAGCAGAGTGCTGTTCACAATATCCACCTGACAACAGACATGTGGACTAGTTGCCAAGCCACTGATTACATGTGTATCACTGCACACTGGGTCTCTTTTCTGGGGGTTAGAGATAAGCTATCTGAAGAAGGTGCTGTTGACAAAGCTAAGATTTTTAAAGCTACTCGGAAACATGCAACTGTAGCCATGTTCTCCATGGAGAAATCTCATACTGCTGTAAACATATTTTGGAAGAGTTTCGCAGCAAGGTTTTTGAATGGCTGCGCCCAAGAGGGCCTTATATTGGTTTTGTTTCCAGAGATAATGGCATTAATGTACTGGCCATGGAGCTTGGTTCCTATTTCAGGGTTCCATGTTTGGCGCACTGCTTTAACATTATAGTTCAAGACTTTCTGAAAAATAAGCCATAGTCAGCAACTTACTGACCACCTGCCGAAGAATATGCACTAATTTCAGCCATTCTTTTAAATCCCGGAAGCAGCTGAGGATCATTCAACGTGACTATAGAATGCCAGTCAAAGCACTCATCCAGGAGGTGGCAACACGTTGGAAGTCAACTTATTACATGCTTGACTGTCTGTTTGAGCAGTACAGGCCAATCAATGAATATGTCATGCAAAGAGGGGATGCTACTGTGAAAGGCATGACCCTTCAGATGGACCAATGGTGCCTAGTTAAATGCCTGACTGAGATGCTTCTTCCTTTCGAGGTCTTCACGCTTGAAGTCAGCACGGTGGACTGTACTATGGGCCTAGCTATCCCATTATTGCAAATGCTAGAGCATCAGTTGAAGGAGGTGTCTGAAGCATACAAAGGTGTAGAGGAAACAAAAGAAGCATATGAGTTGGTGGAGAGCTTAGCCAGTCGCTTAGCTGACAATACAAGGGTGCAAAATAGGATTTTGTCACAAGAACATTACATTTGTGCCACAATTCTGGATCCACTGGAGGCAATTTTTCCCTTCTTGTAACTATTTTTAATAAGAAATTTGTACTTCTACTGCAGCCAGATACATTGCTTTTGTATATTGGAAGGGGACTCAATCTGTACACTGCACACTGAGTATGACAATAACACCATGAAGATGATGACGAGAGAAATGGCCCCTTCACTTAAGATGAGAAGGAACAGGTAATGAATGGCATGCATTGGACACCGACTCTGAGTGATTGGTGTTTGTGTTTTTGTTGTTTGTTCTGCATGAAGTGAAGTCGAAGTGTACTAGTATTTACTCTACACACTAAGAGTGACTCAAGTCAATATTTCCACTCTTGTTGTTTAATAACAAAATTGTACTTCTACTGCAAGCCGATCCATTGCATTCTTGAATATGGAATCTGGACTCACTCGGTACACTGCAGACTGAGTTGAACAACACCATCATGATGACCACATTGACATAGTATCTTCACAGTCACTCAGTACAAGTATCGGAGATGATTGATGGAATAAGTCAGGGCGTTTCATGAGTGGCATAAAAGGTAAACAAGTCAACAACAACCACAGCAGATATAAATGCCTGTGTGGCGGTGGTATGACTGCGCTGCATTGATTTAGTAACTTCAATTGTAAAATGCTATGTTGCTGGATATGTGCTTTGTCCAACTCTTTAAAAAAAATTACGCTAAATGGAGGGTGTGCAAAGGGTGCCTTCACTGTAGGCCTGCTCTGTCCTGTTGTTGTTGTAGGTTAATGCTGGAAACAGACTAGAGTAGAGATGATTCATACATGCCGCCTCGGAAAGTGTTCTTGTTGCACTACACCATAACTTGTGCATTTTTTTCGACTTAGTTTCTTAATATCCCTTTTGTTTTTCCATCTACAATTACAGGCTGGGCCTTACCCTATGCTATACTTGGGAAAAAATGCACACTTACCCTACCAATGAATCTAAATCTGCCAAGCAGGCAGTGGCGACACACAAGATTGATGGACGAGAAGACCAAGAGGAATGCTGAGATGCAAATCCACATTTTGACCAGGATAACACAGTAACAGTATCAACTTTCACCATCTTTTAAATAATTCGATTAATTTTTTCGTCTACAATCTTTACAACAGTGTGCTCTTGTTGTTATTATTATCATTAGGTTTGCTCTCTGTTTATAATTCATCCCTACAGATATTTAAAAAATGTTCTTTGCTATCTATAAAAGTAAGCCCGGAACAACGAAACACAAACTTTATGTAATCCGGGTCTCCTTATTAATCATCATCATGCATGCATTTCCTTTATCTTCCTTAACATATTCATATGGATATGGTAGTCTACAAAGATTGGCGTTTGTTGTTTGTCCATGCGTACTCTTTTTCTGTGTCAAACCTTTCCCAAAACCCCCCTTCCCATCTATTCAACAAACCCTAACCCTCTTTCCCCAGGCTGTGTGACTTATTGAGGTGTGACTAAATAAATGTACACCAATAATTTATCACATGCTTTCTGGGGCGGATGTGGCAAAAGCAACAGTACTTCAATTTCAAGGCAGGGTGAGGATCGTCTACAGCTTGCCCACCCATGAACAGTGTATTTGTGAGGTGACTTTTTTCCAAAGGAACCTATATACATCAGCATTAATTGCCGACATCAATTGGATTTGTTGTCATCCTCCTACACAGCACTAACGGTTACGCTTGTGTTCAGTGTACTGTAGGCCTAGTCAAGTGACTCGACACGACTATAGTTTGTAACTCTGTGTACTAGGCTATCCCCACCACCATTATGTTTTGTTGTATTTTTGCATATTATTGTTTCGCAGTAAGTTCTGTACTGTACTTCATTCTACTACTCCTCGAAGAGTCTCTCTCAGGCGACTGGCTGTCTCATTTTCTTTTTTTGCAAATGCTGCTTCCAGTGTCTATTACTACTACTACCACCACAACCATGGCATTTTAGGAAAGGAAACCATCATCACCGTTCAGCCATTGCTGTGCCTAAGTTAAACATCAAGCAAAGGTAAGAGAAGTTTAAGGCAGGCATAATTAATAAAGGACATGTTTTCATTAATTCAATTCACACACCCCTTTGAGTCCAGTCGCAGAATGCATAGACTAGAAGAGACTGACAGTACTAGTAGGGCAGGTCACTCAGTGAGGGGTGCCGCATCTATCTGTTTGTGTCTTACAAAGTCAGCCAATTAGTTAAGTCAAACACTGACTTTGGGTGGCCCTGCACCAGTAAGGAAACAGTGTGATGTAAAACAGTAACCCCACCCATAAAACATTAACAACATAGTATGTAAAGTAGAAATATATAATTTAATACCCTAACAAAAATAAACTATGTAAAAAAACACACTTAATCCACCCCTCTCCCTAACCCCAACCAATGTCCGTAAAGAAAAAGTCCAACATAATGTCCAATTGTCCAAAACCCCAACGCCTGATTCCCACCCACCAAAAGAATAAATAAGAAAGGGGCAATGAACAGGGTCTTATGTTCAGTGGGCTCGACTCTGGAGAACACATACTTGTTCCTCTAGGAGGGTAACACAGCGCTTCAAAGCATGGCAGTTGCATCCACAGTGGGGGGGCAGCAGTGATGTTAAAGGAGGGGCGGCGGCGGGCGGCTGCCAGACGCTGGTGCCGTAACACTGGAGGGCGGTGGCTGGGGCACAGTGCATTGGAGGAGGCTGCAGCTGCTGCCGCCTCCTCCTCCTCCTCTTCCAGAACCAACAGCCAACGGTATTCCCGCTGTATGGCCTCCAGCTTCCAGGCACCGGGCCTTGGTGGCTAACACCTTCGTGTCAGGTTTCCCCTTAGAAGGAGTAGCTCTACATCAAAAAGAAAAAAACAAGACTATTGTAAAATATACTCTTAGCAAAGCAGTAAGACAAATTAATTCTACACGTAGTGGCACGGTAGCACTAGCAAGCACAATACATAACATTTGTGGTATGTATCTATCCTACCACTTCCTTGACCTTTAACATTTGTGGGAGTTTCAGGCATTCAACCAACCATGCATCTGATTCCTTTCAGCCACCTATGTATGCATGCATCCCACGTATCCTTCTCTGTCAGTCATAAATATTAAATCTCGCCCGTCCTTCCTTCCATCCTTCTTTCCCTTTTCGTTCAACCCATCCATCAAGGTCATCTGATCTGACTTGTAGTCTTCTCCTTAAAACTTTCACAGCTGAGTTGAAATCAGACAGAAGAGGCCATTGGTTACTCAACACTCCAGCCGCTAATGCTTTTACCAATGCCAAGTAAAGGATGTCTTCAACCGTTCACAACAACTTCTTACTTAGTAAGTCTCAACAGTACAGTATACAGTACACCCTTGCAGTGAGTGTAATGTCAATAAGTAAGGATTAGGAATCTAACTTACCATCGCCCGCCACTGCTGCTGTTTTACCGCCTGCAGCTTCCCCTGCAACTGCCGCATCCTCTCCTCCATCACCAGCCGCATCGCCTTTGCCACTGGCCCCGGCACTGGTGGTCAGTAGTGCACCTAGGAAAAACATTGCACATTTTTTAGGGGTCATATGCACCTCCCCCTATTTTTCAGTAGCAAGATTGAAAAATTAGATAATGGTAATACATACATATACAACATACATCACTAGTACAAATCAGGTAGTAGTAGAGTAGACACTAGTAGTTATATGGTCCCTACGGTCATTCTAGTCTTTGCTTAGTTAGCCCAAGCCATGCAACAATTTTACCTTTGTGTCTTTTGTTTTTGCCCACGTTACCTCTCAGCTTGTTGTATAAGACGCCTATGAGCCCACATGAACTCATACTGCTACGGTCTAAGCGCTGCGTACAAGGTCAAACAAAAGAAGTCACTTTGTTTTGGAGTTCTGGTGTTAGTCCATATTGCTTATCCATAAAAATGCTACACTTTTTGGCACGACTGAGAAATGCTTGCAAAATACTAACGCGCATCATTTTTCTCATAACAGACGGAAGACTCCCTTTTAAGAACCAGAGCTTTGCAGAGCTTATGATGTAACCAGTACTAGATTCTTCTAAGGTGAGGGGTCCCCAGAATTCGCACAGGTCTTCATTTATAATTTTATATAAACTATATTCCTACCAAGGGGATAGTGGTGCTTCCACCACTGTTCAGTTATTATCATGATTTCACATTTGTTTCCCTTCGTTCTATGGACTTGTAGTTGTTGTAAGTGTAACTAAGTGTAACAATGTTTATTGTTTTAATCTCATGCATTTTGCTGTTGGTGCTGCCTTATAGAACAACGTACAGAGCTTGTCAGTTGCAAATAACATTTTTGAACTTACATAGACTCAGTTGTATTTGGTGTGGATGGACTTACACGAGTGAACGAGCAAAAGTAAGGGTGTGCATGTGCATTGCTTCCACGACCGAGAGGTTGGAGTGTTATGTTCTGGGTTGTCTACTCATTGGGTATCTTGGGTGGGGGGTTTGGAGAGCTAATACTTATGAGACAGTACTATAACTAGTCGGGCAGGGGAATGTGGTGGGTTCTGATTGAGGTGTGAGGAAGGTCTATCCTCCCATCACCAACATCCTATTTTCTTGTGCAAAGTTCTGTATGTGCAAAATCCCTACAACAGACGTAGTATGCCCTATCCTATCAAAATAGTAAAATCTGGTTAGGCATTTTGTTGATGGGAATTTTCAAAAAGCCTCAAGATTAATAAAGCCTCATTATTAAGAAGACCAGAAGGAGTACAAGAGGACATCCCAAAGGACTGGACTCAATGGCTAGAGCTACTGGTGAATCTGAGTTTTATTTAAAACCTTTTAAGCAAAGAGTGGCTAACTGGGCAAGCTTAGCTACAGACAGACTAGACAACAAGAATTTAGAAATAGATTGTCTAGATTGAAGGATAATTGTCGTAAAAAATAGTATTAGGGAACGGAAACAATAGTTTGAAAGAAAAGGGTGCAGTAAAAGTTAGTGAATAAGAATTATTAATATTAAAAACAGGAAGACTTACTGGGGCCAGCAGAAGAGCCTTGGTCCTGGTCCTCCTGTCCCCGGTGTTCATCTGCTTCCGCCGACTCTGACCCCGTCTTCTTGCCCCTGGGTGCTGATCATGAAAGATATAAGAAAGAAAGAGACAAACATTGATGATTGGTTTGAAACAAATAAAATATTTTTAGAAGACGGTCAAGAAAACATTTATGTAAACAACAATTGCAATAAAATTGACCTATCTAATCTGGTTGACAAGTAGTATAATGGGATTTGCGGACCGACTAGTTATTATTTATCAACACTAATCCAGTGTTCCATTCTGATTCCAGAATACTAACTAAGCCTAAGAAGTACGTACCACATGACCTAGCCCACCTATTCCAGGCATGCCAATTGTACATTAAGTAAGCATTTCCACTTCTTTTTGTCCTCAAAAATGCATAAATGGAGGACACATTCCTACATTTTTGCATACACCAAACTGTTGGTTGGTGATGCTGATGTTCTGCTAGTGCTAAGCCTATTACCACACAGTGAACGAACTACAAAAGGTTCTACTAAGCACTGGGGTAAGCACTAGCAGCACGCGACTTAACAGAAGGGGCGTCACGCAGACCACTAAAAAATTACAACCTCATATTAATAAGTAACTAAACCTAAGTATCAATCCACCCCTATCTCTTAGTGACAGGACAAAGGAAGGACTAGAGTCAATCTAGCATTACCTAACTTAAGTTCTCTAGAATAAACTCTTACATAATCACGCAAATCAAGCGCAAACGCAAAGTTGTAAATAAGTAAGATTAGTAGCGCAGAGCACCTGTGTTATAACAACAATCACAGAAGACTTTTAAACGTAATTTACCTGTAATGTAAGCAGCAGCTTTCTAGCTGGTCGGAAAAAAAATATATTCGCAATATATAACACAGAGCAGAAGATTGAGAAGCACAGACACAAAGTAGTAATAATTAAATAGATACTCACCAAGACCCGGGACCTCCACTCCTAGCACGTCCAGCAGATCCTGCTCCCGGTCTAGGATATCGGACTACCGGTGCGTCAACTAGTTCTGGGTGCGCCAGACACCAGAGCAGCAAAACACTGCCCGGCGCACCTTTCCCCACTGCTGCCGACCCTCCCGGAGCCCGTACCCAGACCCAGGCCTACCGCCTGCTGCCAGGGTTAAGGGGAGGTGGCGCTGCACAAAAAAAACAGTGTGGCCAACTCAGCCTCCTCAAATAAGGCCCCTGCCTGCACCCCTTGTGGGTGCTGCCTTCCACAAGGCGGTTGCGGCTCTGGCTGCGAGGAGCCCTGTGGCCCTTTGCCATGGTTCTCGGGTAGGTGGGGGCGGAAAAGAAAAGGTAAAAATTAAAAAAGTAAGTAAAAGAAATGGAAAAAGAAGGTAATGGAAAAAGAGTGAAAAAGTAGTTAAAAAACACACCAAAAGAAGACAAAAACAAAAAATATAGAATCAGAAAAATAGAGAGATAGATAATAAATAAAAAAGATCAAAAAGAAGTTTCCAGAAACAAAGGCAGAGGTCCGCCTATCCTGAGATCTCTCATCAAACCACATCACTCCAACAGACAGCTTAGATCAGACTCCCTCTCCCTGGCCAGCGTCCCCAGAATATGAAAGGCCCGCTCAGGGGGGCGACTGTTCTCATATAATGCTTCAAAGCTGCGGAATTCCCCCCCACTCCCGATCCGAAGAGAAACCAACCTATTGGCCTTCCGTAGGCGATTAAAAACTTGGCTCTTCCCATAAAACTCTCCCCACAACTTCTCCCCTCTGATTGCTGCAGGTTGATTGTCAGCGCTGGGACGCCCCAGGGTAGCTATGCGCATTACAGATCTGAAATCAAATCAAAATCAAATCAAAGATGGACGAAGGATTGAAAAGCAGGCCCCAGAACCATAGCAATAGATTGAAAAACAAGATGGCCGCGCCCATTGGGAACGCATGGGCAAGCTTGCGCGATATTTTTCCCCCGAGCACGCAGAAAGCGTTGCGAACACGTAATACACGTTCCCTAACAGGAAGTACTTATCGAGAACGGACGCAAGCATGCATTGCGTGACCCGGAACAGGTAATAGCATCGTGAGTGGGCTGGACAAATGAAAACAAGATGGCCGCGTCCATCAGCGACCACATGGGCAAGTTGGTGACACATTTCCAACGCGATCATGCAAAAAACATTGCGAACAGCCTGGACAAGCACTTACGCGTCTTCGCCATATTTCCACCTGCTAGCTGAGATTTTTGGCATTCTCGCGAAGGTTTGTGTAACACGATTATGCAAATTATGCCCACCCCTAGTGTTGACCATGAAGGAAGGCTTTGAAACATTTTCAACATTCCTTCCATCATCTTCCTGGCCAAGGCATGGTGTCTTGCACTCTCTTCCCTATAGACCCATATTTGGTCATGGTGCATCCTTGACATATTTTGGCAAGATTTCACAATACTGTGCAAGACACGGGTCTGCCTGTCATTTATCTGAGGGATTTCCTGTGGTTAGTCGAAAATGTCAGATAGAGTAGCCCATATTGCACAAATGTTCTACCTCACATCAGACTGTTGCAGGAAAAACATCTTCCTTCCACTGGCCAACATGAGCATCTGCCATCCCCCTCTACATGGGAGGCCCTCTGATATAACCATCAAGTCCATAAGCATGGGGAGAGGTGGCACGTTTTTGATTCTGATGAAGGCCCACAGACCCACCAGGGCTACCAAGGGCCGAAACATGGTGACCAACCACCAGGTGCAGCAGAACATAACACTTCCACCACAGCACCAACAACTCGCCGTTTTAATCTTGCTCCATCCTTGACAAACCAAAAGGGTTTTGATGACAATCTTAACTTCACACTTCACTACAATTTCTTGCTCATACCCATCACAACTGTCAAAAAACCAGACAGTCTACCTCCTTCAGGTAGAGGATAAGGAGATCACTTGGAGAACCGAGCACTCAAGTAAAAAAAAAAAACCAATGATGATACTACTCGAGTGAAGAAGCAAGATATACCACACCGTACGTTTAATGTGAATGAGAGCCTTCACCAAATGAGAACCCTAAAACCTGGTATTAACAGGACATGTGATTCCTTCCTCTTTGATTTTTTGAGCAGTTGTAATGAAACAAAAAAATACATATTTGAATACAAAGGATCATGTATATTATTTTATATGTATGTGTCATAAGAATACACTTTTGACACAGTTAGTGCTGTTAAGATAAGACAGTATAAGCTCTGGACATCTCTATCCTGGTGAACTTCTCCTTCACCTGCCTCCTCTCATCATGACACCTTTCTTTCTATCTGTGATGGTCTGGACATCCTTCCCCAATGCAATGACTGCATTAGACACCTGCTGCCATAGTGCTGCCTTCTGTGCTGAGGTATGAAGGGAGACCATGTAGTTTTTGTAGTTCTCCACTACAAATTTGACTATCATCTAGCTCTCCTTCTCTGTGAAGTTTTTCATCCTCCTTATACTTAACTTGCTGTTACTTGGCAAATCCAAGACATGGCAAGGCACAGAGCAGCCAGGTGACCTATGTATTTGGAAAAAACAGAGCCTTGGATGTGGGGTGCTTTTATGTGGTTTGAAGTGCAGGGCTTGCAGGTTGCATTAAGTGTCTGCAGGTGTATGTAATTTCACTTTCCCCGACCGAGTATGGAGCTTTCAGCCTGAGTGCAGAGGTTCTGCACCGAATGTGGACATTCTACCCTGAGTGCAGAACCTCCATAGGCATAAAGATACTACTTGTAACTCCTTTTGTGAATACTGAAAAGTAGTAAAGTTAGACTTTTGGTCAAAGTTAGACTTTTGGTCAAATGTTACCTTTGTGAAGTGGGCCCAAGTTGTCTTAGCATTCACCTTGAGTGTAAATCCGCACAGTGACCTGAACCAGACATAAACATGTTTTCTTTTTCTGTTTCTGCAATAATGTTGAAAATCAATAAAAAGAGTTTGAAAAGAAAGCAATCCTAGACATAGTGGTCACGCATACTAATGAGGTAGGTTGAATTGGAAACCACTATGATTCTATATTTTGTGAACTGACCTATTAGTACAAAGGTCGGTTTGCAAAATATAAATGCATTTGGTAAAAGTCAGTGTGATTTTACCAAATCCATTTTTTGTACATTATTGATAAGAAATTGTAAATTGTGAATTGTTAAAATAATCTTTGTATGTGAGGGCTTTGCTGCTTATAACTTCCCTATTGCCCTTTTGAGGAAGTAAATCTCCCAAATGCAAAACTATGGGGCCTATTAGTAACGCAGGACGCACCTGCGTCCCCCACCCCAGAGGAGGAGAGACCGTCTGCAGGGGTAGCGGCGGTCCCTCCGTGCTAATTAGGATGTGACCGTTTGAAGCAGCACACGCCGCAATGTTAAAAAAATGCATGTTTACCTTTGCATGCACGAAGCCGCAGGCACCGCGTGGTGCCTGCCGCTTCGTCCACGCAAAGGAAGGGGGGTACCATAGGTACCCCCCATGTGCACCCCCCACACCCTCTTCACCCCTGGGGGCCCGCAACGGGCCCCCGAAGACAACACCGTATGCCTTTCCACAACGGAAATGCAGCCGTGGAAAGGAAAAAGGACCGCCGCTATCCTAATATGGCTGGTGGTGTCTGATAGACACCCCCAGCCAGGTTAGAGCTTTTCCGCCGCGGTCACCTTCCGACCGCGGCGGAGAAGCGGCGGTCGGAAAATAGATCCCCCAGACATCCTAATCTGGCGAGGGGTCTTTTTCCAGTCCGCAGCGGATAATCCGCATTCTCCGGGCCGGCGGTGGCTTCCGCCGGCCTGGAGGATACGGATTATCCGCAATCATAATCGGCCCCTATGTGTACTTCATACAACTTTGCCAGTAGAATTAAAACATCACCTACCACTACTAATAAGTATCAAAGCCAATAGGGCTGGCGATTTTGTGAGCCAGTGTTTGTGTGTGAAGTTATGTGAATGGTTCAGTGAGTGAATGTGATAATGACTAAATGGTTACCCTCATGTGATAAGAAGTGTTATACAAATCTACTGATTCATTGATGGAAAGTTTGGAAGGATGAGGGAGTGTGTATGTGGATTAAACCATGATTGAGAGTGCTAGGTTAATTAATTGGTGAGTGTGTGGTTAAATGGTTGTATAAGTGAGTGTATGGATGGATGTAGTCAGATTGCTCCAATCTAACATTTTTAGAAGTCAGTAGTAATGATACTGCCATAAAATGCTAAGATTTACCAATTTTGTGAGAGTGCAAACATTGGAAGTGGACATTATTGCATCAAGGAAGTACAACATATATGAACACCATAATGCCAAAAGTGTATTAAATTTACCAGGAAATACCACTATTTTGCCTTAGAGTATGTTTAGATTTGCATAGCTTCTCAGTAATCTTAATGCATGTTCAGATTTCACATTACTAAGTAAACATTAATGAATGTTAGTTAACATATGCACCATTACACACTAATCTTCAGTGCATGTGCACCATCACTGAGGAATAATCATTGGGTGCTGTGGCGAGATTAGTTCTATCACTTCTTAATTCTTAGTGCTTTGGTAATTTATTTTATGTTTGAAAGCTTTATTGAAAGAAATAATATAAAACTACAATATGAGATCAGCAGATAAATAAATGCAGAGCAAAACATGTCGAAACCCCCCCAAAAAATCTACTGATGACAATAAAATCAAGCATTTTCTAAATTTTTAAGGGGAAAGGAAGGGGAAGGGAAAGGAGGGAATAGAATCTATGTTATAACAAAATTATGCTTATATAAAAAATGAACAGCAGGCAAGACAATTGCACCATTATTGAGAAAAAATTACACAATATCTGAAAAGAAAAAAAACCTTATAAAGAAAACTGTGAACTATAGGAAAGAAAACAAGTGGGAGAGAGTAAAGATCCTTCAGGGAGGCTTAACTTTTTCTGAGGAGAGAAATGTGTACCCCTGATTGTCGGAGTGATCTAAAAATGTGGTAAGGGGCAACCAATAGAGACAGGAGGAGGCAAATGCAACATCGAGTCTATGGAATTGACATAATGAATTCCACCAACAACGTATGGAAACCTTGGTAAGAGACTTCCAATTAGAGGTGATATGTTGAAAAGCAAGAGCAAGCATTAGGTCAAAAAGACCAAGTGAGTGTGAAGGGAGATTCAAAGCGTCCGAGAGACTCCCCATAAACACAAGGGTAGGTGAATAAGAATCAGACAGTGTAAAGATGCGAGAAAGATAAGTCCAGACTTGCTTCCAGAATGCAGCTACAGGAGGGCAGAAAAAGAAGAGATGAAGAAGATCAGCATTGGGTGTATTACAGGTCCAACAGTTAGAGGTAGAGGAAGAGGTAAAACTAGAGAGAGAAAGAGGAGAAAGATAAAGTCTGTGATATAGAAAAAATAAAGATTGAGTAAGGGAAGCGGAACAAGAGGTTTTAAGAATTTTGGACCATAGTTTATCCCATAGAGGAACAGGCCATGAGTAGTCCAGATCTCTTTCTCATGAAATCTCCAATATAGTTATGGCACGTTCAAGGTTCGTGCAGAGAAAAATCGATAAATAAGAGAAGCTTTAGGAAGGGTAGCAAGTATTGTTAGGAGAGGAGAAGAAGGGGAAGGTGAAGTTGAATAAGGAAGAGAATAATAACAATCAAGAATCATTTCCATAAGAATATGATATTTCTGAGAAAAAGAATGAGGGCAGTGAAAAACGTGTTTGAAATTGGGGAAAGGAGCAAGGTGAGGTACCATCGAAGCGTTGATTGACCCAAACCAAATCATATCCCTTGATCTCCAAGAGGTCCAAGCAATAGGTCTGTTATTGAACAAGATTAGAGAATTATACCAAATGGGTGAAAGCAAGAAAGACTCACGAGAAATAGACAATGGGGAGAGCAAAGGTTTCAGGAGAGAAGAGGTGTGTTTAAACAAAGGGGGAATTGTATGTTATGTTACATTTTCTTGTATAGCGCGGCGGCTGCCCCAGCGAAGGGGCGTCCCGGCGCTGGACTAGACAGGAGAAGGCACAACATACAGATAGGCTAACAGGTCAACTTAGCAGAACAGGTGGGTTTTCAGTGCCTTTCTAAAGGCCAGAAGATCATTTATATTTCGGATCCACAGAGGTAGTGCGTTCCATAGTTTGGCAGCCATGTATTGAAAGGAACGTCCTCCAATGCGGGCGAGTCTGACACGAGGAATCGTGACTCGATTTTTTCCTTCTGATCTAAGGGCTCTATTGGGAGTATACTGTGTTATCAAATGGCATAGCATGGGGGGAGAAGATTTTTTCAGAATCTTAAAGGCCAGACACAAGGCCTTGAAGCTAATTCTCTTTTCCACTGGTAACCAGTGCAGTTTCACCAGGGTCTTGGTTACAGACTCGAACCTGGGAAGTCCTGTAATGGCCCGTGCTGCTGCATTTTGAACATGCTGTAGACGTTTTTTTTCTGCTTGATTGGCTCCCAAAAGTAGGGAGTTAGCATAGTCTAATCGGGAGAGGATAGTGGCTTGGATAATTACCTGACGTGTGGAGGGGTCAAAGAATTTTAATATTGGTCGTAAGTTACGTAGGATACCAAAGCTTGTGGCAGCTACTTTTTTTGTGTGGTCAACAAAACTCAAGGTTGAGTCGAACCACACCCCCAAGTTTTTTACCTCTGCTTTGGGGTTGGGGGGGGCCAAGAATATCGGGCCACCAATCTTTCCCCCATGCTTCGGCCTTTTTTCCTACAATTAACACCTCCGTTTTGTCAGCGTTAAGTTGTAAATAATTGGCCGTCAGCCAAGTCAAGTCAAGTCAGAGAATTTATATAGCGCACTACATACCCAGAGGGTAAGGCCATGCTTGAAAATCAGAGCTCCAACTTCGTTGTCATCACTCAATGTTACCACCAACTGAGTATCGTCGGCGTATGAGACGATGGATAGGTCCCACTCCTTGGCGACCTCAGTTAGTGGTTGAACATATAAATTAAAGAGTGTCGGGCTAAGCGCTGAGCCCTGAGGTACTCCTTGCATTATGTTGCATTTTTTTTAGACAAATGGAGGGGTAGCTACCTGAAAGGATCTGTCCGAAAGAAAAGCTTTAAACCAGGCCAGAGCTGCATTCTTCACCCCTGCTGCCTCCAGTCTGTACAGAAGCACCTCATGGGAGACCGTATCAAAAGCAGCGCTGAGGTCGAGCAGAATCAGCGCTGCCGTTTGACCGGAGTCTCCGATGGATCTGAGATGTTCTGCAACACTAAGAAGTGCGGTCTCCGTGCTGTGATCTGCACGGAAACCATGCTGGGAGGCGTCCAAGATGTTATTGGTATAGAGGTGTGCCGTAAGAATAGTATTTACGTGGGACTCAGTGATCTTAGCAGGCCATGGTAGCAACGATATAGGTCTGTAATTTTCCGGCTTCGTTGGATCTAATTTGGGTTTTTTGATTATGGGATTTACCCATGCCTGCTTCCATTTCCTGGGAATTTCTGATGTGGTTAATGATGTATTGATTATGTCTCTTAGTGGTTCCAGTACTATGGCATCTGCTTTCCTGAATTGCTCAGGTTTTAAGGAGGAGATTTGGTAGTAAAACTAGATACGTCTTGAAATGAAAAAGGTAATAATAAAGAATGTTCAATGTGAAGCCAGAGGGGGGAAAAAGGAGACTGCTCTGCTGACAAGCATCTAGAAGCCTGAGTAAAGAAAAGAACTTGTGGTATAAACGGAAATCAGGAAAATTGACACCCTCATTCGATTTGACCTTGCGAAGAGCTAACAAATAAATCTGAGCTTTTTTATGTTTCCAAAGAAACTTAGATAAAACTGAATCAATATGAGTAACATAAAAAGCAGGAATATGAACTTGAAGCACAGAGAGCATATAAATAAGAATAGGGGCAATCATCATTTTAATAAAGTCAAGACAATCCTTCCAAGAAAGAAATAGGGGATTCCAAGAAGAAAATAGATGTTCTATCCGAGAAATAACTGTAGACATATTTAATTTAATAGAGGATGAAATAGAATTAGAGAACAAGACACCAAAATATTTAATTTTAGTACTATTCCATGCAAAACCAGTGGAAGACAACATTTGGTTAAAGGGAGAATTTCTGTTTTATCAGAGTTGATTTTATATCCTGAGACAATAGAAAATGCTTCGAATTCGGCCAATAAAGAAGGGACAGATTTTTCCGGATCAGAAATAACTAAAAGAATGTCGTCAGCATATCCTGAAAGTTTTAAGTGATCATCCCCATACGGAAAGCCAGAAATGGAAGAATTATTACGGATAGAAGAGAGAAAGGGCTCAAGGGCTAACACAAAAAAAAGAGGGGAGAGGGGACAACCCTGACGAACTCCACGTTGAAGGGTAAAGGAAGAGGAAAGCTGACCATTAACAAGAACTAAGGCTTTGGGCATAGAGTATAACAAAGATATAAAGGAAATAAATTTAAGACCAAAACCGTGCCATTTTAGGGAGGCAAATAAAAAGGACCAATCAACTCTGTTGAAAGCCTACTCAGCGTCTACAGAGATAGCAGCTAAAGGAATAGAAAGAGAGGAAGCTTTATTAAGGACATTTAAAAAGAGTTTAGAATTATCAGAAGTAAGACAAAACCGCATTGCTCTTTTCCAATGAGGTGAGGCATGAAAGGATCCAAGAGTAATGCGAGCAACTTAGCAAAAAGTTTATAGTCAACAGTGACTAACGAAATTGGGTGATAGTTTTTACAAAACTTTGGGTCCCGACCTTCCTTAGGAAGAAGACAAATAGTAGCGTCTTGAAAGGAACCTTCGGCTATACCAGAAGAACAAAATGATTGGAAAAGAGAAAGAAGTTTAGGCAACAGAAGGTTAGAAAAATGTAGGTAAAACTCAACCGGAAAGACATCAGGACCTGGGGTTTTACCTTTGGTAAGAGAGGACATAGCAGTGGAAAGTTCATGTAAAGAAAGATCAACTTCGATATCTGAGAAATTAAGTGGAGGAGCAGAAGGTTTGGGTAATTTATCCAAGTAAGACCGAAGAAGGGAAGAGGTAGGTGGAGCTTCCGGAGTATATACGTTTTTATAAAATGATTGGAATTGGTTGAGGATGTCCTTATCTGTATGAAGTAGAACGTTGGTAGGGGAATAGATGGATTCGATAAAGGTACGCTCTTTGCGAGATTTACGATAATTGGCCAAGAGCTTGCCTGATTTATTACGGCCGCCATAATACAGTGCACTGCTGCGAAGGAGAAAAGAGGAAGCAGAGTCAGTAGTGTGTTTATTGAAGGCGATCTTGGCACGGAGAAGTTCAGGTGACATGCGATTGGTAGAGGAAGTATAGAACTGATGTTCCAAAAGTTTAATATGGGCCAAAGCAACTTTACGTTTCTGAATAAATTGTTTCTTTTTCTTAGATACAAAATCAATGATGAACCGCGCGCCGTAGCTTTAAAAGAGTCCCAAAGGACATGAGGAGAGATATGAGGAGCAGAGTTGAGATGAAAAAATTAATTAGTAAAGGAAAGGAAAGAAGAAGAAAAATTAGGATCTGCAAGTAGTGAACAATTAAAACGCCAACGAGAGGTTTTAGGAAAAGGAGGAAGTAAGTCAAAGTCTGTAAGAATAGGAGCATGATCTGAAATTACAATAGGCTCAATAGAGGAAGACAGTAAGTTTTGAGATAGGGATGTAGAGAGAAAGATATAATCTAAGCAAGAAAAAGAGGCATGAGGAGGAGAGAAAAAGGAAAAGTCTAAGGTGTCTGGATGGGTGAGTCTCCAAGAATCAGAGAGATGTGCTTGGGAAATAGTATCCAAAAATTGTTTATGAGGTTTGTGGGGTATAAAGCGGACTGAGGATTTACGATCCAAAAAAGGATCAACTATCTGATTGCAATCGCCTCCTAAAAGAAAAAAAGTCATCTTTATGTTGGATACATTTGCTGGTGATTAATGGCCAAAAAGAAGGATCATGGTGAATAGGACCATAAACATTAAACACAGTAATAGGAAGTTCATTAATAAGCAACTTAACTAGAATCCATCGGCCTGCAACATCTTTTTCTTCTAATAGGATTTTACATTTTAACTTTTTATGAATTAAGAAAGCAACACCATTTTTACGTTGACCGAAGGAGAAAATAAAACAGAACCAACCCAATTCCTTTACAATTTTAAAGATTCAAGGTCAGAACGATGGGTTTCTTGTAGAAGAACAATATCGGGGTTATAAGAAGAAAGATGAGAGAGTACTCTCTGCCGCTTAATAGGATTGCTAAAACCTTTCACATTCCAGGAAACAACTCTGAATGTATAAACAGAATAAGCATAATAACTCCAAAAAGTGCAATAGAACAATCAAAAATGAACAAGGTGAAACTTGAAATAAGGAAAAGGAAGAATAAGGAAAAAAGAGTACGAGGGAGCGTAAGGGCAGGATAGGATGGGAAAAAGGAAATAGAATTAGAAAAGAAGTCTATTCTATCTATCTAGGGATAGATAGATGAAACAGTACAAATCCAGAAGGATGACTGCAAAAAACATACCTGAAAGGGAGATACACAGGGAAGGTGGGGAAATGGCGACACTTAACAAGATGGACCAGCCGAGGAGTAGGGACACAACCACATCGGGACGTCATAGAGCCACAAAAAGAAGAACACAATGAGGGAGGAACTAGGAGTATAGATCTGTTGGAGGGAAGAGAAATAATTAGAACAAAATTAGGACAATAAAGTATAACACGAAAATTACAACTACTACTACTACTACAAGGTGATAGACACTAACAAATAGAACATCAGACAATAAATGTAGACATAATAATCGCAAAGGAAGCATGTAAAGAAGAACAACAAAGCACCTCAGAGAGAGAACCTGATAATCAATACAAAACATCAAAAAGCAACCGAAAACTGTTCAGCTATTAGAGGAAGAGGAGGTCTCCATGCCACTGTTGGTTTGTAGAAGAATTACGTTTCGAAGTTCTCCAGGATCTTGAAAAGTCCAAGTCTTATTTTTATAGGTGACTTTAAAAATGCAAGGGTGGAACAGACCATAACGCTCCCCAAGGGAGCGCAAAGAAGGGCGAAGAGAGAGAAATTATTTCCTTCTTGAGGCGGTAGCATTAGATACATCTTGAGCAAGGAATACACGTTGACCCAACCAGGAAACTTGACGTTTGGCTCTAGCTGCAGAGAGGACCAAAAGGAGATCAGTAAATTTTAAAAAAAGTATGATAACTCCACGTGGTTGGTAGAGGCAGCAGTGCGCGGACCCGGTCTTTGAGCTCTTTGGATGGTGGCATGTCTAAGAGCTTCGGAAGGAAGGAGGTGAAGAATGTCACCGGGTCATCCCCTTCAAGGGATTCCGGCAGGCCATAAATACAAATGTTGTTCCGTCTGTTCCTATTTTCCAAATCCTCCGTATGCTGTTGGAGGGAGAGAACAGACTTTTCCAGAGAGGAAATATGCTGTGAATTGGATTGTATTTCAGGAACTTGCTGCTCAACTGAAGTGATCCGGGCATCCATGACTGACCACCTTTCCTTTAAGAGTTGCATGTCCTTATTTGTTTCCTCAATAAATGGACGCAATGCGCGTATTTCTTCCAGAATCAACTCCATGGAGGAGGAGGATGATGACTTGTCAGGGGAGGAAGGATCATGCTTTAGGCATTTGGAAGAAGATGAAGGAGGCGAAGATTTATTTGAGGTAGCCTGCGCAACAGAAGAACGATGAGGAGCCGAGCCAGCCATTATTGGATCCAAGATGGGAGCACACAAGTCTGTAGAGGAAGATGCTGAAACACTCGTGGAGGGAACAAAAATAAATTTTGGTGTGCGAAGTTTGACCATGTGAATAAAATAGGAATATGAAATATGAACAAAATGTATCTGAAAATCGTGTATTAGAAGCACCTGTTATTCAACAAGGATAAAAGTGCAGCAAAAATAAGCAGTGAGACAATACAATATCTCGAGCCAAAGGAAAGCACAATGAGGTCAAAGGTGTCCAATTGATAACATAAGAGTGCTGTGAGGAAATATTCAGCTTGTGAAAAATGCCAACAGTCATGAAGTATAAATGTCAGTAGGAGAGCCTTGACGAAGAAACATTTCTTTGAAAAGTAGGTATAGGCAAAAATTACAAGCTGAGCGCAGAAAGAATGACTGTAGCAACTAGCCACATGAGAAAAAAAAAATCAGGAAAGGCAGGAGTAATGCAGCTGGAGAGAAAGATCCACCGTCAGCAGCAACTGCAGAGTGAAACAGTGACAGGAAGGCAGTATAAATCAACAGGTACAGAGCGTGAAGTGCCAAATTGAAAACAGAAAAAATGTTCATGCAGGAATATTCAAATGCGCCAACATGTGAGATAAATGGGGAGGACTGCGAAGCATACCAGCAGGAAGCTCGGCTGAAGAAGCATTCCGTGGAAAAGCAGGGATTTGAGGTCAACGAAGTGCAGGAGTGAAGATAACTTCATGAGACAGAATGAGGAAATATAGCGAGGTCCATATGCAGATAATAATGTGACAACAGGTCTACAGAGGTGGCAGACTGTCACTAAAATACTGCCAAAACAATGAAGTCTCCATGCTCACCAGCGTTGTTCATACTCTTGAGGTGCGGTGAGAGACAGCAGCGTGTGACGGGAGAAGGGCGCATAAAATGGTGGCGACCCGCTCCGCTGTGAGGAAACGGGTCACGGCCGCAGAACAGCGCCAACAAGAAGGAGAAACTCGAAAAATGCCTCCTCGGGAACCGCTCACATTCCGTTGGCCCTTACAATGTCCCAAGTCGACAGTGAAGGGCAGGAACCGGACCAAATATCGAAAGTCCGTCCCGATGCTGCGGAGACCCCACGCTAGGCGGCCATCTTCGTCGGCGCCGTAGCCACGCCCCGTGCCTTGGTAATTTTAGCATACACATTTTACAGTCCTGAGCATGTTATCCAAATGTCAGAGGCCTGCTGCATTAGCGTCCTCTAAATGGGAAGCAAACAGTCTGCAGCAGACCACAACAGGTGCTGAGACAGGATCCCATCTGGGGGAGTGTGTAACCCTGCAGTGTTTTAGCCTCTTCAGAGGGGTTAGGCTCTTGCACTGCTTCAACAAAGAACAAGGCAGTGCTGCACAATCCGAGACCTCAGTGATTGTCTTAACATCTGCCAATGACTATTGCAGAGAATGATTCTGTTTGTGGCCATCGATGACTGGTAATGTCCCCTATCCATCGTTTCATGTTTAATGTAATGATTTTGCAGGCATGTAAAATATATCCAACATAAACATATTTAATCTTTCACAAGATCTTTAATGCATCATCATTACATTCTAGAGGATGAGATCCACCGGGGATATTACTTTTATTCAATCTTTATTTTGACCATTTGGTCATAAAAGATACACATACAATAAAATCACATGAATCTGTCACAGTTATTAAAACATCAATGCATGATATTAAAATAAAAACCAGACATTACAAGTAATTGTTAAAAAGTGAGCAATTCTACAATCTACCCAGCATTTTTTAAAAGACGACTGCGCGTATGCCAGACATTCGTAAAGAATTTGGAAAGTGCAAAAACAGTTGGGCCGGAAACATCGCTTTTTAAAATCCTGTACATCGGTACATATTCCCTGCCACCCAAATTCTTGATCAATGGCAGCAGCCAGTACTTTCTAGCTGTCTTGTATGCTGGGCAGAAGAAAATCACATGCAAGTCATTTTCCTCCTTGTCAACGCAAAGAGGACAGAACTTGGTAGAAGGGATTTGTGCCCAGGTGCTAGTGAAGGACCGTAAAGGCAGAGTGCCGTAGCTCCACTGGAGAAATAACTTTCTGGTAAGTATGGGGTAAACGGGATCAAGAGCTTTCTCAAATGTATAAAGATCCTTGGTTTGCAGGAATAAGGAGGAAAGGGACCCCTCTGTCTGGGTAGCTATAACCCTTGCCCTTTTATGTTCGTGGTACAGCTTCGCCAGTGCTCTCTTAGGGATTCTTGGTGCTGTATTAGCTGGTTCGGTCCACAATTCGGGGAGCCCCAAATCTGTGCAAACTGACTGGATATTTTGGAATACTGAGCGCCTTGGGGTGTTTTAGTAGTTCGACCAGTTCCGCCCTGTAATCGGCGAGATCGTCACCGCTCCATAGCCTGCGCCAGAAGGCAATGGGTCTTAGGCTTATCTCGTCGGCAAGTGGCCGGAGCCCTAAATCAAGCCTCAAAGGGAGAAGCGGGGTGCTAGAGGGGAGTGCGGTAATTTGTCTTAGGAACCTATTTTCTGTGCAAGACAAATTCCGACATGGAATGTGGCCCCACAATTCAGCCCCGTACAAGATCGCCCCCCTTGCCTGTGCCTTATATATCTGAATTAGGGCCCCCAATGGGCGATAGGTCGAACCGGTCATCATCCGGGAAATGCCCCCGGTGATTTGTACTAGTTTAAGGTTAGCCCTAGTTTGATGGGTCTCCCAGGTCATGTTTTCGTTGAGCGTCACGCCGAGATATTCGAACGTGGCAACTGTTTGGGGCGTCGGGCGCTGTTTGGGGCTTGGGTTCAACACCATATATTTGGTCTTTGTGGCATTGATTTCGAGCCCTCTATCCTGACAGAAGGCCACAAAGGCATCAAGTATATTTTGAATGCCCATGGGTGTCTTGGATACCAACAGCGAGTCGTCCGCAAACATTATTGCGGGCACACTGTTGCCATTCAGTTTAGGGGCATCTGTATAGTCGGTGGCATTTAGGTGAGCGATTATCCCGTTGACGAAGAGGCAGAACAGGGTCGGCGCCAGCACACAACCCTGTCTTACCCCTCTGCCCACGGGAAATCTATCAGTCAGCTCCCCCGATCTCCCACACCTCACCTGGGCATAATTATTATGATGCAGCCTCTGCAGGGTCAATAAAATATCTGGTGGAACGCCCATCCCTGCTAAAATAACCCAGAGTTTTCCCCTGGGCACGAGGTCGAAGGCGGCTCTTAAGTCCACGAAAATCGTGTACAGACTACCGCCCTCGAACCTCACTGTCCTCCAATAGATCAAGTTCAGTCTAAAGACCTGGTCCACAGTCGATACCCCTTTCCTAAAGCCTGCCTGATATGGACTGAGGGCGCCCACCTCCTCAATCCATTCCTGAAGCCTGTTCAGGAGAACCCTGCCGAACAGCTTCTGTGCTACATCTATCAGGCTAATCGGTCTGTAGTTGGCTGGGAGCAGGGGGGAACCTTTTTTGAAAATCGGGACCACCTTAGCCCCCAGCCAAGTACTGGGGATTTCCATCCCACCGAGGACACCATTGAAGAGAGCTGCGAGGTAGGGCACCCAGACGGTGGTCTCCTGCTTATACAGATCTCCCGGTAGCCCGTCCAGGCCAGGCGCCTTCCCCGAAGCCAGGCCTGAGATAGCAGCCGTAACCTCACTCAGTGTTATTTGATCCGCCTGCAAGCCCTGTCTCACTGGTTCAATTAGCACAGGGGGTTCTCCGGACTCAGCGCTATATAGCGACTGGAAGTGGGCCTGCCACACTCCAGGAGCCATATTAGGCACCACTGCCGAATGTAGACTCCCTGATCCCCCATTCACCATTCTCCAGAACAGGCATTGGTCTTGTACTGCTAGGGCCTTTGTAAGCTCTTCCCACTGGTTTTCCTCCCATTCTATTTTGGCCTGTGCGAGAAGCTTCTTATAGGCTTGTCTGCATAGCTTGAGACGTTCCCCTCCTTTGCCCTCCTTAATTACTCCAAGGAGTTCTGTTTTGGCCCGCCTGCAGGCTATGTTATACCATTGTGTTTTGCCTCGGGGCCTCACTTTTGGTTTTTGCACTTTGCGTGTAAAATGGGGTGCCGCCACTTTTATAAGTTCTTTATGGGCATCAAACAATTTACTCCTTATATCTGTTTTGTTTGCCACACTATCAAGGTCCCCGACAGTTTCCAGGATGGGGGTAATCTCTGCATACAGCAGTGGGAGTTTGTCCTTATTTGTGACCATATGCTCCCACCTAATTCTCCTCCTGCTGTTGTCTATAAGGAGTGTGGGATAGTTCCCTGCCTCATGGGTCGCTAGGCCCTGGGGTGCTGGGTGGACGAGGTCTAGCTCGAGAGCATTATGGTCACTGTCCATCCTATCAGTTACCCTAAAATCCTGTACTGTTGACCACCTCGCTAGTTGTACCAGAATATAGTCCAAATGTGACTCCCTTCCCTGGCGATTATAAGTAATTTTGCCTGGTGTGTCGGAGTTAGTTCGCCCATTACACGCTCTAAGTCCATACCTTAACGTGAGGGCAGTAATTTGCAACGCTAGTGGGGTCCAAGCTTTCGGAGATGGCACATCAACCCCAGGTACTGCCCACCTATCTTCTTCTTCTGATAGGAACCCTTCCTGGAGGCCAGGGAGTGGCTCAAAGTGAGAGTTAAAATCTCCACCCACCACATAGTATGAATCAGTCGACAGTTCCAATAAAAAGTTCGAAAGTTCATTAAAAGTCGGTGATTCTTTTGCCCTTCCCATTGGCCTAGAATAAAGATTGATCAGCAGGAGGTTGACTTTGTTTGGCCATGTTAGAGAGACCACAAGAATGTCATCAGAGCTGCATGGGAGCCGTGTTGCCACACAGCCCAGGTGAACAGCAATCCATGTCGCAAGACCCCCTGATGGTCGGCCTTTGCCTTCCCACCTAGCTGGAATAGAAAAAGATGCGTAGCCTTGATGCTCATAGTCCTCTCTGGCCCAGGTTTCCTGGAACATACATATGTCACCAGTTTCTATGTACTTTCCCCAGGCCGGCTCTTGCAATTTATTTGCTAGTCCCGCGATGTTCCAAGAGATTATCCTCAAATGTTCGGAGGTGGAAGATGTCATAGCATGAGGGATGTGGGAGGTAAGTCCATAGTCCATTTGTGTTGTGGAGCCTGCGGCTATGGCAGCAGAGGATACGTGTGGCTCCATAGGTCCCAGCTCCCCCTCGCCCTCAAGGGAGGGAGCCATAGTTAACCGCTCAGCAACATTTACTCCATCAGTGGCTAGGTATGAGGATTCAATTCGACCGTGTTCTGGGGCGAGTGTGTCATTCAGTGGGCCAGAGATAGCACCGGGGGACACATATCCATCCACCCCATCAGCTGCGATCTTAGAAACCATATCTTTGGTTGTATATTTTGTCACTAGTAAAGACAGTAGGGTGATTTACAAAAAAGGTAAGCAACCCAGTGTAGCTCCCCGCAGGGCTGCACTGCGTTGCATAACAGGGAAGGAGCAGGAGACATATGGTTCTCTCCTTCCCTTTCCCTTGTGTCACTGCTGATTTCAGCGGCTGTGTGCCGTGCACACACCTTGGCGCCATAGCGCTAGGGTGTGTGCATGAGTCTAGCATAGGTTTTGTACATGAAGGGTACCCTTTTTGTACAAAATACTATGCCTAGAACGATGGAAAGCTTTTTCTACTTTCTATGCATGCTGCACAGTGCAGCAGGCATGCAAAGTCGGTGAAGCACGGAGAAATGAAAGCATTTCTCCTGTTAGAGCATCCTTTGAAGGGGCATTAACCTTTGGCGCAAAACCATGTCTACAAATCTTTATAAATATGGTTTTGCCTCAGAAGGCATAGGTGGTTGCATAGGAATGCTTGTGTTCCACCCAAGTAACACCCTCACCGGCGCTGAGTAATGCAAAGCACATTGAGGGTGCTTTCCAGTGCAAAACAAGTTTTGCGCTGGAAAGTACATCCTAAAATACATTTCACGCTGGTTAGCGTCACATTTGTGATGCAAATCCAGTGCAAAATGTTGTAAATCTCCCCCTGGGCATCATGACAGGCATTTACAACATCAAATGGCTGTAATGTGGGCTGATCCAGAATGTGAATGACACTTTCAACAAGAAACAGCTGAGGGGACACCTCTCTGTGTGTATTATTGTGTATTGATTTAATATGATCTGACAGGCAGCTAAAGAAGCATCAGTCAAACCTAAAAGTGTACCTAGCCCTGAGTGGAATTTATGTATCTTGGATATTGTTATCCAGGGCAATTAAAAGCGCTGTCCTGATTTTTTGATTATGTTAATTATTTGCTCTCTTAAAATATCTCACAAACCACTGATTCCATGAAAACTTTACAGTTCATACAAATAAACCATGATCTGTATTTATTAAGGTTAAGCTTTTCCTTTAGTTATGATTGATAAACAACCTTACGCACACCTGTGCTTCCTCCTAACCTTGAGTGCACTCTGCCTTCCCACCTGTTTCTTCCTCACCCACACCGTAGAACCTGCCCGTCCCCCATTTGATCATGCCTGCTGCCTGCACTGCCTTAAATCAGTCCTTAAAACAGTCGCCTCATTACGAGTCAGAATTAGCAATATGTCAGCATGCTGCAGGCGCCTTCATCTACGCCACACTCTAGTATCTATCTATCAGAAGAGATTCTTAAATATCCATCAGGAAAACCACAAATCAATTCCACTACATAGCCACAAAGGCTGCAATCAAATTTATTAGATTTGAGGGATGATACTTATAACCAGAAAAAAAATAGCTTTTTTATCTCCTGTTCATTGTTTCCAGTGGTAGTGATGACTCAAATGTTCAGGAACAAGTTAATAAAGTTTGAAAAGCAGACTCATTGCCCAATACCAAATAAGCATTTACTGAATCTATCTTAAAAAATTCAAGCATACTTTTTAGAACCTAATGTATTCACAATAGCAGTCTTATAAGCTTTACAATAAATTTGCAAACATAAAATCAGAACTTTCATTGTGCAATTCCTTTTCAGTCATATAATTTAATTTTGTTGATGTGTTAGTTAATTTTAAATATGAATAGAGTGCATGCATACTCCCATAATGGGCCTCTTGGTGATCTAGGACAGTCTAAGAGCAAAGCAACTGAAAAGGCAGTTTTCAACCTTTTACAAAGACATGGAAAATGTTGAGGGGAACAGAGGAGGTCATTACATTGACGGCAAGACCGCCACCGACAGGCTGTCATGGTGTCTCACCGCCATCGGAAGGCCATTCCCTACCCCCCACATTGCAATGGCTGGCGGTTCCCACGAATCCGACAGGCTCCTTGAGCCCACTGGTGCAGCGGAGGGCCTCCCAATCCCTGCATTTGTGGCAGTGCCTACCATGCACTGCCTTAGGGATTAGCATGTCCCTCCTCGCCGGCCATTCCATGGCAGTTCACTCGCCATGAAAAGGCTGGCGGGGCTGGACAGTGGTGGTCCATAGCTGGCCCCCCTTCCTCCCTGGCACATTTCTTTGGGTGTTGGGGGGGACACCTATGGTGCTCCCCCCACATATCCCTGCACCATGTGGCAGGCACAGCATGGTGCCTGCCACATAGTACAGGGAAATGTAAAATGTGCCGTTTTTACATTGCACGGGTGCTACAGCCAGCGGCACCCGCCGCAATGTAAAATATGGCATTGCAACCGCTGTGGTCTTGGTCGAATTGTAATTGCCCTGTGGGACCACCATCTTGTAGGCGGGCGGTCCCTGTCCCCAATAATATGGCATTGTAATGACCCCCAGAAATCAAAGTGCCACTTGTACCTGGAATAATCGACTCAATTTAGGAATCTCAATTAGCTGGTCCATAGATCTCATGGCTTTATGAGGGACATTCTTCGTGCTTCATTGCAAGTAGGTTCGTTGAATGTGATAATTCTTGGTAATTTCAGGGTCTTTCTCTTTGTTAAATGCTGGCATGTTTGACCTGGCAAAATGTAACGAAGGGTGCAAACATTTCTTGTGCCTGGTAATCACTGGGTGCGATATACATTACACCACTTTGCATTCTATGCACAGGGTTGTGATCCCTGTGCAAAAGAGGGGAGACGATGTAGTTTAACAGCTAGAGCAGTCGACCTCAAAGCTGGGGAACCGGATTTGAGTCTTGGCAGGGACGCTCAACATCCTGTGATTCTGGGAAAATCACTTAATCTCCTGGTGCCTAACAAAATGAATGTGTCCATCTGTAACGCAATTGGTTCTTATGTAGGGCGCACTGATACCTTTGGGTTGAGTTTGCGCTATATAAACCCAAACATCAAACAAAAGTTTGCAGCAGGATTGCAATTTAACAGGCCACAGTGAATTAGGCCCTTAGGAATTTAGAATTTATTGCATACCAAGAGGTTTTAAAAGAGATGTGCTTGCCTCCCGGGAGCCAGGGGAGCTAATGCATGAATTTTGATACATGGTCAAAGTTATTCAACCAAAAGAGTATTCTGGACAAGTCAATGTGGTATAATGTAGCACTCTCTGTATCTTCTGGGCAGGTTACCTCAGACGACATGTTCCACAACAGAGGGAAGTGGGTTGAGTAAGCCACAAAATTTAAGGGGTAGAGGCTGCTAACAGTGTAATGCTAGTATTCGCTCCTTTGGAAGGAAGAGACAAGCCAATGGAGTGAGGTTCTGTAATTCTCGAGACTGACTCCATTTTATATTGTGCCACCATTTTGTGTTGCCCTCACGTAGGCCTGTGAAGGTAGCCTGGCGAACAAAGTGGCCTAGCCTTCTTAGTCCATGTATACATTAACTAAGGTTTCTTTTTGACTCTGAAATGAACTGTAAGAAACTGACCTCGCAAAGCCAATTTCCCTGATCGATCTTTGTCTGAGATTGCCAATCAATGTTCAGGACATCATTAACTTTTAGTTTCCTTGCACATGCCTTATCTTGTTCATCATCTGTTACTGTTTCTTTTTATGTTTCTTCCTTACATGGATTATGTTTTCAATTATAGGTTTGCCCGGCTTTTGGAGCTTGAATTTGGGACATTCTTAATGATTAACTTTTGGGTTGGGATACTGTACATGTAATCATGCCATGCCCTGCAGTGCCATCTAAATCAGATTAACCTTTGTGAACTATGTAATTATAATGTTTTGCCAATATCCTACTAAAACCCCAAAGGCTACTCACCTGCTGACCCTCCAGTCTTTCCATTTGTTTAGAAATGTATTTGGTACAACTCCCTTACATGCCTGGGGCAGGATAATGAGTATATAAAACGTGAAGTAAAACCATTCTAGCAGACTGCCTCATTCAGTTGCTAAGGCTTCTGTGTGACGTAGTCTCACTCATTTGAGGTTAATAAAAATGTACTTTTATATTCCAGCTTCTGTGTCAAGTTCTTCTTTGTGAGTTTAAAAGGACTAAGTATCAGTGGAACCCATGAGAAGTGGATTTTTGATTGCTACAGGAGCCATGTTACTACAAAGACATATATATTAGACCATAAATACATTAGTCACATACTGAGGCATGAACCCTGACCTCCACCACTGTTCGCAGCCAGGTTGCCTTTTATGCTTGACATAGAGGTGTGTTATCAGGGGTCAGTTCAGGATGGGCATCAGCGAGGCAGAGAAACAGAAAACATCTAACTATATTGCTGCCAGGTGTAGTCTTTTCTTATGCAATGTCAGGTGTCATCGAAAAAGATGTAATACTTATAATCAAGAAGACATATTTCGCTTCATTTGGTATATCAACAAGTAAATCATCTATGTACAAGTTTAATTGCATCATTGTTGCACCAACATGCCAATTTCGGTCAGATGGGGAGCACACTGGTTATTTTGTGCATGTTTCAGCTTTGTGGATCCAGCTTTTCTGGTCTATTTCAGAAATATATATCTGATACACTGCAGGGGACAATTTGTATGTGATGAAATATGGCCCTGTAAACCAAGAGCTGGAAAGAGGATGTAGTTATCAGAACAGTTGATCACATATATATCTCAGATATTCATCTCTCTAATGTCTGAATAAATTTCATTTCGGAGTTTTGTTTCCTCTTTCATCTGTTGGTCTACAGAATCTATAGCTGCTTGTACTTCTTCTAGTCTGTCAATCATTTCCTATATAAATGCTTCTGACTAAATCTCCCATTCTTTTAGAGCACCTAAATCTGCAGTTGATCTACCTTAGCATTGGTCTACCAAAAAGTGGATGATTGGGTCTTGTGTCTGTTTCTTTAGAGTACAGTATTTTCCTCAACTGAATCGTCAACTCTGCATTCAACTATTCCTGCACTTTGAAGTCTGTAGGTGATGCGGAATATCCACTCAATACTTAAATGCTAGCATAATTGTTTGTTTACATCTGTCACGAAGTAAGGGTCATGGTCAGTGATATTCCAAAACAAAAGAAAATATTGCATAGAAAACGTTTCCATGATATGAGCACTGTGTTATTCCTTGTTGTAAAGGCTTCATGCCATCATGAAAATGAGTCCACTACCACTAGAAAATATTTATTTTCTTTCTTTGTTTTGGAAAGAGGTTCCACAAAGTCCATATATATTGTGTCCCATGGTCCTCATGGAGCGGGTTTAATCAAACGTTCTCCTCTTTTCAGTCTGAGCTGTTTGTTGTGTCCACGTCTATGTAAGCATTATTCCATATGAGCATTGAGATCTTTTCTCCATGATTTCACCCAACCGAGTACCAGTAGTGCATCTTCAGTGTAGGTATTTTTGGGATGTATGAACTGCCCAATGTAGAAATAGGGATTGTAGTTTTCAGGATACCACATATTGCACATCTTTCACTCTTCATTGCATGTATTCCTTACCTGCATGCACCTGATCTACAGTGGCAGGGATTCTTATTCTTTGCCATGTTATTCCACATGCAAAAAGGCAATATCCATACCTGGGTATTTGTTCTAACTCATGTAAAGTGGCACATTAGTCTAAAATGTAACTCAGGACTGAATCATATTTTTCTGCAATTCTGAGGTGTAGAAAGCTATCATATATTATCCGGTCTGATGCTTCCTGAGCATGTGTGACAGGTGTCAGAGGTGCCACAGATGACAAATGGAGAGGTTGTTCTGTAAATATAGGGCGCTGTGGAGATATGCTCCCTTTGGTAGCTGATCTGCTACCAAATTGATTTGTAAAGGAGAACCAGCTAAGGTATCAATTGTCTACTATAATTATGAGGACTTTCTCAATAGAACTGTTTTTTGCCCTAAAATTGTTTCCACCAATTCTCGTATAACACCCCCCTCCTATCCCCAGCACACAAAGACAGAATGAACATTGACATCAGTAATAATACACACTGGTATATGTAGCTTGTTCTAGGAAAAAGTAGCATTGCTATAACTTCTGCATGTGGTGCTGATCTCTTGTGATTGCTTGGTGTGTGTGTGTGCGTGGGTGCGCATGTGTGTGTGTGTGTGAGATTTTAGTTTCATTCTGGGCACTGAGCCAGTGAATCTGCACGCCAGTGCTTCCTTGGTATTGGTTCAGAGTCAGGCAGGCAATGTCATCAATGTAGTAAGTGATGAGGCCTATAGAAATCTTGCCTTGGGGCAATTTCTGAACACTTGGTATAGTGTCTCCTTCAATAAAACCAATATGTGTCTGTCCCACAAGGTGTTTGTCGCAATGGAGGTGTGGGGGGTCACTGGGTAGAACATGTTCTGTCTGCATGGAGCTGTTACTAAGGGCTGCTAACTAGATAGCTATGCACACACTGTTGACATTTTCCAAATTAATGACACCATTAAACAAAACCTTGAGTGATGTTTGGTGTGTTTTGATGATAATATCTGATCCTGTAATCATGTACAGGAATTTCAAGATTGCCAGTATACACACAAAGATTAAACCATTTTCAACAGCGGTGAGACAAAAGCAACTGGAATGTGTTCTGTGAAAATTAGAATGACAATGTGAGTTCTGGGTTTACCAATGCAGGGGATTAAACAAGTGCTATCTGCAATGTTTTACTGCCTTTTTATACTCCTCTGTCCAATTCCACTTTCTAAATCTGAGTAAGTCATATGGAAGGGCACAATCTTAACACAAATAGGATGAAGATCATCAAGAAGCTCTGAACTCCTAAAAGGCTCTGCAAACCGTGGATGTTACATGGAAAGGATATTTGTTGTATTATCTATCTCAGATCTGCTTTAGTCAATATCCCTGAGGGGATATTTCTAACTGTAAGAAATTTACGCTTGTTTGAGCAATTTGTGCCTTTTGGGGTTCACCTTCAAAAGCTCCGCTCTGAATTGCTGGTAGGACTTGCCACAGAAGTTCTCCATGCAACTGCATATATTTACTGAATTGAACACATCTACATTTTGTAAGATCTGCCTTTCAGGGGGGGAAGAGTGCAGGTTTTTTTTTCAAAACCCTGTACAAAATAGTGGGCAACATCTTTAATCCTTCGAATAAAGTTTTGTACTGGAACACCTCTTTTTGCCAATGGAATGCAGCATATTTGCTGCTGTCATGGTTTAGGGGCACGGAAAAGTACTTATTGTTGATGTCCAGAACTATATAGACCTTATATCTGGGTCTAATGCCTACAACCAGCCCAGGAAAAGCTGCCACTATTTGAGCAGAAGGTACCCGTACTCGGTTGAACTCTGTGAAGTTCTGTAGTAGGCTTCCAATCCTTTTTTGGTTATGGTGTTATCTGTGTCTATTCAGTCAGTTGCTCTTAGTGAGCAACACTGAGAGCAGGGTTCTCGGTCAAAAATTGAAAGGTCTATGTCAATGTTTTTGTGAACTGGCCAGACTAGGGAGAAAAACTTGGATTCCCTGGATGAACTTCAATGAGATCCTGTTGCAGTAGAGTATGAATCATTTTGTTGATACTCTCACTGCTGTCAGGGAGCACATGGTATGGTTTTATGTGCCTGGGGTTGGATTTTGTGTACTCAGTGTGTAGTAATCTGTTAAGTCAGATGATGTTTATTATGTTTAGTATTTCTTCTAATATTGTATGATGTAATTGTAATGTGTTAGTTTCTTTAAGAATGTTCTGCCGCTGCTTAGATATTGTAGAATGTACATGCTTTACTCTTGAGATATTGGCTGTTGGAGCTGGCTGCTTCCAAGCTAGCTCCTCTTCCATGTAACCATGCAATAACTCTTCTCAAGACAACAACTGTATCGTGGCTCCTTGCTAAATAGTGGCAACATAATCAGGCTTGCCACAGTACCATTTAGAACTCACAACCACATTCTAAAATTCTGTTAACACAGCCTGTATGATGAGCTTGCTCTTAGGCAGTGGAAAGGCTGTCAAACTTGCCCTATGACTTGCACCCTGCGGAATAATGCAGTGAATCTGTTTTTTGCAGTTGGGCCACCGATACCCTTCTAGCTGCCACACCATGTTGTTACACAGGTCAATCAAAATATTACATCACCTCAATATGTGTATTCCTAAAATGTCCTCAGATCCACTCTTTGCTACAGTGTTGTATGGTACTAGTTTGGGGTATACATTCTATTAGCACAGACAGCAATTATTGTGGCAAGTGAAATAATTGGCTCTAGTATCTGTAAGCATGTTCACACCACCACCCGCAATATTACACATCACTTCAGGTTTATGCCATTTAACCCATTGCACTGAACCCAGAGTGAAACGTTGGTACATTTACTGTGGCTAGTGAAAGGGATAGTGACTTGCAATGTCCTAGTCATATTGTATCTCATCCTCAGAGGACAGGAATCACTTTCAAACCATTTCTCCCCCGTACTTTGCTCACTTGGGGCTGCTGATTTGCCCACCTGCCTCAATTTTGCACAAAGAATGACATTGATTCCTTGTAACAGAGCTCTCAATCACTCAACTGATTTTTTTTCTTCTGTTATTACCTTTTCACTTCACCAAATGTGTGTGTAAGAGTATCTTGGCGTGGGCGTTAAACTCCACTCAGCTGGTGGAGTTTGCAGAGCTTTGCCACTCTGCACTCCGCTAGGAGCATGGCGTTCAGCAAAAACTCAGCCAACCACTGTGTGGGAGAGTGGAGTTTACCAGCGCTCGCTCAGCCCTAATTGTCATTTAATAAAACTATACGCCTTGCTGCTGGCACTGGTAATGTAAAGCTCAGAAAACATAACTGCTTTATGCCCACAAAAGCACACTTTAGTTCATTTAGTAAAAAAATTATATGGAATAAGGAACTAAAAACAACGCTTAATCATACTCATCTGGCGTCAGCAGTGCAATCCGAAAACAAGCCATGTGATGATACATTTATGCAGGGGGCGGCAGCTGTCTACTCAGTCAAGCCACATAACAACATCCTGCCTCAATTAACCTTTCTTTACATTGTTAAACAACATCAGGGGCACTTGGAAACTACCGAATGTCAGACACACCTCACATACAACATGCACAAGTTGCATGTCAGCGAGCCATGACTTTCCTGTTTATTTTCAGTTTTTATTACCCACAGGTGTGTCTGGCTGAACATGGATACCTCTTCTAAAGAAACCAAGTGTAAGATGAACTGTTCCCTCTGCTTTAACCATTTCTATGTCTCCACCAGCCTCCAGTGTGAGCACAACTTCTGCATGGACTGCCTTGAAAAACACTGAACACCTGCGTTAAGGAGTGCAAGTACGATGCCCCATGTGCCGCTATGTGTACAAGATGAAGCCCAAGCTTAACAAGAACACCACCATTGCCAAACTCGTGGAGAGGCAGCAGCCCAGGAAGAGCAATGGAGAGTACCAGTGCTGGGACTTTATTTAAGAGCAGGAAGAGCACTACTGCCTAACCAGCGGCTATTCCTACTGTGTCATGTACCTCGCATCACACCGCAGCGGGGACACCTTCTGCTGAGACCGCTGGGTGTGGTAGTGCAATGGCTTTGCCAAGAGCATGACTGGCCCCTTAAGCAGTACTTTCCAGTCCACGGAATGCCTCTTCATCTGCATCTCATTTGAGGAGCAGCAAAATGTAGACTGCATGCCTGTGTCCTTACAGCCACAGCTGCAGATATCATTGGTGAGTGACTGCTGTTAAATGTGCCACCACTCCGCCCAAGGAACGTGATTCAAGCTGCGAAAAATTGGATTGCAGTACAAGCTGCTAGTAAGGGTAAGTGTGCTCCAGCTTGTTTTGTTTTTTTAATGATTCAGATTTGACATGCTATAAAGAAGCACAGGAGCTCATGTTGGTTGTATGAGTGAACTCATTCCAGGGTTCTACCACCGAGCACCTCCAGAGGCAGAGAGACTGTGCTGGTGGGAGTTTGTGTGGCAAGAGAGATCTGCCTGTCTCCATGCAAGCCACAAATTCCCTGCTCCAAAAGGCAGTTCAGAGGTGCAATTTGAATGTGAAGAACCGAATTTTAGAACCCAGCGGTGCCAGGGAAAACGCCCGATGTCTTCGAGTTCCCCTGCCTTGGCAAACAGAGACACAGGACACTTCTTGGTGACGTCAAAGACCAAATTTATTGGCTGCAACCAGGAACAGAGGTCTACGAAGCACAACACGGGTGGATCGCTAGAGACTGCACAAATTCATAGAGCGGAGCATCATCTTTTATGCTAAAATTCACATTCTTGGCTAGCATCAATTACATACAAACTGACCAATCGGAGGATGACATTTTAAACATATCGTATGACGACAATCCTACTTTCCGTTGTTCAGCCCACCAGAAATGACTAGGCAAAATCCAACATTCCTGCTAGATCAGGCCGGACGGATCCATCATAAAAGACCTCAACCCATATCAATAATTAAGTCATAAAGGAAGGAACAGACGCAGATGAGAAGCAAGATAGAAGGGTGTGTGCATATACCATAAACTCAGCAATGTCCTGCTCTTTGATCTCTATCTGACCAGCTGCCTAACAAGGAACTGGCTCAACGAGGTCAGCCTCGGGCAAGGGAGTCAGCTTGTTCAGGTCACACAAAAGTCAGTTAAAGGTGTACGTGTCTCAAAGACTCGTTCAGCCGTAGTCATCGGCCTATGTGAGGGCAACCACACAAAATGGCTGCCGTACACAAAATGGAACCCGAAGGTTCAAACGAAATCCCTGACTACGTAGTGTTTCCATAGATCGATTATGACGAAAACACTCGTACATACCGCACTCGTCATTTGCGGTCCGCTGATACCAAAATTGTCTAGACACGATGACTTTTATTGAACGGGTTTAGAATTACGGAACCTCAGACCCTCCTTTTGCCCTTACATAGGCAACAAACCCAAACCCATGTCAGTCTGATTCCAGGTCTATATTCATCAGATCATCAAGATGTTGCTGCAACATCATCCTAGTACTCAGCAACTCTCTCTGGACAGGTCTCCTCGCACACGAAGTAGCACAGAGGCCACAAATAGCAGGAGCACACTGTACACAAAGACAGAACAGGAAAAGGATAGCTAAGATCATTCCAATGACCATCAGAATCTTCCATCCCCACGTGGATAACAATTCCCAAAACCATCCCATCAACGACCAATCCCCTTTGTCTATATGTACAGACTCGGAGATCTTATGCAGCCTGGAAATGGCCTGGAAAACTGTCGGAGCGTTGTCTGGAATGAAAACGCAGTAGCTCGATTGAATCAATTTACACACCCCACCTCTATCTGCAAGTATGACATCTAACGCAACTCTGTTCTGAAGAGTCATAAGGCGATTCGACTGGAGCTCAGCAGTCAAGTTACTAAGGGCAACGGCAGTTTCGACTATGGTGGACTCAACCACTCTCGTCAACTGTCGACCATTCCTGCTAATAGCCATAGGTCCCCAGAACGGCAGAAAACCCTTAAAGAAATCTCCCAATTCTTGTCCTGCTGTATCTTCCTTACTGAAGACACCTCTAGCAACTCTCGTCTTATGGTAATCTGCCGCAACTGTAAATGTGGGAGGCAACATGAACGAAACAAAACATGTGCCCGAAAAGTCAGGGGGCAACCATGTATATGCTTTATCGTAACAGATGAAATAGGTACCCTTAGCTGCTAGGAACGCTGGGGAAGTCTGAGACGCAAAAACATAAGTCTCAGGACAAACACTCTTCCCTAACTGAGCTCTCGGATTCTTACCATTATCTTGCAGACAATAATGACCCTGATGGGGCACTATCCAAATCGGAGGGGATTTATTCGCTCGTTGGTTAACACTCAGACTAACTCCATATCCAGTAACGTTCCATCCAATGTAGGCTTGTGTCTCATCTCTCGGGATAGTCTCAAAGGAACTAAGTCCCCTAATCATGTCAACTATACCCTTGACCAGAGCACTAGTCTTTGGACTATCTTTCAGGGAACGTTGGGGATAGACTCCATGAGCATAAATGAACATCGTTCTGTATGCCCAAATAGTAGCTAAAAGGTAAAACCAGGTAAGGAATACCTTTATCAGTAGTATGGGGCATGAGGCCACAAACCCAACATATTGTTGTGTTCATTACTAGCTGGTGTTGGTGCAGGAGCTGAACAAAGGAATTGTTAGCAAATTCCAATCTTCTAACAGTTTCATGTTCGGGCAGAGGGTGAAAAGAATGTGAAGAAACAGTAGGAGGAGGCATAGGTTGCATAGTGGGCACAAACGTCATTTGAAAAGAGAATGTCACACATCCAATTAAAAACATCATTAAGCCAAACAACATAAACAGACACAGTATTAAAAAACATTTTCTGCTCATTAATTTACAGATTTTGCTCTTAAAGCTTATTCTTTCAACAGGTCTCTCCATCTCGAAAAACTCCATCCTCTCTAATTGCTGCTCGCGGCCGTAGGGTGTTCCGTGCTAAGGAATGCGTCTGTCAGTCCAGGGAAACTCCCTCAGACCAACCAGAACCGTCGACCTAACGTCTTCGGCTTGCACTCCAAAGACTTGACACCGCGACCCTAAAGCTGAACCCGGATGGTGGTTCGAAAAACAAAAATCAAAATAGTTCCTTGGAGGAGAGCTTAACCTTCAAAAATCAGAAAAAGAAAGAATTTCAACTTTATTTGTCCAGCGACTCTCGGTCACAAATTATAATGCTCTTTGCCAGGCAATGTCTGTTCACTGAATAATAGCTCAGGTTCAACAGTGTTCAAACGATTCAACAGAGGCACAGCTTCTTGCAGAAGATCGTCACTTTCTTGCTCAGTGTTCGTTCCAATCAAACGGGCATCGCTGAAAGGCAGAAAACGAGGCACAGTTTAAGTCTCAGAATCAGGAAGTCCTTTCTGGACCCACCGGTCGTACGGCAGAGGCAAAGGGGCTCTCTTACAATGTACGCCGTGGATCCAGTTCTTTTTACCGTGCACTCGTACTGCGGAACGTGTGGACAAAAGGACTAAGTAGGGGCCGTTCCAGCGGGGCTGCTCGTTCTTGGTCCGCTGGAAATTCTTCACCAACACCCATGAACCAGGTTCGATAGCGTGTCCTGGATCTTCAGAAGCTTGTGGCAGTGTATTATGAACCTGTTGATGCAAAACACACAATTTAGCCGTCAATTCGTACAAGTAGTCAAGCAATACAGGGTGTTCTATCTCACTAAACTTTGTCGGCCGCGGCACTCCCCAAATATTTGCCGGGCGACCAAACACAACCTCATATGGACTAAGTCCCATTCGTGAATGCACAGTCATTCTAGTGGACAGAAGGGCTAATGGCAAGGCATCTGGCCATTGTAAACCAGAGCTCGTCTGAATCTTGGCTAGTTTTAGCTTAAGGGTGCCATCGTAGCACTCAACTAATCCAGCTGATTGGGGGTGATTTGCAGCATGGAACTTCTGCCTAATTCCTAACCCATCACACACTCTCTTCACACTCTCTTCATCACTTGACCCACAAATTCACTCCCATTGTCACTCCAGATCATTCTTGGCAAACCAAACCTAGGGAAAAATTAGTTAATAAGGGCTTTCGCTGTGGACAAGGCAGTGTTATCTTTCAAAGGTTAGGCTTCCACCCATCTCGAAAAAGAGCAAACAACCACTAATAAATATTTCAGGTTGTTGCACCTCTCCATGTGGATGAAATCTAGCTGTAAAGCCTCGAATGGATACGTTGAAGGAGCAAAATGATCAGCTGGAGTTGGAGTTCCCTTACCAGGATTATACATCAAACACACCATACAATTCTTAACCAGATGCTCTGCACACTTAGGAATACCAGCATTCTGCCATACTGGAGCTAACAACTTGCAAATCCCTTTCACGCTGATATGAGCCATTCCATGAGCCATCGTAACCACGGGAAGTACATACGCATCGGGTAACAACCATCTCTGATGCTCTGACAACTCAATCCAACAACCATTCGAATTCAATTTACCCTTGCTTTCTCTCCATTCATTAAACTCTTTCTCTGTAACCTCAGCTTGGATGGATTTCACACTCTCAATCGTATCTTCACAGATACTTCTATCCGGAACCCATTTCGCCGGACCCGCAACATACATTCGACTCATCACATCTCTCGTAGTTTCTTTTGCGACTTCATCTGCAAACGCATTACCACGACCAACATCATCAGTAACTTTCTTATGCGCACTGCATTTCACAATCGCAACTTGCAACGGCAAAGTAAGAGATTCAAGAAGTTCATTCACCAACTGACCATGCTGAATATTAGTTCCATGCGAAGTCAGGAACTCACTCTCTTTCCACAAACGTCCAAAACTATGTGCCACACCAAACGCGTACTGGCTATCGGTATACACAGTCACTCGTTTTCCTTTCGACAACATACACGCTCTTGTCAATGCAATCAACTCTGCTGCTTTCGCTGAATTATGTGGGATACGTGCAGCTTCAACAATCGTATGCAAAGTCGTAACAGCATATGCCGCAGTCGTATCACCATTCGGAAGCTTAAAGCATGAGCCATCAACCCATAAGGTACCATCACACTCTGGAAGAGGAGTATCCCTAAGGTCGATTCTCCCTTTCGTTTCTTCCTCTGTCCTAAGGAAGCAATCATCCTGTTCAACAACATCTGTCTCAACTGAAATCGGCAACAACGTGGCTGGATTCAACGTGTTGCATCTCTTTATATGCACATGACTCGCTAACAGTGTCAATTCGTAACCGGACAACCGAGCACTAGTTAAGTGCTGTGTCTTGGTACGATTGAACAAGGTATCCACTGCATGTGGAACCATCACAATCAGTGTATTGTCCATCACTAAACCAGCAGACTGTCAAATCGAAACAACCGCTGCTGCTGTAGCTCTCAAACAACTGACAATGCACATCCCTCTCTCTCGTGGACATACAGTGTAAACGGCTTACTGTAGTCGGGAGTACCCAACACAGGAGCCAAACACAACGCATCGTGCAATTCTGAAAAGCTCTTCTGACATTTGTCAGTCCAAGGAATAGGATTTGGAGTATCCTTAACAGTAAGAGCTATCAAAGGCTTCGCAAGCAACGAAAAATTAGGGATCCACTGTCTACAATATGATGTAATACCTAGAAAAGCACGTACTTCTCTTTGTGTCATAGGCACATTAATTTTGGCAATAGCTTGAATTCTTTCTGGGGTCAGTTTCCTTCCCTCCTTCGATAAGAGGTGACCTAAGTAGGTAACTTCTTGTCGATAATATTGCAACTTCGAAAGAGACACCTTATGATGGAAATCAGACAGATGACGTAACAACGACAAAGTAACCTCTCTACAAATCTCTTCATTGTCGGCAGCAACTAACAGATCGTCGACATACTGAATAAGAGCAGCACCATCAGGTAAAACAAGCAAATCAAGTTGTGTTTTCAAAGCCTGACTATAGATCGATGGACTCTCACAGTAGCCTTGAGGAGCGCGCTTAAACCGGAAACTTCGTCCTCCTAAAGAGAAGCCAAAAATATCCCTACTCTCCACGGCAATCAGGATGCTGAAGAAAGCATTCTTCAAGTCAATCACCGAAAACCACGTGGCTGTAGCCGGGATCAAAGTCAGTAAAGCGGTGATATCAGGCACAACAGGAAATTGCGGAACTACAATCTTATTCACCTCGCGGAGATCGATCACAAACCTATGTACAGGAGGCTGTGAAGATTCAGTTCTTTTCAGAACAGGCAAAACCGGACTATTGCCCACATTACCTCTCGTTTCCTCAATCACACCTTTCTCAATCAAATCATAGATGATCGCCAGAAGTGCTCTTTCACCATCACTGGAAATTTGATATTGGGGAATACGAGGCAATCTAGCATTCGCTTTCAACGTCACAACATATGGTGGAATCTCTAGGAGACCCACATCGTTAGGACCAGTAGCCCAAAGAGAATCAGGGAGAGAAGATACTTCAGCTGGAAGTCGATCTTTAGACAAGTACATCGGGGAGATCACTCTCTGACCCAATGTAAGCTGTACTCCTGAAGGAGAACAATATAGCGTCGCATACAATCTTTTCAACAAATCTAATCCCAACAAGTTCTCACCACAACCTGTCGTCAGAATGAGGGGTGCTTCGAGTTCACAAGGTCCAACAGAAATAGACAATGGACTAGAAATCGGATTCGTAACCGGAACGCCGGAAAAACCTATGAAACATTCGTTAAGCCAGACAAAGGTGCGCCAGGGAGTTTAGAGTGCATAATAGAACTCTTCGCAGCACCAGTATCCAACAGAAAAGGCTCTGACACACCTGATGCAATCACTTCAACATTAGGTCCACTCTGATCTACTGGAACTGAAACAACTCCCTCTCTTTGTCTATGGCTGTCCTAACAATCGTTACCATCCATATTCTCACCTTCGACATAGTAATCATCCGCATAATACTGAGCCGTCCTACCAGACGCACCATTCTGCTGATCAAAGCTATTCATAGAATTCTGTGGAGGCAAAGGACGCGCATTCTGAGAAAACACACAACGTCCTCTACCTCTAGGAGCTTGCTGAACACCTCGACCTCTCACACCAGAAGCACCATTCGTGCGCTGTAACAGAACCGGACAACTACTCTTGAAATGACTCTCTTCTTTGCAATACGCACACTGATTAGGGCCTATGGGAATACGCTATTGAGAAGACTTGAACCTTTGAGAGTTTCTCTGATATTGCTGAGGTTGCTGATAATCGCGCTGATTATTACAAGGCGGATAAGCTTGCTGAAAAAGAACCTTAGTCTTCAGCTCTTTAGTCTTCTTGTCAGCTCTATCTTTCTCATCCTTATCTCTATTTTCGTAGTACTGGGCAGTAGCCAAAATCTGCGCTGACGACGAAACAGCCCAAGAACTCTCAGAATCCTTCAACTTATTACACAATTCTGGAAGCAAATTATGCACAAACTTGTCAACGAACAACCGTTGACCACCTTCCATACTCATATCCTGACCACTGTGGTCGATAACCGTCTCTTCGAACCTAGTGAAAAAGTCGGACACAGTTTCGTCTTTCTTCTGCTTACACGCAGACAACTTGTCCCAATTAACACGCATAGCAGGCATCAAAGTCTTAATATAATTAATAATCCTACCAGGGAGGTCAGCAATCACATCCTCTGGTTTAGCACCACCAACTTGTCTAGCGTCTGCGGCCCTAAGATTATTCCATGTATCACCTAATTCCTTTGCATGATCCGTATGACGAATCAATCCCCATAAAGGCTGTGGAACAACATTCCCGAACAACATGTCTATATCAGCCAAATTCATAATGCATGAATCCGCAGTCTGTGATATTTCCTTATAGTACCCTGCAGGATTTTTACGTGGATCAGGCAAAGTCTGCTTAAGGGCTAAAACTTCAGCACGTTTCCATGGAACATGTACCCAAACACGCTGAAAATGTGGCTGGACAGGTGGAATAGCTTGTGCATCACCCAGTCTCCAAACCGGGGGAACCTCTCGCATCGGATTTTGTCGCGCCTTTCTCCCAACTGAAGAACTAGGCTCAAACAATCGCTGAGAAGGAGATTCACTCCTAAACGACAACAACGTCGCAACTGCTTTCTCAACCTCAATACTCACTAGAGTTCCCTTCGCAAACTCAGAACGTATACGGAACAACTCAGGCGGAGCTTGTCTTAAATCACCATCTTCCCATTCTTCACGAAGGAAAGAACACATCATATCGAAAACATATCTCTGTTTCGGTGCTTCCCATTGACGGAAAACATCCATAACACACTCGAGACTATAGTGCAAAGGATACGTAACCCATTTACGCGCTAAGTGATCCAACACTGTCCGCTCATCGGGACCAGGCAATTGGCTTTGCAATTGCTTACGCTCTGTAACAGGAGACATACCCAATGAACCAAAAAGAGGAGAAAAAAGAGACCAGCAACAGTATCGGTCATTCTCTGTCGAACAGAAGGAGAAGTTGACAAAAGGAGGAAAAACAGGATGAGCAGAAACATGCATAGGAGCAGTATCAGAAGGAGTAGACAATACAGGCGTAGGAGTAGCAGACGAAGGAGGTAGCAAAGTCGGCAGCCCTTGAGAAGGCTGCGCCAAAGGAACAGAAGCCAACCAAAAAGGAGCTGGCTGTTGAGGAACCACAGGTGGCAAAGCAACCGGAGGTTGCGCAACTACAGCTTGTGGAGGTGCTGTAGCAGTCTGCATATAAGGGGGTGGCGAACTCAATAGATGCGACATTAAAGAATCTTTCACAAGATCTTTCTTCTCTTCTTGTTGTTGAAGCAGCAAAGCTGGATAGCACTTGTCTATCACCAGTTTACGTTGCCTAAGCAACTGTTCGCTTTCTTGTTATTCTTCATTATCCCTAAACTGTATAGCAGCTTGCAACATTGGCATACTTCGTTCTCGTTTATTTCGCTTCGCTAACTTAATTTGTTTCTGTTTGGCTTCCTTTCGCCATAAGTGGAAAGAGTCAAACATCGCCGGCCGGGCTTTCTTCTTGAACATTTTAACTTCGAGATTGTCTAAAATCTCAGTTTCAAAACTACCATAATGGAGCCACTGTAGGACACCGTCTTTCCTGGTATATTTGATCCATACTTCATTATACGCGATGGGGCCCACTCCATGTTTTATATAGAGCTCATAAGTCGGAGTTCCAATCGGAGGAACCGGACACGAGTCCTCCAATCGGGAATCCCTAGTACAACCACAACAAAATATCTTTCCAAGTCTGCTAAGAATAGGCATCTTCGCTCACTAGTCTAGCTTCAACCTTCAAGGGAATATCAAAAACGATAGTCTCGCGAATACATGAGTCCCTCGGCTTTGGGGCCTGCAGGTACCAAATCAAAGAATCCCGATGGGATACCAAAACAAAACTAAGGACTGGGAGACGTTCCACTCATACTTAACTGAAATGTCGATGGCGTCGTCAGAAGACCCGTCTATTGTCTTGCTCTACAAATCATCTAATGGCTCCAAGACAGGGCGACAGTCAGGGCAGCAGTCCTTCGTAGCTGTCGGAAAGCGGGGAACCTCGCAGCATAGACTTTCCTACCCCGATGACATACAGGGGTCGATGAAGTGGCAGGCCTTCCTCCAGAATTTTCACACGAAGCTCCTCACGATCTTCAGGCTTGGACCGGTACCGCTGAAGTCGCCCTACGTTGAGCGCCAACTGAAGAACCGGGTTTTAGAACCCAGCCGCGCCAGGGAAAACGCCTGATGTCTTCGAGTTCCCCTGCCTTGGCAAACAGAGACACGGGACACTTCTCTGTGACGTCAAAGTCCAAATTTATTGGCTGCAACCAGGAACAGAGGTCTACGAAGCACAACACGGGTGGTTCGCTAGAGACTGCACAAATTCATAGAGTGGAGCATCGTCTTTTATGCAAAAATTCACATTCCTGGCTATCATCAATTACATACAAACTGACCAATCGGAGGATGACATTTTAAACATATAGTATGACGACAATCCCACTTTCCGTTGTCCAGCCCACCAGAAATGACTAGGCAAAATCCAACATTCCTGCTCGATCAGGCCGGACGGACCCTTCATAAAAGACCTCAACCCATATCAATAATTAAGTCATAAAGGAAGGAACAGAAGCAGATGAGAATCAAGATAGAAGGGTGTGTGCATGTACCATAAACTCAGCAATGTCCTGCTCTTTGATCTCTATCTGAAGAGCTGCCTAACAAGGAACTGGCTCAACGAGGTCAGCCTCGGGCAAGGGAGTCAGCTCGTTCAGGTCACACAAAAGTCAGCTAAAGGTGTACGTGTCCCAAAGACTTGTTCGGCCGTAGTCATCGGCCTATGTTAGGGCAACCACACAAAATGGCTGCCGTACACAAAATGGAACCCAAAGGTTCAAACTAAATCCCTGATTATGTAGTGTTTCCATAGATCGATTATGACGAAAACACTCATACATACCGCACTCGTCATTTGCGGTCCGCTGATACCAAATCGTCTAGATACGACGACTTTTATTGAACGGGTTCAGAATCACAGAACCTCAACGGGTGGCTCCCACTGCAGGCGCAGGTTGACTTATCCCTGCCAGACCTCTGCTTGCTATAAAGTTGCTCATTTACGCATCCGCTTTACAGGGACCCTTATTTCTCCATGGAAAGTGTGTCAATCGTGCCTGCAAAGAGAAGTAACGTTTCAAAGAGAATACTGCCAAAAAATAAAAGGTATACTTGAGGGGGTTCACTGACAGAATATCAAGGAGCAAAATATCGACCTGCCAAAATATAGAATGCCAGAATATCGAATTCCTATCTTCAAACATGTAAGTACAAAAATATCGACTCCAAAATATCGTAGTAAAAAATATAGACAGTCAAAATATCGAATTTTTTAAACGTCTTAAAAGTAATTTAAAATTAATATAATAATAAATATAATTAATTAAAACATACTTAAAATACTTAAATAAACCTAAACATAATAAATAATTAATGTAACTTAAAAAACTTTTTTTTAAAAATGTATATATATATATATATATATATATATATATATATATATATATATATATATATATATATATATATATATATATATATATATATATATATATATATATATATATATATATATATATCAAGTACCACTTGCCCTCTGCATTGGGAAGGCACACTGCAGTGCTCGGCCATCCAGCTATAATGTGCTTCCTGCTTTCTCCTCTCTGGTAGTTAATAAGTTTTGCCGACGCGTTTCTGGGCACCACGCCCCTTCTTCATGGGCTCGGAAAAATGCATATATTCCTGCCTGTATTCCTCTGGAACTCATTATTGACTCTGGAGTCAATAATGAACTTTTAATTTGGAATTTACAGGCACACTCGAAGACTGCAAAGAAACAAACCTGAATGCAGAACTCAAAATCCCACAATGCTTTGGAAAATATACTGCTGAATAAAGCTAACGCATGCAGGAATCAGGTGTGCTTTTTTCCGAGCCCATGAAGAAGGGGCGTGGTGCCCAGAAACGCGTCAGCAAAACTTATTAACTACCAGAGAGGAGAAAGCAGGAAGCACATTATAGCTGGATGGCCGAGCACTGCAGTGTGCCTTCCCAATGCAGAGGGCAAGTGGTACTTGATGTCTACGCGGCGGCCCGGCCGTGGGGAAGAGCACCATCTGCAGCCTGAGGACACGCCACCCACGGGCTGCAAGAGGCTGTCAGTTCAGAACTTTTCCGAACAAAACACAGTGCACTGCTCATCAATGCATATATTCCTGCCTGTATTCCTCTGGAACTCACTCAGAGTCAATAATGAACTTTTAATTTGGAATTTACAGGCACACTCGAAGACTGCAAAGAAACAAACCTGAATGCAGAACTCAAAATCCCACAATGCTTTGGAAAATATACTGCTGAATAAAGCTAACGCATGCAGGAATCAGGTGTGCTTTTTTCCGAGCCCATGAAGAAGGGGCGTGGTGCCCAGAAACGCGTCGGCAAAACTTATTAACTACCAGAGAGGAGAAAGCAGGAAGCACATTATAGCTGGATGGCCGAGCACTGCAGTGTGCCTTCCCAATGCAGAGGGCAAGTGGTACTTGATGTCTACGCGGCGGCCCGGCCGTGGGGAAGAGCACCATCTGCAGCCTGAGGACACGCCACCCACGGGCTGCAAGAGGCTGTCAGTTCAGAACTTTTCCGAACAAAATACAGCGCACTGCTCATCAATGCATATATTCCTGCCTGTATTCCTCTGGAACTCACTCAGAGTCAATAATGAACTTTTAATTTGGAATTTACAGGCACACTCGAAGACTGCAAAGAAACAAACCTGAATGCAGAACTCAAAATCCCACAATGCTTTGGAAAATATACTGCTGAATAAAGCTAACGCATGCAGGAATCAGGTGTGCTTTTTTCCGAGCCCATGAAGAAGGGGCGTGGTGCCCAGAAACGCGTCGGCAAAACTTATTAACTACCAGAGAGGAGAAAGCAGGAAGCACATTATAGCTGGATGGCCGAGCACTGCAGTGTGCCTTCCCAATGCAGAGGGCAAGTGGTACTTGATATATATATATATATATATATATATATATATATATATATATATATATATATATATATATATATATATATATATATATATATATATATATATTCACTGAAAAAACCATAGGTTGTAGACCATATATAGTTAGGAATTAGCATTTACAAAACCTTGAAAATTCACTGAAAAAACCATAGGTTATAGACTATATATAGTTAGGAATTCGCATTTACAAAACCTTATTTTACTCACACAAAACCATTGAAATTCCATATATAGTTAGTTGCACTAACTATATATCGCGCACCCGCAATCCACTGCTGATGATGTCACATATTACATCATTCATGACATGGTCAGTGACATCACTGATGACATCACTGATGACATCTCAAATGACATCACTGATGACATCTCAAATGACATCACTGATGACATCACTGATGACATCTCATTTGACATTACTGATCACATCACTGATGATATCATTCATGTGATAATACGATGAACCTCTTCAGACTCTAATATAACCTTAGATACAATCAGTGTAAACAGACACTCACAGACTGTCACTCATCCATGGAGTTACTCACACACCTAGTCAGTCATGCAAAGAATCAATCACACCTCCATTTCCTCAACTATACAGTTATACAAACTTTACTTATTCAAACATATACTAACACATATTTACTCTCTTATACAATCCCTGATACAAGTTCACAATGATCCATACAGCCACTCACACATTCACTGGCTCTTATGCACAGTTATTTATATATGTCAACTCTCACATGTACTGTGTTTTACATATGTACTTACTTTGACATGTAGCACTGAGATATCCATTCACTCACCAATACACTCATGCACACAGTCAACCGCCCATACAGCTGTTTCCACATGCACTTTTGAAACCATACATCTAGTGAATCAACTGCTCACACATCTATGCACAGAGTCATACACCACCCAGCCACCCACACACACACTCAGTCTCCCATACAAACACTTGGGCAACCAATCAATAACCCATATAGTTACTCATATAGCTACTTATCAACACATGCAACAGTTTACAGAACAACAGACATAATGATGCACAAATTAAGACAGTTTAGTCACTAACCCATGCACTCAGTGAGACACATTTAATTACTCACTCATACAGTCAGTCATGCACCTACTAAATCCTTCATCCAGACACTTATACATCCACTCATTCTTCAATATGTAAGACATATTTTAACTTTACAGAAACATACAGTCACTGGATGTTGTCATCAGTGATGTCATCAGTGATGTCATTTGAGATGTCATCAGTGATGTCATCAGTGATGTCACTGACCATGTCATGAATGATGTAATATGTGACATCATCAGCAGTGGATTGCGGGTGCGCGATATATAGTTAGTGCAACTAACTATATATGGAATTTCAATGGTTTTGTGTGAGTAAAATAAGGTTTTGTAAATGCGAATTCCTAACTATATATGGTCTATAACCTATGGTTTTTTCAGTGAATTTTCAAGGTTTTGTAAATGCTAATTCCTAACTATATATGGTCTATAACCTATGGTTTTTTCAGTGAATTTTCAAGGTTTTGTAAATGCTAATTCCTAACTATATATGGTCTATAGCCTATGGTTTTTTCAGTGTATATATATATATACATACATATATAAACATATATCAACAGTATATCTATATAAATACAAACATAAATGCATGCATACATATACTTATATGCATACAGATGCATGTTATTTACATGAAAGTTGAAAAAACACTAATAAAAGCAAAGCTAAAAAGCCACCTCATTACAAACAGAATGGCTTTAACTTAAACGAGGGCGAGATCTATTGCATTTTCAATGCTTGTTTACTTTGGTTCCATCAAGAAGGCATTCAGATGTGTCACACATTTGCCATAAATTCTGGATGTTAGCACTCTAGTTGCACATTAGATCACTGTAGTAAAGCTACTGCTCACCAGGGACGTCTGCTGCTGGTATTCAAAGTGCATGTTTCAGTCTGCATGTCAGAATTTTTTTAATGAAATAGAAGAGGATTTGAGAAGTCACTCAAAATGATCCCTAATTTTTCTTTCTGAAGCACTAATCATACTTTCTGTGGCAAAATTAACCCCCTCATGTTGTTCCTTTTTAAATTGAGTGTTTTCAGACTTACCACTTCATTCCAATCAAGATGGCTTCTGGTGTGCCATACTTTTGTCATAAGTAAGACTGTTAGCGCTCTAGTTTCTCTTTAGAACACACTGGGACATTCTGTCATTGGGCTATACTTGGGGTACATCTGGGTGATATTTGGGCTACATTTAGGCTCTTTTGTCTCTGGTGGCCATCTTGGGAGACTGTATGTCAGAATTTTTTAATGAAATTGAAGAGGGTTTGAGAAGTCACTCAAAATGGGCCCTAATTTTTCATTCTGCAGCACTAATCATAATTCATATGGCAAAATATACCCCCTCATTTTGTTCCTTTATAAATTAAATGTTTTAAGAGTTACCACTTTATTCCAATCAAGATGGCTTCAGGTGTGCTACCTTTGTAATAAGTAGGACTGTTAGCGCTCTAGTTGTTCTTTAGAACACTCTGGGACATTCTGTCATTGGGCTATACTTGGGCTACATCTGGGTGATATTTGGGCTACATTTGGGCTCTTTTGTCTCTGGTGGCCATTTTGGGAGACTGCATGTCAGAATGTTTTAATGAAATAGAAAAGGATTTGAGAAGTCACTCAAAATGTGCCCTAATTGTTCATTCTGCAGCACTAATCATACTTTCTATGGCAAAATATACCCCCTCATGTTGTTTCTTTTTAAATTAAATGTTTTAAGAGTTACCACTTTATTCCAATCAAGATGGCTTCAGGTGTGCCATACCTTTGTAATAAGTAGGACTGTTAGCGCTCTAGTTGTTCTTTAGAACACTCTGGGACATTCTGTCATTGGGCTATACTTGGGCTACATCTGGGTGATATTTGGGCTACATTTGGGCTCTTTTGTCTCTGGTGGCCATTTTGGGAGACTGCATGTCAGAATGTTTTAATGAAATAGAAAAGGATTTGAGAAGTCACTCAAAATGTGCCCTAATTTTTCATTCTGCAGCACTAATCATACTTTCTATGGCAAAATATACCCCCTCATGTTGTTTCTTTTTAAATTAAATGTTTTAAGAGTTACCACTTTATTCCAATCAAGATGGCTTCAGGTGTGCCATACCTTTGAAATAAGTAGGACTGTTAGCGCTCTAGTTGTTCTTTAGAACACTCTAGGAGGCTTCAGTAGAACACAAAGGAATCAACTGACAGTCTCTGTCCTTGTTGGATGTACATGTTTTACTGAGAATGTCAGACTTCATTTTCACATGACTGAGAAAGATAATGTGAATTTACAGAAAATATGCTTTCAGTTTAGCTTATAGATCCCCTTCCAAACCACTGTGGGAAAATCATGAGATATTAGTTTTCTTTCAAACAATATTCATGATATCACAGCAGAAGGTTTTTTCACATGGTAAAATCACCTTAGAACCCACCACAATTCCTAAAACGAGTATGGTACCATCAACAAATGATTTATAATGTAACTAAAGTCCTAAAACCCTCTATTAACTACAATGCTTTTTAATGAGGTGCTATCATGTATATTGGTCCCAAGATGGCTGCCAACACTTCTTGGATGAAGTGCTGACAGCCAATCAGATCAGATGTGTGGTTAGGCTCCGCCCAGATATATATCTTTTTTTGAACCTAAATTACTCAAAATCCACTGGAGCACATATATTGAGACCTAGCAAAGGCACATCGGGCTAACAGTCCCTACAATTTTGCCAAGTTTCGTGCAAATCCATTCAGCCGTTTGAGCTAAAAGTGAGGCCAACCGCCCCATGGAAATTAACATGGGAAAAACGCGTTTTGGGACCCCCCTTTTTTCTCGGCCCCCCCTTGATGAAACCCCCCCAAATTGTCAGGGGCTGCTCAGAAACAAAATGTTCCATTTTCCTGAAAATTTCAGCCAATTCCGTCCACAAACGCCAAAGTTATTAGACATAGAATTTTCAAAAATCCCATAGAGAAAAAATCCTAACTATATATACCTACTGGCGACCGCCAGTAGGTAATATATATATATATATATATATATATATATATATATATATATACATATATATATAAAGTTCCAGGTTTAGTTAGTTTAAATAAACACCCTTGGAGATTACAGCGGCGTCGTGTTGTTTTGCGGACTGAGAGCACTGCTTAAGCCTGGAACTTTGTAATTGATTTACCGGCTTGCTCGGCCGGCATTTGTGCCACCTCCCGAGGGGCCGCAGTCAGCGTTTCGAGAGCGGACTTTGGAACTCATATATATATATATGTATCCATATTATTAACAAAACATATACAATATTTTCGAAGTAGGATAGCGAGAGGGTTAAATTTACTAATACCACTTCAGTGAGTGCAACAGTAGAGTATACATTGGATAGCGTAGGGGTAAAAATTACTATTCCCACTCCAGAGAGTGCAAAAGTAGGGAAAGCGTTGGATAGCGTAGAGGTAAAAATTACTATTCCCACTCCAGTGAGTGCAACAGTAGGGAAAGCATTGGATAGCGGGAGAGTAAAAATTACTATTTCCACTCCAGAGAGTGCAACAGTAGCGAAAGCGTTGGATACCGGGAGGGTAAAAATTACTATTCCCACTCCAGAGAGTGCAACAGTAGGGAAAGCATTGGATAGCGGGAGAGTAAAAATTACTATTCCCACTCCAGAGAGTGCAACAGTAGGGAAAGCATTGGATAGCGGGAGAGTAAAAATTACTATTCCCACTCCATAGAGTGCAACAGTAGGGAAAGCGTTGGATAGCGAAGGGGTAAAAATTACTATTCCCAATCCAGTGAGTGCAACAGTAGGGAAAGCGTTGGATAGCGGGAGGGTAAAAACTACTATTCCCACTCCAATGAGTGCAACAGTAGGGAAAGCATTGGATAGCGGGAGAGTAAAAATTACTATTTCCACTCCAGAGAGTGCAACAGTAGCGAAAGCGTTGGATAGCGTAGGGGTAGAAATTACTATTCCCAATCCAGTGAGTGCAACAGTAGGGAAAGCGTTGGATAGCGGGAGGGTACAAATTACTATTCCCACTCCAGAGAGTGCAACAGTAGGTAAAGCATGGGATAGCGGGAGAGTAAAAATTACTATTCCCACTCCAGAGAGTGCAACAGTAGGGAAAGCGTTGGATAGCGGGAGGGAAAAAATAACTATTCCCACTCCAGAGAGTGCAACAGTAGGGAAAGCGTTGGATAGCGTAGGGGTAAAAATTACTATTCCCATTCCAGTGAGTGCAACAGTAGGGAAAGTAAATACTTCATATATGAATTAAATTAAATTAAATATTAATACCAATTACAAATAATATAAAATAATTAACAATTTTATATAATAAAATAATTAATCAATTTAAAATACAAATTAAATTTAATTTTAAAAAAAATTACCTACTAATACAAATTATTTACCAATTAACACTAAATTATTTAACAATTAATAAAAAACTCAAATATTACAACAAAAATAAGCAATAAATACATTTAAAATTTTAATTATTTATAATTCAATTACTTCCCACACTATTCCCCTATAAACGCACAACCCACTACTGACAAGAAATTAATAAAATTATCATAATTATCAATTAATCAATAATTAAAATTAATTACCAGTTATATTTTAATTCATTACCAAGTAATAATTATTACCAATTAATTCAACATAAATACCAATAAATACATTAACATATTTAATTAATTAATTATTATATTTAAAATACTTCCCACCCTATTCCCCTATAAACCCACAACCCGCTGCAGAAAATATATTAATTTAATTAACAGAATTATAAATTAATCAATTAATTAAAATTAATTACCAATTAGATTTTACTTAATTACCAATTAATAATTATTTGCCAATTAATTCAATGTAAATACCAATATATAAATTAACATATTTAATTAATTATATTTAAATTACTCCCCACCCTATTCCCTAATAAACCCACAACCCGCTACAGAATTATATTACGCAAAAATTAAATACAATTAAATTAATTAATTTAAAAAAAATTCATATTAACTTACCTCAAAATCGATATTTTTGTTGTCTATATTCTGTCCATTCAATATTTTGTCCATTCTATATTTTGGATTCGATATTAATGCTATTCTATTCGATATTTTGCTATTCTATTCGATATTTTTGTAGTCTATAATCTGTCCTTTCGATATTGTGTCCATTCTATATTTTTAACTCGATATTTTGGCCAGTCGATAGTTTTTTATTCGATATTATGACTGTATACCACTTGAGGGTGAGTGGAACTCTACAGAATCTCACTGAGTTTTTATGCAATTCAGCAGAACTCCGCAGAGTAAAACTCTGCGTGTTCCACAACACCCCTAAGTGTATCCAGAGCCTACTTTCTCTCTCCTTTAGGTTTTATTATCTTTAACAAAATAACAGTAAACACCTCCAGCAGAAGCTGGACGAAAATGTCTTTGCCTTCCTCTAGCTCCTTTAGTACTGTAGAATTAACACTGTCCCTTCCTTCCTTTGATATGGGGAGGGGTTCCCAGTGTTCCATGACACCAAGGTGTCCAGGGGAGCAGAAAGCATGACCTTGGACAATACTCCTTTGTGACCCACCACATTTTTTCTCCTGACTGGCGTAGTTCATCTACTGAGACAAAGGCACATGTATCATCATTCTTAGGAGGTGGTCCCATTTGTCTCAATGGCTATCTGCCACCACATCTTCAACATCAACATGTTCATCATGAAGATGCTTGACCTCCTTCTTTTAATTTAGTAAACATGATAAGATGGGCATACGTTTGTTTCTATAATTCTACAGGGCAGCTCAGGGCCTGTGTGTTTTTTAATATATCTGGACCCCATACCCTCTTCATCCTATGAGGGATATCTGAATGGAGTTCTGCAGATTCCTGAAAGAGGTAATTGATGGCATCTGCTACAGTAAAAATATGCCTTCTACCCTTGCAACAGGGAAGGAAACCTGCATGTATGTCAATGCGCCACTTGGTCCACCTATGTGACATGATCCTGTACAGGAAGAGTACCAGATGTATTCATGTAATACTTCCCTGTGGGATTCATGGCTTTGCTTATTGTGGTTATGGCTTTTTACTGAGGTGGGGGAGGGTGCTATCTAGCTCCATGCATATTGGAGTCATTTAGTAGGGAAATGCATTCACCGAAGTAGTTCCCCCTTTGGAAGTAGAGTAAATATTTTTTCTGGCATAGAAAGACCTCTGCCCCTATCTGTCTGTGCTCTGGGGTGCGAAGGGGGTGCACTTAAGCAGGGGGTGAGGCAGGTCTGCTGGATTGTTATTTTAAACATTAGCCTCACAATGTCTGCATTTTGTTGCACGTGTTTCTATATAGTCAAGGAATCTATGAGCATCTTCCCTGTATGTTTCAATGACTTCCTTTTTGTTCACTTGTTTCACAACCTCTTCTTTTTTCTAGTTTGAGAATTTCCTTTCCATCCAGGACTAGAGGGTGGAGTGGGAGAGGGTCACTTTGATGTAAGGCAACCCCTTTTGATGTATCTAAAAAGGACATAGTTTTCCCAAACTTTTCTGTTCAGGGATCTTCAGACAATACCTGCCATGGTATTTCTCTTCTAACTCTAGAAGATTGTATCTCAAATCATCACAGTCACTCTGTGAGTTAAGAGCTTTACTACAACGTTAGGCTCAGTTTATTGAATTTTGCGTGCTCCCTTTTTAATTGCATCCCTTTCCTTCAATACTGACTAAGTAAGGTGGCTATTCCTAAGGAGTCTATCTGATGAATCATATATACCCTCATAGAGCCTGCACCATTAGTCCAGTCTTATGTCTTTTGGAATTTTTCACAGAATGAGTATGCAAAATCTCACCCAGCGCATCTGGGATTTTGTACATGTTCCTCCATTGAATTGCACCTCCCAAATCCTTCAAAACTGCCTGAACTCTTTAGATCACTGCTCTTCCACCTCATTCCTGGAGACAGCGCCGTCTGACTAGGCTTTGGTCAAACAAATGAGAGAAGGACACATATTTCTGAGCACACCTGTATTCCTATTCTCTTTTTTTTAAAACAAGATAAACTAAATTGTCACAATTCAAACAAGATTGTACAAACTTGCTGGAAAAATGAAATTGAATGGAAAAATCTGAGAATCACTTTAAGATGTTAAATGCAAGATTGTGTCACTGCAGTGACCCGATTCTCCAAATTCAGCTCAGGTTCAATTTACATAGAGATTTTCTAATTGCTAATAGGTTGGTTGATTAGCTTTATTTTGAATTGCTAATAGAAGTTGTGGGTTTGTGTCAAAAGACTGAGCCCAGAACTTTGCGTTCAATCATTTTGGATTACTCAACACCACCCAAACAGGCCTGCGTGATGCGAGTTGCCATAGATGCTTCAGCCGAGGGAAACTTGCAGCCAAAAATGTACCATATGATTGTAGAGTGAATGTAACTCAGGTCAATGTTGGACAGGCCCCATGAAGGGCTCGCACCCTCCCCGCATGACAGGGCCCGGACACCGGCTCTCCAGGTGCTACCCACAGAAGCAACCCGCAACCCGTCCCCTACGGGACGGCTGCTCCCGGATATCCCTGTATCACTGGCCCGGGCCACCGTCAGCACCATTGCCCGGCCCAGCCGCCATCTTGGACACGGCACCACGAGGCCGCGTGGCCTCAGCTCGACCCCAACCCTGGGCCTGGCCAGGCCCCGACATCCCGGCACCACCATCCACCCAGGAGGTGAACGGACCACTTGGCAGGTCAATGGGAGAAAGAAGTGTCGATGGCTCTCCCCCACCAGGTGCCGATCGCCCCCAGCCCCCCCGGACGCTGGCTCCACCCCCCTGCTGGGTGTCTGGACTCCCTCATCCCGGACCTCCCGACCTCCAAGTGCGAGGGTCCGGACATCAAAGGGCGCCAGACCTATAACTGAGGCAGCTCCAGAGCAGGAAGGCAGTTGTATCCTGGAGTCGAGAGACACCGTGAAGAACTCATCCTTGACGGACTGTTGGCGCTGCCGCAGCCCTGCCTTGTGAACTGTCGTCCTGCCTGATGGCGCTGCCGCAGCCTTCTGCAACCTTCATCCTCGTCGGGACCTGCTGGCGCTGCCGCGGCCCGTTGCTACCTACGACCACCTCAGGACCTGCTGGCGCTGCCGCGGCCCGCTGCTACCTACGACCACCTCGGGACCTGCTGGCGCTGCCGCGGCCCGACCTTCCCGAACGCCGAGCTCGAGGATTGTGAGCTACCATCATCTCATCTCAAATACCAGATTGGTAACAAGACTGTCCCGCTACCCCCTTTGCCTTCCAGAGACTAGAATTGAGAGGGTCCTCGTATCCTGATCTAATTGTACCGTACTACCTTGCTTCAAGAACTGCCTATAAAGAGCGTTAACCTTATCCTTGTGTGGTGTCCATCTGTGGGGGGGAAGTTACTTGTCTGTACGATCGCTGGAGACGGCCCTCACCGGAGGCCTCTCCCCGTGTCCTCGGCCGACCCTCCAGGTCCCCGTCTAACAGTCAAGATGCTCAAGTGCTCTGTAATAGATGCACAAGGCCTTAGAAACACACATTATTTCCACTCTGTGCCACTGGAGAAGCCTGAGAGGAGTTAAGATAGAAAATTGAAAGGGAGACCTAAGAGAAGCCTGGCAGTCAGATTCTGAATAAGTTGTAGACATTCTTTGAGAAATGTTGGGAGAGAAATGTGTACATAAAAGTATTTGTTTGTTTAACTGTTTTGTAAAGTTATGTTTTGTGACAGGAACTTCATAGCAGTGATATGTACCATGAGGCCTGTCGTATGATGGGCAGGGACTGAACTAGTTTATTTTTTTAGTTCAGGTTTATGCAGAGAATTAAGAATAGTCACAAGGTCAAATGTGAAAGTCTTTGGAGAAACTCATTTTCAGTTTCCTTTTGAATACAGTCGGGTTACGTTGGTTTCCTATGTCTTGGTTTAGTGAGTTCCAGAGGTGTAATGTAAGGTGAAAATTGTGGAGAGAAATTCTGAGGAAAAACCCACTCTCTTTGTGCCGCTCGCATTGAGGTTTTTGTGTTTCAACGCCCTAACTGCTTCCAGACCAGCGCTACAGGAGTAGCAACAGAAAAACGCCACTTACCATTGCCAAGAGGGAGGAGGAAGCCAACGCGAGGCCGCAGAGGAGGTGAGAGGCGCGGCCCCGGGACTGCGAGGAACAGCGCTAAAATCCATCAGCTGTTTCCTCTTCCCGAGTGAGCCGCGCCCCCTCCCAGTGCCCGCCCCCATCAGCCTATAACCTCTCGCGGCCCCCGCTTCGCGGGAGCCGCTCGCATTGAGGTTTTTGTGTTTCAACGCCCTAACTGCTTCCAGACCAGCGCTACAGGAGTAGCAACAGAAAAACGCCACTTACCATTGCCAAGAGGGAGAAGGAAGCCAACGCGAGGCCGCAGAGGAGGTGAGAGGCGCGGCCCCGGGACTGCGAGGAACAGCGCTAAAATCCATCAGCTGTTTCCTCTTCCCGAGTGAGCCGCGCCCCCTCCCAGTGCCCGCCCCCATCAGCCTATAACCTCTCGCGGCCCCCGCTTCGCGGGTGCCGCTTGCATTGAGGTTTTTGTGTTTCAACGCCCTAACTGCTTCCAGACCAGCGCTACAGGAGTAGCAACAGAAAAACGCCACTTACCATTGCCAAGAGGGAGGAGGAAGCCAACGCGAGGCCGCAGAGGAGGTGAGAGGCGCGGCCCCGGGACTGCGAGGAACAGCGCTAAAATCCATCAGCTGTTTCCTCTTCCCGAGTGAGCCGCGCCCCCTCCCAGTGCCCGCCCCCATCAGCCTATAACCTCTCGCGGCCCCCGCTTCGCGGGAGCCGCTCGCATTGAGGTTTTTGTGTTTCAACGCCCTAACTGCTTCCAGACCAGCGCTACAGGAGTAGCAACAGAAAAACGCCACTTACCATTGCCAAGAGGGAGGAGGAAGCCAACGCGAGGCCGCAGAGGAGGTGAGAGGCGCGGCCCCGGGACTGCGAGGAACAGCGCTAAAATCCATCAGCTGTTTCCTCTTCCCGAGTGAGCCGCGCCCCCTCCCAGTGCCCGCCCCCATCAGCCTATAACCTCTCGCGGCCCCCGCTTCGCGGGTGCCGCTCGCATTGAGGTTTTTGTGTTTCAACGCCCTAACTGCTTCCAGACCAGCGCTACAGGAGTAGCAACAGAAAAACGCCACTTACCATTGCCAAGAGGGAGGAGGAAGCCAACGCGAGGCCGCAGAGGAGGTGAGAGGCGCGGCCCCGGGACTGCGAGGAACAGCGCTAAAATCCATCAGCTGTTTCCTCTTCCCGAGTGAGCCGCGCCCCCTCCCAGTGCCCGCCCCCTTTCAAAGCTCAGCAACTTAAGCAAGCCCCTCTACGCGCCACGCGGGACGCGCGCGGGCCGAAGCCCGGGCCAAGGGCGGGCCCGTTGTTGCCCGTTAGTGACCGGTAGAGACCGGACCGGGCTACCCCCCCTTTTCAAATCTTTGCTATAGTAGTACCAAATAGCAGCAGTATGCCACCGAAAACCAGGAGCACTACAAAGACTAAATCTAAGCACGCACAAGAGGTCGCTCTAATCACGGGTCCCATTGATCTTTTTATATCACGGACCCATGAGGTAATAAACAAGAGTATCGCCCTGATGGAGAAAAGAGTGTCATTAGACCTCACAATCGCAAATGCTAAACGTTCCTCCTTAGGCGCCATTGCAAACGCCACTTCTCCAATATACCTCAATTCACAAAATTGTTCCCTTCCTGTGACTCTGCCAGCCCCAGATATAAATACCGTGCCATCAATAGTGGATCTGTCCGTAACACAATCCGAGACAGACCCCTCGGAATACACAGACGACTTGGAAGCAACTCCAGATCTGGCGATTTGCCAAACCCAGGGGGAAATAAGTGAAAATACGAACTTTTACCCCAGAGAAGAAAGGGAAGGAGCTACCCCTAAACAAAGTAACATAATTCCATCTAGCATTACTGCTACTACTGCCTCCTGCCCAGATCATGTTTCAACCCATGTACATTCCACAACCCAACTAAACGTACTCCCTCCCCCCGTAACAACTCTACCACTTATGAAAACCTCACCTGAGGTACCTGAAAACTCCTGTAAAACGTGTAAAGTCACGGCGCAAGTTGTGACGACAATAAAAGATCTCCTTTTCCAGCACTTAAAACCCATCCAACTCAGTATTAGAAATGTAGAAGCTCAGTTGAATATCATCACTGCAACACTCCTTGACACCAATACGCGCATAGAAGTAAAGGGCAAGCGAAATCCACCGCAGCAACCCAAAATGCAAACCCAAGCGCAATCACGTAAAACAGCCAACTGTTCAAATCCAACCAATATTCCCCACAAAAGCCATCACCAAAACCCTACAAATCAAAACCCTCCACCCCCAACGCCCAAACCACAACGAAGTAACACCCCGGTTGTATCAAACCATCAACCGAAAAACACAGACTCAGCTACCTTAGATACCCCAGGAATAACGGCCAATAACAATAATACAAACAAGGTCCAATCTGGTATAGAGCAAGCTCCCCTGCCACAAAAACTAGTAGTCCCTCAGCCATCCCCAGGGAACAAGATGAACAAACCACCACCAAAAAAGCGCCCAGCTCATTTGCCCCCAGGAGCTACCCCTTATACTATAGTTCTCACAGGTGTACCTGAGTTAACTGATGACACTCCCGAAACTGCATGGTCATTAAAGAACAAGGTCATGCAGTGGCTAAGTATTAACAGGCCTTTAGAGTCTCACATTTCGGGAGGAATTTCTACAGCCCGTAGGGTAACCTGGGTAGGAAAAACCACGAAAACAATTCGCGGAGACTGCATCATAGTAACATGCAGAGATCCCTCCGCAGTGGATTATATCTGCTCTTGGCCATCTCTTGAAAAAAAGGGAGGGATTGACGCCCGTCACCTCTCGTTTTTCTACCCCCCAGCGAGACAGCACCGTAACGCCCCGCCATGGTCCTGGCACCAAACTCCCAGGGAACCATGGAACCAAGAGCCATGGGATCACCAGGAGTACACCCATGAACATGGTGGTAGAAGCGGGCCGAGAGAGTGGCCGAGGCAGTACTGGCAAGAAAGACCCTACCAAGCCTATGAAGGCTGGCAGGGCTTCCCGACCCAAAATCGCTTTAATTGTTTGGAGATGGTCGATTGACCACTCAGGGAGGGACCCAGCTATACCGAACCCCACTTCAAAACTCAAGTAGCAAAATCAGTACAATACTCAATATCCTCAGAACCCTTTTATGAACATGATAACAATCCACCACAGATAGCACTAGCCACTAGCAGGAATGCTCTGATAAAAGCCGCCCAAGCAAACTCTCCACCAAAAGGCGAAACCACTTCTGGTTCGTGCCATAAGCCACCATTAGCCTCTAGGGCCCCAGCTGAACTCCACCAGGCAATTTCGCAAGAACCATTAGAACCTATGCATGCAAATACCTTGCCAACTATACCAACCACTCAAACGGCAACTGCGAAACTGGGTGTATCAATAGTTTACTGGAATATCGCAGGTATGACCTCAAAAATAACATCATCCTCATGGCTTGACACAGCAAAGCAACATCATATACTATGTCTGCAAGAAACCTGGTGCACAACTCCATTGCATCTCGTAGGTTACAAAACCATCTTCACCCAGGCAATATCCGGTAACATGGGCAGACCAAAAGGAGGTCTTGCAATCCATATCGCCAACACCCTCCCACTCAGAGTGAAACTGCTAAAGGAGTCATCCACCTTCCAAATTATCCAAATTATGCAGGACACGCAGACAGCAGCACTTGCGGGTAGCAAGTTCATACTCATAAACTACTACAACAATCTGCCTTCTCTGGAATGCTGGTCTAGTTTAGTGGAGATAGTTGCATTCTTAATCTCCATACAACGGGATAATAAAACCTCTCCCACTTATTATATCTGGGGCGGTGACTTTAACTCTCCCATGTGTCTGAATCACAAAAATGGTAACTGTGGTCTCCAGAATGAACTCGGCAATCCCATTCCTCACTTTGCACACTCGTTATGCGGAAACAAACTTAACGAAATCCTCTTCTCTCTAGATTTGGACTTCGTAAACGAACTAATTGATCCGCATTATGACTATATGCCCACCTTTCATGGGCGAGGATGTGCTACAACTATTGATTACATAATAGCATCAAACTCACTAAAAGGTCAATTAACAAACTACGAAATTGGGACTAATCCAATAAGTGATCACTACCCGCTCAGCGTGACAATCACTATGATGCGAAATGGAACACATCTCGCAAAACCTAGCTCCCTTGCACAACATCTAGTGTCCATGAAGAAACTGAATGGGTACACGATCAAATGGGCAAAAATCGACCCTGCAGTGATGACACAGAGGATCTGCGAAAAAACCCATCACTGGATAGCCAAATGTATGTCACCAGAAGAGCCGCCAGAAACGATCGTCAGCTGCTTCCAAAATATCCAAGAAACAATAAGGGACGAATTATTTGTTAACTTGAAAAACAAGACTAAGCTCCCGACCACGAGGTGGTTTGATTCCACCTGTCGAAAGGCACTCACCGCCCTAAAAGAAGCCTTGCATAAGCCCACGAGAGACGTGGATGAAATCTCTCAACTGAGGAAAAATTATAACTCTGCTCGGAAAGATCGGAAAAACCAGATCAAACGAGAACTTTGGTTGCGCCTACATGACAGCGCCCAAAGGAAAGACAGTACCACATTCTGGGAAGTCGTGAGATCCCCATTCATGGCCAACAGTACTGATCATGACCATCTAGACGTGGCAATAACAGAGGCCGAATGGGTTCTTCATTTTACAAAAATTTTTGGAAACCCTCACGATACATCACCAAGTACACCAACCAATGATCTCCATGCGGAGCAAAACGATATTTACCCGATCAATATTCGTTTTTCCCTCAACGAAATTACAAAAGCAATCAAGGCCTCAAAAACTGGAAAGGCCCCAGGACCCGATGGGGTCCCAATGGACGTGTTCCTTTACGACGTGGACTTTTGGTCGAAAATAATCTTACGGGCCATGTCAGCAGCAGCCTCTATTGGCCTCTTCAAATCTTGGTCTACCTCAATTCTATTACCAATATTTAAAAAAGGCGACCGCAATGACCCCGCATGCTACCGACCAATTTCCCTTCTGGACTCCATGGGCAAAATTGCAGGTCGATTACTCCTGGACCGATTGCAATCTTGGGCCCGGGAGAACAACATCATAACCGACCTGCAATATGGCTTTCAGAAGGGGCTTGGAACCGTGGAGCAGGCCCTCAACCTTGTTCTCTTGGCTGGAAAATATGCCTGCGCCAAAGGAGGAAATATTTTCCTTGTTTATGTCGACCTAAGCGCGGCATTTGACTGTGTCCAGCACGCGAAGCTTTGGCAATTATTATCAGATCTTGGCGTAGACCCGGCCATACTCACTTTCCTAAGAGAACTTTATTCAGCGGCAGAGGGTCGAGTTCGTTTTGGCACCAGTGGAGAACTGTCGCGACCCTTCCAAATTAGGAAGGGAGTAAGACAGGGGTGTGTACTGGCCCCATTCCTGTTCAACCTATACACTAACGGGCTTGAGCAGGCAATGCTGAAAGGGTGCCAGGACCTCCCGCAGATAAATCGTCGGCCGATACCTACTCTCCTATACGCCGACGATTCAGTAATTTTAGCGCGTACTCTAAATCAACTTCAGTCACAACTTGATAAATATATCTCATTTATGGACTCACTTGATCTCAAAATCAACATAAAAAAGACATTTACAATGTCAATTGGCCCAAGGACAAAAACGACCAAGCCCATAATGGTTAATAACAACAAACTCGAAAAAACCTCGATATACCCATACCTGGGCATCCTAGTGGACGATGAATTGAAATGGCAAAAGGCAATTGAAGCCAGAAACTTACACTTTCGTCGAGCATCTTCTGCACTAACCTCCTTTTCGAGGAAAATGGGGAAACCCGCACCTTCTGAACTTTTAACTATTTATTACGCAAAATGCCACAGTGTGGCCACGTATGGAGCTGGAATCTGGGGCTACGGACGCATTGATCAGCTCCAGGTCACTGAAAATGCCTTCATAAAGTATATTTTAGCCCTCCCACGAAGCTCCCCGATATTTGCCTCACATCGGGAGCTTGGCATGGATTACATTGTTGACACTATTCGGTGCCAGCCAATTTTACTGTGGCATCGGATATGGTGCAATCCTGAATGCCACTTAACCCGCTCCCTCATTACTGACTGTATAGGCCTGACAAATTGGCGGAAAATCCCGTGGCTAAATTACGTATGTAACTTTTTTAAAGACATGGAGTGCGAGCAGTACTTTGACGAGCCACCTTCAGTCGAAGATATCTCCAGGAAAAAACTAAAGCAAATGTGCTTGGGCCATTTGAGAGACCTCCGCAACCAGGCAGAGATCACCAAATCGCAAAACGAAAAAATATGTGCTCAACAGGAGGGAAAAACCATACAGCCCTATTTGACATACTTTCTAACCAACTATGAAAAGTACCTTCTCACAAGACTGCGCTTTGATGTATTTTTTCGGCTGGTGTCCTTCCCGGAGACGCAAAATTGGTCTCCTAATATGATGAGGTGTCCTTGTGACGGAATCTCGATACAAAGTACGATTCACGTCGTTCTCTTCTGCAAATACTATGAATCCGCAAGAAAGACATGGATCCTCCCAATTCTTCGTTCCAGTGGACTAAGGCAGTCCTACCCAGCACTCTCCTATTTACAATCCTTAAAAACGCCACACGAAGCCAAACGTATAGCGACCTTTCTCAAATCAGCCATAACTATACGCCGTAACATTCTTAGCTAAATTGACAAAACCACAACTATAAAGAATGTTTTTATTTTGTTTTAATGATGTTCCTTTTTTTCCCTCAACAATGACCTAAAATCCTCGTTTGATTTCGTATTTTCTGCATTTGTAACTTTTTAAACTGTACTTTTTATGGTTATCGAATTTTATAACCGAATAAAAGTTGTTGAAACTGAAACACTCTCTTTGTCACCATGTCACTCAAACAAAAAAAACAGCATTACTAGGACTAAAGAGGAAATATGGGTCCTGCATCATATTCAATGACAATGCCAATGAATCCTAGACTCAGGAGCAATCAGAGAAAACAGATGTGGCTAGTTGAAATTTACTAAAAGGATTGAGCTTTCGATCTACTGTGATCTCCTTCACATGACTGACAGTAGGCACTCTGTGTTTTCCCTATGTTGTAAGATACTTCTGAGTCAGCAATGGCAGCAAATAGGGTTTCCAGGATTTGTAGGAAGTACCTCATCAGAAGGAAAGGATTTAGCTTTTTTGGTAGGTAGGGAGTTCTTTCATTGATACATATTCTTCTTTTCTTGGCTAGCCAGGATTCTATATTCCAGATCCCTTACAATTTGTGGCTGGTACTGTACCATAAAGCTGGTGGATGAAAGGGGATGCTAATAGCTCGAAAAGACCTAGACTCTGTTTTTAATTTTGATTCCACAGGACATGGAAGACTTTAAGGTACCATAATAGAATCCCGATTTGGGCCTGGAGAAACTATGCAACCAACTTCTAATTGGAATCTTGTACTCCTAACAGTTGGAAATGCTTTCTGATTCTTCTGAGTTATTCAATTGTCTGCTGACTATTGATCCCGTTCTTTGCTCTCCTTTGCTCGATGGTGTAGGTGCTCAAAATAGGTTAAGATATTCTGGATGATGTCATGTTTCAAGTTAATGTTTGTGCTAAGGAGGGTTTTCTAGTGGGTTTGCAATTGGGCACCTATGGTGCCCCCCTGTTGAATCCTGTACCCACGGAGTGCAGGGATGAACTGCACCTCCCATTTTACAATGGGAGAATGTATTACGGTCGGTTTACGGCCCGAATATATTGTAAAATGTAGGCATGTAGGAATGTGATCCAATAGTGTTCAGGCGCGTCCTAATGGGACGGTTGGTTGGCTAGGTGTAGGGGCAATATATAGAACTTTATTTCTAGAAGATTCTCCTTGACTTCATTGAAGGACTTAGGCTGCCTCTAGGCTTCCTTCATATAGTCAGGTAAAGCCATGACTCTTTCCGACTCATACCGCACAAGGTCCTGCTTCAGCTTAACCTTCAGGATACTGCGTTTATTTTGGTAATAAGCAGTGGAGTTGAAGCCCCCACAGGTAAAGTGACACTAAAGGTTTACCCTGTTACCCCACAAAATATGTAAGCATCAATTAACTCAGAGGATTGAAACTTTTTCGCAAAAAACAAACCCCAATTCTTTCCTAAGCTTCCTCTGAGATTCTGAACTCTCTTAAGTGGCTGCCTCAGATCCTGCCTTCAGCAGTTTCCACTCACTCGTCTAAAGCCTGGGGCATCCAAGCTAACTCAGCGATTTGGTAAGGAGTTTCTGGACTGTGTCTTTCAATTCAGAAATCGGCCCTTTGCTTGAGTTACCTCATTCACAGTCTTAAGCAGCTGCTGGTGCAACAATCACATACCTTCACCAGCCTCTCTCATCTTACCTTCCAGGAAGAGCAGGTTTCAATTATAGCTTAATTTCATTAGAGGTGTGTGGCAAATGGTGTCACTCCTGATCCCATTGTCACACTAGGTTGTGGTGTCCTTTATTGAATGGACCTGCAACACAGAACCCGGTAAACGTACTAAAGCAAGTGTTCATTATGAATTCCCTTTCTACTGCCTTTGCTCCTATCGTACTTGGCTAGCAAGCCTTCACCCATGCTGTCCCTAAGCTAGACTATGCTGGAGTACCCTGCTTCTCGCCGACTTCCTATCCAGTTTCTAGAGCAGGAATTGGGTGGTCGGTGGACCTGGGAGGACTTCTTACTCCAGGATTCTAGTGTCTACAGTACATGATGCATGGGTCTTCTTGCAATCTTGGCTTTCTATTTGCCGTGGTAGGGAATTTGCTCCCCGCCCCCCCCCCCCCCCCCCCCCCCCCACCTACTGCATACAGCTGTTATAACTAGAGGCCAGTACAGGTTGGTCAACACAGATATGTTCATGTCACAGCACGGTCACAGGGTCTGATTGTTTTTTTTTTGTGCATGTTGCCTATGTGGAGGACCCCTCCTTGAGCTATCTAATAGGGGTGGGTGAAGAATTCAGCCGCGCCGGCGGAGTTTGATGAGTTTTGGCCACTCCACGCTCTGTGCAGTGTTCCCAAAAACTCTGGTAAGTGACGTGGAGCAGAGTTTTTTTTCTCGAGCAGCTTGTCAATGGCAAGTTGGCGAGCGCTTGCATGAAACAATAATGCGCTAGAACTCCTCCTGGCGAGATTACCCATCGCGGGTGGTCGCGGCAGGCTGTGACAGCTTGTTTTGAGAAAGCTGCCATTTGCTTTGACAAAGCTGCTGCTCGAGTAGAATGTCTACTTGTGCGGCAGAACGCAGCAGTGCCTTCTGGCGCTACGCTTAGTGCAGTTTGCACTGATTTTACAGCACAGGACAAACTCCTGGCACTAAAAATCAGTGTGAGTTGTACAACATAACAGACTCTGCCCCTGGCGGGACTGCTAAGTAAAACTCCACAAACTCCACCCAGGCTAACTATCTAAGCACCTCTCAGACTGAGAACCATCCATCAATGATCAACCAACCATTCAGATGAGGTCCGGCCGCTGTCAGGCGGGTACCAGCAGCTCTAGCTGTACGACATCTAACCACACACAACCAGGTTAGCCGTGCCTCTGTTGGCTTATGAAACATCTCCCAGCGGGGATACAGGGCACCAACTATACCTGCTTCTCCATTCACAGCATCTGGCACCAGCAGTCCAGCTGCTCGACTCTGAGCATTGTTCATCCAAGGCTCTGTCCTCCCACAGGGCCCTCAGCCCTTCAAAACATCTTTAAACTCCCTCTGAGCGGCTTAGGATGTGATATCTTTTTTACAGACTAAAAAGGGATCTATCCGCTTCAACTTCAGTCTAGAAAACGAATACATCTCTCGTTATGAATAGATGTGATAATTATCAGGACAGGCTATTAAGAATCAATACTAGACATGTAAACTGTACAGAACGTCAAGTTTAACAATGTCTCTGAAGCGCACAGATTCTTTCTAAAAAAACTATAATATACCCATAATACTTTTTCCTCTGATTTCTAGCTGAGGTCAGGGGGCTGCATCACACGTGGAGAGAGAAGAGGCAGGACAGTAGGCACTTTCAGCTGCTGTCTCCGTTGAAGGCAGCAGAAAGCTCTTATTCCAAACTCCCTTTCGGAAAATTGACAGATGTTTGAGGCCTGGCAGGGCGGCGATTCACTGAGCACAGTTTGAGTTGAACCAAATCTAATATCAAAGACAGATATGTTTCAGAAAATTATGGGGAATTTGAGCAGCTCAGGAGGAACCACTAGAGACCCTGTAGTTTCCCGCAGGGTGCGCACAATTCTTCTAGCAGGAGCGGCTATGATGCTTTGAGGCTGAAAATAAAAAACGGAAGCAGGCCTCAGTCAAATAGAAATGCACTTCAGCCGTGCTTCAGGTCGAACCAGGAGCCCCCAAACAATCAATGCTTGAAAGGTCTTCTCCGCTCCCTACCTTCGCAAAGCTTCAGAGTAATCAGCCTGTCCGGACCATGCTGCACAGCCTGCCAGGCAAATACAATATATAGCATCAAACAAGTGATAAAACTTTACAATTATAAGTACAATGGCAAAAGAGTAGGCTGCAGCAGTATGCAAAAGTTCGGAAAGCAAGAAAATAGGTTTTTACATGTTTGTGAAAAACGTTTAATTTGGGGCAGATCAAATAACACTGAATAGATGTGATAGCTTGACCAGTGGAAAAACATCTTATGACTGAAAACACTATGACAAAAATGCAATGTTTCTACCTGTTGATGCAAAGGCAATTTTGGAACCTGTCAGTATATAAGTCAAATTTCTAATGGAGAACTTGTGGAGCCGATGCTTCATTACTGCCAGCTCACAAACAAGAATTAAAATAGGACTCATTGTATGTAAGTGTGGTTTTGTATTTTAACTTCAATGAGGTGATTGTTTGAAAACAATATTTAGGACACAATATGCCTATTAGACAGTATTTTGGTACCATATTGTTTGCACTTCTGATGCAGATAGTGTTGGCCATTGGATAGCCGGGTGAGGCATGAAACTTCTGAAGGACATGATACCTTAAAGAACATACGGTTATCAATAAAGGTTTTAATGACCGTAAACTGACAGAAAGACCATACAAATTATGGAAAATTGCAGATTTTCCTAGAAAGTTCTCTTCTTGCTATTTCATTCCACAGCACACAGTCAAAGCAAAAATACACAATTACCACAAACTTGTTTGTTTACATACCAAGTAGAATCAAAGGGCACCATAGCATATATGTCTGTATAGCACTTACACCAATAAACAACTTCTTTTCTAGACACATGCGATCAAAGTCAAAGGAGGAAGCAGAATTAATCCAGAAATAATGGAAAAAAGACCCCAAAAAAGCACATGGCTTCTTTTTTACTTGTTTCCCTTTGGAAAATCCTCTTCCTGGATAGACAGATTGCCCACATACAAAGGGTAATTTCCAGCACTTTAGAATGTCCCTAGGATAGATGAAACCAGAATTAGAGAATAAAAAGATTTTAACATGACATCTCATTTGAGATTAGTTGAAATTAAAGTGGTGGGATAATATTCATCTCTCTGTCATTATTAAAATTCAGGACTCGTCTTCACCAGATGGCTCAGAAAATTTGCAATTTTCCTTCAAGGCTAGAGTATCTATTATGTATCTACAAAGTTTATTCACTACTGATACCTGTATTATTCCCATGCTGGCACATTGTATTGTAATTGCATTTATATAGTACTTACTAACCCTGATGAGGCGTCAAAGTGCTTTTCGGTGAGTAGCACGCTACTCTGGAACCCATAACGGATTAGTGGTGAACTAGTATAGTGAAATATGAAATTAATTTGAGCAGTGGATATGTTAGTCTGTTATTTGGATTGAGAAGGATAGTGGAGAGATAGAAGAGTAAAAAGGTTTGCATTTATACACCGCTTGCTACCCCTGATGAGGTGTTGAAGCACTTTTCGGGAAGTAGCATGCTACTCAGGAACCAGCATGCCGTTTTGGCTTAGAATAAAACGTTTTAAAAGTAATAACCCTCAACCAATCAGAATACCTGAGAACATCCTCTAATTTAGTGCCAGCCCAAAAGACTTTTGAGGCCATAACAGTTTCATAAAGAAGCCTGCTGGGACATTACCTCCTCTACCCAGAAAACAAGGGAAGTAGAAGAAGCTTCAGTAAGGCTTGCAAATAGAATTCAGTAACTGACGGGAGGACGTCTTCAAGTCTTCTGTCATCTGCATATACTGCTTAACACATCTAACCACAAAACAAACTGGTGGAAAAATCAAGAAACTCAATGGTAGTAGATGCATATTGCATGCGTAGTAATAATGCAATGACCCTTATATGAGGAGAACTGAATAGAGGTGATATCTAATGCTGCAACTTCAGAAACAGTACTAAAAGATGCCAGGGTAACATTACAAAGTTAGTAAGCATGGGCGAATTTTGCGAATCTAGCATTCGCGAATTTGCGTATTTGCGAACTCGCAATCCGCAAAATCCGCGAATTTGCAGATTTTTTTTGTGTTCGCAAGGGTTTCTGCCAGTTTGCGAGGGTTTTGTACCAGTTCGCAATTGCGAACTTACTTGTCGGCTCGCAACGGTCGCGACTATGTTGTTTCTATGTCTGGTTCATCATCACAGGTTCACAGCACCCTCTGTTTCACCACTGCCACCCTGTTTCACCCATGCCACCCTCTGGTACACCAATGCCACCCTCTGGTTCATCACTGTAGATTATGGGGGGGGGGGAAAGCAAGCACACCTGCCCTGCTTCAACTAACATGAATTAATTTGGGGTTGATTTATTAATGTGTCACTGTTTTAAAATTCCAGTCTGGCACCTGCTTCCTTATCTGTAATTTTCTTTCTGTTGCAGTGCAATTTTTTTTCCAGGACCTTTGTGGCCTACTTGTAGCTATTCTATGAGCCTGCTGTGAGGGTCAGAGCAGGGTCATAGAATTGTTGCAACTAGCAACTGAACTCTGGAGGGGCCCCAGTCAGGAAGCACTACAGGGAATTGTTACTAATGATGAGTTTGAACTTTTGCACCTGCTGAGTGCTTTCAGTTTTGCAAAACTCGTTTTTCTGCAGAACAGCAACTGTAATGCCCCAAACAAACTTACTTGTGAAAGTTGATTTCTAATCCAAAAGTGATCCAAAGAAAGTCAAAAGGCCTCAAATCCGGGTGGGCGTGGCTAGCGGCCGAGCATGGCGGCAGCGTGAAGTGGGAGCTCCTCACGGCATAACGGCCTTTTGTAAAATCCGATAACTTAATCCGTCACAACGCCTGCCCGAAGTGGCGGTACCTGCTCAGGAACCGAATCTGCACCTCCTGATCCAACTCCGGTGAAAATCGGATATCGAGAACTGCACTTCTCAACTCGTGCGTAGTGAGGCCTACAGCGAAAAGGAGACAATGGCCTGGAGTGTTCGTCGACCCTGGCGGAAGTGCGACCTTCCTGGGCTGAACTCAGTGGCGACGCTGGCCCCCCGTGGAACGGACCGTAGTGAACAACTGCTGGTGAAAGACTTTGGGGGGGCCGTCGAGGCCTGTGGATGAGAGCGACTGCTCGGGCCACGAACACCCGCAGAGAAACCACGGCGGTGGCTGGACTGTGAAAGTTTCCACAAGGAGGGCGGCCCCTCGAGACCCTGTCGGGCGCCATTTTAGAGTCGAAGCCTGCCCGGCTCGAGCGCCCTGGGACAGGAGTGAGCGCACCGGGGGAGCGGACGCCTACTGGATGTGAGGCTGCAGAGCTGGACCTTAGTCGAGGCTGCCTTTGATACGGTCGAAGGCTTAAAGAACCCTCGCAACGGTCGGATACCGATCGAGATCCTGAGGCTGCATTGCGACAGTGTGCGAAAGAGATTTGTAACGGACGTAGCTGCCGCCTAGTTGACGCCTGGGCTCCCGGGACAGCGGCGACTCGAGACTGCACTGCCTCGTATCATGGCGGGCAAAGGGACCAGAAGCTCATCGACGCAGGCGAAATTAGACAAGTTTGCTTATAGGCAGCAAGGCCACTCTCAAGTTGGTGGCCGACACTCCTCGGGTGCTGCACCGGACGTGGAAGGCACCAAAAAAGTGACGCTGGAGGATATTATGAGGACCCTTCCAGAGGTGCAAACAACAGTGGGCTCCATTTCCTCTGAGGTTACTCTGCTGCGGGCGGACTTTCAGAAGATGACCGAGAGAGTATCCCAAGTTGAAGTGGTTACCAAATCACTTATTCAAGACACTTCTGAACTACAAGTTGCGATGGAACGCATGGAAAAAGTCACCAAGATGCTACGGGAAAAGCTGGATGACCAGGAAGGGCGTTCCCGCAGGAACAACGTACGCATTCTTGGCCTACCGGAAACAGAAGGAAAGGGAGCCATGAACCTCTATGTCGACGACCTCATCAAAAATAAACTGCAGCCTAAAGGTCTGTCCCATTTTTTCTCCGTTGAGAGAGCACACCGGGTCCCGGGTGGGACGCCCAAGCCGGGTGCGACGCCAAGGTCTGTACTGGCTAGATTGTTTAATTTCAGAGACAGGGACGCCATCTTGCAGGCGGCGAGAGTTTCTCCACCAGTCAAGATCCAAAACTCTACCCTGGCCTTCTTTCCAGATTATACGGCAGAGGTTGCCAGGCGCCGGAAGTCATTCACGGAGGTAAAGAAAGCACTACGAGACAAGGGCCTGCAATATTCAATGTTGTTTCCCGCCAAATTGCGAATTGTGGCCGATGGAAAAGCGTGGTTCTTTGATACACCAGAAGTTGTGCGCGACTGGCTTGATGGATGGAGACAGGCGGGGCAGCAACAGCGTCCGCACAGAGACCGGCCAAATCATCGCAACGATAAGCAGGCGGACGACCAGAACACTCGTCCTTCACAGCACGCTGAGGCTGAAGGACTAGAATCTGACTTGGAGCGGGACCCTCTTGACTCTGGACAGCCGGCTTCGATCTAGAGGTGAACTTTACAGGTGACACTTCATGCGAACTACAGGTACCTGGAGTTGGTTAAGCTGAGTAGGGTGGGCATTAGCCGGTGCCTGTAGGGGACTCACCAACCCCACGAGCAAGTAAGATAGTAGGGAATGGGGAAAAGCACTCTGCCAAGTTGGGGAAGCGGGCGGGGAACGGTCCGTGGAGTAGGGGAGCAGGGAGGGGGGTTGGAGGGGGAGTTCGAATGTTAATGTTATTGTTTTTTGTCATCACTTCTACTCTATGGTACACTACACTGCCGCAAGCCACACAATTATGGTACACTGTCACATGGTGCAGCATCTGGGTTGATGTCGGCTACCGATCGCCTGCTACAATGATTATGCGACCCGATGGCCCAACAGTTAAACGCAGCGTCCGTTGAGGGCGCGCCTGCGACGGCTGATGTGCCTCCCCTACGTATGTTGACCTGGAATGTTCGGGGCCTGGGGGATAAAATTAAAAGAGGTCTAGTCTTGCAAGCGATTAAGCGTCAGGGACCTGACCTAGTGCTGCTCCAAGAAACACACCTTGCAGGGTCCACATGTAAAGCACTCAACAGACGTGGGTATGTTATGGCGGTACATTCAGAATTCACAACGGGATCCAGGGGCACTGGAACACTCATGAAAAAATCGTCACCCTTTCTTGTAGAGTGCCACAAAATAGACGACCAAGGTCGCTTCGCGGCACTGCATGGACAGTGGGAAGGACGACCTTTAAATGTGGTCTCCGTGTATATCCCCCGGCACTTCATTCAGCAGCACTGCCAGCTCTTGGTAAATTTCTCCTAGACCTCCCGGAGGGAGACACAATACTTGGGGGAGACTTTAACGCCATAATAGACCCTGCACTGGACACCTTACCTGTGAGAAATCGCCCGAGTGGTTCTGCCGCGCTTCCTGGCTTTATAGAGGCGATGGGCCTTGCAGATGTGTGGCGACAATTGAACCCAGCGACCACCCACTACACATATTATTCTGCTGTTCATAATAGCCTTTCACGAATAGACTATTTTTTATTCTTGGGGGTGGGTTTAGGATCGATAGATAAAATGGATATCCTGCCAAGGGGTATATCTGACCACTCTACGATATCTCTATCACTTACCACCAAAGAAAAGAAGTGTGCGAGAACATACCCAATATATCCCAATTATTTGAAAATCCCTAAGATAAGGAAAAAACTTAAACGGGCGACCGTACAATACTTCACTGAAAATGAAGGGACCGTTTCCTCGCCCTCTGTCCTTTGGGAGGCTTATAAAACAGTCCTCAGGGGGGAGGCGATAGCAGCGATAACGGGTCACAAACGGGATTCTAGACGAGAACTCACGGAACTGGAACTCACACTTCACAACGCGAATGTTGCCCACATGTCGAATCCCACACCGGAAACGACACACTAATTACAGCTCCGCCAACAGCAATACCGAGATCATCTCAAAACAACCGTCCAAAGTCATCAGGCAAACACGTTACATAGAGTATATGATGTAGGAGACAAGGCCGGGAAAATGCTGGCGTGGCTGGACAAGAGAGGGGGTAGTAACAGAGGCATACAGAGACTTTACACGCACGATGGTCAACTACAGACGCACCCTGAACAAATAGTACACACTCTGGCAAGTCACTTCCGGGACATATACACCCCAGACCGTGACGTCACTGCACAGACGGCGATGAATTCCCTAGAGAATATTGTCATCCCTGCACTCGCACAAGAGGCACAGCAAGAATTAGATACTGATCCTTCAGAAGAGGAAATACAATTGGCGATCCAAAATTTGCAGTCTGGTAAGGCGTTAGGCCCCAATGGCCTGCCTGTGGAATGGTATAAAGCAGTGGCCCCTATGCTCAGTAAACCATTGCTGAATATGTACACTGACAGCCTTGATATGGCGACACTACCGCTTGACCAGCATACTGCCACCATAGTGGCTATACCTAAACCGGGTAAGCCACCGACTGCATGCACCTCCTACCGCCCCATTTCATTGCTTAATGTGGAGGCTAAAATCCTAGCTAAGATCCTGGCCAGCCGTCTGACACAACATCTTCACACACTAATACACCCTGACCAATCGGGCTTCATGCCCCACAGGAGCACGGCTATGAATCTAAGGAGGGTCCATGGGGTGATGGCGCGTGCGCACCTTCTTACTGAGCAAGCGGTGATCCTTTCCCTCGATGCCACAATGGCTTTCGACCTAGTGGAATGGGAATACCTATTCGCAGTGCTTACTCGTATGGGCTTTGGACCTAAATTTAGAGCATGAGTACGCCTGCTGTACACGTTACCGGTGGCGCAGGTGGTAGCAAATGGACATATTTCAGCGTCGTTCCCACTGAGGCGGGGGACTAGACAGGGATGCCCGTTGTCTCCTTTGCTCTTCGCCCTGGTGCTTGAACCATTGGCAATCCTGATTAGAACGACGCCGCTGTTTCGAGGTATCAAGTGGGAGGAGGGGTGGGAAGATAAGATTTTCCTGTATGCAGACGATATGCTCATCTACATGGTTGACCCCGACAGCGGAATCCCTGCCCTACTGCACCTCTGTAACACACACGGGTAGTCATCGGGTTATTCCTTGAACTGGTCGAAATCTGTGGTGTATATGCTCAAGGGCCCGGAGCCATTGTTGCGGGAGGACTGCCCCTTGGCCTTAACGACAACCTCCTTTAAATATTTGGGTATTTTCATTACGGGAAGCGCTGCTGACTTCTTTGATGCAAATTTAAAACCACCTCTAGAACGTCTGCGTGCTGACGTTAAACACTGGGCGACTTTGCCCCTGACCCTGCTGGGAAGGGCGGCTTTATACAAAATGATGGCGCTCCCCAGGTTTTTATATGTCTTGGAAAATACCCCTCATTTGGTTGCACCGCGCTATTTCAAGCAGATTGCGGCGCTGGTCTCCAGCTTACTCTGGAATAATGGCCCGGCACGAATCGCCCATGACAAACTGGTGAAGAGTTGGTACGAGGGAGGGATTGCACTATCCAATGTACAACTATATTACTGGGGGGCCCAACTTAAGATAATTAATCAATGGGTCCATACCCCACGTGAAGACCCGGCGTATAAAGCGGACTGGTCTCAACTTGGAACAGACGGCATGCTATCAGTCTTATACAACAAATCCCAGGTTAGAAAACTGATTGGTCCGACGCAACACACAGCTGCATTATGGCACAAAGCACAAGCACGATTGGGCTGGGCAGGAAAACTTACCAGACTGACACCACTGTGGGATACAAAATCATTGGGAAACCTTAGATCATGTAAAGGTTTTGCACAGTGGGACCGCATAGGAATCTCCACGGTAGGGGACCTGTGGGAGAAAGGCACAGTGATTGCATTACCACAACTTCAACAGCAGTATGGTTTAGGCCCCAACGAGACGTTTAGATACGTACAGATACGCCACGCACTACTCCAGGCAATTCCAACAGGCACTGATCTACCAGAGTCGTCGCCACTGGAAGACCGACTACTGACGGATTATATGCCTCAGAGTGCTACTTCTCTTACATATAAAAAGTTAGTCAATAATCTGGCGGACCCCACATTACACCTTCAGGAGAAATGGGTAAGGGACATAGGGGAGGTTGATGAAACAGAATGGAATGAGGCGCTTGCCTCACCGAGGGAAGTGGGCATATCGGCGAAATTCAGATTAGTACAACTCAAAATTCTGCACCGAGTCTACTACACGAGAACGTTACTGCACAGGATACAACGAACACCACACCCATTTTGCCTCAGGGGGTGCGGGGAGGAAGGGAACCTGTACCACACCCTGTGGGAATGCCCGATGATACAAGAATACTGGAAACAAATTATGCGTACTGTCTCTCAAGCAGTTAAGGTGTCTGTCCTGCCTGAACCTCGAAAGTGTTTGTTGAACATTTGGGACCCCAATGATTTGGACAGGTATGGACTGTTGTGGGCCACGCTAGCCATTACAGTAGCCAAGAGAGACATAGCACAAAAATGGGGTGTTCCAGAACTACCTACAGCAACTCGATGGGCCAAGAATATGGACTTGCTGATGGTGACGGAAAGGGCGGTGTATGTGCTCAGGGCGTGCCCCCGGAAATGGAACAAGATCTGGGCTCCCTGGAACATTTACAGAGGAGAAATTTGTGAACCTTTGCCAGAGGACGAGGATTTGGATTCTGAGGAGGAAGATGATTAGGAGGGTGGGTGTTTAGTTCTTCATGCACCGGGCTGTCACACGATTATGCTTGTTCAGGTACCGAATTGTGAATAACCTAAGTGGCTGCTGAATGTGGGGGTGTACAGGAGACACATGTTACACGATGACAAATACGTTGATTTTCTTTACCTTTTCTTTTTTTCTTGTTCGTACCTTTAAAAAGACTTACACACATGGCTGAACATGAAGTTAAGTATAGAAGGGGATACCTTAGTTAGAACTGAGACGGATTAGTATCGTTCCAAATACTGTACTGAGACCAATTGCTGCTATGACTCTATGTATCTGTTGGAACTATATTCACTACATGTTCGAACACGCATCACCATATTGTAATACCAGTCTACTGTGAAGTAGGAACAATTTGCATCCTTCTGCGATATTGTATATGTCAATGATATCTTCATGTTAATAAAGATTTTCCCCCCCCCCCAAAAAAAGGCCTCAAATCCAAAAAAGTGCAGGCAAATGTCAACCTGAGGAGTTATTCTGATAAAAATCATCATTTTCAGAAGGTTTATGCTGCTTGCTAATGGATTTCTTGTGCAGAATTGCAAATTTTATAATTTCGCAAGAGCGAGATTGTTGCTGCCCGCCGCACCTACATGTTCGCAATTGCGAACTCTCGCGATGCGTCGCCAAACTCCCGCGGGATCCCGCAGCAAGATCCAAAATGGCGCAGCACTCGCAAAATATCGAGAAAAACAACTCGGCAAACGCTGAATGACGGTAAGTGAACGCCGCACGCCGCAATATTGTATCACCAAGAAACAAAATCCGCTGCGTGCGAATTTGCGGATTTTCTGTAAATTCGCGAGAGTTCGCGGATTGCGAATTTACAGAAAATCCGCAAAATCCGCGAGCGGAACGGATTTTCCGCCCATGCTTAAAAGTTAGCAGATAATATTTATAACAACAGTTCATATTTATCTTTCCAGGACTCAAACATTTGTAATATGCCACTGACATCCCCCAGTGAAGTACAGGGCAACTTTGGTAGTATTGACTATCAAATTCCTTTAGCAATCTGCACTCTAGAGCATAGGTACTTGCAAACATTTTCCCTGGGGCCAAAAAGTTTGGTCACAGGTGTGACTGATGGCTGCAGAGATACCAGCAGGGGGTTGTCATGGGGTAAGGTGAATGTAGTGGAAGCGAAGCAAGAATGTCCATCTACTGGCTGAACTGAATTGCGCAATGTGGATCCAGAAAACCCACAATCAATCACGGCTTTCCCACTTTGCCAAACTGTGTGATCCTAGACAATATGTTTATAATACTTTCCCTACTTTTCCTTTATTATGTCATATCAGAGGACCTCCAAATACATTACTTCAGAATGCGTGCTGCAAAAATACTTTGTCTGTTTTTCATTCAAAAAACAATTATGTTGTTCATGTGTGATAGCACTCACAGCCACCCAATGGGTGCACATAACAGCTAACTTGCCTCTTGGTTCATTATTGGCATTATTGCCAGGATGCTGGGAAAGCATGAATGTTTGCAAATTCATGTTTGAAAGTCATCACTTTGAAAAAAAAATGTTCTTCTCAATGCACTGATATAATCTGATTTACTAAAATGAAACAGTTCTGCATGTTAATGAAAGACACCTTTGAATTTTGAAGAGATTTCATATTTTTACACATGTGCTGCACAATGTCTTTATAGATGAAAGTGTTGTTGAAGTTAGGAAGTACAGGACACTCTAGTTACGTCTTCTTATTCACTGCAATTACATTGAGTTACATAATCTGTTGAGTAAAGAGCATCCCAGAGCTGCTGCTGACTAGATGCCTCAAATAAAGGTCAGGAGGGCCACATGCACTCCCCGAGCCATACTTTGAGTATCACTGCTCTGGAGGATGTTCATCTTCTGGCTTACCCTCCACTTTAAGAGGCCCAGACGAAATAGCTCATCTGTACCCATTTATAGTATGATATACTCACCATGGACGCTAAGAAATCGACAGCTGACAAAACAGGATTTGTATTTATTGTTATAAACCAGCTAGACCAGAAATCCCAAGCTGCTTTGCACACTTTTATTGTTCCTGCTTACCAGGATGCCATAATGTAATCAAATGCTAATTTTAAAATTCCCCAGATGTATATTAGTGTCCTGAAAGTTTCCATGCAACCAGAACAAGATTGTCATGCACAGCTAGATAATTATATTGTCCTTCAGGGCTTGTCAACAACTGCAGAAGCACTTTTAAGGGAATTGGGAGAGCTGTACTTAATGTATCAACCTCAGAAAGATGAAAGGCGGAGTGGATTCACTGGGATTTGAACCTGTGCCCATGAGGTCAAAGACAGGCACCTAAAGTGGACGCATTAGTCCACGAAGCCATGAGAACCAGCTTAAACAATAGTGCATCCACCAATCTCACTAAATGGTGCGGAAACCATTTAAGGCCTAGAGGTAATTTTAGCTCCTTTTTGGTCAAGTTCGATTTTGTCTTATGTAATAAAAAGAGCTCCTTCACTGAATTTACCATAAACTGCAGACATCCAATCTTTTGTGATGTGACCAGATTTGAACTTTTCCAATCTGCAATGTGGTGCAAGGGCTGAATCAGGTGTATAGTGTTCTGTACTTGATTTTTACAAGAACTCCTTATACTTAGCCCAGATGAACTTGTCCCCTAACTAGATGGCCTTCCTGAGCCCTTAAGCTCCGAGGGTCACTACATGTAGATTGGTGAAACACCAAGGAGATGTAGACAGATTGAAAGGAAGGGAGGAGCAGCTGAGCACCTGTCTTTGCTAAAGAAACTGTAGGTGCTTCTTGCGGAGTTAAAAGATTGGGATTGTTCAGTTGGTGTATTTTAAGTCCAGCCACACCAACGAATCCATGAGAAGAAGAATATCCCTGAGATATACCATTTGCTCCATCTTGATGTGGTGATGCAACACAAACTGATTGAAATCCTTCACATTTATTACAGGGCAATTCTTCTTGTTCTTTTTTGCAAGAAAAATATTGCTCACAAACCCTTCAGTATTTAATAGACCAGGTTCTATTGCACCCCTCATAAACAATTCCTTCACGTCACTGGAAATGAAATACCTTCCCAGTTGAAACAATAGAACCTGCATTGCACAACTGAACTGAACATGAGTAAAACTCGATTGAAACCCAAAACTGTTGGCAAAACCCAAGTGGTACTTGAAATGTTGAACCAATTTTGGGCAAAGAGAGCAAACCAATCACCCCTCCCCCTTTGCAAGAGGAGTAGAAGAAATACACATCCTGGACTGCACATCCCATGCTCGTACTTTGTTGAGAGAAATGCCCCTTCATTGTCGCCTCTGCGGGAAGACCATTGGATGGGTGTGCAGTCGGTGCTTAATTTGTAAAATAATAAGTGCCAGGGATCTCGTCAGGAGGCCACTGCAGCTTGCACCACACGATGCTTCTGCCACTGATGCCATTGATAGTAAAAATACAACTATTAACCAACTATTCCAGGTGCCCAAAGCTTTAAAACTGAATCAGGTAGCAGGTATAAGAATGACTTAGGTAGCAGGTAATTGTAATTTGTTATGTATATTGAATTAATAATTAACTGTTGTTGTGCTGACCTCTAAATTAGACAGCGCCACCTTGTTGCAGACTGTCAGAAACGGTGGGGTTGAAATATAAGTGGCCGTGCCAAGCAACAGGAACCACCGGCTCAAATTAAGCACTGGCTGTACTTGCACACTTACCAGAAGAAGAGTCTGTAATAGTTTACACAGTCAGCGAAAAGCTCCTCATATCTACCTACCCTGGAAGAGTACCGGCCCCTAAAAAGACTGGCCAGGGAGGAATGTGCCTTGCCTAGGAAAGCAAAGGCTTGAATGCATTTGCCTAATTGATATCCCCATCCCGAACAAGCATCCCCCCAAAAAACGGTCAGCTCTTTGAGCTCCACTGGAAATCTCATCAGGATCCAAAGTTTCCCCAGAACATTTGCTTCTTCGCCCTCTTTTGAGCCCTCATGTTAAACTTGTGTAACATAATTGAAAACTGTAATTAAACGTAGGAATTTAAACCGTCGCCATGCATTTCAGTTTAAACAGTTAATCCAAGAATATGCAGTGCTCTAGAGTCAGCCCCAAAAGCACAATACTTTTAGTTAAGGCAGAGTGGAAACAAAGAAACACTGAAGTGAGTTGTCACCTGAGTATAAAATAAAGGGGCATATGTAGGTAATTTCCATTTTGCGATTCCCAAATAGCGATTTTTAAGGAATCGCTATTTGAGAATAGCAAAATGGAATGTAGGTAAAAATGCGCAATTTTTTTTCGAATCTCTAGCATTCCTTAATTGCGATTAGCAAATTGCGAATCGCAATTAAGGAATGAGTGTCCCATTCATTCCTATGGGCTAAGAGGCCCATAGGTATGAATGGGGATACATTCTCAAATTGCGATTTTCTATGAGAAAATCGCAATTTGAGAATCGCAATTCCAAGGGTGCCACCTTGCACCCCTGGAATGTGCATCTAACTACTTGTGGCGCACATACATGCCCTAAGGGCAAGTCTGTGCGCCACATGACGCTTTGAATTTTTTCAAAAAATGCATTTTGAAAGGAAATCGCAAAAACCATCTACTTGGAGTAGGTGGTATTTTGAGATTCCTTAAGGCAAAATCGCATTTCAAAATTCACTCCAACATAGCATTTAAGGAATCGCACATTTGGGATTCCTTAAATGCTTGAGCAAAATAAGGGGCCATATGTATCAAGCTAATTAGCATTCGCAAATGCCGAAATTCTGCGAATTTCGGCCTTTGCGAATGCTAATTTGACAAATGGTATGTAACAAACATGTTTGATGCAAAATAAGGAATAGCAAAATTTGCAATTCCTTATTTTGCGATTGCACTTAAGGAATCGCAAATTTTGCGATTCCTTAAATGCAATGTATCAAACAAAAAATATTCAAAAAATGCCATTAAGGATTCGCAAATTACCACCAACTTCTAGTTGGTGGTAATTTGCAAATTCTTTTCAAAAAGCTGTTTTCCAAAAAAAGGTGCCATATGACGCCCATACGTGCCCTTAGGGCATGTATGTGCGCCATATGCCCCCAAATGTCTTTTTCAGTGGTGCAGCAGGGTGTTCTTGAGACACCCCTGCACCCTTGAAAAAATTCCTAATTTGCGATTAGCAAATTGCTAATCGCCAATTGCACCTTCATTCCTATGGGCCTCCTGGCCCATAGAAATGAATGGGTAATTTGCGATTAACAATTTGCTAATCGCAAATTAGGAATGGTAAGGAATCGCTATTTAATAGCGATTTTGTACATGCATACCGTTTTGCGAATTCCAAATAGCGATTCCTTAAAATTCGCTATTTTGAATTCGCAAAACGGAAGTATGATACATATGGCCCATTAATCACAATTTTTGCGAATCCTTATTTTGCTAATGTGCACCTACATACCAAAGCACCGTTTGCTATTCGCAAACGCCGAAATTCGACAAATGTCGGCGTTTGCGAATCGCAAACGCCTACCTACATATGCCCCAAAGTCAGAACAGGCCCAGCGGAGAAGCTGAGCAACAAAGCAGTGAGATGCCTAGAACCTACCCCAAGCCTGCGAAATAGATACCATTGAGCTCTCTTGCATTGGACAAACACGCATGTTCCAGTGTGAAATAAATTCAAAGTAACACATCTGTGCCTCAGAAGTTAAAGGATAGAAAGTAACTTGCTGTAACCAAACAAAGGCGCTCCACCCAGCAGCTCAGTGCAATGAAAACACCTAGCTGTAATGCAAAGATATGAGCCAAAGCACTTAACTTCAAAGTAGCAAGAACAGAGGAAGTTGATTGGTGTAAACTGTTATCTGTACATTACAGTGTCCTTTCTTCTGTGTTTCTACTCCCTCCAAGCAGGATTCTGGTGATTGTAGGTTTTTGCTTTGAATATGTGCTCGTGAAAGAAACGAGAAGATAGACTGCATAATAGAGCCTCTGGTATTGTATTACAATTTTGTTTACAAAGCAAGTCACCATTTCCTTCATCTGCTTTCGGGAAGCATCAGCCTTGGTGACACCAAGGCCACCGTTTGCAGGGTGACAACTGCAGAATAAACAGGAGGAAGCAGTCATATAACTAACACATGCCGAAGATAACACACGCAATCACTGATCCCGACATCATTGATTTGCAACAGTAGAATGATCAAGTCATCAGTGTCCATTATGAAAGGAGGAAGGAAATCTGAGGCCGACCGTGTGACACATGGAATCTAATGGATGTAAAAGTACAAACTGGGTCTCAAACCATTTTTATAGCAGGAAATAGAGATCCCAGGGAAGAATGGAAATAGATACTGTCTGTAGGAGGAATTAGCGAAATTTGAGGTAGTAATGCAGGATGAATCTGGAGAAAGCGGAGGACGATCAGTCCTGCAAATATCGTACCATTAGGCAGCCACGGCCCGTGGAAGGAGTTCCGGTGGGGCAGAAAGGCGGGGCAGGGGGAGGGGCAGGGTGGGGGTGCTATAAACCGGAATATGGATAATTGGAGGTAAGTAAACAATTTAATTAATAAAACGATTTTCGTAGCGCGGGCTGCCTCGCATTTTGCGATGCAGGGCGCGCTGCAAAATTTGTTTTATTTATTAAATTATTTACTTACCTCCAAACATCCATATTCCGGTTTTTATCACCCCCAACCTGCCCCTCCCCCGCCCCTCCTTTCTGCCCCACCGGAACTCCCTCCACGGGCCGTGGCTGCCATTATTAATTGTAGTCTTTGGACAAACAGGTGTTTTTTGCAGGAATCAATATAAGATGGGCCATTCATAATCAGTTCCATAAATTGGCTTTAGGCATTGCTGCCTATACTTCCATCCAAAATGTTTAATCTTGGCAAATGCATGTATTAGACTTTACATTTAAGAAACGCAGAATTAGAGAGAAAGTGATACAGCTATTTAGGGATAACAAATATATCCTGGAAAAGATCAAAACTCATCTCGACTGACAGCTTTGTTGCACTCTGTCCCAGACTGTCCTCTGCCACTGATTTTATTCCAGAAGGCACGGTGTACTCCTGCACTTGCGATGCTGCAATGCCCAAAAATCTCTTTTTTATTTATTTTATTTAGTGGACCTAAAAAACTTTTGCTAAGTCTGCTAGAACCCACTGCCTTAATGGAATCTTTTCTTATTAAACATGGCAGCCAGCGGCAGCTGCAAATCCGAGAGTTGTGGGGTAGGAAAATGGGTGGCGTGTGGAGGAAATCACGTGCGGACAGTCAATCTACATTTTTATAGTACAGCACTATCACCTCCGGGGGTATCCATCAGCTGTGGATGCGACTTCTCAATCGAGGAGTCAGGACTGAAACGAGCAGAAAGAGGAAAAATAAAGGTTGGAAATGAGCAGAAAGAGGAAAAATGAAGGTCAGAAATGAGCAGAAAGAGGACAAACAATGGGCTGAAATGAGTAGACAGAGGCAAAATAAAGACCAGAAACGAGCAGAAAGAAGGAAAATAACGGGCAGAAAGAGGAAATATAAAGATAAGAAGAAAGAGGCAAAATAAAGGTCAGAAATAAGAAGAAAGAGGCAAAATAAAGGTAAGAATCGAGCAGAAAGAGGCAAAATCACAGGAACATGCTGGCTCTCCTCCTCTGGTCCTCTGCTTTAGCCCCAGAAGCAATTGAATTCTCCACCCCAATTCAGACACTGCTCTCATGCTGCCAGCCGCGGCCGGTATTGGGAGTACTGGCCGGGCGGTGACATGGGGAGGGGGAGCAGGGTTGGGGGTAGTAATGTATGGATTACGGACTTAAACAGGTAAGTAAACATATAAATGAATAAAACGAATTTCGTTGCGCGCACTGCATCGTATTTGGTGATGCAGTGCACGCAACAAAATTAGTTTTATTTATTTATATGTTTACTTACCTGTTTAAGTCCGTAATCCATACATTACTACCCCCCACCCTGCCCCTCCCCCTCCCCACATCACCGCCCCGCCGGTACTCCCACTACCGGCCGCAGCTGCATGCTGCTAATACTGTTCAGCAGCATGAGAGCAGTGCCAGAATTGGCTGGATCGGGCTATTTTGACGATCCTACAGGCACTGTGTGCCCTTGCCAGCTCTTCACCCAGCTATCTAAGACAGCTGGGTGGAAAGGTTTACACTGCACCTGTCAAGCTGGCTGTCGCAAGACAGACGGCCAAAGTGGCATGCGCAGTGTAAACTGCTGGAGTGAGCACTGCTCCCCTGCTGCCTGTCAGCAGCAGTGGCCCTGCCCTCAAACACTGTTTCGGAATGGGGAAAAGGAAATATAATATGGTAATAAATTCAAGTTATTCCCATTTTATTTTTCACCTTTGCGGTGCTGCAGTGGGGGGCAAGGGGGGGTTGAAGCTCCTCTGTCCTAAAGGATGCACCGTCGCTGAGGTCAGCACTGTAACCTTGATCATTGGCGTGCCACCATAACCAACTACGTCCTGCTGTAATGAGCATTAGCTTTCCCAGAAGGTAAAAAGTGCAATACAAGAACTCTTTCTCAGTGTAAGCACACAGTTTCTGCCCAACCAAGTACTCAGGAAAAAACCAACAAATGGGTGGAGCCTAAGCCCCTCTTTCAATAACCCTTCTGGAAGCTCTTTTTCTGTTTATCACATAAGGTCAGGCAACAAGTGTGCTGTCAAGACAGACATAAAGTGGGGAATCGAGGTGATGATTCCGAGCAATGGCCATTGTGTGTCCTGTTGTGACCCAAATGACACAATTCTGTGCAGCCTGATGTCCCATCCATATGGGGTGGAAGGTTTGGCTGCAGTGATGGACAATATACAAATATAACAGCATCGGGCAAATTAAGGAAACCTGGAAATATTTAGTAACAAGTGAAATTCCCAGAATTCACCTAATAGCAGGAGAAATTAAAATGTTGCTCAATCCATTGTCCTTCAAAGCAAATTATGATGCTATTGGAAGATTACATATGAGGCTAGTGTTTGTCCATGCACAGTAGAAGAGAAACAGGATAGAAAACACATTCTGAGAGAGCATTCTTTTATGCTTTTCTGGCTTAAAAGAATTCTGTTTCAAATACAGTGGTATGCTAGAAATATGAGTTACCATAGAAGGATGTTGTAGTGTGTTGAAAATTGAACAATTATCACCTTAGTTGTGGAATGGATTAAGCTATAGTAATCAATACAGGTATATTATATGAGAAAATAAAATGCTGTGCATAATGCTACAAAGATAGAACATATTGTGTACCCATTTTAACACAGAGTAGTCAAAGGCTCTGATTTAGAGTTTGGCAGACAGAGTACTATACCACAAATATGGCAGAGTGCACTCAGCCAGTCTGTGTGTCTGCCCATTATATTAAGAGTCCAGAGACCCCAGGTATCAGATGGCAGTGCCCTAGAAGGCTTTGTCTGCTAAAACCCTACAATGATATTTCTCCAGATCAAATTGTAGAAATACCAGTCCAACCACCAGCGCTAGGCACTTTGCCGCCCGTAGCATGCCCTGCCTTTACTGCCCTGAGGGAGGGCGGTGCTGGCAAGGATACTTACGGTTTGCCCACCGCCAACTCTTGCTAGGCCACTGACAACCACACATTCACAAAGTAATATTTCATACTAAAACCTACCAAACATGATCAGATATTTTACCACAATGGGTGATATTAAGACATCCAGATATTCCTCCACATCATGTCTGGCTACAACATACACACATTGCAGAGTTACATTATACGTTATACCTAACCATTTCATTACTTGCCACACCACATACACATGTCATCTCGTTAGAAACTACTGTTCACATATACTGTAGAAATCCAAAAAAATCCACTTCTCAGGGGTTCCACTGATACTTAGTCCATTCAAACCAATAATAAAGAATTTGGCACAGAAGCTGGAATATAAAATAAAAATTTTATTAACCTCAAATGAGTGAGACTACGTCACACAGAAGCCTTAGCAAGCAACTGAATGAGGCAGTCTGCTAGAATGGTCTTACTTCACATATTATATACTCTTTATCCTGCCCCAGGCATGTAAGGGAGTTGTATCAGTTAACTTTTTATTACATTCCTAAACAAATGGAAAATCTGGAGTGTCAGCAGGTGAGTAGCCTTTGGGGTTTTAGCAGGATATGGGCAAAACATTATAATTACATAGTTCACAAAGGTTAATCTGATTTAGATAGCACTGCAGGGCATGGCATGATTACATGTACAGTATCCCAACCCAAAAGTCAATCATTAAGAATGTCCCAAATTCAACCTCCGAAAGCCGGACAAACCTATAATTGAAAGCATAACCTATGTAATGAAGAAATTAATGAAGAAACATAAAAAGAAACAGTAACAGATGATGAACAAGATAAGGCATGTGCAAGGAAACTAAAAGTTAACGATGTCCTGAACATTGATTGGCAATCTCAGACAAAGATCGATCAGGGAAATTGGCTTTGCGAGGTCAGTTTCAGGTGAAGAGGTCAGTTTCTTACAGTTCATTTCAGAGTAAAAAAATAAACCTTAGTTAATGTATATATGGACTAAGAAGGCCAGGCCACTTTGTTCGCCAGGCTACCTTTACAGGCCTATGTGAGGGCAACACAAAATGGTGGCACAATATAAAATGGAGTCAGTCTTGAGAATTACAGAACCTCAATACCAAACCTTACATTTCTTAAAGGTATCATACACCACACTTATCTATAACATCACCACATCTTCCAGGCACAATTAATTAATCCAGCAATCCTACAACTTATCACACAAGATCAGACCCACACCATAATGGATGGTGATATGCCCTCTCATTACCTCAATAACGGCCACAAAGTTCAGACACCTTAAAAAGCACTAGCTATCATATCTAATAGCACAACCTGCTACACATATGACACTATATTTCAAGCATAACAACACACTGCATAAGCACCATTACATATTACCTTCTTCTCGTGAAAAGTACTATTAGTCAACCCTAATATGTATATCATCACACTTACCATGCTTACCACACCATCAAGACACACCCCACCTACCACAACTTATCTCAACAAACTTCGCTAAGTTTACCACCCAGGATCCCACCACACAACAACCAATCACTTGTGTGAATCTCCATCTGCACGGCTGTAGACTGAGGACCACTAAACGGGAACAGAGATTGGATTCTCTACTTTCAAACAGAATGCCCTTCAGTTCCAACGCTTCTGGTGCAGCAGTATGTCGATCCGAACAAGAGGTAAGAACCTTAGGTTGTCATTGTTTTCATGTATAATGTGTTGTACCCATTGACCAGGAAGGTAGCTGTAGGCGTACAGAATGGCAGTTCTCCTCCATGGAAGAATATAGGCTCATGAGGTAAGTAGAAATGGCTCTGATATTCTCGATGACTGAGTACAATGACATCTTAGTGCCATGTAGTTTTATATTTCAAAGAACAGACGTCGCCAAATCTAGATAGAGCAACAGTAGCTGCTAACTACTCTGGCTTTGAGGTGTTATGAACCCATGTGGTGAGATCTATCAGCTTAAGAGCCCTGTGTGTGACTTCTTGTTTCCAAGGAACTACAGACGGGGTAGATAGTCTCAGTCAAAATGTCATGTGGCATTTCAATTTTGTTTTTGGAGTGAAAATTGGGTGTTAGTGTTTTTTAATTTGTGACATATGATGTTATATGTCACAACCTGAAGCTACATCTCAAGCTTACCATATCACCACCTGAAGCTACATCTCATGCTTACCATATCACCACCAGACAACAATACCCCTACTACATTCTTCAAAACCACACAAAATATCCCTTCTAATTTTTTGCAGTGTTTAGAAACAGCAGACGTATGATAGGAAGCAGTGCATAAAGCACAGTTCTTATTATCATATTATTATTAGAAGTACAGGTAGAAGTGTTAACATCCTCCTCATCTTCATTATCATTATATCATAAGACATTAATAATATCATTTTGTAACTTACCACCAAAGCTTCTACATGCAACATATGCGACTAAGGACACATATCACACTTAAGAGCTCAACAAACCATGAAATCCCCCGGCACCACAACAGCACATCATACAGCATCCCATGTACACTTTCGTACCAGTTGTCTCAACACACCACACCCAACAAAACCACTGTGAATGTCCACCTTCACATTACCTCAATGGAATCTCTAAGCACCACATGTCACATCAATCCAATCATACAAATTGCAGGAAACATTCAGTGTTCCGCAACACTTAATAACACATGCTCTGGCTAGGCAACAGTTTAAATGCTTTGACGTGACACCTAGGAGGAAAAAATGCCTTTGCCATGTGAGAAAATCAATTTTTTGTAAATACTCATATAGTAAACCCTTAAAGTGTGCGTTGTAGGCCTGCAGAGCAGAGTGGTAATAAATAAAAATAGGGCACACTGCATGTTGGGGTTAGTTAGTCCTCACAGTATAATATGTTATCTCGCTCTGTAGGCCTGACTAAATGTTTTTCTTGATAGGTTTGGGTAGGATGAAAATGTTTATTTTTCACCTACACTTATGAAAAGGGCTAGAAATTGCTTCAAATTACTTACTGCTTAATTTTTAAAGTCTGACTTAATGGTGAAACCATATTTTTGATTATGTAAGCAGAAAAGTAACATTATCAAAATGTACTTTAGGTTGCCTGCGCAGGAACTTGCTTAAAAACTGTTCTGCCACTCATCAAACCCCAAGATCTGATAAACACATCTGGATGCAAGAGAGCAAATGCCAATGGGTGTTAACATCTGAACTTGACATGAATTAGCTATATCGGAGTAAACAGGAACAGATGGCATAACAAAAGGACAGCTTTGGCACTGCCACTTTTGGTTTGGAGGTGCCAGGGATGGCTTATCCCATTCATTCCCAGGGCCCTCCTAGACAGCCAGTCTTCCATCACAATAGGGGGGCAAACCTGTACTCTCACTCATCATACCTCCAGAGGTGGGACTCACATCCCTGGGTGGGAGAAATAATGACCTTGACTCAGAGAACAATTGCGTGGCTTTGGCCCAGGAAAGATTAATCTGTGTTAACTGCTGACCACTTAGCAGAGTTTGGCTATCTTGGAGAGAACAAGAACAGTTGGCACAAAAATCATTTGACATGGGGCTGCCAGGGAGAGATTCTTAGATTCAGCTCCAGGACCCTCCTAGACAGCCAGGCTCCAGCCATAGTAGGCGGGAAAACTGAAGAGGTCTAACACAAGTACTCAATGGTTCCTGAATCCTGCTGGCACCCTGGGACTGGAACAGCTCTCCAAGGGACAAGTGCTTGGCCTCCTATTAACCTGCTTCAGGGACACAAAAAGTAGAAGGATTTCAGCAGTGCCCAGCTGTATAAAGAGAACTAAACCCTACAAGAGACCTAGCTGTAGAGAGACTTGGTGCCCATAAGCCTCCCCTGAGTGGTTAGTGGCTGCAGGCCTGACTAGAAGATGTGTTCCATGCTTTTGGAGGCCAAGGGCCTGATTTAGAGCTTGAAGGGTGGAGTACAGTCCTCATGGTGTCAGAGGACATCATTACCTCTGTACCCTGATGGACTACCGACTGCCAAATTTAGAGATGATTGCTGCCCCAATAGTCATCTCTGTACATTGAAGGGAACGAACCTCAAGACCATTACGTTGAATATACTAAAAGTTGGAGAGAAGACCACAGTTGGTTTTGATGGCATTCACCAAACGTTTACATTTAAGTTGTTTTTTTTAATAACAAACTATTAAAGTGGGAGTTTGTTTCTGAAAAAACAAAATTTAGTGAACGCCATACCTGCAGAGTTTTCTTCCAGGGTGTGGTGGTTATTATAAAATTTTTCTGTCTCTCACACCCAGGTTTTTCCCAGTGGTGACAGACAGGAAAAAAAACATTACACAGTCCTCCCTAGATTGGGTGGCTAGTATAATGCCCTTCTTCCAACCCCTATTCTGTTACTTCCATCACAGGAAGTATTCTGTTGATTGAACCGACGGCGGTTCTGTCAACAGAACACTTAAGGTCCAAAAGTCATAAATTATGTGGGTGGACCAAGAGTTTGTTGAGCACACAACTCCATTGCATTGGCCATGACTGTGGATGTAAAACCTTTGATAGGGATAACCCACTTGGTGCCTTAGACATTTGCTCCATAATGGGCCTAGGCCCCGGTCCAATAAAACATGTTGTGTTTTCATAATGCATAGTACACTTAGAACTTTAAAAATTCATATCATTGGTTCCCCTTAATTTATTTGGAAGATCTTGTGTCTTTTTGGTCTTAAATGTATTCAATATTATTCTAAATTTGTTTGAGAATGTTATTGTGTTGTGTCATTTACTTTAAATATGTGCTTTTTCTAATCTGTGTATTTTGTTCCTGATTTGAGTTATTCATTTGGGTGGGGGGACTTGCATGGGGGGAGGGAACTACAAGCGTAATACGTTTACTCTAATTAGGTCAAAACACCATTCTGACTGAAACTCTGCTCAATACATGGTAGCTATGACACACGCAGCAGGCAGTCCACAGAGAAGTATGTGCTAAATTCAAGCAGCACCAACAATTTTAAAGTTCATACTGCACTACAAGTACTCTAAGTTTACCTATGTACGAGCATCGGCCATCAGCCCCAGATTGTCTCTGTTGGCTCAGTGGACTAATGTATACACTCCAGGCACCTGTGTTTAACTCCATGTTCATAAGTTAGAAACCCAGAGGATACCTTCAGGCTGCCATCCTTCCATGGTTGTAAAAATGAGCACCACTGAGTTAGGGTACAATAGTAAATATACATTCAAATTCAAATTCAAATTTTATTTATTTATTTGATTTAGTTCTGTACTGAGAACTACAAATAGAATAATAAAACAATAGGATTACATTTAATAGTAAGCAAAATTGTGAATGCTTCTCCTAATACAAATTTTAAAATGTTTTTTAAAATTTAAACAGATTATAGCATACAAATTTATTGGGAGGGAATTTAAAAGTGGAAATCAAACTCTGTACATTTGTAGAGTAACACTTTAAACTGGTTTTAAAAATTGCTTTCCGGCAGCAACTATAGTAGAGTGAGGACAAACAAACAAAATATGCGTCAGATCTTGAACTCCTCCTTTACAGAGGTCACATAAGCTAATGGCATTATTGTTATTTGTCCATTTGCAGGTAAGAGATTTGAGAGGAAGGATCCCAAACTGGAGTAACATCATACAACGCCGGGCACGTGTCTCAGAGTGTAGGAAAGATATTGTTGTCTTTGTTTGAATTCGATTGACTCAGCATATAACTTATGACATTGTAGTTTAGTGCGGTGCTGGAAATCGAGATCATAGCTGACCCTTGGAGTCAAGTATTTTAAAAAAAGTTTTAAATGTGCCGGGGTCCAGGTTTTCAGTAGGTCAACTGTACATTCTGACAACTTCAAGGCAAATATTACATTTTGATAGAAGATATATTTAACAGATCCTTCATCAAAGATTTCCAGTTTTAGTAGAGCTCTTAAAGAGCCTTTTTCAGCATGTAAAATGTTATACGCCCATAGGATGATACTAGTGATTCCTGTTGCGAATGTACTAGTTAGAGAAAACTCAAGGCGCAGGGCTTGCACGGGTACAGATTGAGACATTTTGGTTATTTTTCGAAGGATCTTGCTTTCTTTGAGTTGTATTGGATGCCAATGATTTATAGGAATATGCTCAAGGGCTTATGAAAGAACTGGAGGGATTGTAATGCTAAAAACCTGTAAAGGGGTTGAAAAGTGCCTATACCCGGTAGAACAGTATAATCTTTGCAGTGCCCTAGCATGAACATCAGCTTTGTGAGCCAGGTGCTGAAGATGGGAGTGATTTTGTAGGGTTTGAGTAAAAATACAACCTAAATATGTGTATTCTTTCACTGTTTATAACGATTGACCTCCCAAGGTCCAGTTATAGTTTACGTATCTCTTATTTACTTGAAAAGGAACTATTTTTGTTTTTGTTATGTTAGGAACCAAAAAATGTTGTTCTGAATAAGACTCAAGTGCGTGCAAGTTCCTTTGGAGGCCAAAGAGAGTGAGGTAGAGAATAATCACGTCATCCTCATACATCAGAATATGAATTCTTTGTAGTGATATTTTCGGAGGAAAATTAGTTATCTGCAAAAAAAAATCTGGGAGGTCACTAAGGTAAAGGGAAAATAATAGAGGGGCTAAAAGGCCATTAGATGTTTTAATTGGGGATGTGAGGCCCTTCTCTTTCCCCAATAATACTTGGCACCAAGTTTTGGAATGGAGCGACACAATTATAAGTAATAAGTTACCTGGGGTTCCCAATTTTTTTAGCTTGCACCACAGTGTTGGTCTGTCCACTCTCTCCAATACTGTTGAAAAATCAACAAAGACAGAGTAGACTACCTGTGATTTCGAGAGTACATATTTATCAAGTATTGTTTGCAACATCACACTGTTATCAGTTAGAGTGATTTTTGCGAAACCCAGCTTGGTTAAATGGAATTGATCCAATTGAGAAGGCCCACTCATTTAAATGTTCCAATACACTGGCAGCGAAGATCTTTCCTGTCGCATCGAAAAGGGCGATCTGACGGTAGTTGCCAGGGGACAGTCGGGAGCCCTTCTTGTAAATAGGAATAATTATACTTCCTTTCCATGATTTGGGAATTTCGCAGGTGGCAAAGCTATGGCCAAAGAGGGGAGCTAAAAACAGACTCACCCCTTAGGGTACTTTTGAAGCACCATCATTGGGATATGATCTGGGCCCATTGCTGTGGGTGTTCTTGCATTTTTTATGTGAAGTGCAATTTGAGATGGTGAAGGTGCGAGATCATCGAGAGTAGTAACCCGTATCTTGCCCGACGGAAGTATCATGATTTCTTTACTCTTGCTTATTTTGTATACATTTGCTAAATACACTTCCCATTCCTTTGGGGGGACTGGTGTGGCTTGCAAGTTTTTTTTTGTGTCTGTTCCTCTTGCGATAAGGGTTCAGTATTCACATATATTTTTTTGTTTAGCCGCTATCTGAATATCCATCCATTTTTTATCTTGTTGTACTTTGCTTTGTGTATCTTTTGCCCTCCATTTACGATTTGCGAGTATTTTAATTTCCTGCTGTCTATTGTCAGAGAAGCATAAGAATTGAGCACAAATTAATTTGTTTAGTAGTATTACGTTTTTGTTAGAATTTTTATTTTTGTGATTTCTTGATTGGGAACCTCGAGGGTTAAAGGATTCTTGCAAGTATTTCACTAATTTCTTTAAAGCAACTTCAAAATTTGTTATTGAGTCTGCGAAATATATACTCTCAAATATTTGCATAAGTCCCTTTTTTATGTTGGTATTGTCAAGTGCTCTCATATTCCAAGTAATTCTTCCTTGGACTTGATTCATGTGTGCCTGATTTTGTGGATACATGTTGAAGACCGTTTAAATAGACTTCGCAATTAGACCAGTTGTAAGATTAAAAATTGCGTGATGGCTTCCCTGATTGGGGTTGATGGTTAGGTGTTCTATCTTCCTAAACAAGTCCTGGCTACATATCATGTAGTCTAATATTGAGGAATTAGATATACCTGTTCTTGTACTTGTAGCCGGTATGTCTCCTTCTACATTACCGTTTAAGATAACTCCGTTGAAAGTTGGTAGAAAGGAAAGTATTAGTTTCCTCCGTTTATCTGCTTTTATCCCTGGAGGAAAAACTGGTGTTGAGATTAAATGGCCCTCATTGTGTAGTCCACATTCCCATTTCTTCAGCAAGTCATTTGAGATTTTCCCATTGAAGTCTTCCATTAGGAAGACTGACGGGAATCCTAAGGATTCTATAATTTCTGCTAATTCTTCAAATATTTCGAACATAAGGAAATCAAACTTTGAGCCAGGCGGAATATATATGTTGTAAATAGGAAGGTCTTTTGAAGTAACTGCAAGTTCCTTCCGGCACTTGACTTTTATACATTGGCTACTCGGCGTTTTTATAAGGAGGATTTCCTGTTCGCTAAGAAGTACTGCTTAATCCGCCCTTAGCATGTCTAGCATGTCCCCGGCTGACTGGTTCTGCCGGGATACCATAAACCATATAATTTTCTAAGTGGAAAGTTGTAGTTGACCATGTTTCCTGAAGTGCCACGATCCCTGGGTCACCTTCCAAAATCTTTGCGAATTTCTCATGGGTTTTCCCCACAATATTCCATGAGGTAATGCTAAGGCCTTGGTTAAAAAGGGAATATTTTTGCCCTTCCCTGTGTTTTACCGTTTAAGTTCTCTGCAATCCAAGACCATTGCTTTTCATCTGGTATTGTCTCCTCTTTAGGGATAGGTTTCTTCCGGATCCTTCTTTTACCATTCCTGGCTGATATTGTCAGGTTTTCGTTTGTGGTGTCAATAAAATCAATACGACCACTTTGGGGTTGTGGGGGTGAGTAATTTTTGTTATCAGTGGTTTCTTTCGGATTGTTCCGATTTTGCCATCCTTTGTGGTCAGCTGCTATGACATCATATCCTTTTTTAAACAAAATTTCTCTTTCCTTTAGAATAATATTTGGGATCACTGGAGACCAAAACTCCACGACAGCTACCGTAAATTTGGGTTTTAGAGGAAAGACTACTAGTTTCATCTCAGCGCTTAAAAAGGAATGCAACACGTGAATCTTTTGTATAAGGTTTGTAATTCTCTCCCGGTTAAGTGGATCATTCCCTGTTGAGATTAGATCAGTGAACTCCAAGGTACGCGGGTGAATCTGCTCTTCGTAAGGGATCCAGAGTTTTTCTGTTGATTGAGTGGACACTGGTTGGGAAAATTTATTACAGCTTGAGGTAGTTGCGAAGGTAACTGCCAAAGGATTTAATGCGTTATTGGTCTCTTTTAGGTGTGTATCAATGAGCTCCGTAATGAGTTGATTTGAATTATTTTCCAGAGGTATATCCTGTTCAGGTAACTGAATTTTGGAAGATGAAGGTTTTTGGATCTTTAGCACTCGCGATTTTTGTTTTGCGATTCTCCTTGTTATTCTTTTCTTGTGCCTTTTTTTTGTTCTTAACAGTTCTCTTTTCCTTTTTTGGTGAAATGGTATCTGTAAGAAGTAAGGCTGGAGACAGTTTTCTTCTTTTTTAGAATTCAGTTGTCAATGATTTATTCGTTTGATCGACTGTGCCTTTAGATTTGATCTGATAAAAAATTGGGTAAAATGCTTTAATCGGCTTTGAGACTTTATCATTTTCTGGCTCCTTAAAAAGTTTGTTAAGCGAGAACGTTTGAGTGGTCTCAGACCTTTGCTGTGCTGTTTTTTATTTATTCCTCCCCATCTGGGTTGCTATATGCTTCATCTTTATTTATTTATTTATTTATTTTTTATTAAAGTTTTTTATTTTTCTTCATTACAACATAGCATTATGAGCATTACATGTATCACAATTTTATCCATTCCAATATACTTTAGATTAATTATACTCCAACGTTAAGTACTAACACATAAATTATACATAAATTATACAATAGATCTACCCATACAGAGCGTACACACTATACAATTCAGCTATAATAATTAAAAAAAAAAAACAACAAAAAAGTGCAAAGTCTGGGAAACAACAAAAAGAAAAAGGAAAAAACAGAGAACCCCGAAATCAAGAGAGAGACGGCAACTACCCACCCCCTCCCCTAGCTATTCCTTCTTTGTCTCTCTTTCCATTTACATAATGGCTCCCAAATTCTTCTCCCCAGTCGTCTTCCACTCCTCCCCTTTCGGGCAAAGATTTTTTCCTCTATATTATATGCATACAAAGTATTTGCCAGCCAACATTGCATTTTCGGAGGGCTTTTATCTAGCCAAGCCCTAGCTATTGTTAATCTATAGACGGCCATTATTACAAAAGGAAATTCAGCATATTGAACCTGCTCATCATCGTTCACCCCTAGCATAATCCAAGCTGGTGTAAGGGATATCTCAATACCCAGTGAGGTTACCAAAAACCCCTCAATCTCCCTAATTAAAGTTCTTAATTGAGGACATGTGGCAAAAATATGAACACTATCTGCTTCCAGCTCATTACACCTGGGGCAGTTGATTCCTTGATTCCCTCCCCATTTTGCAATCTTTGCAGGTGTAAAGTACAAAGAGTAGAGTGTTTTATAGTGCTGTGATTGCAGCGGGGCGGCACATAGTATCGTACACCCTAAATTCAGGGAATCATAAAACAGGCTACTATCAACACCCAGTTTATCCTCCCATTTTTTACTAAATTTAGCTAAATCATCCTGCTTATCTTTCACCAATGCTGCATAAAAGGATTTAATAGTACAATCCCCCATCAGTTTTATTTTCTCCATTATTTCTATTTTATTGAAGCCTGCTGGGCCTCCAACTTTGTTAATAAGGAAACTTCTGACCTGTAAATATTTAAAAAATCCCCTATAATCTAAGCCAAATGTTTCTCTCAACTCTGAAAATTGCTTAAAACCATCCTGTGTATATAAGTCTCCAATTTGCGTAACCCCCCTTCGTGCCCACTCTGCCATAGTAAGATCTCCAAAAATTTCCTTGGGGAGTGATCTATTATTAGTTAATAAGACATATCTGTTATACCTCCCAATTTTTACCCTCTTTAAAAAAGCATTCCAGGTCGTAACTGCCGCTTTGATAGTTTTAAACTTAGTCCTCTTGAAGTAACTATAATCGATACATTTTAAAAAACAGTTCTCAGCGTTTACCCCAAGTGCGACAGCATACACCTCTGTAGACATTTTCTGCATTCTTACATCGTCCGAGTTTCCACCAATAAGACCTTGAATATATTGCAGTACAGCAGCCATATAATATAAACGAAAGTCTGGTGCCCCCCATCCCCCTTTTTCTCTGGGGAGAGTCATGTACCTATAAGCTCTCTGGGTTTTACCTTGAGCCCATATAAACCTGTTACATATAGCCTCTATACCATTAAACCACCTGGCTTCAATCAACAAAGGTACGGCCCTGAACACATACAAAAATTTGGGTAAAATCATCATTTTGATGATGTTTGTACAACCAACTAGCGACAAGTGTAGATTGTTCATTCTTTCCAGATCTTTTTTCATTTGAGTTATCAAGGGGTCCATATTTTTTTCCACAATTTTACTAACTTCTGCTGTCATTTGCACCCCTAGATAAGTTGCCATATTTGTCACTCTTACATCGTTACACATTACCCATTGGTTTTTAACTATCTGTGTTTTAGTTGTATTCAAACTATATCCTGAAAACTGACCAAACCTCTCAGCTTCTGATTCAATTGCCCTGATGGCAGCTGAAGGGTCTGGAGTCAAGATAGCGACGTCATCCGCATAAGCTAGTGATTTAAGTCTACAACCATTTAGCACCAACGGTAATATCTGTTGATTAGTTTCCAATTTCCGAATATAGGGGTTAAGGTATAGAGCAAACAGCAGGGGAGAAGAGGGACAACCCTGCCTTGTACCTCTCTGGATATTAACTGCGGTCGAGTAACCTCTATTGACTCTTATCTTGGCCGTCGGGTTTATGTATAGTGTCTGTAAAGCCTTTATAAATCCTGGTCCTATACCGTGCCACCTCAGAACAGCCCATAAATATCCCCATGCGACCCTATCAAAAGCTTTTTCAGCGTCGAGAAACACTGCTGCCATTGGATCTTCCAGGGTGTCTGCTACGTCGAATGCCGTAATTACCTGCCTCGTATGATGGGTTGTTCCCTTCCCAGGAATAAATCCGTGCTGAAATGGAGTAACTAAAGATTCAATTGTCTTGGATAATCTTTTTGCCAGCATTTTTGGAGAACACCTTGACATCGGCGTTCATTAAGGTGATGGGCCGATAGGAGCCCGGGACATCTACCGGTTTACCTTTTTTTGGTATAACAATAATGTCTGCGCCTCCCCAAGAGTATGGAACAGTCTCCCTCAATTGTGCTAACAACATTAGATTAAACATGTCTGCTAACAGAGAGGACTGGAAGATTTTATAAAATTCAACTGGGATCTGGTCCGGGCCAGCAGCCTTCCCAGATGGCAGTTCCCTCAGAGCCTCAACTAGTTCATCCACCTTGAATTTCTCTTCCAACTCTTTTCTGTCTGCCTCCTCCAACTTCGAGGGCTCTATCTCCCTCAGATAAGCCCTCATGTCTTCCTCTCCTCCATACCCATCTGATTGATACAGTTCCGTATAAAACTGCTTAAAAACCTCTCTAATCTGTTCTGCACCCTTAACTTTAATTCCTTGACCATTTTTGATCTCCTTAATGTCAGCCATCCCATCTCTTTGTCTAGCTCGTACCGCTAAAATATGACCCACTCTCTCGCTAAGTTCATACGCCTTTTCTTTATTGGCTACATACTTCTCCACTGTCTTTTTTGCCATCCCATCCATCACCTCTGCTTTAAGAGCGACTAACTTTAACAATATCTGCTCAATTGGTGTATGCGCATGTATAGCCAACATAAGTTCCTCCTCTGCCTCTCTAATTAATTCGTTATCTCTTTCTAATTTCTCCCTCTCTCTTCTTTGTGTACTAATGACATAGCTCAGGGTCTCGCCTCTTATTCTGGCTTTAAAAGCATCCCAGACAATCCCTGGTGATGAAGTACCTCTATTGATATCCCAGAATTCCTTAATCCATTCAGCCATTCTTTCCCTATACGTATGATCCTGGAGAAGGGTTCTGTCAAATGTCCATTGCGATGGCTCCTTATTTCTCCTTTGCCCAAGATTTACAGTTAACACTAACGGGCTGTGATCTGATATGATCCTTGGTTCTCTTACTATCCTTGCGCCAACTAACAGCCCTCTTGTAATTAAAAAATAATCCAGCCTAACCAAGATCTGATGGGGAGCTGAAAAAAAAGTACTCCCATCGAGTACTTTTTTTTATAAGGTTTGTAATTCTCTCCCGGTTAAGTGGATCATTCCCTGTTGAGATTAGATCAGTGAACTCCAAGGTACGCGGGTGAATCTGCTCTTCGTAAGGGATCCAGAGTTTTTCTGTTGATTGAGTGGACACTGGTTGGGAAAATTTATTACAGCTTGAGGTAGTTGCGAAGGTAACTGCCAAAGGATTTAATGCGTTATTGGTCTCTTTTAGGTGTGTATCAATGAGCTCCGTAATGAGTTGATTTGAATTATTTTCCAGAGGTATATCCTGTTCAGGTAACTGAATTTTGGAAGATGAAGGTTTTTGGATCTTTAGCACTCGCGATTTTTGTTTTGCGATTCTCCTTGTTATTCTTTTCTTGTGCCTTTTTTTTGTTCTTAACAGTTCTCTTTTCCTTTTTTGGTGAAATGGTATCTGTAAGAAGTAAGGCTGGAGACAGTTTTCTTCTTTTTTAGATTTCAGTTGTCAATGATTTATTCGTTTGATCGACTGTGCCTTTAGATTTGATCTGATAAAAAATTGGGTAAAATGCTTTAATCGGCTTTGAGACTTTATCATTTTCTGGCTCCTTAAAAAGTTTGTTAAGCGAGAACGTTTGAGTGGTCTCAGACCTTTGCTGTGCTGTTTTTTATTTATTCCTCCCCATCTGGGTTGCTATATGCTTCATCTTTAATAGTGTTTCTTCATTTGGATTGTCCTCGGATTTTCCCATTCATTTTTAGAGTGGTGACTGGCAGATACATTGCTGTTTCCTTTTTTTGTCCACAAGATATTGCAACATACCTATCTGTGTGTCCAGCATATGGTCTAAGTTATCCATCATATTCCACAGAAGGCTGAGAGTTGATTCTAGATTTTTTTGCAGAGAAAATAAAGAGTTTGATACCGGTGTGTGACCAGTTGAAGATTGCAAATGCAATGTAGAAAGAAATTCTGATGATGGAGAAAACTTCCCTAGTGGAGTTAAATTTGCATTTTTCCGGGGGGGTACTGTTTGTAATTGCCAAGTGGTCTTTCATCTCTCTAGGTGATTGAGTTAAGAGGGAGACGTAGATGTCAGGTAAAGTAAAGTCTGTAGCAGGAACTTGTTGTAAATTATGTTCTTAGGGGGGTGATGATGTTATTCCCTGGTCCTGTAATACCAGACCTTGAGCGATGGAATTACTATCTTTACTGACTTTATGCCCCTTAAGGTTTTTTTGATCTTCACCAAGGTCAGTCAAGTTCACTTCATTAAGGTTTCCAACGTTCAGAGCGCTTCCTTGGTCGATGGGGTAGATCGTTTGTATTTTGTGGTTTATTTTTGGGAAAAATGCAGTTATTTCTGAAGTCCCCGCCATGTGTCTCACATGGACCTTCTTGCATGCGTTTTTGCGTATGTCTTGCTGTGTTCCGATTCTTTTCATAAAGATCGTACGAGATCTTCGTTTTTTATGGGCCATTGTAGGGTGGGTGATTACAGTAATTTCTTGTGGGGGGCTTTTAGATTTTTGGAAGTCTTTTTAATAATAATAAGTAGTGTGGTTATAAAGTGAAGGTTGGGCTTGGCCGTAAAAACCAGCAGAAAGTATTTATCGGATTGTTGTGACAGAAGGTGCAGGGATGGCAAACAACTTAACCACTTGCTCACCTGGCTCTCAAGCAGTAGGATGATCTCTTTTGCAACAGGCCTATTTAAAATCAGGCCACCGCAGCAGTCCTCGTACAGCCTCCACGCTTCCTCACCGACCGAGCTTGTGGCCAGCACGGATGAACCCGCGAAGGGACAACATTGCCGGGGTCAAATCAGTGCTCCCCGCTGCAATAGTAAATAAAAAAAAGATTGGTGCTGGCATGCACACAGAGATAAGTGAAGGCCATGAAATACAATAAAAACACTAACTTAGCTGACTCAAGTTATGTTGATGGTTATAAGACCAGAAACTTCAGTGGGGTGCATCCAAAAACACAATCCATGACGCAAACCTCATATAAATGTTTTTAAAAGAATGTCACAAAATCCAAATCCCAAGACAATGTGCTATCAAGAAGCATCCCACCCTAGAATCCACATCAAGCAGACGCACGCGGGTCACAGAGTCTGGACTGTAGGAAAACCATATTTACCGCCTCAAGACTCTCCCATGGAAGTCCAAGAGGCCAGGAAATTGGAGAACATGCTTCTACTTAGATAACACAATTGTTGACTTAGTCTTAAGATTTAAAGTAATTCTGTATTCATAAACCATTGCGTATAGAGATGATGAGAGGGCAAATTAATAAAGCATTTTATTCTTCACACTTTTAAGGAGTTATTCTTTGTGACAACAATGCATTGAGAGAACGTTTTTATAAAAGATTAATACCAAATGGAACAACACAGCGAGAAAAATCCATGCATAATATGATATGTCTTTAATTACGATGCTTTAATTTGACATTTGCTCTCTCTCTTCCTTCATTAGCTTGTCAAATGTTCTGCACACTGGACAGTATTTTCATATATTTATGTGAAATGCCGTCAGATAAACTTATAAATGAAGGACAATTGGTGTGTATGTAATTTAGCTACAGCCTGCATTTCTCGGGTATGATTTTTTTTTTTTTTTACCATTAATGGATTCCGGTCCTGCTGCTCGCGACAAGGATGAAAAGCAGTCCTTTTGAGATGCACATAAGAAAAGCCTCGGTTTAAATCACTGGTCTTGGAAAGGTGTGACAAAAACAAAGATTGTGAGTTCTTCCAGGAAGAAATAGAATGTTGGAGTATATGTTGAATGAAACATTTCTCTCTTTTAAGGTATGGAATTTGTTCTCAAGTAGAGTTTATCAGATCTAATGCTGAAGATTATATTTTTAAACATTCAATACACGTGTTACCTTTAAATCATTGGAAGATACATTTCCAGGACTAGGACCATGCCACGTTGTTTATTTTCAAAGTATGGGGATTATTCCAACCTGGGTGATAATTTGGTGTAGTAATTGCAATTTCTGACAGCGTCGGGTGTGGTAGTTATTGTGTCTGTAATTACTGCACAATTGCAAACTTTGACTTGGAAATAGAGGATAACATGCTGGTTATGTGGATTGTATATCAGAGTAGTGAGTCTTTAATATTGTGCTGCCATTTTATCATATCAAAATTATGGATGACCAGAATATTGACAAAATAAATAAGTAGGGGTGAGCGGAACTCGTGGAGTTTCTCTCGAATGGCAGAAATCAGCACTTTGCAAGGTTTGCGCTGATTTTTAGCACTTGGAGACTGACTGTTCCACGCTGCAAAATCAGTTCAAACGGCACCACGGGGTGTGCCAGAGGGTGCTGCTTCTTTTCTGCAGCTCTGGTAGATTTGCTCTAATGGGTGCTTTCTTAGCACCCGAAAATGCGAGGGGACGGCAATCCTCAGTTGCGCTCACCAACTTACTTTTGGCGAGCCCTGCGTGAAAAAATAACTCAACACAGCGTCTAGCAGAGTTTTGCTGGAAATCCACATTACAAAGAGTGGGCAAAACTCTTGTGTATTCAACCTGCAGAACGGGATTGACCACCCCTAAAAATAAGTATATTTAGGTATGCTTAGGTTTCTTTTAGTAACTACACACCATGTAAACGGAAGATATATTGTTTATTTACTTGCGCGCTGGCTCGCCAGTTGGTCACGGCTGGTAGGGCTAGTGACGTAGCAGTCCATCCAGGTCTTTCGACAGATATCCTTCGATCATCTGGGCATCTTGGCATCTCCTTCTAAGATGAGAGCCCGCAAGGCTGCTTTTGGTATATGAGGTTTTACTTGTAAGAACCCAGTAAATAGACTTGTATCTTATGCCTGTAGGGTAAAGATGGCATGAAAAGGTAATATGGAGTGTAGCAGTATGCTGGTGATGCGACATTGAAGCTGCCTCAACTAAGCTGTTGTCACAGATGCATTACTGTGTACTTGTTGTTCCTGCACCTTTGTGTATTACTAACTCTAATAACAACAGGGGGTACCCAATCAACCAATAGGCATCTGGGTGAATATAAACTAGCAAAATACAAGTGATGCCAATGGTATTCAAATTTAAACGTAATTATTTGCGGAAACAGATACCATCAATTATCTATCTCCACCATACACATTTATATTGACTAAATCGACTGTCCTATTTAAATGTTCATCTTGTGGCTATTTTCAAAAGAAATACAAAACACATAAATAATATATATCACTTTTTTAGTAATCTTTTAAGAATCTCTTTAAGATCTTCAGTATTTTAGTCATACACATCAAAGAATCACACAATATATATTCTTGTGTCGAGCAATTTTCAACCCAACATACAAGCAAAAAAACAAAAAAAGTTGTACACTCGTTGACCCTTAATCCATGGGTTGTATCTGAAGCCCAATAATTTGCAAATAAGGAAAATTGGTAAAGTCTCTTGTAACCTTAATTCCTTTTTTCGAACACCAAAAGTATCTATAGGAGTAAGTGAAGCACAACTAAATGTTTTTATGGCTTCTCAAGTCAATCCAACTCCTAGGGAATATATCCCATATTGTTTCCAGGTCAAACAAAAGGTGTCGAAATCAATGGTAAACTGTCGACGCGTTTCGGCCTGTCAAGCAGTTTCAGGACTCATCAGGACAATGGGCAAACAAAACAAGCAGTACTTTACCGCATTCACAGTCGGTAAAAATCCCAGCCTAGTTTCAAAAGTCGTTTTTACAATTATATCTTACACCAAGCGTATGATATGGCAATTATCCATATTGGTGAAACAACCTTGTATTCAAAATGCGTGACTTTTCCAATTGTTCGAATCCACACGAAGACTTAATCCACAAAGTGTCCGCACTGGAAAGCGTCTCTAAATCACGCCCGATGGTATCCTTTCGCTCGTTCCTCACAGTCTCCCAGGAATAAACATAACGCTAAGGTTTGTGTATTACAGCCTTTGAAACATGAAGAATTGAATGAATGGGTGACTCAGTGCTATTTTTAGCTCTTTGCACTATTCAGCTCAGCTACATATTTTCCTAAATTGTGTAAGGTTGGATTATTCTGTAGCACAAAAAAGGCACATGTGAAAGCCATTATTTGTAGAAGAGATAATAAAGTTAGGAGTGGGAGAACGCTAGAACTCGTGCTCCTAGCACGGTGCCAGTTTAGCTGTAACAGCGATTTGAGTAGATGGTAGTTTACGTATGTCTGTGCACGGTAAGCTGTGGTCTGCAATGATCACCATATAACTAAAATCAATCAGGCCTCAACTGAAGCACTCTTAGAACTTCGGGTCATATTAGGATGAACCTCGTTAAAATTATGGGCTTGCTAATATGCGTTATAGAATTCCAATAGAAGCCCAGGTTAGATGTCCTGAACATCTAACCTGGGCTTCTATTGGAATTCTCTAACGCATATTAGCCAGCACATTATCGCCGTTTTTGCGGCAGTTTCCTGCTGCTAAAACGGCGATAATTTTAAGGAGGTCCTTGCTAATATGCCTCCTATAAATGTTAGCAACTACATTCTTGTGCTTTATAGGGCTCGGCCTACGTCAGCACTGCGTCAGCAGTGGGGCGGAGCTCCGAGCCGTGTTGTTAAGGGGCGCAGAATAGTGAAGGAAAAATTCCTCAGTGCTTGCGATTTTTCAGTGTTTTTTTCTGGCATCTGCATGCTAATTAGCCCTCGCAGTGCTGTGTTTATGTTAGCCTTCACGCAATAGGCCATCTGGATTCGAGTTTGTCCACTTACTGCATATTCCGTGTGGTTATGCGCAGGAGAGTGCAATAAATTAACAATTACGAGCTGTCAGGGTGCCGCGGTAATTGAAGGTAGATGGTGGGCGTGCGTTCACCACTCTCCAGTGAGTTTGGTGGGCGCGCGTTCATCAGCTTTCTTTCATGTGTAAGTGCTGTCCTGGGAAAAACGGGCTTGGGCGAAATCGTTTCCACAGAACAGAAGCAAAAGTGGAACCTTGGCGGGATGAAAGGCTGAGTACAAATTGTAAAGGCTTGGACACGGGGATCTGACATTGCACGGGTGGTAAAAACCTTGATAACCTTTGTTCTGTGTTTGGATTCTGTCGTCGGAGAGTACTTCAAGCCTTATGAAGGATTTTTGGTCTCTGTCATCCAGTTCAGCTACATGGCTCTGCTGTACGTGATTAATGCTCGTTCTGCACATCGCTGATCAAGGCCACAAAGGGCAGGCACATTGTCATGTCAGCGAAGGGATCATTTTTGTTTATTTAATAAAATGTTATATAGCGCGATCTTTACTCGAGGGTGACAGAGTGCTTTACATGGGTGCCTGTTGCAAGGTATAAGGACGTAGGATTACGCGCGTTGCATGGGGATACTGACAGAGTGGCAAGTTGCATATGGGGTCACACAAGGAAGAGATACGGACTGGTAGAGGTGTTGCGGAGCTATGGGCTCCATCTTTGGCATCTCCGGTTCCTTTTCGTTAATTAGTGACATTTTATATAGCGCGAACTTTGGCCAAGGGTGCCAGAGCGCTTTACATAAGAGTTTGTTACAAAACATAAGGTTTTAGGATTAGACAAGTTACGTAAAGGTACAAACTGCATTAGGAATTGTAAAAGAGGTGTTGCGGAGCTCTGGGCTCCATCTACGGCATCTCCGGTTTATGTTCGTTTACTCAATGCAATTTATGTTGCGCGGATTTTACCCGAAGTTGTCGGAGAGCTTTACATAAGAGACTGTTGCACAGGATTGCAGGCGTAGAAGATGTAGAGTCGCACAAGGAGGAGATACGGGCAGAGAGAGGTGTGCGGAACTCTGGGTGTTTTCGGTCACGGTTAATGATTCGGCAGTGGGGGGGAAGGCTCGTTCACAGAGTGAGTCACTGCCATTTATGTCTATCTGGCGGGCCGAATGATTATTTGTGTGTGGTTGGCTTGTGGGTTTAAAGCTGGCTTCGCATGGCGCAAAGGTTGCCGGTTCGGTTCCCCCTACGGGCATCAGAGATGATTGAAATAGATGCGCTCACGGTGGTGGTTACAATCAGAGTTATAAATTGCAAATGTACGAGTTGTGAAGTCACACAGGGCGGAGATGAAGACAGAGAGAAATGTTGCGGAGCTCTGGGCTCCATCTTTGGCATCACCGGTTCATTTTCATTTACTTGATGCAATTTTGTATAGCGCGAACTTTGCCCAAAGGTGTCGGAGCCCTTTACATGGGAGCCCTCTTGCAAAGCATAGGAACTTAGGAGCTCTGACACTGTTTACTATGTAAATAGGCTTTTCGCCTGTCATTCTTTTACTGCATGTGTGTTAAGAGACAGGCGCAGGTCCCGGATAAAGTATCCAGGTGGGTTCGTGCACTGTAGCAATGAAGGAACAACATCAAGAGCAGCTGTGTATCTAAGGCACTAAATCAAAGGGTGAGGCGGCTGTTGCCCGATTCTGTGCTAGCCTGCATGTCACCCATTCGGTTTCGGGTGCATTACATCTGTAGGACAGTGGCAGCTGAGAAGAGGTAAGGATGGGCTCACGGCAGCCTTTTGGGACATCTGTATGGTTGTAAACCCCGCTGCATTTCACACAGTGCTACTGTCTTATAATCAATGGGGAACTCAATAGTGCTGTGTGGTGTAGAGTGACAGTGAGTGCAGAGTGACAGTGAGTGCCGAGTGAGTGCAGAGTGACAGTGAGTGCAGAGTGAGTGCAGAGACAGTGAGTGCAGAGTGACAGTGAGTGCAGAGTGAGTGCAGAGTGACTGAGTGCAGAGTGACAGTGAGGGCAGAGTGAGTGCAGAGTGACAGTGAGTGCAGAGTGACAGTGAGTGCAGAGTGAGTGCAGAGTGACAGTGAGTGCAAAGTGAGTGCAGAGTGCCAGTGAGTGCAGACTGAGTGCAGAGTGACAGTGAGTGCAGACTGAGTGCAGAGTGGCAGTGAGTGCAGACTGAGTGCAGAGTGACAGTGAGTGCAGAGTGACAGTGAGTGCAGAGTGTGTGCAGAGTGACAGTGAGTGCAGAGTGAGTGCAGAGACAGTGAGTGCAGAGTGAGTGCAGAGACAGTGAGTGCAGAGTGAGTGCAGAGACAGTGAGTGCAGACTGAGTGCAGAGTGACAGTGAGTGCAGACTGAGTGCAGAGTGAGAGTGAGTGCAGAGTGAGTGCAGAGCGACAGTGAGTGCAGAGTGAGTGCAGACTAACAGTGAGTGCAGACTGAGTGCAGACTGAGTGCAGAGTGACAGTGAGTGCAGAGAGACAGTGAGTGCAGAGTGAGTGCAGAGTGACAGTGAGTGCAGAGTGGGTGCAGAGACAGTGAGTGCAGAGTGAGTGCAGAGACAGTGAATGCAGAGTGACAGTGAGTGCAGAGTGAATGCAGAGACAGTGAGTGCAGAGTGAGTGCAGAGACAGTGAGTGCAGACTGAGTGCAGAGGGACAGTGAATGCAGACTGAGTGCAGAGTGAGAGTGAGTGCAGAGTGACAGTGAGTGCAGAGTGAGTGCAGAGTGAGTGCAGAGTGACAGTGAGTGCAGAGTGAGTGCAGAGTGACATTGAGTGCAGAGTGAGTGCAGAGACAGTGAGTGCAGAGTGAGTGCAGAGTGACAGTGAGTGCAGAGTGAGTACAGACTGACAGTGAGTGCAGAGTGAGTGCAGAGTGAGTGCAGAGACAGTGAGTGCAGAGTGAGTGCAGAGTGACAGTGAGTGCAGACTGAGTGCAGAGTGACAGTGAGTGCAGACTGAGTGCAGAGTGACAGTGAGTGCAGAGTGAGTGCAGAGACAGTGAATGCAGAGTGAGTGCAGAGTGACAGTGAGTGCAGAGTGAGTGCAGAGTGACATTGAGTGCAGAGTGAGTGCAGAGACAGTGAGTGCAGAGTGAGTGCAGAGTGACAGTGAGTGCAGAGTGAGTGCAGACTGACAGTGAGTGCAGAGTGAGTGCAGAGTGACAGTGAGTGCAGAGTGAGTGCAGAGACCATGAGTGCAGAGTGAGTGCAGAGTGACAGTGAGTGCAGACTGAGTGCAGAGTGACAGTGAGTGCAGACTGAGTGCAGAGTGACAATGAGTGCAGAGTGACAGTGAGTGCAGAGTGAGTGCAGAGTGACAGTGAGTGCAGAGTGAGTGCAGAGACAGTGAGTGCAGAGTGAGTGCAGAGTGACAGTGAGTGCAAAGTGAGTGCAGAGTGACAGTGAGTGAACACTGACTGCAGAGTGAGTGTGACTGCAGAGTAACAGTGACTGCAGAGTGACAGTGACTGCAGTGTGTGAGTGTGCAGGGTAAACAGTGTGAGTGTGCAGAGTGAGCAGTGTGTGAATGTGTAGGGGCAGTGTGTGAGTCGGCAGGAATCAAACACTCAAACTAAGTCCACCACACACATACATAACACCACACACATAAGACCACACACACACCATGCACACACCACACACACATACACCACACACACATGCCACACACACACACACCATACACACACACACACACACCACACACACATACACCACACACACATACCACACACACACCACACACCACTCTCTCACCACCACACACTCATCGCCACTCACCACAACACACTCACTACCACACACTCACCCCCACAGACTCACCACCACACACTCACCACTACACACACAACCACACACACAACAACACACCACCAGCCGTCAGTGCACGCTTTCACCAGGCCCAAACACCACCAGCCATCAATGCACGCTTTCACCAAGCACAAACACCAACAGGCGTACAACCAGCCGTCAGTGCATTCTTTTACAAGGCGCACTCACCAGCAACCGTCAGTGCACGCTTTCACCAAACACACACACCACCAGCCATCTGTGCACGCTTTTACCAAGCACACACCCACCAGTTGTCAGTGCACCCTTCCACCAGGCACACACACCTCCAGCCGGCAGTGCACTCTTCCACCAAGCACACACACCACCAGCCATCAGTGCACAATTTCTACAGGCAGGCACACACACCACCAGCCATCAGTGCATGCATCAATTGTTAACGCATCCTCAATTAACTATTGTAGAAATTGCAGTATGGTACACTTTACTTTTAAACATATTCATCTAAAGCACAGCATGCCACCATTGCTACAATTCCAATCCAACCCACATAATTCCACTACACACCACATGCACACACTCCATAACACATGGCGAAAATACATTGCCATTTACAATGCCATTAGCTCAAACTCAAATAAATCTGAGCCCTATTGCATTTCTAATGCTTGTTTGTTCTTGAACTAAAGGCATGCGACCCTTCATAGAAAATAGTTGCTCATTGCTGAAAAATGGTGAAAAAAGGCTGTCACAAGTCACCAGTGACAGCCTGATTGACTACAGGTAGGAAGCTCCGACGCCCTTGTCCCACAAGATTAATAGGTGTAATATCAAAGCAAAGCCGATGAAAACTGACACAAAATAATAGTGCCAGATTTGGGGCCCTAAATCCGATTAATTCATTTGTTTACTGATTGCTCGTGTCAGTAAATGAAACAAACAGTGGTAATGTCTGATGTTGCCTAACAGTCTTTTGACTTAGCCAGTGCATGTTTTGTTTTGTCATGGTTTATTCAAACATTTATTGTTGAGGAAGGTGTGGGCCTTTGTCAATCTAAAAAAGAAAACATTTCTATAATCAAAGATATGTTTTGGTCTCTAAAAGCACACATTGCCATAGTAGTTCCTGGCATGGAAGGGAACTACTTCCAGCCTGAGGAAACCTAAGAATGATATATGCCCAACTGCCTAACACTTAAAACTAGTAAAACCTTATATCTTTTTTTGAGGGGAAATTTTATAACCTTAATAAAAAACGGACAGATAAATGCCGAAATCCTGCATCATTTTATCAAAAAAAAAGGAATCGATCGTGCCTCTCTTCGTCATGAACCCTTGCGCACAAATCTGAAAGGGCTGCCTGATAACAACTCTGAAAATGGGGGAAAAGACAACCCTCCTTGTAAGGTGTGCAACTGTAGAACAGAATATTTAACCCTGGGCGCTTTGCACCCCTTGCACCCCTCTCGCCCTCCCCCTTGCACCCTTCTCCCCCTCCCCTACTCCACCTCCACCTTGCACCCTTTTCTATCTTGCACCCTTCTCCCCTCTGCCTCGCACCCTTCTCCCCTCTGCCTTGCACCCTTCTCCCCTCTGCCTTGCGCCCTTCTGCCCTCTGCCTTGCACCCTTCTCCCCCTCTGCCTTGCACCCTTCTCCCCCTCCACCTTGCACCCTTCTCCCCCTTCTCCCTCTCTGCCTTGCACCCTTCTCCTCTCTGCCTTGCACCCTTCTTCCCCTTCGCCTCACACCCTTCTCCCCTCTGCCTTGCACCCTTCTCCCCCTACGCCTTGCACCCTTCTCCTCTCTGCCTTCCACCCTTCTCCCCCTCCGCCTTGCACCCTTCTGCACCTTGAACCCATATCCCCTTTGCCTTGCACCCTTCTCCCCTCCCCCTCTGCCTTACACCCTTCTTGCCTTTCCCCTTGCAACCTTGTCCTCCTCCCCATTACACCCTTCTCCCCCGCCCCCTTGCACTCTTCACCCCCTCCCCCTTGCACTCTTCTCCCCCTTGCACCCTTCTCCCCCTTCCCCTTGCACCCTTCCCCCCTCACCCTTGCACCCTTCTCCCCCTCCGCTTTGTACCCTTCTCCTCTCTGCCTTGCACCCTTCTCCTCCTTCACCTTGCACCCTTCTCCCCTCTGCCTTGCACCCTTCTCCCCCTCCGCCTTGCACCCTTCTCCTCTCTGCCTTGCACCCTTCTCCCCCTCCGCCTTGCACCCTTCTCCACCTTGAACCCATATCCCCTTTGCCTTGCACCCTTCTCCCCCTCCCCCTCTGCCTTGCACCCTTCTTACCCTCCCGCCTTGCCCCCTTCTCGCCCTCTGCCATGCACCCTTCTTGCCCTCCCACTTACACCCTTCTCGCCCTCCCACTTGCACCCTTCTCCCCCTCTGACTTGCACCCTTCTCTACCTTGCACCCTTCTCCCCCTCTGCTTTGCACCCTTCTCCCCCTCTGCTTTGCACCCTTCTCGCCCTCCCCTTGCACCCTTCTCCCCTCTAACTTGCACCCTTCTCCCTCCCCTTGCACCCTTCTCGCCCTCCCACTTGCACCCTTCTCCCCCTACCCTTGCACCCTTCTCCCCCTCCCCCTTGCACCCTTCTCCACCTCCCCTTGTACCCTTCTACACCTCCGCCTTGCACCCTTTTCTACTTTGTGCCATTCTCCCCTCTGCCTTGCACCATTCTTCCCTCTGCCTTGCACCATTCTCCCCTCTGCCTTGCCTCCTTGTCCCCTCTGCCTTGCAGCCTTCCCGCTTCTGCCTTGCACCCTTCTCCCCCTCCCGGTTGCACCATCCTCCCCTCTGCCTCGCACCCTTATCCCCTCCGCCTTGCACCCTTCTCTACTCCGACTTGCGCCCTTCTCTACATTGCAACCTTCTCCCCTCTGCCTTGCACCCTTCTCCTCTCTGCCTTGCACCCTTCTCCCCTCTGCCTTGCACCCTTCTCCCCTCTGCTTTGCACACTTCTCCTCTGCCTCGCACTCTTCTTCCCTCTGCCTTGCACCCTTCTTCCCTCTGCCTTGCACCCCTCTGCCTTTCACCCTTCTCCTCTCTGCCTTGCACCCTTCTTCCCTCTGCCTTGCACCCTTCTCCCCTCTGCCTTGCACCCTTCTCCCCTCTGCCTTGCAACCTTCTCCCCTATGCCTTGCACCCTTCTCCCCTCTACCTTGCACCATTCTTCCCTCTGCCTTGCACCTTCTCCCCTCTGCACACTTCTCCCCTCGGCCTTGCACCCTTCTACCTTCTACCTTGCACCCTTCTCCCCTCTGCCTTGCACCCTTCTCCTCTCTGCCTTGCACCCTTCTCTCTACCTTGCACCTTTCTCCCCATCCCTTGCACCCTTCTCTACCTTGCACCCTTCTTCCCTCCGCCTTGCACCCTTCCTCTCTCTACCTTGCACCCTCTCCTCTCTACCTTGCACATGTCTCCCCTCCGCCGTGGACCCTTCTCCCCTCTGCCTTGAACCCTTCTCGGCCACCCCCTTGCACCCTTCCCACCCAATGGAAGGGGCTGCTACCTGGAACAATGGCACCATTTCAAAAGCATGATGGACTAGGGCCGGTCCTGACTGGGCCCTCACCGGATGCACTGGCTTTCCAGGGGTTGGCAAGTGCTCCCCCTTGCCCCCCCCCCCCCTGTGGACGCCCATGCTCAATTGCCTGGGAAGCCCCAATCATGATTGCAGGAGTTTAAAAAATATTAAAAATGGAAATAAAATAGGTGAGAAGGAGCCCCCCTGATGGGTTCCCCTATTTATTGCCACAGTGCCTGCTAGATGCCCCTTGATAGACCTTTGATAACATTCCAATGAAATGCAAAGGAAATCCAACTCTTTCCAGACAAAGGAGTAACGAATCCCAGTTAACCAGATGAAAGGCTTTCTCTGCGTCTACCATAATAACTACTGCCTTTGTCTGGTTAACTGGGAAGAAACCAAGTGCTTGGAGGAAAAAGGCTGTTTTCACAGCCATCAGCCAACCTGCCTCAAATCCTGTCTGGTCCCTGTGAAATAAGACATGGGCACGCAGAGTCATACGTATTGCCCATAGTTTCATGAACAGTTTAATCAGATTGAGCAAACTTTGAGAGTTTACAACTTTAGGATTTTTTATAGTTGATTTCTTAAAATAGGATGAAATTTCGCCCCCCTCTTTACTATAATTAAATAATTAAATCAGGAAAGGCAATAATTTAACAGCAAGTGTTTTATAAAATTCGAGTGGAAATCCATAATTACTGCATGCCTTGCCATTAGGCATCCTGGCTAAAGCGTGTTTTACCTCTTTGAGTGAAAAAGCGGTCATAAATTAGTCACCCTAGCTTTCTCCTAGAGATGGTATTCTAATAGCCTGAAAATATTGAACTATACTTGAGTAGGAAGTGGAATAGCTGGTTTCATATTCAAGCTTATAATGCTCTACAAAAAGCTGAGAAACTTGGTCCTTTTCCACTACTAGGTCCCCCGAAGAAGGGTTTTTCAATTTCCTCACAAATGCAGCCTCTTGTTTTACCCGGGCTGACCAAGTCAAAACCCTCCCAAAAAATTGCTGATAAAAGGCCCTTGAGTTAGTAATTTCATCCATTACAAAAAAATCCCTCAAATTCTGCTTGGCCTGTACATAGGTCGGTGAATGTTATGTGATGCAGGATCTACAGCATATTGCAGCTGAGCTATGTTTTGTTGACGTTCCCTATGTTGATTATTTGCCTTATAGGCAATAATTCACCCCCTGGCTGAGGCCTTGACAGCTTCCCAAATTAAAAACCAGGATGCTGTACCCTTATTTTGTTGAAGAAATTCCTGAATACATTTTCTCATAATAATGACCCACTATTGATCCAATAATGACGAGCAGTCCAGCAGCCACCTGGGCCTATCGTTCCGAGTTGCCTTGATCTCTATAATAACTGAAATAAGCAAATGGTCAGAAAAAGAATTGGCCCAATAATCAGACCCTGCCCTTTTAATCGATTGAGAAAGTAAAAAGAAATCAATGCGGGAAGCGGCATGTGACCGACCTGAAAAGTAGGTGAATTGTTGAATATCAGGATGGTCTGACCTCTGTAGATTTATTGAGTAGAAATCCTGCTTAAGGGTATCAATGACCATTTTAGTTTAGTGTTTTAATTGTTTTTTGTCTTTTTGGAGGCATCCATGGAAAACTCCTGGATGTAATTAACCACCCCTCCCAAAAAAAAAAATCAGGCCCTTAGATTTGAGTGGAAGAGTAAATGTCACCCCTTTCTAATCCAAAACTTTCCATTAAGTGGCTTACATTAAAGTGGGAATAGTAATTGGCAACCCTTTAGTGCACAAAACCTTTCCTAAAATGACTTGGATTTGGCTTAGATTGGAATGGTTGTATGACGTTACAACGCATTCTGTTGCAACGCATGCCTTTACCACGCATGCGTTACAAAGCGAATGCCATTCTCACGCATAATGACTGCCATTCCCATGCTTAACCTTTACCACGAATATTCCTTTTCCGCGCATACTTTTACAACAATTTTCGTTATAAATTCATGCATGGTAAGGGCATATTTTTGGTAAAGGTTAATTCCCCACCCCTCTACCCTTCTTACAAATAACCCTCCCCTGCCCTTAACCCTAAAATTGGACCCCTGCATACTTTTTTGATTCTAAAATTCCCCTTACCTCTCTATGTCGTCTCTTCTTCATGATCCTTCAAGTTGACGAGTTGACGTTGCATGTCGTAAAATGTCTTTCCGTTTCCTCTAACGACGCCAATTGCCCCCCGATTGCCTCCACATTGCTACTTAAACAGGTGCAGTTTATAATTTTAGCCTTTAACACACATGCCTTTACTACGTATCTCGTAGTAAAGGTATGCGTGGTAAAGGTTATTTGTGGTAAGCACGCATGCGTTGTAATGCATGTGTGGTTAAGTTGTGCATGGAAATGGCCGCTTTGTAGTGGCTGTTTCCCGATTTGAATGGGTATAGTAAATGTGATCACTTTAGTGTCCAACACCATCTGTAAATGGCTTGAATGTCACCTCTTCACTGTCCAACAGCTTTCACTAAATGACTTGGATAGAAGTGAGATTAGTAAATACAAATATTTTAGTGTATAACATGTAAAATCTATTATGTTGTATTACAGTGTGAGAATTAGATGTTAAACTTAAGGTATTGTATTTTTGTGTATACATCATTAAAATTGACTTATTTTTTATAAAAAAGGACAGTGAAGGGCAGTTTTTAAATGTTTCTTTTTTAGTTTTTCTATTCTATTTATTGTATATGTTAACATATTTTTAAAACACATATTTATTAAACATAAAATAATTTTTTGTGTGTTTTTTTAACATGAATTCTTACATTTTTAATGTTGGTTTACTTTTTGGTATTTTTCAATATGTTTGCAAATATGGCACATTTTTTAACTATGTATATTTGTTATATACACTTTTCATAGTATATTATAAATAGTACGATATTTTATTACTTGTTATTTTATAGTACTATTTATTTTATTCTTCACATATTTATTTATATTTTCATGATACATTTATTCACATAATTTACATATTTTATAACATTTGTACACATGTTTAAAAAAATGTTTACTAATTTTTTATCAAGTCCAATTGTTTTCTAGATTTCAATTACTGTCCAATTTTTTAATTGCGAATTGTACTTTTGGTGTCTATTTCTGTCATTTTTCATCAAATTTGCTGAGTGCGATTCACAGTTACCTGCTGCTGATCAGGGCATAAGGTAAGACCTTTTTAAAGTTTTTCTAGAAGGGTTTGGGGGGAAGGGGCGTGGTTAGCGGCCGGAAATGGCGGTCGTCTTCTAGGCGAGCTCCTGACCTGGGCGGCAATATCCTGGCAATAATCTACTGCATGAGATAGTACGAAGCCTACAAATACATGGAAATCCTGCCTGAGACGGAGCAGAGATTCAGAGCTGACTTGCAGCCGCAGAACGCCGGATTGGAGGAAGATTTCTGCTCCTGAATCTGACGGTGGGCTGTGAAGCAGAAAGGCGCCACAGGCCCTGACACACGAGGTATGCAATGCCCCGGCAGCCATCCTTACACTTGGGAGCGGAGCACAGTAGCGTTGTGGAGTGTCCCTGCTGTTGAGGCGGAAAACGTTGTAGGGGCTGTGTTTGGTGACACGCTGGGAGGGAGCGGACACAGCCCCGAGTCTGAGGGAAAGTGGCCACGTGAGTCCCGGGGATGCAGTGCACCTTGCATCCACTATATTGATTGGCGGTCGCAAGCGGAGGTAGCGGAGCCGACGGGGGGAGACCCGAACACGGTGGGAACGCCAGTGAAGAATGCGGTAAGAGTGCGGGGGCTCCAGCTACATGGCCTTGGTACATCGGAGGGGCCACGCATTACGTGAAGTGCACTTAGGAGGAGGCGGAGTGACTGTGGAGCCCTAATTGCTGCCAGCTCTATCTGGTTATCTACGCTGGGATTTATGCGTGGGCAGTTGAGGGTGGTGAATGATGCCGATCATAATTGATGTGCCGGCGGTGAGGACGCTGTGCTGTGAGGCTGGATTGCCCGGAACTTTCACCTCCACTGGCACATTGGCCTGTTACAGGAAAGGCCTGGCCCAGAGGTAATGAGGAAAAGCTGCGGTGCGGAGGGACACTGTGCCAGGCTGGACTGAGACACAAGGTGTTTACAGGGACATAAGGTGCTGATTAGAAACGGAGAAGAGCAGCTGCATTTGCTGGGTCACTGAGTTGGGCAGACGCTGACAAGGTGCTGGGGCAAACGAAAACAGTGCCAGTCGCTGTGATTTTGTCTCGGCCCACCCTTGAGATGGGGCGCCCCAGGGGGAAACAACAAGAACAGGGGGGATGCCCTGACCACGTCCCGGACACCGCAGAATACACTGATGCCACGCTGACACAAAGCTATGTCCCGCCTACTGCCGTGACTGAACATGTGGACATATTGGACCTAATTCTGCAGGAGGTGAGAGACTCCAGGAAGGCAATCGAGCTCCAGATTGGGACAATGATGACTGGCCTCACATTGCTCCGGGCACACCACGTAAAGCTCGCAGATAAGGTGAAGGAAAACACTGCGAGGCTGGAGGAGGTGACACCTCACCAGGCACAGAGCGTGACTCACATTAAACAGCTGCAGGACCAAGTCGCCACCCTGCTGGACCGAGTGGAGGATGCAGAAGGACGGGCCAGGAGGAACAACATTCACGTTATTGGCCTGCCCGAGAGGAGTGAAGGTACTGAAGCAACGTGCTATATGGAGCAGTGGTTCAAGGACCATGTCACAACTGAAGGGCTCTCCACTCAATACTGTATAGAACGTGCACACAGAATGCCCACAGGGCGTCTGAAACCATGGGCCCCTCCGCTTTCCCTCATAGTAAAGTTGTTGAACTTTCGGGACAGGGACACCATTTTGCAAAAGGCCCATGTATTGCCTTAGATAAACTCCGAGAACGCCAGGATATTGCTTTATCCAGATTACACTGTCATGGAGTCTGAACAGTACGGGAGTACCTGCTAACCGCAGCGGTAGGAGCTCATGCAGAAACCACATACAGAAGTTCCTTACCATTGTAGCAGATGCAACAGAACAAATCCCAGCCGATTTTCGCAGCTGCCACCTTTACGCATAATACAAGACTGGAGGATAAAACCTCCTCTTCTGAAGAAGATGCGCACGACACAGACTCAGAGGGAAGTGTGGCCCTGTTTCCCACTGTGACCCTGCAGACAATTAATGACTTATATGACTACCTAGGCACTTACTTCTATTGTACCTGAGATTGTAATATGGTTTTGTAAGCTATGATTTAAGTACATATGTGATAGTGTTGCTTAGTAGCACGTTTATACGGCCCAGGGTCCCGAAGGAGCATATATGTACTTTGGAGACAGAGATCACACCACATGCAAAGTGCTGGCAATGTTCACCACATGGTGAAAGTGCTTTGTGTAACTAACATGTTCTTATATGTTCAGTTTAGTTGTATGGACCGGTACAGTTTTTCGACCGGACCGAGTACTGGGGTTTTTAGGAGGGAAACGGTCCTATTGTTGATATTGACTTGGTTAGGCTTGGCGGTCTAGAAACTCTACCTGCTGTTAAGCGGGTACAGATTGTACAGCAATGCATACACTTGGCAAGTACACCATATTGATGTGGAACGTTCAGGGACTGGGTTCTGTGCAGAAGCGACACAGAATACATGCACAGCTGCAGCGCCGTAAGGCTCAGGTAGTGTATCTTCAGGAGTCTCATATGGTGGACAGTGAAGTGGTAAAGCTCCGGAAGAAGTGTAGAGGTCAGATTTTTTCCACTACGTATTCCAGCTTTGCGAGAGGGGCCACAATTTGGGTTAGACACGGAGTACCTTTTTTAGCGCTGGAGCAGCGGATAGATAAGCAAGGGCGATACATATTTGTGCAGGGGACGTTAGACGGTCAACATGTGGTTCTGAGTAACATATATGGACCTAATTTTGAGCAAGATCAGTACTGGGGAATGCTAAACATTGCACTGACGGGATGGGACTTCATACATGTATATTAGAGGGTGATTGCAACATAGTAATGGACGTTACTTTGGACAGGTCTCAACCGCCTCTACCTGGAGCAGGAGAGCTTAAGCCAGCAGAGGCGCTGCCGCTAAGTATATGGGCTGAAGGATGGGAAATATGTGATGTCTGGAGGATGCGTCATCTTACACATAGAGAATACTCTTTTTATTCCTCTGTTCACGTACTTCACATGAGAATAGACAGAATATATTGTTCCAATACCTGGCGAAGACTTTTCAGACCATAACCCACTTGAGATTGTCCTTAATTGTGGCTGGGTGCCTACCCAGGTATGTGGCCGCAACTATTAGAAGACTCAGTGTTCCGTGCCTCTATGTCGGACACTATTGAACATTATTTCGAAGAAAATAGTAACACTGCATCGAATAGGCTAATTGAATGTGACGCCTTCAAGATGGTTATCAGGGGCAAGGCAATCAGTACGACAGTAGGCGTCAGACAGGAATGACATAGGTCCCTAGTGGAGGTAGAACACAATATGGGTAGGTTGGAACAGGACGCAATAACTGACAATAACAAGCAGGCCTCACTGCAGGAGGCTAGAATTAAGCACACGGAATTACTCTAAACTCTTCAGGTCATAGACTATCAAACGTATTCACAGCAGCGCCACACCGAAGCAGATAAATCCGGGACATTACTTGCCAGGTTGATCTGAGATAGCCCTCCCGCTGTTATCATAAATGAGGTCACTACCCTAGAAGGCGACAGGGCCACTACCCAACGGGATATTAATGTTGCATTTCGACGTTATTACGCTTCACTGTACAGTGCACCGAGTAACGGCACGGAGGCCCATATGGAGGCGTTTTTTTCCACTTTCACATACCCACAACTCACGGCAGAGGCCCAGAAGGAACTGTTAGGGCCCATTACCCAGTCTGAAATCAGGGTTGCCATGATGGGACTCCCGCGTAACAAAAGCCCTGGACTGGACGGCCTACCAGTTGAATTTTACGTTACATATGCAGATTACCTGGTGCCCCAATTAGAAATATTGTACAACACAACACTAGAAAAGGGTTATTTACCCCTCACTACAGCACAAGCGTTAGTAGTATCACTCCCAAAAGCAGGAAGAGACCCCACAGATATGGCTGGCTATCGCCCGCTATCATTGCTGACTACAGAGTACAAAATATTAAGTAAGGTGTTGGCCAATAGATTGTTGCCCTCCCTGACAAAACTAATACATATCGACCAGACTGGGTTTCTACCTGCCCTCAGCACATCACTGAACACTAGGTAGCTCCACTATCTCCTGACGGAAACCCCGAGTCAATATGATCATGCGGGCTGCATAACCCTGGATCTGCGGCAAGCATTTGACTCTATTAACTGGGAATATATGTTCCGTGCGCTAGAGAAATTTGGGATCCCAGCAGACTATAATGCCTGGTTATGGCTCTTATATGATGCCCCTACTGCGCGCGCTCGTACCGGTGGTAATAGCTCAACAGAATATATAAGATATGGAACTCTTTTCCCCTGTCTCTCCGGACCTGTACTAACCTGGTGAAATTCAGGGGTGCTCTGAAGACCTGGTTATTCAAGCAAGCGCACGGTTAGGCTACTGCTTTACCTATTCTTCAGTTTTACCATCTGTCTCTTCCTAGCGCCATGAAACCCCTGGGTGACCGTGCGCTTGACAAATTCCGAATAACATAACATAACATACAGAGGAAACGAGGCAGGTATGGCCCTTATCACCCCTCATATTCATATTCACCTTGGAACCATTGGCAATTAAAGCGCGTAAGGACCTCATTGATATGGGCATAAAACTAGGGTACACAACACATCTTTTTTCTGCTCATGCAGACAATATTATTCTGTATCTTCATGATCTCTGCTTGCCCCTGGATCCACTATACGAGGTGTTTCATCACTTTGAATTAATCTCAGGCCTTGGCATTAATGCAGCGAAGTCACATGCTTTTTTCTTCACAGATCGTGCAGGGCTCACTGACATTGCGTGTAGAGATACTAGACTCCGAGTTGCACAACATACATTTAAATACTTAGGTATCCAGATCTACCGGACACAAATGGACATGCTGGATGATAGTTTTAACAAACAAAGAGTAGCTGTGGGTCAAAAAAACACAATCTGTTGACTACCAATGTATCTGACATTATGAAGAAAACATATATTAAGACAATAAATATATGTGAACGTGCCAAAAAACAGGTCAGCAAGATACCTTCCATATGTGAAAAATACCCATCAGTTATCGACCAATCCTGACACAAATTCATTTGACCTATGAATTTGTGTAGTAGCTATTTGTTCAACTACTACATTTTTTGCGCTGGTTTTTATTGATATGGAAGCAGAGAGGTACTGATTAAACTTATTTTCCTCTTTCCTCTCCAATTTTAATCTTTTTTGCACGTTTTTTTATTATCCTCACTTATACTCACGCACTGCTTTTCAGTCATCACCACATGCACACATATTCTTAGCCCACTGGGACATTCACATTGATATAAAAAAACTTTTTCTCTGCAACCTTCCTGGTGTGAAGGATCCCAGATGATGACAAGGGCAGGATCGGTCGATAACTGATGGGTATTTTTCACACATGGAAAGTATCTTTCTGACCTGTTTTTTGGCACGTTCACATATATTTATTGTCTTAATATATGTTTTCTTCATAATGTCAGATACATTGGTAGTCGACAGATTGTATTTTCATGACCCACAGGTACTCTTTGTTTGTTAAAACTGTCTTTCCTGGGGGTTGTAGCTGTGCTAGGTCATTAACCATCTCCTTGGACCCTCCTATAACTGTTTTGTTTACATGCTGGATGATAACCTACATAGAGCGCTTAGAGCCTTGCATTCCAGTGTTGCTTTCTGGACTACATTGCCGCTGTCAGTCATGGGTAGGGCGGCTTTAGCAAAAATGGTGGTTCTATCGCGACTGCTTTATTACTTCACTACATTTACCTCTTCTGATACCACATACAACTTTCAGGCTGATGAATACCTTACTTATTGATCTCATGTGGGGTTCTGGTAGACGTAGTATTAGTCTTAAGAAACTGCAGCTAGGCACGCGCAAGGGGGCCTTGGGGGTTCCTGATCTACATGCATACTATTATGCATGCCAATTACAATAGCTGTCCTTTTGGACTGCTGGACGTAACCTACAAGAGATGGGGTTAACAGAAAAATATATAGATGGAGGCACTTTACATGCCCTGTTGTAGCCCAATAGTAAGATCCCGAACTGACTCCCCCCTTTATTACACTCTGTGCTTCAGTGCTGGAGAGCAGCACTGCAATATACATGTGCATCCCCTGCTTATGCAGGCAACATCCCATTACAAGGAATTCCACTGACAGACGGCAGACTCACTAAACGACGAATAACACTGGCTGGACGCAGGGATCAGTACAGTGTCTGACCTGTTTGGACATGGGACGTTGTTAGACCACAATACTTTTGTTAATGAAATGGGAGCTCCGGCGCATTTATATTTATTGTATGCTGCACTGTTTCAATATATATAGATACACTGTGCCCTGCAGAGACAAGAACCTCCCACACATGACTTGGCAAAATACTCTATTATATGAGCAGAGGAAGACATCTTACTAAGTGGCTATATACAGGGATACGCTCTCACACTGAGGTTGCTCTGGATTCACTGCGTGCGGCATGGGCTAGGGACATAGGAAGAGACGTGGAGGACAAAGAATGGGCAGGTATTGCAGAACACCCCGAAAAAGTATCAAGGAATGCAAAGATTAAATTTATTCAGACCATGATTCTCCACATTACATTAGACAACATGTTCCCACAAACGCAGCATCACTGCCCAAGAAGCCAATTGGAAGGGACAGACCTGGTACATATGATATGGACTTGTCCAAGAATACGAGGGTTTTGGGATACTGTCAGGCACATAATCAGTATGGTCGCACATCGCAAGGCGCAAAATACTGTAGCGGAATATATATTAGACCTACTCAAACACATGTCCAAGCATAAAGTACAATACCGTTTTGTAGACCTGGGGCTCATGTTAGCGGTACGTGCCATCACTATGCGCTGGAAGTCACGGAGGCCCCCTACTGTACATGCCTGGCATAGTGAGCTGCTCCGTTGGGGCAGTGCAGAGAGTGCTGACTTGCGTAAAGAGGAGCTTAGAGGCTTACGCAAAACCCCAATTGCATTGGAATAGAATGTTATTCTAGAGGCCCTCCAAGCAGTGGACATTCATCAGTATAATACCCCTGACTTCACACAATAGACTGTGTAATTAGACAACCATTTCCCGAGCGCCACGTACCGTGCTGTGGTTTTGTTTTAAAATGCATACGTTTTACCAAGAGCCTCAAATATTGGAAACGTTGTAAGTATGGTGTACCTAAACATGCATAGGACTGTTGAGGTGGGGGTGGAGGGTGTTGGGGAGCGGTTTGGATTATTTTTCATGTTAGCAGTCACAGACGAGAAAGCTGATTTCGAGTAGGGATAAAGCAGGAGATTGAACATCTATGGGCTCTGCCACTGAATACGCTGGATTGACAGAGCTGCAAATATATGTGTTTTATTCCCTAACAGCCAATGTATGTCTGATATCGGTCCTGGATATCGAAAATAAGATGTATGTTTGAAAAACAATAAAATGATGTTTTAAAAAAAATAGAAGGTTTTGGAGGTAGGTGGTATATGGTAGAACAAGTTAATGGCAGTTATAGTGTTAGTTTTTCTTTTGAGGGTAAGTTAGTCGCATTTTGTCTTCTGTTGTTTAGTAGTGTTGTACGTTAGGCCTGCTTAGCGTTTTTAATGGTCTAGCGTTATTTTAGATATTGTCATGTTATATTTTGTGTTTAGTGCAGTTGTAAGGTAATATTTTTGTCGTATTCGAAAATATTGTTTTGTGTGAGTGGTTATCCTATGTTTTTTATAGGTTTACGGATCTGAAGTTATCCCATAGAGCTGTGGTTTTGCATTTTTTTAAATAAATTAATTTGGTTGCTAGTAAACTAATATTACTTTTAATTGCCTTTGATTTGTTTCAGGTATCCTGGAGTGCTTTTAGATGTATTGGGGTTTTAATGGTTCCTTGTGACTTTGGATTACTTTAATGAATTTACCTTGGACTTTTTCATTTTTGCATTTTTTGGGGCTTTTCTGGATTTCCCTGTTATCTTTTAGGTGGAATATATTTTGACAACATGGGTGTGAGCAGAGATCTATAGCTACAGAACAGTAAGTTTTATTTATGTATTTATTTCAGTGTAGGAAATGTTACATCTTATTATGGATGTTTATTTGCTGTAATGATAATGTGTTATTTTGCATTTCTTTTTAGCTTTGTGATAGTTGATGTGCTGATTTTTAAATCATCATTTAACATATTATTTGCATTGATCTTTCTTCTGTTCTATGTTATTTGCATTGCCTTAACTGATTTATAAAAAGAAAAATGTTAATATTTGTTTAAAATTCCTTACGTTATGGTGGTGGGCACCTTTGTTAAAGTTTGCTAGTTAGGGTATCTAGGTGTTTTTTTATAGTGACTTTTTATTGATTCTAAGTAATGTACTCCTTTGTAGATGATAAAGGTTTGAACTTTACATGGTAGTATGTTGTACATTCTACTGGCTCACTTACTTATTTTAGATTTCATTTGATTTACTGATTGCTTGTTTCTTAGTTGTTAGTAGTGTGGCTTGGAAAAGTTAGAAGGAATTGTGCCATCATTATATTACGTTGTTGGTTTTGGCTTCTTGTACCATGGTGCTGTTGTAGACATTCCATGGTATTGGTAATTTGAATTGGTGCCTGTTTCTGGAGCGGTGCAGTCTGCCAATCCGAAAGTCTTCATAGTAGTACTGTAGGGGAATTTGTTTGTGTTCGTTTTGTTGGTAAAATGGGCTCTCTATAAGAAAGAATTTAGGGTCAGATGTAGGTAATCCTATTTTACCGATTCTAAAATACCGAATTTTACTGATTTGGTATTTTAGAATCGGTAAATGGGATATAGGTAAAAATTCGTTAATTTTTACAGAATCGGTAAAATTCGTTATCAGCTATTCGGTATTTACTGAATCGGTATTTACCGATTCGGTAAATACCGAATTGGCTAGGAAAGAGAAAGCAAAACTCAGGAGTCAGCCAATCAGGTGCAACCACCCCCCTCCCAACCAGGAAGTGGCTACACCCAGGCAGCTGGAAGAAATTAGAAGCTTCTGGAGAGGCTGTGAGAGCAGAGCTGAATTCCTGAGCCACAGGAAAACCTTTGTGCTTTTAAACTTGGAAAATGGCAAACACCAGTGAAAAGGAACTCCCAGAGAGGAAGACAAAAATAAAATTCAGCACCATGGAGCTGCAGGTCCTCGTGGAGGAGGTGGTGATTGAACACAATAAATTCTTTGGAAAGCAGTCTCTGACTGTGGCTGAATCTGCCAAAAGAAAGATTTGGCTGGAAATACAGTCCAAGGTGAATGCTGTAGGAGTGACTCCAAGGGACATAGATGACCTGAAAAAGAGGTGGTACTACCTAAGGAGTTTGATTAAAAAGAAAATTGCTTAGCTCCACAAAGAGGCAAACCGAACTGAAGGAGGGAGGAACCGTGCCCCACCCCTGACTGAGCTGGAGGAGCTGGTGAAGTCCACCATAGAACCTGAGAGCGTCTGTGGACTGGGAGATGCAGACAGCTCAGCCAGAGCTGCCACTAGAAAATGTAAGATGCATGCACAGCAATCACCCCAACCCCATCACCTTCCCTTTCCCCTATGTGGCAGTGTTAACCCCACTCCAGTAGAGGTAGCAATATACAGCAGCAATGCATTATGGGAGATGTAGTCATGTAAAGACCTACCATGTCATACAGCACACCAAGCAACACGTAATGCAACACATATCAGTGATAATGAAGCCAAGGCAATATGTACAGTGTTTAAGTGAGAAGAATTTAATTGGATAAGCAGTGAGGCAGGAGCACATAGCTAATGTACGCTTTTATGTCCACAGGAGAGACATCTCGCAGGCGTACCAGGGAGAAGGAAGGCAGTGCACCACAGAGGGACAGGAAGCCAGGAGGCAGGCACAAGTGCAGGGAATGTCACTAAGGAGACTGGTGCACCAACAACACAGCCACCATCCCAAGAGCTCGAAATGTCTCCAAAGCTGCACGCATCCCCAGAGCGTTCTGGATCCCCTCTGCTACTGTCCTCACCTGAACTGCCTACGTCACTGCCGCAAACAACACCTGCACCTCAAAAGAGCAAGAGGCATGTCGTAGCCCCACTAGTCGAAATGGAAACATCTGCAGGTGACATGGAGGGGGATGAGACACCAACCTTGGCTGGGGAAGGAAGCACTGCCACACAGCAGTCCAGCGCAGAGGGTGCACGCACAGTTACCAGACGCCGCAGGCGCAGACACAGCAGTGCTGAACAACATGTGGAGGGTCCCAGTGTCTTCCGTGGGCTGGAGGGTAGCATGGTCAAAATACAAAGAATGAGCGGAAGGCCATCAAGTCGGTGCAATGCCAGATGAGGCACCTGAATGCAAACATGGAAAACATTGGGAAGGGCATCAGTGCACTGGTGAATGAGAACAAAGAGATGGCATCAGGTATGAGGGAGATGGCTGCAGGGATGCGGGACATGTCGCAATACGTGCTCCTCTTATGCACAAAACTAGATCAGGACAGAGCAACAAGGAAGAAGGACAGGCAGGAAGCACAGCGACACACCAAGGCTGTTAACCGCCTGGCCACAGCAACTTCCCTTCTATGCAGGTGATGTGGAAATATGCAAGAGGGCTTAGCAAACAGCAGCAATGATGTTTCCAGGGGCCTTGCAAGGGTGACGAGTGCTGTAGAGGTGCTGCTTACTGCACAGTCAGCACATACTCCTGCACTGGATGTTCCTGAAAGTGAGGAAAGCACCAGTAGGAGCAGCATGACAAGCCCCCCTGTTACTGAGACACGGAGGAGCAGTAGGTTCCATGGTGCTCAAACTTCCCACACACCTAGTGAGGACAGCCAGCCAATTACACCTAAGTGAAAAGGAACAGGAGTGAAACCCATAGACCAAAATGGGACTGGGTATAGAGGATATATAGGATACAATGTCCCACTAGGTATCAGTATCAAAGACAGTTTGAAAATTGCATACAATACGTATTACAGAAAAGGAACACAAGGAGTCTCAGTACATTTGTGAAAAGGTTATTAATCACCAAATTTGATGGAAATGGGAAGCACAGTTAAGAAGCAGCACTGTACATGAAGGACATTCATGGAGCAACCCAAATGGCACTTGGTGACAAGGTGATGACAAAGTGAAAGTGACGACGCAAGTGAACGTGGTGAACAGGGTGGTCGGCGCAAAGTGATAAAGAGCAATCAAACATAGGCTTCACATTGAGTATACAGGATTAAAATGTTCAAATTCGGCACAGTTATGAGCCTATTGATAGTGCGCCATGAAATCGCGCTGTGTTTGTCGACGGCGTTTCGATCCTCTATGATTTCGGTTCCTCTTCAGGACAGGGTTGACGTTGATTTGGAGTGCTGCATGGAGAAACAATTAGGTTTAGGAGATTGGGCATGGAAGAGCGGTGGCTTAAATAAGGGGCACGAGTCTTTAGTGAGAGGACGATAGTGTTCCAAATTACAAAGTTGGCGTTTGATTTCAGTATCGTATTGATCGGTGTCCATTATCACGATTCCTCCGCCCTTGTCAGCAGGCTTGATTATAATTTCGTTATTGTTTTTCAGTGATTGGAGAGCGTTCTTTTCGCTCAACGGTAGATTGTAAGGACTGAATCTGGGAATGGTTTTGAGATCTAGCACTTCCTGCATGACCAATTTCTCAAAAGTCAAAATTTCAGGTGACATTTGATTGGAGGGTGGATTGAAGGTGGAGGGAGGACGGAATATAGAATGATTCTGATAGTTTGATTCCGTTTTATCAGCAAAGAAGTGTCTGAGTCGTATCCTTCTGAAGAATTTAAGAAGGTCAGATTGAAGGTCCAGGAAGTTGGTACGTTCCATGGGGACAAAGGACAGTCCTCTCGAGAGTAGGTTAGTTTCATCAGATGGCAAGGTGTGCTGTGATAAGTTGAATATGGGAATGGTAAGGTCAGTGTCCTGGGTTTCACTGCCATTATTTATTGTGGTTGGCCCCATTGGTAGAACCGGTTCCGTGTCTGACGTTCTCCTGGGAGTTGTGGTTGGTATTGTCGGTTTCTTGTTTGACGGTTTGGAGGAGGTGGTTTACCGCGGAACCCATCGCCACGGATTTATTCGGCTCCAGCGCCAGATTAACTCAGGTAATCTACCCACCCACTCCCGATCCACCACCAGTTCGGAGGCATCGGACATTTCTTTTCTGCCCGATACACCCCGTCCTAACCTAGACCTTCTTTCTAGGCGCCTAACCGGCTCAACTCGTTGAGACCTGGATCCCCCGGCCAGGATCACTGCTTCACCTCTGATCGCCGGGGCTTACTACCATTGGACGACTGACCCCTCCGCTCTGTCAGCGCTCCTTGACTTCAGGTACGCCACTGCTACCCCTTACCTCCCGTGTCCCTGTCCTCCACCCAAGCCCAACCTTCCTTACTCACGATCCATAATTGCATGCGCCCTGCCACCGCCAACACTGTTAGATCTTTTTATTAATCTGGCTCTTTCTTTCATCGTGAATTGCCCGACCACCCGGCTCACACTCGTGCCCCTTATTTAAGCCACCGCTCTTCCATGCCCGATCTCCTAAACTTAATTGTTTCTCCATGCAGCACTCCAAATCAACGTCAACCCTGTCCTGAAGAGGATCCCAAATCATAGAGGATCGAAACGCCGTCGACAAACACAGCGCGATTTCATGGCGCACTATCAATAAGTTCATAACTGTGCCGAATTTGAACATTTTAATCCTGTATACTCAATGTGAAGCCTATGTTTGATTGCTCTTTATCACTTTGCGCCGACCACGCTGTTCACCACGTTCACTTGCGTCGTCACTTTCACTTTGTCATCACCTTGTCACCAAGTGCCATTTGGGTTGCTCCATGAATGTCCTTCATGTACAGTGCTGCTTCTTAACTGTGCTTCCCATTTCCATCAAAATTGGTGATTAATAACCTTTTCACAAATGTACTGAGACTCCTTGTGTTCCTTTTCTGTAATACGTATTGTATGCAATTTTCAAACTGTCTTTGATACTGATACCTAGTGGGACATTGTATCCTATATAGCCAATTACACCTGGCACCGGTAGATGTCGCTGAAAATGACTTATGCTGCCCACACTCCATGACTTTTAATGGGGACCTGAGCCAGGACTACCAATATACATGGATACCATTTGTGTTACACATTTGTGTCTTTGAGTACCTGCGTAGTGCCACCAATTAAACTACGTTGGATACATAGTCCACCTGTCTGTGTCTCTTTACTTACTCAAAAGTAGTTGCGTGGGATCTCTGCCCGTCTCTGTCTGCCATCTGTAGCTGTCCAACTCCTGCAGTGTTGGGGTCCGGCAGTGCATGTTCATCATCATGGTCCTGGTATTCGCACAATTCCACCTCTGTGCCCTTCTTTGTAGCAAGGTTGTGCAACATTGCGCAGGTTGCAATGATTTTACAGCAGATGAGTGATGAGTACTGCCGTGCGCCCCTGCTTTTGTGGAGGCAGCGGAACCTGCTTTTTAGGAGCCCAAAAGTGCGCTCATCAACATTCCTAGTGGATTTGTGTGCCACGTTGTATCATCTCTGGCTTGGCGTAGATGGGTTCAGGTAGGGTGTCAGGATAAACGAGCGGACGGCATATGCGCTGTCACCTATTGGAACATAATAGGGCAATTAACCACATGCACAACAACACATACATCTGCAATATCTATCAGGGTGGGTCACAGTGTTTTACCTAGCAGGTATCCTTCTCCGAATTCCCCCGCTGTCAGGCGTGTGTATATCTCACTGTTCTGAAAGATGTAGGAGTCGTGGATGCTTCCAGGGAATTTGGCCACAATGTCTCGGATGATGTTGTTTGCATCACAGATTACCTGCACATTGATGGAGTGTGTTGCTTCCTGTTGCGGTAAATGTACTCTGTGGCAGCAGGTGGGCAGATTGAGATGTGGGTGCCATCAATACAGCCGATGACGTGTGGGAAGTGTGCCCTTTGATAAAAGTCAGTCTTTGTCTTTAGCAGTTCCGCATGTGTGTCAGGGAAGCTGATATAATGATGCATTCTCTGCATCATGGCTTCTAGGGACTTGCGGAAGAAACGGGACAGGCAGCTCTGGGACATCCCACCTACCGCAGCAATCACCCCCTGGTAACTCCCCGATGCAAGCAGGTGTAGGCTGCAGGGTACCTGCACATGGGATGGGATGGCGTGCACCCTTGCTGTTGGGTGCTCCAGGAGTGGGTGCAGGTCCCTGATCAAGTCCATGATGGTTTGGGGGTCTAGCCTGTACCTTTGCAAGATCTCTGGCTCAGTGAGTTGGAAGAGCGTTATCCTCTGCCTGTAGACTTGCTCTTCCATTCTCCAGACCCTCTCTCCTGCTGCCTGTAGCCGTAGCCGCCTTGCAATGACGTAGAATGCCACCATTCTAGTCACACTGTTGCATTTTGGGTTCTTTTTTATAGCCTGCTCCTGGTTACCACCTGCTTTCAATCCATGGTAATTACCGACTCTTAAATACCGAATTTCATAAAATTCGGTATTTTAGAAGTTACCTTCATCTCAATAGTCATTTTTTGGCATTTTTTATTTACCGATTCGAAATATACCGATTCGGTAAATACCGATTCGGAATATACCCATTCGGTAAATATCGATTTGGAAAATACAGATTTGGTAAATTCCGAATCGGTAAATTCCGAATCAGTAAATTACCGACTCGTATTTACCGAATCGGTCTTTTTTGGGCTCCTACATCTCAATAGCCCAATACGGGTCGGTAACGGACAAAATTCTGTGTTTTCGGCCGTTACAGACCGGTATTAGGCTACCTACATCTGGCCCTTTGTGGTTTGCTATCTCTGCTTTTGGGACATAAGATGGGGCAATAATTGTTTTTTTTATTTCAAAGGTAAACTAGTTGTTTGTTGCTTAGGGCCTTATTACTACTTTGGCAGTCTTCGACTCGGACCACTGCAGTCCCAAGAAGACCATCAAGGCTGTGGTGAGCCCGCCCGCTATATTATGAGTATAATCCGGAGCAGGTGGGCGGTGCTACGGCGGTCTCATAGCAGGGGTATGGTAGGCTCATAAGAGAGCCTGTACAGCATACTGCCACCATGACAGCACTGAATGTGTGTCCATGCACAGTGTGGCATGCACCATGTTTTGCATATCAACTTTGCACGCACAATCAGGCACTTGTGGGGGGGCTCCTACCACCATGGACAGATTTGTCCGGGGGCCATAATGGGGACCCTTCCTTGCCCATCCACCATCTTGTTCAAGGTGGGAGCACCGCCATGAAAATGTTTGCGGCAGGGCAAGTCATTATATGGACAGCAGTGCGGGATTGGCACTACCTCCATTCGTCCTCATTTCCAACACCGCAGGCACTGCGGGATACAGGATCCTGGCAGTGTAGGTGGTGTCATAGCGGTCTGCTGTCTGTCCAATCACTGTACTCCTATTAAGGCAGGCATATCATGGTGGTCAATCCACCACCGCGAGTACAGCAGTCCCAGGACCACCATACTCTTAACAGGGCCCTAAGTGATGATTGTTGGTGATGTCTCCAATTGCGTACATTAAAATTATAGTAACAACTTGAATAGCTGCATGTGGGTACAATTTAAGTATTGTTTGCATCACGGCTTGTTCAATGTCGATTATTTTTGTATGTGAGGAGTAGTTGTTTGTTTTAATTTTATTGTGGTTTTATAGTTTGTACTAAGTACTATTTTGTTTATTGGGTAGCAAGACATATATGAGGGATATATTAGTGTTTTGATATCTGCCATGCATGATATATATATGAGTGAATAGTTTAGGGTACATTTCGAATGTTCCACCCAGGAGAAGTGTGGCTCACTGGTTAGAAGCAGCAGACCCTGAAGCAGAGATCAGGCCTGGGACCAGGGTTTAAATCTCGACGCAGCAGGGTCTGGGCTCAATGTCCGCGGACTCGATAATTCTCGCCTCGGCGCCTACTCTGATCATGGGTCCCACTCTGCAACTCTGGGCAATAGCTTGCTTAATCTCCACAACAGCTCCATCAGCGCTGGGATGCCTGGCTTCACCTTGGGGATGCCCAGGAGGGGCATCTCACAGAGAGAGACAGGAAGGGTTCCACTGCGGTATACAGTGCCAGGACGTCCCCCTGCTTGGGCAGCTGTGCACTTTACAAGTATACTACATTTACATCCATGTTTGACATTGCTTAGTCTTAATAAATTATCTGCTGTAGTAAATATTATAATGCATTTGTCAGTCTTTAGGTTGTCATGTAGCAAAAAGTGTTCATTATTATGTGTTGTGGTTAGGTATTGAGGATTTTGTTTTCATATCCTCATCTAGGGGCAGTCGGAGTATCACTGGTGGCTTTCTTAGTTTGTGCTATTACGTATTTTAAAGTGGGTAGATCTGGAACCTGTCCGATGAATTGTTAAGTACTTTAGGGGGTATATATTTCAAAATGTTAGTAATGGGCTACTAGAAAGTGGTGTTTGTCTCTTTTAAATCATACAGTGCATGCCTTACTTTGATTTTGGTGACATTTGGGGATTTTTTGGTTCCCTCACGTTAATAACAACATCACCTTTCATGTTTTCCCTCACATAACATGCAGGAGAGTAGTATTTTGTACATTTCCAATTAATATTCTCTGTGCTTTTGCTTTCTTGGCTGAAAGTGTAGCACATATGCGAGTGAAATTCTTTGCCATTCCGTGGAGTGATATATCTTGCACATTCTGTCATTCTATCTGAAAATACTTTAATAATACAATACAGTTAAATAAATTGCAACAATTGTAATTTTGCTTTTCAAATGTACATAACAATTTTACTACAACTGTTTTGCATTTTATACTTACATATTCGATTGGATTTGTAAAGCGATTGTCTAACCAATGGGCCTCCTAGGGCTGATATCCAACTAGCACTGATCCAACAGTGAATCTGAGTACTTAGGCCCTGAAGTTAGACCAGATCACCAAAAGTCATGCTTTCAGCATTTTCCTAAAAGTGGGTTCTTGATCCATGTGGCTAAGTCTAGTTGGCAAGGAATTTCATAGTTTAGGAGCCAAGTAAGAAAATTTAGGAAGAGTCATGAGTCATGCATTTACCGATCTTACAGCCTGATTCATCATTCTCCCGTTTTGCGAGCCCCTAATAGCGATTCAAAGCGAATCGCTATTAAGGACTCGCAAAACGGGATTCATGTAGAAATTGCATAAAGAAATGCGATTCCTACATAATCCTTATTTGCGATTAGCAAATTGCTAATCGCAAATAAGGAATAACTCGCCATTCATTCCTATGGGCCAAAAGGCCCATAGGAATGACTGGGGAGTATTCCTTATTTGCGATTAGCAATTAGCTAATCGCAAATAAGATAGCGATTTGAAGGGTGCCAGGGGTGTCCAAAGGACACCCTGTAGCACCCCTCAAATGAAATTTTACACAGGTGTGTGTGTAACATGCAACTCAGAAAAATGCATTTAAAAGCATTTTTCTGAGTTTTCGCAATTTACCACGAGGTCTAACCTCGCGGTAAATTGCGGCCAGAATTCGCAAAACAAAATGGGATGATGAATTGCATTTAAGGAATTTCAAATAGAGATTCCTTAAATGTAATTCCTCGCAAAATTGCGAGATCGCAATTAGCGATTTTTGCATTTGGGATGATGAATCCCAAATGCAAAAATCGTACTCGCAAAGGGCCAGATTTTCAACTGTCCTCACAACATTCCACACACTAAGAGTAAGCATGCATTATACATACCTGAGCACTAGCCAGGATGCCACAGCATGATTGTTGCATGTAGGGAGTTGGGGCCAACAATCTGCAAAACATTTCTTATGATGGTAGGGGGCACGCTATCCAAATGCTGGGAACCTTTCACCTTCACACGATATATGTTTTAGATTAGCGTAGAAAGTGCCTACAGTAAGGCTGCCCCACAGATCTTTTTAGTTTATGTGTCAATGGGCTGCTCGTTCCTTCATAAAATGAACTATCAGGAAACCCCTCTGCTGAGCATGCAGTTGACCTAGTTTTGTTGGCTTTAAGATTAAGTGGCATTCAAAGGAGAGGTTAGGCGTCAGTAGAATATGTAGTTCAAGATGAGTTGAGTCATTCATTGCAGTTAGGTGGAATAATATGTTTTCTAAAGTGTGCTGGAACCAGAAGATATAATGGATTCTCTTAGACAAAGACACAAAGAGAGTGTTTGTCATTTTCAGCCTTGACCAGACTCAATGGTGACGCAAACAGTGCAAGCCCTTTTTTATCAGACAGAACAAGGTTGTCCCCAGAGGTCATCTGGCTCGGTTTAGAAAGGATGAGTGTCTGTGTCCTGGTCCTACGAACCAGGTGCCCCATAAACAATACACGCTCCAACGCTTTACACACTGAAGGCTGCGCAGACCTTGAAGGTAATGGTGGCATTCGTTTGCAGTTCAGTTGTATTAAGTAGTGCACTTTGATATCTGAACCTAACAAATGCCACTATAGTTTCTATGAGGACAGCAATGCTCAAAACCATTGCACAGATATTTTAGGGACACTATTACTCGGGCTGCTTCGCCATCAAAAGGGTAAACCAAGGGGAATGTATGCTTTTTCTTATTCACACTTAATCCATTGGTTCGTGATTTTGTTTACATTTTGGATTGGGAGTTCTCCTGTGCGCAAGGGATCCAAGTAAAGGGATTGACCTAAATCAAAAGGCTTGGTACTGCCTTGTTTGCTAAGAAGGCATCAGAATGCAGTTCAGGTTCTCTTTGCCTGCCAGGATTCAGAGATCAGAGAAGCAGATTTGTAAGACAGCTCTTTACCCACAGCTGTGTTAGAGCTGCCAAGGGAACTAAACCGTTCTTGTTCTGTGCTGATAATGTGAACGTTTGCTCCAGTCTTGTAACAGTTTTAAACCTTTTCGTGCTATCTGATGTTGTTACAGTCACGTGTTTACTGGCATACACTTCTCTGTCGATGTATGTGTAGAAATAATGTGACATAGAGTAAAGGGGAGAACTGGTACTAGTTAAGTATCAGATATTTTTTCCTATTGTTGATACACACTGCCAGGACCAGCTCTAGAGTGGTGCGACAGGTGCAGCCACACCTGGCCCTGACCTGGAGGGGAGAGGAGGGGGGGGGGAGGAGGGGGGAGAAGGAGGAGGCGCCGTGTTTAGAAATGTAACAGGTTTAAAAAGCACGTCCTGCATAGTTCCTTGTGTGTCCAGCAGTTTTCAGTCGACAGTAAACATATCAAGACAACTCTGTTGATTAATGTTCCTGCTGGTGAGAGATGTTTTGTCCGGTGGCAGTTTCCGCTAATGATAAATTAGCACAGAGGGTTAATATGCCTGCTGCAAAGAACATGCACCACACCAATCACTGAACTGCATTTTATGTGGATCGCTCAGTAGGTTTCTACTTTTGTCATAGGGTACCTTTTGTTACTTGCAGTTCATAAGTTACAACCCTAATATATCACAGTGAGCTATGAACTGTCATTGAAGAGCTGCAGGCAAATTGAATGGAATAGGTTTGAACATTATATTTTTTCCCCAAGTCTTTCATTATCCTCTTGTTGCTAAAAGGGGTTCATTTTAGCAAAATGCATTATTTTTAATAAAGCCAACCACTGTGGTACGCTTTAAATCCTGGGTTTGTGCATCTCCAGACCAAATACTATTATTGGTGTCATGTGACTCCTACACCTTGTAATCCTCATTACCATGTGTAACATTTCCTATAGACTGACTTCCACATGCATGGTTTGGCTCTGTATGTGATGTAAGTGCTCTGACACCCTACACCGGAATGAGTAGCGCAATAAAAAAAAAATGCATGCGAGATAGAGGCTATGGGGAAATCAGGGTCCCTGATGGAGCGTGATAGCGAGGGAATTTGTCGAGAAGGACTTTTTTTGGGGTGGGCTTCAACAAAGATTGTCACACTGGGTGCCAACAGCACTAAATATGGCACTATCTTGGCATGCTACTAGACATAGTCCTCTGATAGACCAATTAGATGGGCCCTGATTCTGTGCTGAAGCCCACCTTGTGACATTTTCCCACTCTCAGTATCCAAAAACAACGCAGTCTCTATTCTTCCCCAACTGTAATTTGCAGAAGAATGATCAAGCAGCCGTATCTCGTAGCATCTACTTTTTTAACCGTAGAAAGTCTTTTAGACCCGCCTCCTCTCCTCAGCCAGTTTAAGCTGCTCTTGATGATAGACGCTTGTTATTATGTAATGTTCAAGAATCTGTGATGACTAGGAATAGCATAGGATCATGGCCTAGCCTCCATGAAGAGCTTTCTTATTCTCCTTCTGAAAGTCTAAACTCAACTCCTTTCCACCAAAAAAGCTTCAACAACAGGAACCTTGATGAAATGTGGATCACCCTTTAAACTCTAGCCGGCCACGTTCACTGGACTGTGATGTCTCCTGTGAAAAAGACTGGCATGGCTTCCCGCCCGCCCCACCAATATATTATAGTTGAATGTTCTATTCAACAGAGTCATACATTACACAAAATCTCCAAATGTAAGTGAAGAGGGGTCGATTAAATGAACAGCAGGTCAGCAAGGTAGTAATTCATAGAAGATCTTTATTTTATCCTCAAAGTAAGAGACCTCATCCTTCAAAGTCCAGGAACAACTGACTCTGAGTTTGAGGCTAAACATTCTGTCATAACTACATTCCACATTAGAACAAGAGAAGAGTGCATGAGCCATAGAACACCATCAGAGAAGCAGACACATCCTCTGATGAGGACACTACATCACCTCCATCTTTATATAAACCAATCAAAAATGATAAAAGAACAAAATAAATTGAACATGTTATTCAAAATCTTGAAAGCGAGGAGAAACAGACCTTATCCTGCCAGATCTCCTCACAGCAGTCTCTGGTCCAGAGGCAGTGGAAGAAGAAGTGCCCTGTTCAGTGTTGCTTGGAAAACATTTGGCAATTCTATTGAGATTTCAGACCTTATGATCTTGTGTTCTAACCGCATTTCCCAAGAGTTTGATCACTTTAGTTGGTTGACTACATTTGGAAATCCCAAATTTTCTTTCTGGTAATTTTATCCTCACCAAATCCCCAACATGTATCACCATTTTCTTTACAGCTTTCCTCGCATCATACACACTCTTCCTCCTATCTATCTTTTCCAACTCTATCTCCTTCCAACCAACAGCATCATCATTAAAACCAGCCATACCAGACAACTTTGTAGACATCCAAGAAGGCTTGAGATGAGTAGAAGCTGTCCTCCCCTAAACAAGGTAAAATGAGTTACACCTGTAGAAGAATGCGGTGTGAACCTATACTCATAGACCTTTTTCTTAATTGCCTCTTCCCAGTTGCAGCTGGACATGAAAGCCAATTGAATGGCTTCTTTAAGAACTCTGATAAACCTCTCAACAACCCCATTGCTTTCTGGATGATATAGTGAAGCACGCTTATGTGTGATACCTCTCTCACCCAGAAATCGCTCAACAGCACCAGAGGTAAACTGCACACCGTTATCCGTCAAAATTGAGCTTGGCAAACCTTCATTTGCAAAGAGGTCATCAAGAAAGGAAATCACAGAAGAAGAGTCTACACAATTGACTTTTTTATGATAGGCCACCTGGAAAACATGTCAACACATACCAATACATATCTATCTTGGCTTTTAACTCTAACAGGTACCAGGATGTCTAGAGAAATGTCCACCCAAGGACCTGTGAACTGTTTCCTAACGACCATGGGTTGAGTCCTACATTTGAGAATCTTATCACTAATTGATCACTGGGCACAATTCCGCACAGACCTTTCAATCTGGGTGTCCATGGCAGGCCACCAATATACTTCCCTAACTCTTTCTTTCATCTTGGCGATTCCCATATGACTAGTGTGAGCACTTTCAATTAGTTTAAGTCTTAACTTCGTAGTTGGAACAAGTCTGCTCCCTCTGACCAATAACCCGTTGACAACAGACAACTGCTCTCTAACACCCCAAAAACCTTTCATTTTTCATCACACTCTTTTTTTTTCACACCAACCATCTCGTACAAACCCAATCACACGTTGTAGGATAGAAGCATTGCTCAGATCAGTTGTCTATTCTTCTTCTGTGATGACACCTTCCGTTACTACAAAAAAATTCAATCATTTCAAAGATCTTTATTTCGGCAGTGTGCCACAAAAGAGAACAATTATAAATAAAAACAATGCAAATAGATGACAGTATAAATTAATTGTAGCAAAAACTGTTTCAGCAAAATTTTACCACAGAGACAATTGGTCGGATTCATGGGTATTAAACACAGTTAGAATTTGTTAAAATAATAAATACATTTCATATAGCAATTTAAGAACATATAAAAAGGACAATATGTGGCCGGGAGCTGCCAATCCAGGCTTAAGTTCGGGCAATTAGGAGCCTGCGCTTATGCCACATGGCAGCCAAATATTTTGAGACAGCAAACACAATCGGACCAGTTGTGTCAGTTTTTAATATTCTAAGTGCCTGCCTGCATTGTCGGATTCTTAGATTTTTACATAGAGGAACAAGCCAATAGTTCCTAGCCTTGTGGTACCGCGGACAAAAAAACAGCACGTGGAGCTCGGTTTCAGTATCACATTTGCATGCGGGGCAATTTTTCGGGGCAGAGGGTGACCACCTACTGGTAAAAGCTCGCAGTGGTAGAACACCATGCCTCCAATGAACGTATAGTTTTTTTGCTAAAAGAGGATAAATGTCATCAAGAAATTGCTCGAGTAGATAAGAATCTTTAACCAGCAAGAAAGAGGCTGTTGTAGAGCCAATTTGGGGATTGCGTAGTGCAGCATTGAGTCTATCTGCACAAAATATATTGGTGAGCTGGGTGCGCGAGAGCTTTTTGCAGCCCTGATCTAGGTCAGACCATAAGTCAGAAAGTTCTAACCTTGTGAATTCTTTTCTTATGTAAGCAAGCCAGGGAATATTCCCTGAACCTGTAAAGGTCAGTGTTTCCTTGAGTTCTTCTCTGTAATGTAACAGCCCTGGGGTTACCCAGAGCCTGCGTCAAAATCTCAGGGGTTTTAGTGCTAGCTCTTCATCGATCGGTCTAATTCCCAGGTCAAACCTTAAGGGGAGGAGTGGGGTACTAGACGGTAGTGCTAACAGCCCTCTTAGAAATGTATTTTTGGTCCTGATGATTTCGGACCTGTTGGAGTAGCCCCAAAGTTCACCCCATACATAATGGCACCCCTAGCTTGTACCTTGTACACCTCCAATGGCGGTCCCAGAGGTTTAATTGCGGACTTATTAGATAGTTTAAGAATTCCGCCCGAGAGTTGAGCCAGTTTTAACTGTGACTTAATCTGCTAGGGCCCCCACGTCAAGTTTTCATTAATTGTGACCCCCCGATAGTCAAAGGTAATTACCCTTTCTAAGATCGTTGCCCCTAGGCTTGGGTTTGGCTGTGTAGATCTCGGCGGATTGAAGATCATAAATTTTGTTTTTGAAGAATTGATCTCCAAGCCTCGAATGGTGCAGAATTCCTGAAAACCATCCAATATTCGCTGTACTCCCATTGGGGATTTAGAAAGCAAAAGGGTGTCATCGGCGAACATAATTGCAGGGACCCTGTTGCCTGCCAGCTTTGGCGCGTCGTTGTGCAGGACTCCATTGAGGTGCGTGATTACTCCGTTGACATAGAGGCAGAACAGGGTCAGTGCGAGCACGCAACCCTGCCTTACCCCCCCTGCCCACAGGGAATCTAGATGAAAGTGTACCGTTTTTCCCACATCTGACTTGACCGAAGTTGGCCTCATGTAGCCTCATCAGAACAGACAGAAGGTGCAAAGAAATACCGAGTTCAAGAAGAACAGCCCAAAGTTTCCCCCGGGGAACAAGGTCAAAGGCGGAGCGAAGGTCAACGAATACCATATAGAGACTGCCACCCTCTAGTATCACTGTTTTCCAATACAGACGTTGTAAACGAAAAATTTGGTCCACAGTGGAGGTATTCTTCCTAAACCCGCCTGATAGAGACTGAGATTTGCAGACTCCTCTATCCAGTCCTGCAACCGGTCCAGAATGAGTCTTGCAAAAATCTTCTGGGGGACATCGATGAGGCTGATGTGTCTGTAGTTGGATGGGAGCAGAGGAGAGCCCTTTTTAAATATAGGCACTATCTCTGCGCCCATCCAAGTACAGGGAACCATCATGCCTCTCAGGATCGCATTGAACAGAATCTGAAAGTATGGGCCCCAGATTTTTGGTTCCTGCTTGAAAAGATCTCCCAGGAGTTTGTCCAAGCCTGGGGCTATACCTGAGGCAAGTTTGGAGATAGCCTTGCAGACTTCTGGCGCCGTAAACTCAATCACCTCAGGGTGCGAAATTAATGCAAATTGGGCGACTAGGTCCTTGGTGTCGTCAATAAGTCCCTCGGTGGAATATAAGGCCCGATAGTGACCTTCCCAGACTTCTGGCGCTAAATTCGGTTCTATTGCTGCTTTCGGCTCGCTGCTGCCATGATTGATTATAGACCAAAGTTCACGGGAATCTTTGGTTACAAGCGCCAGAGATAAGCTGGACCATTTTTCGTGATCCCACTCTTCCTTGGCACAATTGGTGAGCCATTTATAATACGCACTCCTAGCTTTGATTGCAGTTCTATCATTGTCTTTTATAAATGGGAATAGCTCTTTTTTAGCCTTCCTACATGCTGGATTATACCATGAGCGGTGGGGCACCCTTTTTACCCTCCCGAACACCCGAGGATTAAGTAGCTCAGCCAAGTTTAGCAATACGCCCTCATGAAGTGTCTCCAGCTTAGTTAAATAATCATGAGATGGTGGTTGGCTGATTAGCACTTTAACCTCATTAAACAAGGGAATTATTGAGCTATAGAGTTTCCCTACTTGTTCCGGGTGTTCCACTAGGTTATGTCAACTGACTCTGCGCCTATCATTAGAGACGGTAAGATTACCATCATTGGCATCAAGAGATAGGACACTATTCCTGCTGCTATAAGGTAAACCCAGTTCTAAGATAAGGGTGTTGTGATCACTGTCTGCTCATATGGCAACATTAAAATCAATGACATTTGTCCTGGTTTGTTCTAAGTACATTTGGCTGGGATGTCGGAGGGAGTTCGGCCATTACAGGCTCGTAGGGAATGATTTAGGGTGAGTGACATAATTTGTATGGTTAGCGGCGACCATGCCTTGGGAGGGGGAGCCTGAAGCACAGGTATAGACCAGTGGTCATCCTCTGCAGTGACGGCTTCATCATTTAAGTCCTTGAGAGGTTCAAAGTGGCAGTTCAAGTCACCGCCCACCAGCAAGCGAGTACCGGGCGGAATTGTTGGAATAAAGAGGGATAAATCCCTAATGGTGCTAGACTCGCTAGCTGTACTTACATGGCGGGAATAGACATTAATCAATGCAAGGCTGAACGCATTAGGCCAAGTAAGAACTACACATTGGATATCTTTGGAGTGAGTGTTTAGAGATTTGGTAATGCAGCCAAGGAGGGTACCGACCCAAATAGTGAGGCCCCCGGACGGACGACCCTTTCCCTCCCCAGACAGCCGGGACATAGAACATAGCAAAACCTGTCCGGGGTCGCTCTGTTCGAGCCCACGTCTCCTGGAAGAGGCACATATCGCTTTCGTCCACAAAGGAGCCCCAATCAGAACAAGTCAATTTATTGGGCAGCCCTGCCAGATTCCACAATAGTATTTTAAATGAGTCTGGCCCAGGGCCCGCAGCCTTTTCCTTAGATAAAACCACACTTCCTACCTTGGTCTGGGTCACTGTGTGCACTAGGGGCGGCAGTGAGTTATCAGCCACAGCTATATTGCTAAGGATGGGTAGTGTTGGTGTATTGGCCCTACTTCTTCCCACCATCCTGGCCCCACTGGATCGTTGCACTCACTACCCTCTCGGGCGTGTCTATATCAATCGCTTCCCCATTAGTGCCACCCAATGTACACCACTGTCAATCCACCTGGTCCAGGCCACTGTATCTGTTCTGTAGGTTTATTGCCACTGGACCTGGAGGATCTCTGTGCCTACCCTGGCTAGTTCCATCCGCTATTGGGCGCCCTACCTGATTCCAGAGTTGTTCAGAACCTTTGCTAGTGCGCAGTTGACCTGGGGGATAAAAGTATGACAGGGGAAGTGACTGGATAGCTGTCATAGAACGGGACTGGCCCCACTGGCAAATGTGGGACACTGTCTGTGTGTCTCTGAAATTAATCAAAACACAATCACCTATTAGGTCCTTTACCCTTTTGCCCACCTATGACACCCTGCAAACAAATAAAATTTCACTAGTTACAGATGGCGGCAATGGTCTATTTTTATGGAGCCAGTCTGTGACTTTATTCTTAAGTGAAGTGTGTGACTACTCACTCTCATTCTTCAACTCAGGAACCCCGGCTAAAACCACCACATAAGGACTAGATTCAGGTGGTAGGTTGATATGTGTGGGCCTTAAGTTACTATTGCGTTGTTGCTGTGTAAGTATGTTAGAATCGTTGCGTGATGTAGATTTATGTCGTGCATTTGGGTCCAGGCCAGCATTAGAAGCAGCCTCAGCACGCCCTGTTGTACCCATTACCACACTCCCAGGCCCTTGTGATTTTGAGTCTGGTGTGACTGGCCTGACTAAACCCCACCGCACTAAGATCTGGTGCAGCTGGTTTGGCTGGACCCACAATATTTAAACCATTTGGGATCACAGGTGGGTACTTATCATCAGCCTTTGTTCGTTTCACTACAGCCCCTACAGTCTGGTTAAGAGCATTGGTAAGAGTTGAGAAATTAGCTTCAATTGCAGTCAGTCTGTGAGGGGTAATAAAAGATCAGAAAAAAGGGCCCCCACTTTGTCCCAGAAGTCATTGGTCACATTGGGCGCTTGAACAATTGGCATGTCGGTAGCCATAAGTTCTGCAACATGTGTCACTGGCTCAGTCTCTTCACAAGGTTCCAGGAACTTCTGCTCGACCTCCTCCGGCCTTCTTTTCTTTAACTAACTATGGCATGCGTCTTTGGTGAATGATCTTTTCTACTCATTAAAGGGGCAGTCATCGACCTTGTTTTAGGGCGAGATAGCTCAACTCGTGCCCTTAGCTCTATTACGGGGTCTATCAGGTCATTTGTTGATGTATTAATCGCCCTTAGGGGGGAGGAATTACCGCATGGCATGCCCTGTGCAGGTTAATTGGCCGGCGTATGTCCACCCACCAACTGACAGGGGTGTGGGAGCGCATCGAGTGATAGCTGTCGTTCACTTACTGCTATCTCTTGCGCAAGCACATTCGAGGCTCTCGTGAAGAAATAGTCCACTGTTTCCATCATACCCCCACTTTTCATGCCCAACTTGTCCTTACTAGCGCCAGATGCCATCTCTGGTGAGTGAAAGTTTTGGCCCTCGGTTGGGAAACTTGGATCTGTGTTGCTTGACTTACCAAAACAGCGTTGATCGTCCGTCTCCAAGGCCAAACATTAGAGAATGAGCCCGGCCCGGCCTTCTCCGGCTTCGAACGGGATCAAACGGGCCCCCCCTTGGCCCGGGCTTCACCCGCGCGTGTCCCACGTAGCGGTGAGCGTAGCCAATGATATGGGCCGAGAGTAGTAGGGGGAGGAGCTCAGAGTTGTTGGCTGCAGGGGCTCCTGGATTGTGAAGTCCCGCTGGCTCCCACTCTCCCGGTATGTAATGGTGGCAAGAAACAGCCACTGCAAATCTTCGGAAGAGTCTTCACCAATGAAAGAATCATCTTCAACAGACTCAGAGAGTCACCACAAAGCCTCGACAAACAATCTGCCAAAATATTACTAGATCCTGGCAAATATGATACACCTAATTCAAAGTCCTGCAGAGCAACAACTCACTTCCTTATCCTGTGAGAAACACAGTCAATCCCTTTCTTTTCAAATACCTCTTTAAGAGGTTTGTGGTCTGAAATGACAGTGAACTTCTTTCCCCATAAAAACTTTCTAAGTTTACGGGCAGCCCAATAAACCGCTAGAGCTTCTTTTTCAACAACTGAGTAGTTACACTCAGCTCCTCTTAGAGTCCTCGAAATAAACAAGATCGTATTATCCATCTCTTCCCCTTTTTGTAAAAGGACTGCGCCCAGACCCTTACTACTTGCGTCAGTCATTATACATGAATCTTTAGTCGGGTCAAAACCTGGAAGACTTTGCGCAAGATTGAGACAGTCTTTGATCAATTCCTATTCTACACTACAATGTTTGTCCCAGATGAATTCTTGCCCCTTCTGTAGCAAAGCTCTCATGTTTTCAGTCTTCTGGGCAAACCCTGGGACAAATTTATTATAAAACTCCGCCATCCCAAGAAATTTAATCAATTCATCTTTATTCTTGGGATATTTGAGACTGTTAATTGCTTCAACTAGGGAAGGTGTAAGCTTGATACTAGACCCAGAAAACAAATGCCCAAGATACTCTATTACTTTCACGTCAAACTTGCATTTGTCTAGTCTAAGAGGCAGACCCGACTCTTGCAACCTAGACAAAACCTCATGTATTCTCTCATCATGCTCTTCCTGAGTCACACCATGAACCAGCACATCATTTTGATAGACTTTAACACCATGAAGACCAACAAAGATGTTTTCCATCACTCTTTGGAACACCGAAGCAGCCAAAATCAAACGGAAAGGCATTCTGAAAAATATATATGAGCCGAATGGGGTGATAAAAGTTGTAAAGTCTTGACAAGAGGGATGGGCCTGACCTGATGATAGGCCGATGATAAATCTAACGTGGAGAAGTGCGTAGCACCATTCAATGAAGACAACATCTCGGCAATATTGGGAAGCGGATAATGATCAACCACAACAGCTTTGTTGAGCTCCCTCATATCAATACATAATATTGCCTCTTTGTTGGCCTTTCGGGCCATAACCTCCGGAGAAACCCATTCTGTGGCTTCAACCTCTTGAATGACACCATTAGCCATCAACTTATCCAATTCTTCTTTCATTCTGTCTTTGACTAAGAGTGGCATGTTTCTGACTTTGGCAACTTTGGGCAATGACTCCTTTTTCAATTCAATGAGATACAGGTATTTATTTAGACAACCAAGTTTCTTATCAAAGACATTAGGACATTTTTTAACCCAATCACCATGTTCTGAAATCAGAGCAACGTTGGGAAGATCCCTCAGGCGTACAGAAGGAACCTCATTATGATCCAGGTAGACCCCAAGATCCCGTTGATGTGCCCAACTGATGAGTGAATCCCCTTTCATGGACACGTAAATCTTTCCTGCTGTGATCCTCCCTTTAAAGTCTATTGTGCCCATAAAGTATCTCAACAGGTTTATTATCTGACCACCATAACCTCTGGAAATTATATCAGGTTTAAGCAATTTGACTCTGTTTAGTAAACTCTTTTCGAATAATGTTTTAACTATTAGTGTAATCTTAGCACCTGAGTCAAATAACATATCAACAACACTGCCATTAATTGAAACCTTTTCTACAGGTCCTTCTGTTTTGAGGTCATTAACTTGAAAGACTACCGATTCTTCTTCACCTTGATCATATATGTCCACTTCTCTTATCTTTATTTGATTTTTGTTGGACCTACAACACCTGGAGAAGTGACCCTTTCTCTTACAGACTGAACAGGTTGCTTTCCAACCTGGACAATCCTTTGGATTGGCCAAGTGCCCAGTGTTACCACAATGAAAACACTTGAACGTGGAAGATTTGGTGTCAGATCCAGAACTCTTGGTGCCATCACAGGTTTCTGGATGGATGTCTTATGTGACATGGCTGGAGTGGATGTTTTAACCTCTTTAACCCCTTCGATGCTGATGACGAGCTCAGCTCGTCATCAGCCACGGGTGGCGTGTGCTGATGACGAGCTGAGCTCGTCATGTAACGCAGTTTTGCGAAAAAAGCCGCACAGCGCAAAAATCACCGCAGCAGCGATGCAGTTAACCTCTGTTGAACTTTTTTTTTCATCAACATTATTCTTGCAAATGGTTTCTGCACAGGTATTAAAATGTTCATGCATCTTCAAGGCAGTTATAACTTCTTGAAGTGAAGGGTTGTCCGTTTGCCACAAACTATCTTTGGCTTTTTCCAGAGAAGAACCTAATATGAGCTGATCTCTGAGTCGCTCATCAAAAGAGCAAGTTGAAGCAAGTTTGCGAAGAGATGTGACATATTGTTCTACTGTTTCATTCTGCCTTTGTACTCTCTTTCCGAAGTGAAAACGCTCTAAGACCATGCTCATTTTCGGAAGATAATGTAAATCAATTTTTTAATACATATTTCGTACTCATTAAGTGAGTCTCCTTCACCATTAGATAATTCAGGAAGATTTTCAAAAACATCCTGTCCCTCTGAACCCAAACAGTGCATGAATAACGAAGCTTTTCTTTCTGCACTCAAAGAGGTGCCACACACTCTTGCATAGTGAGTGAAGACTTTTTTCCATTTAAGCCAGGGTATGGTCGGATCCCCGCGCTCAGAGAGAAAAAATGGAGGGGCAGTAACATTTTGCATGGTGGAAAGCTTATATCAACCTTTAAACAATACCAATATGTAGACTGTATACCTTTCCCTAAGAGCAGAAGAAGTAGCGGTAACTATAATACTGTATTAACGCTAAAAGCAGTAGCAGTAGCAGTAACTATAATGCATATGTAAGATTGTTATACAAGAAAACATTTCAACATAATATATAAATATGTATGCACCAAAAGAATGACGCAAACCACTTAAAAATGATGTTATTTGTTAAGAGATAAATAAATAAATAAATAAATAGGTAGGTTTCCGGTCTGCTGTGTGCTGTGCAGATCAGCGCTAATTATGGAAAGTACCTTATTTATGTTCTGGACACTACACTTGGCCAAATGCTGTGGTGATCAGTGTGTGGAAAATCTCTTCGTGATAAGCGATCTGTGGAAATCTGGACGCTGTGTTGGAGAAACGACAAGAAAATAGATCAGCGTGTAGGGAGGCTTTGCCGATCAGCGTCGTTAAGCGAAATAACGATGCCAATCAGCGTTTGCGGAGGATGCTGTGCTGATCAGCGTTGTAGCATCAGTTTTGAGGAGAGGAGCAAAGATGGCGCTTGCGAAGTTGCGCGTTGACGTTGAGACGTTGCGCGTTGATGTTATGACGTTGCGCGATGACGTTTCATTGAAATCAAGTTGCGCCGCAAAGTTAGAGGTAGCAGCGTGGGTGAAGTCGGTTTCCAAGGAACGTTTCGGTTGCCAAGCATTTCGTGGCGACACCTCGGAGTCAGCGATAAAGCCGGAGAATGTAGAAGAATGCATTACAGCTACCTTGGATACTTGAATGCCGTGACGCCCAGACCAGGCAAGATCGGTTGCCAGGCAACAGTTTGAAAATGCAACGTTGTCCGTGGTACGTTTACAAGAAAAATGTTTTTGTTTTTTATAAATCCTAGAATACCAGGAAACCGGAAGGTCGAAAATCACTTGCCAAATTACCGTAAAATCACTTGCCAGAATCTCCGAGGTTTCAAGGGTCTTGAAACTCTGCAATTACGACAGTTGGGGATTCTTTGGGAACCAGATGAGGTTGACGAAATCTTCGGTCCAAGTCACTCAAAAGGTAGTCTTTGATCCTCGAAAGAAACAAAATAGTGAAGGAAGGTTCTAGAAGGTAGTAACAGTCTCTGTTAAGATCCAGTAGCTTCTCCAATGAAAAGGCAAAAATAAAAATAAGTTGAGTTGAGGTCTCTTATGGTGGGTGAAGTCCAATCGTCGCCAAAATGAAGAGGGGACGATGAAATGAACAGCAGGTCAGCAAGGTAGTAATTCATAGAAGATCTTTATTGTATCCTCAAAGTAAGAGAACTCATCCTTCAAAGTCCAGGAACAACTGACTATGAATTTGAGGCTAAACATTCTGTCATAACTACATTCCACATTAGAACAAGAGAAGAGTGCATGAGCCATAGAACACATCAAAGAAGCAGACACAGCCTCTGATAAGAACACTACTGTAAGTTACTGTCATTGACAGATTGAGAAAGCCCTAAACTGAATAGTTGGGCTCCAGCCTCCTCCCAAAACAGGTTATTCAGGAGGGTGTGTGTATCTCAGCTAGGATCTTGGCTTTCTCAAACTGGAAGTAACAGTGTTAAACGGGCAGCTTCCCACAACATCAATGTTAGTAGGGTGGAACAGGGAAGGTAATGGTGTGTTTACTCCCAATTTAACACAATGGTCAAGAGTGTCAACATTCAGCACATCATATTTCCCCAAATCCTTCTATTCTGGACAGACTGAATTCTGAGTCCACAAGAACACAGATTATGTTCAGATTTGACTGCTGCGCCATTATTTACACTGAGGTACCAAAGACTCCCAGTGTCAGCCTTCCAAGGCTACAAAATGAGAGGACCAGAATGTGCCCTATTGCCTGCTAGCAGGATCACACTAGATCAGTTTTTTCCTCTGTGCAACAAACTAAGTGCAATGGATATGCCCAGGTGTGGGACTCTTGCTCACTTTGCTCTGGAGCCTTTTGAAGAGGCTGAAATATGCAGTTAGTGATCAGTAGTTGCTGATATTTCAGTTTAGATTAGACTTGACCTGGTAGTTCAGGCTGGAATGTTCCTATTGATGTTGGATTGCGGCTGATTTGCACATGGTTGGTTTCTGTCTGAGGTGGCATGGTGGGAAGAAAATGATGGACTGGAAGGTGTTGCGTTCTAATCTAGGACCCTGATCGATACTGTGACCTTATGCCCCTATTCGGCTATAAATCCATTTATTCCCTATATTGGCATAACCGTTCAAGTGCAATATTCAGAAACTCGTCTCTGGCCTCACACGAACAGAGCCACATTTCAGAATAGCTTTCTCTGCCACTTCCTTTGCAACCAATTAGTGCAATGACATAGCAGAAGTTACTATCTGAGATTCCTAGATTAACACTCCGAGTTCTTCAACAAGATAAAAACTCAGCAACCTGGAAATCCCGCTTGCTGTGTTTTGATTAGTAATAAAACTCTAATGAGCACTGATAAACGATCACTTCCTAGTGACATTTTTATTGACGTCTTATGTCCAAAAACTTACGTCAAACAAGGCACCTTTCAGGTATAAATATTACCAGCGTTGCCTTAAGCAAACGCTGTCTGCTGTTGTTTTCGCCGAAGCTATCAATGCCATCGCTGATGCTGCTAGCTGTCTCGCTGCTGCTGAAGAAGCTGTCATGCTGATGATACCAAAGCTGCTATCGCTACTGCTATCGCTGCTAACTAGCGAACGATGGTGTGGTGAATTTAGGAGCTGAACAGGCGTCCCCCTGCAACAGCCCAGCAGATGCAAGCTGCCCACGGACGCTGCCCCTCCTCCTCGACGCGCTGAGAAGAGACGCTGTCTTTCTCCTGCAGAGAAATCCAGCTCCGGTGTTTCTGGTCTACCCTTGCGGGTGACTGGGATATCGACCCCCTGAAGGAGATACCAGACCTCCATCATTCTATTCCAGAGGTATGGTGTTGACTAAACCCTTAGAGAGAATTCTTGAAGCAAACCTTGGCAAAACCAACTTAACTTAAAGCTACTTACTTACTCCCCTCCCAAGTATTAGGCTTGGGTCAGGTACACTGGGGTAGGCATAGTTAGAAGCACCGGTTGAGTATTTTATCCTAATGTATATATGAATGTATATATGTTTTATTCATTTTAAACCATTGTATGGCTAAGAAACCATATCAATGCTTTTACAGTATTATTTCGCAATACTCATCTTACTGTACGTACTTTTTATAATAACAAGTCTTGCAATTGTGGCAATTCATTTCTCTTGTACGAGAAGAAAGACTGTTCAATAAATGTTACCCTTTATTGAAAACGCCAGTCTCTCTATTCTCTACATATTGTGAAAGTAACTGCACAACCACTGACTGAGTAAAATAACTGTCTATTGTTTCACACGACCCTAGAGATTGACTCTGATCTGAGGAGCAAAGTTGTCATGTTGCACGGTTGTTGGAAAACTGAATCCCTTCTTGGCTGTGCCAGGGAAGCTGATCACTTCCTATTCAGTCAAGAAAGTTTCCAGTGACCTCTGAGCTAGTTGGTAACAACCCCAATTAAGTTTAGCATAGTCAGTGGAGGCCTTGAAGATCCGCACTTCTACGTCGATACTACTGTTTATGTTATTCCAATGCGCAGGGCCTATTGGCAATATAGGAACTACACTACATGGCGCCCAAACGTTTGGTAAGGCGATAAACTAACGCAAGACGTTAGAGTAACTCAGTCGTGCATTTTTCACACAGACCCCTTTCTCCCGTAAATATTCCAATAGACGTCTGGAGTGGGTGAAAGGTTAAAATCCGCCCGCTCTCAGTAGGAAGAGATTCCTATGTAAAGCTCTGGTTTATTCAACGTTGAAGGATACAGTGTTCCAAAATATTGTGCACCTAATCTTTGTCTCCTTGGAGACCTACTCTGCAAACCTTGCATTTATACAATGCCAGGAGAAAACGGAACCACTGGGGCCGCAGCAGATGCGACTCAGCAGGGTCCCGACACTACTACTGAACCGGATGCTATCGACATCCCGGTCCACTTAAGAAAATCTATAACTTTAAAACTTATAGAAAACGGACTGACACCACAAGGTGGTACAGTAATTTTCGTGATAGAGGCACACGAATATCGGCAGACAGAGGTATTCTATTCATGGATAAACTTTCCAGCGGCAAACGCTAGAACAAAAGAGTTTCACTATTACAAAATAGAGAAACCTCCGGATGAATACGCTCCTTTCGAGGAGACTGAAATCCCACTAAAATTCCAAGAGCACCTGCTCTGGTTTAATGGCGCCCTAAAACATAATGATCATATTACCAGGCTCGGTCCACTAGGTAGACCAGGAGCAACGTGGCCGGTTCTAGCCAGCTACACACCACACCCGGACATTGCAAAAATGTCTAAAGAAGAGCTTTTAGTACAGCTAAAAACACTTATTCAAATACATAGGCAATTAGTCCAATATGTAATGCGGACTACAACAATCCAACCAGCTGTTAATGTACCACAGCTGATCCCTCATCAGGGGAACACTAATAAAATTACACCACAGAACATACAGTCATGTCTTGGTAAAACACCCGCAAAACGGGAACAAATTCCTTTCTGGTTAGCACAGAAAATCACTCAAATAGAGGCGGTATTTCCGGATACTACCCCTATTGAGAAACACAGAATCTTGACCATCTGCCTTCCTATGGGAATCGCACCACACGTGGAGGACTGTGACACTTGGGGTACAGTCTTTGCTTCCATTTACACAAAAACACATGGTGTTCCGTCTATGGCGGTAATACCAGATGTACTAAGACAGATTCAAAATGAATACGGTCCAGAACCTGCTTTAACTCTTGGTATGAAATTACTGAAAGACTTCAAGCAGGTCCCGGCTATATTATTAGCCAATATAAAGGGAGAAGCAGCATCTGTGGCGATCCGCCAGAAGTTGAAGGAAACAGATATAACAGATCAACCAGTTGAGCTTGCCAGAATCATAGAAAAATACTATGAAGAATTAGGTAGAGACAGCTTGGGTGGGAAACCAGTAAAGCCCCAACTGCTCGAAAACCCTGACAAATTATTTATTAAAAATAATTTAAATACTCCTAAAAAGAGCTGGGATGGAAATAAACAATCCACTCCCAAGGAAAAAGTTTTCCAGTCCAGAGGAAGGTCTTCTCAACGGAGGGAAAGAACTCCGACTCGAGAACACCAGTCTCCCCAGAGGGAGCCCTCTGAGAAAAGATATAACCTTAGAAATAGGGATAATTTGAAAAAACCTGATAGATATCAAAGTATTGATACACGTCCCTCTCGATCTTTTTCGCAGAAATCGGAAAGAAGAGGACGGTCAGACCCAGGAGAGCACACCAAGTCCAAAGACAAGGAACCTGCTCAGAGTAAAAAATCTCAATTTCCAAAAAAGAAGGTAGCCAGTATTAGAGTAATCAACCATGCCGAGAATACTGAGGACACAGTTGAAAAACGGGGAGTGGGCACAGACAATGTTGGACAGTGCAGCAGAAATCAGTATAGCCCGCAAGATCTTGATGAGTCATCTGGAGACAGTGGACACGAATTAATACATTCAGGTTGAAACTGCCGACACCAGACTTAGCAAACCCCATAAGATATACGAAATAACATTGCGTATAGAGGGTGATAAGACTAGGAAAATAAAGGGTCTATTTTGGGATCAACTCTCAAAAGGCTATGATATTCTGTTAGCTGAAAAAGATTGGCCCCCAGAGTTTGTCAGGGAATGCCCTCGTGGCGAAGAAATGATTATGCCTGCCTTCTCGAATCACATTCTGATTCACAAAAAATATACTTATGCAAGGAAATGGGCAGTAGCCCAGGCACCGGCATTATATAAAAATCATGTAGGATGGGATGAGGACTCACCTCCTCACAATATCCAGTTAAAAAGTGAACCAACTGCCCAACGGCAGTATCCAATTAAGCAGGAAGCTAAAACACAAGTCAGGGAGATCTTAGATCAACTTGAATACCAGGGGGTGATTGAAACATGCACCTCTCAAATGAACAATCCTTTGTTTCCTGTCTCCAAGCCAGACAATTCATATCGTCTAGTTTTGGACTACAGACACCTTAATGCATGTTGCAAAACTTTTGCAGTACAAAACTCGCATAGTGCAGCCCTAATGAATAACATAGTTAGGAAAAAATATAAAACGACATTAGACATATCTAATGGTTTCTTTTGTCAAAACATTGCACCAGAAAGCAGGTATTTGACCGCTTTCTCCGTAATGGGGTCTCAGAAAAATTTCTGTTGACTCCCACAGGGGTTCAAGAACAGCCCAGGACTATTCTCAGCTAGGGTAACAGAGTTACTACAAATATATGATGATGAGGCATTATCTTACGTAGATGATATCTATCTCACAGACGACGACTTGGATACTCACTTGAAAAGAGTGAACACCATTATACTTGGGTTTGCAGCAGAGGGTTACAAATTCAACTTTAAAAAGTCTCGAATTGCCCATCTGACAGTATTATTTTTGGGATACGAATTATCAAGTGAAGGAAAAAGCCTAGCGGACAACTTCTTAGAGAAGTGCGCTGTACTCCAAGCTCCAAAAACGCTGAAGAATTTACAATCCATATTAGGTTTTCTGAATTTCGGAAGAACATACATTCTAAATTACGCAGAGAGGGTTAAACCTCTCTACGAACTAATTAAACCTGATTTTAAACAAATCAATTGGACTCAAAAACACACAGAAATTTTGAGATCACTGCAAACAGACATGTTAGCAAAAACAAAATTAGATACACGTGACAACACACGCGATCTTGTAATCCGAGTCATCCCAGGAAGATGCGGATTCACTTACCTAACCTCTAATGAGGGAGAAAAGGTACCAATTTCAATTAAATCTCACTTGTACACACAAGTAGAAAAAACATTCAGTCACACAGAAAGAACTGTGAAAGCAGTGCAAATTGCCTTAGTCAATAAACGAGAACTAGCACACGGCAAAAGGATTAATATCCTCACAGCAGAATCCGCCTTCGAGGCGCTATTCAGCCCAGTAAACCTGCCTACAGTGTCACTGGATCCGAAATGGATACAGTGTGTAGATTCTCCAGGAGCGGAAGATGTGAAATACTATTTCGCCCCGCAATTCGAAGAACTGAATGATTTAGAATATGAAGAAGAATATCCTCTGCCAATCGAACTTCTGCCTCTCCCACAATACACCTGTATAATCTATACAGATAGATTTGTACAGCATTTCAACGTAGAGAGAAAGTCCTACGATGCAGCCTGTGCGATTGTTAAAGGTCGTTGGCTGTGCGGTAAGTTCAGACCGAAAGTAACAAAAACTGAATCAGTAAAGTACTGTTCGGCTCAGAGAGCTGAAATCAGATCTTTAAAGATGGCGCTTGAAAATGCAGAACGTGAATTCCCCACACTTATCGTGTGCGATTCTCATTTATGCGTCAACTCTTACAATAATAAACTGCAGAGCTGGATTGAAAACGATTACAAAGATGACACAGGTGCCACAATAAAGCATAAATTGCTCTGGAAACAGGTAGCTCTTTTACAGAAAGAACTACAAAAGACTCACGTGATACACGCACAGAGTCTTCAACGTGATGGCGTTCACGTTGCAGGGAATTCATTGGCTAACACAGCCACAGCGGAAGCAACTAAACCGGCTTCCGTAGCCACAAAAAAGCGTGCAGAAAAATACATAGACGGGGAAACCAGGCTGGCAGTAAAAACGACCGTAAAAGGCGACTGTGCAGCACTACCCGTGAACTATCCACTCGATTATGCATACATAATCGATGCAAACTCCGTTCCTTTTGCTCGAATCCCTGGAGTGGGGGATAGGGTAATTCCAAACAGGGACCAAAGGGGCTTCCTATTACAGGAAGCACATATGGGGTTGGGTCTGAGACACCAGACAATCAGGGACTCTCTGAGAGAATTAGAATCAGAGTACTGGTGGCCGGAAATGAGTGAAGGCATTCATGAGTTTTCAAAAAACTGTGAAGACTGCAACAGAGATCGCAGTGGAGAACCGGCCAGTGTAGTGTCAGAAGCCCTAATAGAAAGCATCAGGCAATCTATCCGCGCTATCAAAAAAGAGAAACGCGTCCCATTGTACATCATTAAGGCTAAACACACTTAAAAAATGTGGCCTCCAGCGCTCGGCTGACGCCAGAACGGTTATAAAAGATCTGCGAGTCTTTATCGGCACATACGCAATTGCCACGTTCCATTCTGACCAGGGTCCTGCTTTTAGCTCTCGAGCTTATAGGGAGGCCATGGCCAGCATGGGAATCGGGTTGCGGTATTCTTGTCCGTCGCACCCCGAAGGGAATAGTGTGGTAGAAAGAAAAAACCGAGACATAAAGCGATCTATAACAGCAAAGGTATTAGGTTCAGGCGCTGGGTGGGTCAAACATCTAATAAGTGTCCAGACCAGTCTTAACAACTTGCCAAGAAATTCTCTAAAAGGTTTCAGCCCATACAAACTATTGTTCGGAATTAGAATGAGAATTCAGGACTTAGATAGTCAAGTATCAGTGGTACACGATAAGAAAACAGACTTTGACATCAAAGATCGTTTGGCTGTTTTACAGGACCTGAATGAAACAAGAAAATCCTTAAGCAACATAAAGTTAAAGCAACAGCCAGATACCACTGACGAGGCACCACAAGCAACAGCCCCAGCAAGGCCTGTCTGGATTCCAAAGATTTGGGATCTAGTCAGAGAAAAAATTGCGGTGAAGAAGGAATTTGGGCCTTCTTACAGAAAAGCAGTACCTGTCTTGGCAGTCACCGGAACAAGATCAGTTGTACTACCGCCCCTTGCTGGTAAAAAGGAGAACAGAGTTGTATCAATCGACCTGGTAAAACCACAAGCATGTGGCCTATAATCAACAGTAGGCCCAGTGGACTCCCAAGAAACAACAGAATACCCAAACTTGCAACAATCCAAGAGGTTCAAACTGAAAGACTAATCACATTCGATCAGCCTGCAGTGCACAGAGAAGGCCTATGCAATAATGCCATGGAACTCGTGCCTCTTGAGACACAGATTGAAACAGTTCGTCAAGAAACACCAGTCCACAATGATGTGGCATCAGAAAGTGCTACAGAAAGACAGATTGAAAGAGCAATCCCAACAATTGACAGAACTGCCTCTGGCTATTTCATCGACTTCGACAACTTTTCCGAGGATCAAAGTAACCCCGAAGTGATGCCAGAAACAAAAATGACTTTTAAAGAAAAAGCAACTGAACTCTTTCATCAACTGAAGGAAATCTACCTTATTTCCCCTTGGTTAGAGTTCTGGTTCGGTCTAGGTGTACTTTTCCTCCTGCTTTGGCTCATCATGGTTCTTCGTTTGGGAAAATTCATTGAGGGAAAATATAGTACAATGGACACAGCAAGTCAGAACATCAACTTAGTCCTCAAACCACACAGATCATCCCACGTGAAGAAAAGAGAACTGTCAACAGTAAATGTCACAGCCATTCCGATACCCGGTGGGGTAGTATGGGAGAAAACTGACTATGAGATCTATGGTCCGGTCGAGATCTTGAAGTATCCTCATCAACTGAAGGTTTCCTTAAGTGACTTTGTAAAACATAGTACATTCTCCGATGATTGGGACTTTAACAGTATTAATGACATGATTTCTGATTTAGTAATGTCAGCTAGATTCACAGAACATTATTATTTACAAGGTTCGTCTAGTTATGAACAGTTGTTCTGTTTTACACTTTATGGCGATCATTATTTGCATAAATCTGCACAGCCTAGAAATGTTTTTAAGTATAATCAATGGGAACATTGTGCTAAACCACCTAAAAGCAGTTCTAAAACATTCTTTGAGAAATTCAAGTACTTCTCAGGGTTTAACACCAGTGATGCAGAAACGTTTTATTACAAACTGTTAGATAAAACAGGAATGAAAACAATGCTGACAAACACTAAATTAATATATTCAGAAGCATTTTATGAAAAAATGATGACATTTGGTTTTGATTATTGGAAAAATAACATTGAAACAAAAACCATTTGGGGTACGAAAGATTGGCAGGTACAAGGCCTTGAAGCACTATTCAGATCCTGCATGATACCAGAACAAATGATGTTTCTAAATGACACAATTCACCAAACATCCTGTCTTGGCCTAGCTAAGATCAAAACAAACCGTCTATTCCAAAACCATTACCTGAAAAAGCAACAACAGATATTGAGATAGACGTAACTAAAATTTTACATTTTAACAGAACACATCCTGAGTGGAAAAAGTGGTTAATCTGGCCTACTGACACAAACAACTGTCAAGATAGATTCCTGAACAAAACACAGGGGTTAAAAATGACCAGACAAGACCCTAGATACTCCCAGAGACAACATCCAGGGATAGTAACAACATACAGTGTAGGGAAACTCTGCCTCGAATGGCTAGGATCATCCACACTGGCTAAAATTAAGCAACACTTGTCTTTACTAAAAGATGGTGCTGATTTGCGCGATTTCATTCTTGGACCACGCAAACAGCGTCAAAAGCGTTTCATAGCGGCCAGCATCTATGCTGCGTACAACGAGGCTTGGAAAGTCACACAAATTGAAACAGCTGAAAAAATACGAGAAATTGATCGTATTAATTTGGAAAAATGACTTTCTGTAGTGGGCAATGGGTTAATGACTCTGTCCTCCAGAATATATTCGTTGGACAATATTGTATCCTCTGCCTTTGACATAATAGACAGAGACTTGCTAATGTTACAGCATCAGAAAAGGGGGTGGTGATGAACAGAGTGTCTGAATTAAGCAGACGGCTGAAATGCCAGAAACCGGTCCCCGGTAGCTTGTTTCCTTCCCAGTATAAGAATTGGCTTGGTAGTTTGGTCTGCCCTGTTCCCATGATGCACTGGGCCAGGGTCAGACTAATTTGCATATAGCCAAGTTCTGAGCTGGGATGGTGCAGTGAGCTAAAAAATGGTGATGGATCAAGCCCTGATCTTTGGACTGGGTAAGAGTGGTCTGCTTAATTCAGACACTCTGTTCATCACCACCCCCTTTTCTGAATCATTTTTGTCCACCATAAGCGTGGAAGGGTATACTCAGATGTGAGTCCCTAGCTCATTGCACCATCAGGATTCAAGCAAGCCGGGCCGAAGACGGCTGAAATGCCAGAAACCGGTCCCCGGTAGCTTGTTTCCTTCCCAGTATAAGAATTGGCTTGGTAGTTTGGTCTGCCCTGTTCCCATGATGCACTGGGCCAGGGTCAGACTAATTTGCATATAGCCAAGTTCTGAGCTGGGATGGTGCAGTGAGCTAAAAAACGGTGATGGATCAAGCCCTGATCTTTGGACTGGGTAAGAGTGGTCTGCTTAATTCAGACACTCTGTTCATCACCACCCCCTTTTCTGAATCATTTTTGTCCACCATAAGCGTGGAAGGGTATACTCAGATGTGAGTCCCTAGCTCATTGCACCATCAGGATTCAAGCAAGCCGGGCCGAAGACGGCTGAAATGCCAGAAACCGGTCCCCGGTAGCTTGTTTCCTTCCCAGTATAAGAATTGGCTTGGTAGTTTGGTCTGCCCTGTTCCCATGATGCACTGGGCCAGGGTCAGACTAATTTGCATATAGCCAAGTTCTGAGCTGGGATGGTGCAGTGAGCTAAAAAACGGTGATGGATCAAGGCCTGATCTTTGGACTGGGTAAGAGTGGTCTGCTTAATTCAGACACTCTGTTCATCACCACCCCCTTTTCTGAAACATTTTTGTCCACCATAAGCGTGGAAGGGTATACTCAGATGTGAGTCCCTAGCTCATTGCACCATCAGGATTCAAGCAAGCCGGGCCGAAGACGGCTGAAATGCCAGAAACCGGTCCCCGGCAGCTTGTTTCCTTCCCAGTATAAGAATTGGCTTGGTAGTTTGGTCTGCCCTGTTCCCATGATGCACTGGGCCAGGGTCAGACTAATTTGCATATAGCCAAGTTCTGAGCTGGGATGGTGCAGTGAGCTAAAAAACGGTGATGGATCAAGCCCTGATCTTTGGACTGGGTAAGAGTGGTCTGCTTAATTCAGACACTCTGTTCATCACCACCCCCTTTTCTGAATCATTTTTGTCCACCATAAGCGTGGAAGGGTATACTCAGATGTGAGTCCCTAGCTCATTGCACCATCAGGATTCAAGCAAGCTGGGCCGAAGACGGCTGAAATGCCAGAAACCGGTCCCCGGTAGCTTGTTTCCTTCCCAGTATAAGAATTGGCTTGGTAGTTTGGTCTGCCCTGTTCCCATGATGCACTGGGCCAGGGTCAGACTAATTTGCATATAGCCAAGCTCTGAGCTGGGATGGTGCAGTGAGCTAAAAAACGGTGATGGATCAAGCTCTGATCTTTGGACTGGGTAAGAGTGGTCTGCTTAATTCAGACACTCTGTTCATCACCACCCCCTTTTCTGAATCATTTTTGTCCACCATAAGCGTGGAAGGGTATACTCAGATGTGAGTCCCTAGCTCATTGCACCATCAGGATTCAAGCAAGCCGGGCCGAAGACGGCTGAAATGCCAGAAACCGGTCCCCGGTAGCTTGTTTCCTTCCCAGTATAAGAATTGGCTTGGTAGTTTGGTCTGCCCTGTTCCCATGATGCACTGGGCCAGGGTCAGACTAATTTGCATATAGCCAAGTTCTGAGCTGGGATGGTGCACTGAGCTAAAAAACGGTGATGGATCAAGCCCTGATCTTTGGACTGGGTAAGAGTGGTCTGCTTAATTCAGACACTCTGTTCATCACCACCCCCTTTTCTGAATCATTTTTGTCCACCATAAGCGTGGAAGGGTATACTCAGATGTGAGTCCCTAGCTCATTGCACCATCAGGATTCAAGCAAGCCGGGCCGAAGACGGCTGAAATGCCAGAAACCGGTCCCCGGTAGCTTGTTTCCTTCCCAGTATAAGAATTGGCTTGGTAGTTTGGTCTGCCCTGTTCCCATGATGCACTGGGCCAGGGTCAGACGAATTTGCATATAGCCAAGTTCTGAGCTGGGATGGTGCAGTGAGCTAAAAAACGTAATGGATCAAGCCCTGATCTTTGGACTGGGTAAGAGTGGTCTGCTTAATTCAGACACTCTGTTCATCACCACCCCCTTTTCTGAATCATTTTTGTCCACCATAAGCGTGGAAGGGTATACTCAGATGTGAGTCCCTAGCTCATTGCACAATCAGGATTCAAGCAAGCCGGGCCGAAGACGGCTGAAATGCCAGAAACCGGTCCCCGGTAGCTTGTTTCCTTCCCAGTATAAGAATTGGCTTGGTAGTTTGGTCTGCCCTGTTCCCATGATGCACTGGGCCAGGGTCAGACTAATTTGCATATAGCCAAGTTCTGAGCTGGGATGGTGCAGTGAGCTAAAAAACGGTGATAGATCAAGCCCTGATCTTTGGACTGGGTAAGAGTGGTCTGCTTAATTCAGACACTCTGTTCATCACCACCCCCTTTTCTGAATCATTTTTGTCCACCATAAGCGTGGAAGGGTATACTCAGATGTGAGTCCCTAGCTCATTGCACCATCAGGATTCAAGCAAGCCGGGCCGAAGACGGCTGAAATGCCAGAAACCGGTCCCCGGTAGCTTGTTTCCTTCCCAGTATAAGAATTGGCTTGGTAGTTTGGTCTGCCCTGTTCCCATGATGCACTGGGCCAGGGTCAGACTAATTTGCATATAGCCAAGTTCTGAGCTGGGATGGTGCAGTGAGCTAAAAAACGGTGATGGATCAAGCCCTAATCTTTGCACTGGGTAAGAGTGGTCTGCTTAATTCAGACACTCTGTTCATCACCACCCCCTTTTCTGAATCATTTTTGTCCACCATAAGCGTGGAAGGGTATACTCAGATGTGAGTCCCTAGCTCATTGCACCATCAGGATTCAAGCAAGCTGGGCCGAAGACGGCTGAAATGCCAGAAACCGGTCCCCGGTAGCTTGTTTCCTTCCCAGTATAAGAATTGGCTTGGTAGTTTGGTCTGCCCTGTTCCCATGATGCACTGGGCCAGGGTCAGACTAATTTGCATATAGCCAAGTTCTGAGCTGGGATGGTGCAGTGAGCTAAAAAACGGTGATGGATCAAGCCCTGATCTTTGGACTGGGTAAGAGTGGTCTGCTTAATTCAGACACTCTGTTCATCACCACCCCCTTTTCTGAATCATTTTTGTCCACCATAAGCGTGGAAGGGTATACTCAGATGTGAGTCCCTAGCTCATTGCACCATCAAGATTCAAGCAAGCCGGGCCGAAGACGGCTGAAATGCCAGAAACCGGTCCCCGGTAGCTTGTTTCCTTCCCAGTATAAGAATTGGCTTGGTAGTTTGGTCTGCCCTGTTCCCATGATGCACTGGGCCAGGGTCAGACTAATTTGCATATAGCCAAGTTCTGAGCTGGGATGGTGCACTGAGCTAAAAAACGGTGATGGATCAAGCCCTGATCTTTGGACTGGGTAAGAGTGGTCTGCTTAATTCAGACACTCTGTTCATCACCACCCCCTTTTCTGAATCATTTTTGTCCACCATAAGCGTGGAAGGGTATACTCAGATGTGAGTCCCTAGCTCATTGCACCATCAGGATTCAAGCAAGCCGGGCCGAAGACGGCTGAAATGCCAGAAACCGGTCCCCGGTAGCTTGTTTCCTTCCCAGTATAAGAATTGGCTTGGTAGTTTGGTCTGCCCTGTTCCCATGATGCACTGGGCCAGGGTCAGACTAATTTGCATATAGCCAAGTTCTGAGCTGGGATGGTGCAGTGAGCTAAAAAACGTGATGGATCAAGCCCTGATCTTTGGACTGGGTAAGAGTGGTCTGCTTAATTCAGACACTCTGTTCATCACCACCCCCTTTTCTGAATCATTTTTGTCCACCATAAGCGTGGAAGGGTATACTCAGATGTGAGTCCCTAGCTCATTGCACAATCAGGATTGAAGCAAGCCGGGCCGAAGACGGCTGAAATGCCAGAAACCGGTCACCGGCAGCTTGTTTCCTTCCCAGTATAAGAATTGGCTTGGTAGTTTGGTCTGCCCTGTTCCCATGATGCACTGGGCCAGGGTCAGACTAATTTGCATATAGCCAAGTTCTGAGCTGGGATGGTGCAGTGAGCTAAAAAACGGTGATGGATCAAGCCCTGATCTTTGGACTAGGTAAGAGTGGTCTGCTTAATTCTGACACTCTGTTCATCACCACCCCCTTTTCTGAATCATTTTTGTCCACCATAAGCGTGGAAGGGTATACTCAGATGTGAGTCCCTAGCTCATTGCACCATCAGGATTCAAGCAAGCCGGGCCGAAGACGGCTGAAATGCCAGAAACCGGTCCCCGGTAGCTTGTTTCCTTCCCAGTATAAGAATTGGCTTGGTAGTTTGGTCTGCCCTGTTCCCATGATGCACTGGGCCAGGGTCAGACTAATTTGCATATAGCCAAGTTCTGAGCTGGGATGGTGCAGTGAGCTAAAAAACGGTGATGGATCAAGCCCTGATCTTTGGACTGGGTAAGAGTGGTCTGCTTAATTCAGACACTCTGTTCATCACCACCCTCTTTTCTGAATCAATGTTACAGCATGGCCAGTCTCAATTACGTTCTATTGTACAATTAGGCTGGACGCTGCAAAATCTTCGTTCAGGCTATGTGCCTTGGCGTTTAATCAACACAACGTCATTATTTTCCATTTTTAACCTTACTGATAAACAAATCAGTTTGGCACAGAAAGGAGCAGACTATACAATCCTGAGCATCGAAAAACTTGAGAGATTACCATTGACAATGTCAGAAAGTCCTGTCATTGAATGGATAATACACGGAATTATCACTATTCCGATAACAACTTCCCGATTTAAAAAGTGCCTTGAATACATACCTACTGGCCAGTATGAACGATTGGGTAAAGGATATGTAAAATCAGCATGGAAATTACCATACACATATTCATGCTATAGTGACAGCGACAAAAATGTATTTCTTAGTGGTGAAAACTGTAAACGTTCACTAAGCGGTATACTTTTGTGCCAGGGTATTATTTACACGGAGCCTGTGAAGGTAATTCTAACAACCTTTCATGCCACCAGCTTGTCACACCTGCAACACAGATAGAGCCCATCTTTATGCAACTCGCGAATGGGAGTTACATTCTAAGAACGGATCACAGATGTTGTGGCCTTGTTCCAGGGAAAAGTTATCTCGTAAGAGTAACTTCCATGGTCAAATGCTGTATGCAAGCATTGTTCCCGAGCGGTCCCGGAGACATAGAGACTCCCATCTGGCCTCGTCTGAATCTCTCTTCTATACGAATTGATACTGTAAGCAAAATGAAATCTGTGCTTTTACAGACAACAGTGCCCATAACGTCATCAAAAGAGACGTATGATCTCCTAGTTGCAAGGACAGCTACGGAGGTTCATGACCTTTTATCAACAAATTGCCCCGTGCATTTCGTAGAAATGTTGAGCCAACTCCTTAACATGTCTAGTGCCACAGGCATCCCAGGCATATTTAAGACGATTTTTACGGGACTGCTTACACCATTTCAAGCAATTCTGGGAATCGTTCCAAATTTTGTCCACTCTGTTTTTGGCGGCATACCCCTATTTTTGGGACTTGTAGCAGGGATTTTATTTTTGACCCTCCTGCTTCGTTATGGCAAGCCACAGCTCAGACATGACTCCTATGGGAATGGAAGAAACAATCCTAGCAGTTCGCTACCGGGACAGAATAACTAAAGTCCTTGGATTGGCCAGGCTGAGAGATCTAAACATGACCTGGTTCCTTTCATTCAGACCGATATGGCAAAATTGCATCTTACCTGTACTACGATGTATGCTATGCGGAGATGAGTGCGTGTTGGACATCTGTCTTTCACTTCCATCAGCAGTACCAATGGATATCGATACTTTGCTAAGTCCGATAACGGCTCACGCATTGTGTTGTCCCCAGTGGCTACCAATCCTGATGACGGCATTCGTTGAGACTCCTGTGCTACGACTAGGTGGTAACAGTGGAGCGAGTGACAAAAGCAACATCACCCAGGTACGACCTTCTGTGAGCATTGCTGATCCCGACTTTGATGACAGCAATCATTCTCACACCTGCCAAGTTACAGCACTATCGAATTTGGTCGAACTGTCACCTGATTTTGTAGACCAATTCTTTGAGAGCCTGTCTCACCCGAACAGAAACAATAACTTTAGAGAAGCATTCCGACACACAGCGTTCCCATGAACTCTGGATTCGGCCTTCAGTTTTGAACAACAAAAACTGCTAAAAGCGTTGGAACTCGATTTTCCGCGTTCAAGCAATAATTCTTTTGAATTGAACACTTTTTTAATATTTACCTTTTTTTTTTGGCACGAAAAATTCTTTGCTTAAAGTAAAACTATTCATAGAGAACAGAAGCTTGGACTTCTATTTCTAAATACATCTAGAGACATAATCACTTTACACCAGCCTCTAGCACATTTTACTGCAATGCATTTATATGTGATGAAATTATCTCGCCCTTCTTCTGTTTCAGAGAAATTTCATGTGTAATTCTTTTTGCATAATTGTTCATTGATTTCATATGCTATAATTTTTGAATGATTTCTATGCTTCAAAAACGTACAGTACCTAAATTTTCACGTATTACAAATACGCCTATTTCAAATGCATATATGTATTTTGGGGTGGGCAATGTTACACATGCATCTTATTGCTCTAGTTTTAGTAATTTGATGGACATGAATTCGTGGAGTGGGTGTTGCGTTCTAATCTAGGACCCTGATCGATACTGTGACCTTATGCCCCTATTCGGCTATAAATCCATTTATTCCCTATATTGGCATAACCGTTCAAGTGCAATATTCAGAAACTCGTCTCTGGCCTCACACGAACAGAGCCACATTTCAGAATAGCTTTCTCTGCCACTTCCTTTGCAACCAATTAGTGCAATGACATAGCAGAAGTTACTATCTGAGGTTCCTAGATTAACACTCCGAGTTCTTCAACAAGATAAAAACTCAGCAACCTGGAAATCCCTGCTTGCTGTGTTTTGATTAGTAATAGAACTCTAATGAGCACTGATAAACGATCACTTCCTAGTGACATCTTTATTGACGTCTTATGTCCAAAAACTTACGTCAAACATGGCGTCTTTCAGGTATAAATATTACCAACGTTGCCTTAAGCAAACGCTGTCTGCTGTTGTTTTCGCTGAAGCTATCAATGCCATCGCTGATGCTGCTAGCTGTCTCGCTGCTGCTGAAGAAGCTGTCATGCTGATGATACCATAGCTGCTATCGCTACTGCTATCGCTGCTAACTAGCGAACGATGGTGTGGTGAACTTAGGAGCTGAACAGGCGTCCCCCTGCAAGAGCCCAGCAGATGCAAGCTGCCCGTGGACGCTGCCCCTCCTCCTCCTCCTCGACGCGCTGAGAAGAGACGCTGTCTTTCTCCTGCAGAGAAATCCAGCTCCGGCGTTTCTGGTCTACCCTTGCGGGTGACTGGGATATCGACCCCCTGAAGGAGATACCAGACCTCCATCATTCTATTCCAGAGGTATGGTGTTGACTAAACCCTTAGAGAGAATTCTTGAAGCAAACCTTGGCAAAACCAACTTAACTTAAAGCTACTTACTCCCCTCCCAAGTATTAGGCTTAGGTCAGGTACACTGGGGTAGGCGTAGTTAGAAGCACCAGTTGAGTATTTTAGCCTAATGTATATATGAATGTATATATGTTTTATTCATTTTAAACCATTGTATGGCTAAGAAACCATATCAATGCTTTTACAGTATTATTTCGCAATACTCATCTTACTGTACGTACTTTTTATAATAACAAGTCTTGCAATTGTGGCAATTCATTTCTCTTGTACGAGAAGAAAGACTGTTCAATAAATGTTACCCTTTATTGAAAACGCCCGTCTCTCTATTCTCTACATATTGTGAAAGTAAACTGCACAACCACTGACTGAGTAAAATAACTGTCTATTGTTTCACACGACCCTAGAGATTGACTCTGATCTGAGGAGCAAAGTTGTCATGTTGCACGGTTGTTGGAAAACTGAATCCCTTCTTGGCTGTGCCAGGGAAGCTGATCACTTCCTATTCAGTCCAGAAAGTTTCCAGTGACCTCTGAGCTAGTTGGTAACAACCCCAATTAAGTTTAGCATAGTCAGTGGAGGCCTGGAAGATCCGCACTTCTACGTCGATACTACTGTTTATGTTATTCCAATGCGCAGGGCCTATTGGGAAAATAGGAACTACACTACAAAGGCAACCATGACTACTTACCAAAAGCTAAAATTAATTCAAACATTTAACCCATCACTTTATTTTCAAAATGTTGCTATACCTGGTTCAGGCAATTGTGTCAAATCATGGTCACAAAATTAAATCCAAGTAGGTCTACCTCTACCTTCTTTCTTTTTGAATTACATAAATGCAACTTAATTTTTTTAAAGTATAGGTTTTTATTGGCATTTTACATCAGCAAGACAGCTAAGTATCACAGCTCAGTATGATAACAGAATAGAAACATAGCAATGTACATTCAGCAGCAAAATTAATCCCTGCCCACCCAGAGTCCCACAACCCAAATCCAGTCACAATACAGAGTGATCGAACACTAGACATCCCAGTTTTCTGAAACCAAGTCAGTCGCCACCCCCATACCAAGTCATGGTGACCCTTTACCCTCCTCTTTACCATTGGCCCATCTTCTCACTCAGCTCAGTTCATGGAGGACGAGCATCCGGGGGGTGGGGGGGGGGGGGTGTCCAACAGCTCAGTAAGCATCACAGCCCATGTCGGCAAATAATCTGCAAGTTTATCATCCCTGCAGGTTACAGCATATGGCACTCTTCCGTATTTGCCAATTCAGCCATGTTCCTTTTCCACTCAGCAAAGGTGGTAACCATCGGGACAACCATTATATGACTAACTGTCATTTGGCTAATGTTAGCCCCCACACAAAAACGTCCTCCTTAGTTACTTTTTCTTTTCAAACAGGATCCTCCATAGGAGGCATTGACCTAGATACCGGGTGGTGATTCAGCCAGTGGCCCCACCCAGTGAGGCCAGAATCTCATCCCAATATTCAACTATGTTTGAGCTACGCCACACAAAATGAATTAAGTCTACTTCCATATGGTTGTAAATGGCATGCAAGGTTATGGTGAATAAATACACCTGGTGTATTACATTAAATAGAATCAATTTAAAGCGGGCATAAGATGACACTGTCCTGACCCCCTCATGTACAGTGACCTGGTTTTTTTAATCCAGTAGGTTCTGCCATCTATTTAGCACATGGAGCTCACCAGTCGGCATGTCCTCCCTGTGTGCCCTGTAAGGTGAGTTACTAGTCTACACCCACCTACCAAGTTCATCAAACTCCCCAGGGTCCGGGTTTCTGGGGTGCCTCCAGAAAGGATAACCAAATCACAACAGGCGTCGCCAAGATTTTGATATATTGAAGAAATTGCCCCATATCCAGGTCAAACACGGATATAGCATTGGCTAATGTAGCACACTGGTCATCCCAGTACAATTCTCTAAGGGTCTTGCATCACCACTAATGCCACCTAACCACAGACATTGATGTGGCTATCTGGGAGAAGGGTCGGAGTGCCCAGATAGGCATATCATAGGTGAATGGCGCTCAACGCACTCCCCCTTTAGTCACTCGCTCCCAGGTCACACGTACCTGTTTAACTACCACCAGCACTACAGGAGAGACTCTGGTGCCCATCATTAATATCTTGGATAAGAAAAGTTCTTCACAGGTTCCCCTAAGCAGTCGGGTTTCCCAGTTCCCATTGTCATTAAACCAATGAACTGCATGTTGCAGTTCTGCAGTTGTGCAGCAAAATAATAGAGTTCTAAAGTTCTCATTGTCATCAAACCAATGAATTGCATGTTGCATGTTGCAGTTCTGCAGCAAAATAATAGAGTTCTAAAGAGGGCAGTTTCAGGCCTTACCTTCCTTGGTACGTTTAAGTGTAGAGAGACCCACCCGTTTCCTACCCGACACCCATAATAACTCAACAATTAGTTTATCCGGTTCTATGAACATCTTCCTGGGGATCTCGTATAAGGTACCCTGAAATATATACAGGTAGCGAGGTAATACAATCATCTTAACTAGTGCCACCTTTCCCATTAAAGATAAATGCAAGGTGTTCCAGAATCTTATGGATGGTTTTGGCTTCACCAATACTCTCCCCACAAAACTCAATGAGCTATGGGCCAGTCTAATTCCCAAGTTCCTAAAAGTGTCAGTTACCCAGGGCGTTTACACACGGGGAAGGGTCGCCACTGGACTACCAGTGGGCCCTCCCATGGGGAACAGCCTAGATTTGCTACGGTTAACGATGAGACCCATAATTCACAGAACTCAGCCAGCAGTGATAAAAAGATAGGGAGTGAATATTTACTTTGTCTCAGATAAATCAAAGTGTCATCAGCATATTGGGAGATCACTTGTGTACACTCCCTAATCTGCACTCCCCAACCTCATAGGTTGTCGCGCAATCTGCATGCCAAAGGCTTCATCACTAACAGCAGGGGGGACAACAGCACCCCTGTCGAATTCTGTGCTGCAGACAGAACTGGTGAAAAACCACCCCCTCCCCTCACCGAGGCCTGGCCGGAGTTCACCAAAGTGAGCAAAAAACTGTTGCAATACACGGAGTTCCGCAAGCGGTGGAGTGGGTTAGGTCGCACCATTTGTTCTGATATTTAGTGCTGAGTATTTGTCCGGTACTGAAAAATCAGTGCGAACTGCACCATTCACAGCGCAAGAGGGCGATGCTTCTTTCTGCCGCTGTGGAATTTTAGTTTACAAGCTGAACATCATCTGCGCCAGCTTGTCACCCACGTACAACGCGCACGATAGCCATTTTTGGTATCATGGCCTCCCCGTCCACGATCGATCCCCAGCGCGCTCCTCTGACCCTGCAAGCACCCTCCGCGCACCCTGGCTCCCCCTCCCTCCCTCACATGAGCATAACCCTTCTCCTCCTGAATGACCCTGTCTTTGGGAGTCATGCCCGCGCCTGACCAGCGCCTCCTCTCCTTCCATGAATACCCCTCTGTTGATAAACCATCCCTCCGCGCTTGATTGTCCATGCGGCATGAATACCACTCCTTTGATAACCCCTTCCCCCGAGTCCGACTGTCCACACAGGTCCGAGGCCATCGCCTAAGCCGGGAGATACCGTTTACTGCCCCTTATTGTATGGAGTCGCTCCTCTTCAAAGGATCCACTATTTGACCATGGTCTCCCCACCCCATGGGATACGATCAGGCGCACACATCCCAAGAATCGGCGGAACACTCAGCTGCGTGATAGCCCCCTCCTCTTATCAGCAGGTCGAGGACCTCTATTGTGGATGTATGTGGGGGTGGGTTTGACACGAGGATTATGGGGACGTCATTTCATAAGTTGAAAGAGTCTTTTATGCAATAAAGAATGCTCACATGTCATAAACCAGGGTATAAGAGGCCAGGCCTCGGAGAGGCTGTTAGAGCACCTCAAGACGATACCTTGTTGTCTGATCTGATGTGTTCTGCTCCGACGGAATAAAACTTCTGTTTCCTGCCTTCTGGTCTCCGGCGCCTGCCTCATTGCTTGGTAATTTGAATGGTACAAAGGCGGTTAGCGCCGGGCAAATCTTGAAAAAGGTCATAGCCCTACCCTTTTTCCACAATTGGCGTCCCAAAGCGTGGGGCCCATCAGCGACACGTGGATCCAGTGGGAGAGGTCCCGACGACAGAGTGAACGACTGCAACGATCGGGAGAGCTCGTGTCCGATAGACCCTCGTCTGACAGCCGATCATCCGACCTTCACTAGTTCCGAACAGACCTCTCTCGAGTGATCTACGGTCCTGACTGGGAACCATCAGGAGTGCCACGAACATCACGAAGAAGAGAGGACGATCAGGCGCTGGATTCAGAAGACAGGAAACCGTCCATGCGGTCCGGGTAAGGTCGTGTAAACACGACAAACTAAGAAATGATTGTTTGGTTTGGATAATACTAGTATTACGCTTTGTTGATACCTCTGGAGATTCACCGTCTGCAAACGGAGAAAACAACAGGCTCTCTCTTTGCAAGCAGTGAAGGATAGGTAACGCAGACTTTTGTCCCCATTGTAATCCCCCACTGTTTTCCCGAACTGTCGTTCGTGGATTGTTGTCTGGAGATTCTCTGTCTGCAAACAGGGAAGAACAAGGTCTCTCTTTGCAGGTAGAGAAAGAGTGGGTAACGCAAAACTTTAACACGTCGTACCCACTTATTCTCCCCATTGATTGTTTGATTGACCGTACATTAAGTGTTCGGTATTGGTTCTTTTGAGGTATTCACGGCCTACAAACAACGTAGAATAGAAATATTCTGTCTAGTCTTTGTCCGCCGTGATAAGATAGGTAGTGCAGACCTTTGTCCCCGTTGTAACCCGTCATGCCTATCTTCTCCCCACTGATTGGTAGCCTGTACAGCCCGGACCGCTTATTAGAGATGAACCATCCAGCTCCACTGGAAGGCACCCCTAATAAGGACATGTTCACTAAGCATGGACTAGTCGCTATAGCTTATACTAAGCTATGGCATAAATATACAAAGAAGAACCCTGAAAGTCAGTGGCCACTGATAGGTTCCTTTGATGAAAATAAAATAAAAACATTGGAAATAGCGCTCCAGAAAAATAAAACCACGCCCACTATGCTCGATAGTATTGGCATGTGGCGTAAAGAAACGGAACAACAGAAGAAAAGAGAAGAAGCAAAAATAGGGAAAGAATTACGAAAGGCAGCCCACCTAGCCGCTAAGCAACTAGAAGAAGAAATAAAAGAAAGAAAAGAAGCTGCACAAAACCAGGAATCAGGGTCGACAGGTCAATGCCCTATTAGGACCCCCTCTGCGCTCTACCCTGAATTGCCCTCCAAACAACGGACGAACGATGAGTTACTGCTAGGTCCCCCAATCATCTATATGCCCCCTCCATACGCCCCCTGCCAACAAAGCTTGCAAGCCCCGAGTGCGAGTGAAAGTGACCTCAGCGCTAGTGCACCAGCCCTCACGGCCTCCGCACCAGCCACATTAACTACATCGCCAGATGACCCCGAGGCTAGCAAGCAACCACCAGCCAGACCAAATAGGTTGAGCAAAGATGAACGGGATGGGATTGACAAAATAGCAAAGGCATTAGTAGAACGAAGGGAGAGCGAAGAATACACCATGAACATGTATAATTCGCATGCCGACAGCCACAGACGGCATTTCATTTTGCGATTTAGCTACCACACCCTGAACGCATATGAGGATAGGTATCAAAGTAAGGGCCCCGCTAAACTAACAACGCTGTATAGGAAGATTGATGTTGGAGATGGGACTGAACGTGAGGCGACGGAACTCTTCATGCAGATGCTCGAGGTCTTCCGCCACCTCACGGAACAAAAACCAGAAGCCAAGGTTACAGTCCCCGAAACGACCTCAGCAGAAGTAGCTAACACTATGATGCCCATCAGAGAGGCGGCCCCTTACTGGATCCCGCCACGTGGTCAGGGAACAAGCGATGATATTAATCACACAGATGCAAAAGGAAGGGTTGTGTACAATTGGGTTTACCAACCATGGGACCGACAAGATATCCTAACCTTTAAACAAACTCTGCCCGATTTAAGAAAGAACCCGACAGCATTCTATACTGAATTAGGCACAGCCTTGGGTTCGACGATAATGACTTTAGCGGACATTGACTTGTTCTTCGGGTTATGCCTGCCAGCTGACGTGTGGAAGCAAATCCGGAAGGCTGACCACACGGATCTGTTTGGACATACCTGGGACCAACTCGGTAAACTAGATAGACAGTGAGAGCCTGGAAGGAAACCAGTAAAGGACATACTAGAACTCCCAGACAAATTAGTCCAGAAGTTAAAGACACTGATCCCAGAGAAAAAGGTGGATTGGTCGATAGTCACGGCCTGTCGTCAGAAACCCCAGGAAGATGTGTCAGAATACTTCTCCCGATTCGAGACAGTGTTCTCCGACTACAGTGGCCAAGACATAACCACCGCAACCGGACAGCACCTGTTTGTACAAAATTATGTAAAGGGCCTATCACAAGAGGTCTCCCAAAAATTGCAAACGAGTGAGAGTAGTTGGGGGGCCTCCAAACCCGCGGCTATCCTTCAGATGGCTCAGTATTACGAGCACCAAAAGAATGAGAATGATAGGGCGTCCGAGAAAAAGAAGAAAGATTTAAAAGAAAGGGTGATGATAGCCCAGATACAAGGTATAGCGGTGGGACGGGAACACCAAAGGGGGAACTACCAATCAACCACCCCCAGAAATCTACCTCCTAAAGATCACACCCCAACACCCCACACTGGACGCAGGGACATTAGCAATGACCAATGCGCCTTCTGCAAAGGATTCGGCCATTGGAAATCCCAGTGTCCGGTTCTGCTAGAGATGAACAGAAATAGGGACCCCAGGGATGTGGCGGGTGGTCCGAGAAATAGAGGACAAGGACGAGGGCACACAAACGACACCGACAATGACAGATCAGGGAGATTGAACACATTTGACCGCCCCCGACAGAACCAATATCAACTATCCGACGGTGAGAATGCCCCCGATTTTGCATAGGACTGCCAGGGGCAAGGGAGGGATCCAGTCGAGCTCTGTGTTGACCAGCAAGGCCCTTATGTCACCGCTAAGGTCCTGGGTACAGAGTCTCCATTTTTGGTAGACACTGGGGCGACACGTAGTGTGTTATCAAAACGACTGATTCCAAGGGCACCCTTGTCTGGCTCACACATTACATCGATAGGTTTCGATGGGACGCCCTCCACTAACCCCCTGTCCATACCTATCACCTTTGACCTAGAAAATAACACCACTGACACAACATTTCTGCTCTCCTCCAACTCCCCTGATGCCATTATGGGCATTGACTTACTGAAACATTTTCGAGCCACCATTAGGTGTTCCCCAGATGGAATCCGAGTCATCCTGTACGACAACCCAGACATACCCAAATCTTGCCCTGCACTACACATGTGCCCCATCACTGATGCTGACCTGTCCATGCTTGATACCCTGCCTTCGTACCTATGGGCCAAAAATGACTCTGATGTGGGACGAATGATGATTGACCCCATTCACATAACTGTAAGACAGGACGCTATGCTCCCAAAACTCCCACAATATCGGATATCCCCCGAGGGCGAGAAGGCACTGGTAACGATCATTCAGTCTCTGGTAGACGCAGGAGTGGTTGAAGAGGTGGTTAGCAACGTCTGCAACAGCCCAATCCTACCTATTGTTAAGAAGCAAGGCGAAGGAGATGAGAAAGCATACCGCTTCATCATCGACCTGAGAGAAATTAACAAAGTGGTTGTACCCCAATACCCCGTAGTCTCAGATATCACCACCATTCTGACCCTCATCCCGTCCACTGCCACCACCTTCACTGTTATCGACCTCAAGAATGCATTTTTCTCTATCCCCATCCATCCAGACAGCCGTTACCTCTTCGGCTTCACCTTAAAATCCCGCTCGTACCGATTTTGTAGAGCTCCCCAGGGGTACACTGAAAGCCCCAGCATTTACAGCCAGGCCCTCAAAAGACAGCTGGGCGCCTTCCAGCTACCAGATGGAGTGGTGTTGATCCAATATGTCGATGATATCCTTTTGGCGGCCGACACCACCCCACTTGCAATAACAGCCTCTGTCCAACTCCTACACTTTCTTGCAGAAAATGGCCATAAAGTTTCCAAAAAGAAATTACAGTTCTGCCAGCCACAAGTGACATACCTAGGCCATCTCCTGTCCAAAGAAGGGAGGAAACTCACACCCGACCGAATCCAAACCATCCTAGACACCCCCATCCCAAAAACACAAAAGCAAGTCCGCTCTTTGGTTGGCCTAACCTCTTTTTGCAGACAGTGGTTACCTAACTTCAGCCTCATTGTAAAACCCCTACTTGCCCTATTAACCAAAGATGCCTCCTTCCCGCTCCCTTGGACCCCTGAGTGTCAAGCATCCTTTAAAGAATTACGAAATGCCCTCTGTTCAGCGCCTGTCCTGGGAACCCCGGATTACTCCAAACCCTTCTCCCTCTTCACCCACGAAAGGGAGGGGTGTGCATTGTCTGTCCTGACTCAGTCTATAGGTCCTAAGCAGCGCCCTTGTGCCTACTTCTCCGCCACTCTTGATCCTGTAGCCAGAGCTTTGCCTGCCTGCCTTCGAGCAGTAGCTGCCGCTGCTGTCTCTATCCGCCAGAGCGAAGGAATTGTACTTTCAAACTCCCTTACTGTATTAGTACCCCATGCTGTCGACACCCTTCTGAACCAAACCAAGACTCAACATTTGACTAGCGCACGACTGACGGGGTACGAACTGACGCTACTTGCACCCCACATCACACTAAAGAGATGCACGACTTTGAATCCTGCCACATTACTGCCCCTGCCTGAAAATGACCCCGACGTTCCTCCCATACACGACTGTGTGACCCTCACGGACGAACAAACTAGGAGTAGAGTTGACCTCCGAGACACTGCTTTCACTGACCCCGATGGAGAGCTATGGGTAGACGGCTCATGCATCAAACTCCCAGATGGCACCACTTCAGCTGCCTATGCAGTAACGACAGCCCGAACAGTAGTTGAAACAGCCTGCATCACACAACGATCTGCCCAGGCAGCAGAGCTGATAGCCCTCACACGAGCATGCATCATAGCCACAGGAACCACCGCGAACGTATATACAGACAGTCAGTATGCCTTCGGGGTGGTTCACCATTTTGGGCTCCTGTGGAGGGAGAGGGGATTCCTGACGTCCCACGGCACCCCTATCCTTCACGGAGATCTGGTTTCTGCCCTGATTGAAGCAGTTCTCCTCCCCAAACGACTAGCAGTGATCAAATGCCAGGCACATAAGAAGGTGACAGACTTAGTCGGACAAGGGAATGCACTGGCCGACATCACTGCACGAACCACAGCTGGGAGTAGGACGGTGACACGCATGTACGTGACCAGGTCACAAGCAGAGAAATGGACTGATGCAAGGGAAATGATCAGAGACATCCAGTCGGCCAGTACCCCACACGAACTGACTAAGTGGGCCGGGGTGGGTTTGAAGGATGATGAGGGCTGCTGGCGAACAAAAGATGCAAACAAATGGTCGCTACCTGACTCCTACCTGATCCCCATACTGACGATGGCTCATTCCCCCGCACACATAGGATCTGCACCCATGATCGAACTCATTTCCAAAGTCTGGCACAACGACAAAATCCCCGACTCAGCCAGACGCCTAGTCCAGCAGTGCCTTATCTGTCTGCAACACAACCCCGGGAAAGGAACTGTGGTACCCCGGGGAGGGTTTGGGACCCCCAATCACCCCTTTGAGGTCCTTCAGATGGACTACATCCAACTAGAGAGATGCCAAAGCTTGAAGTATGTACTAGTCGTCGTATGTGCCTTCAGCAAATGGGTAGAGGCCTATCCAACCCGTGACAACACTGCCATGACTACTGCCAAAGTACTACTGAAGGAATTCTTTCCTCGCTATGGCCTTTGTCGAATTTTATGGAGCGACAATGGCCCCCACTTCATAGCTGAGGTTATCCAACTAATCCTAAAGGGGTTGGGGGTGAAACAGAGATTTCACGCAGTCTTCCACCCCCAATCCGCCGGCCTGGTGGAACGCCATAATGCCACACTGAAGTTTAAATTGTCGAAAATAGTGGCAACCACCGGACTTAAATGGCCAGACGCTCTCCCTTTGGCCTTGCTATTGATGCGCTCTACTCCCACCACACGCCATTTGACCCCCTACGAGGTTGTATTCGGGCGACCGATGAACCTCTGGACTGCTCCCAAACCAACCTCCATTCATGACGTCCCAGACGTCCTACTGTCTGATTATTTGTGCAAGTTAACTAAAACGTTGTCTGTCATTCATCAACAGGTGCAGCAGGCCATCCCCGATGTTTCCAGGGGCCCAGGCCACGACATCCAACCGGGGGACTTAATTCTAGTCCGTAACTTCCAACGGACCAAGAGCCTAGAACCCCGGTGGACGGGCCCCTGGCAAGTGCTGATTACCACACGGACGGCGCTTCGAGTGGAGGGGAAAAGGCACTGGCTGCACGCACATCACTGCCGAAAGGTCTCTGCGAACCTGGCCACGACAGAAAACGTCAACACCCAAGAAGAGCTCCTGAACAAGGACCGACCGACATTGAACTGTTATCCCGATACTGGGGCACTTGAACTTGCAAAATTCTCTGACCCCACTGTGCCGACCAGAGAAGGGTATTTCCTGCGACGAAAGGAGGGAGCTTCGGCTAAGTAGGCCACAGACTAAGTTGAACCTCAGAGCGGTGACCTAAAACACAACCAAGGGTTACCGGGAGAGGAGCTAAACGAAGTCTGTGGTTCTGCCCGCTACCGAGCCCCCTTGAAGATGATGGAAGCGCCAGATAAGAAGATGATGGAAGCGCCAGATAAGAAGGTGATGGAAGCAACAGGAAATACCCACTATAGAAACCCACAGACTGACAATTTGCACAAATCAAAGACAATCGCCCTCTTCATTGTCTTCCTCTTCTGCCTCCTCCTCATGACCTCCTTCTGGATTCTGGAGGAAAGCACACCGGCTCATGAGGCATTGCTGCCCACTGCACAACCGACCCCCATGAAAGAGCATCACCTAATCTCCCTGTCGCCTCAGCTCCGAGAAAGGCGCAAGAAATTTTGGAACAATTCCTTCGTGCAACTGTTGCACCAACACAACCTTGCTGCAAAAGCTACGAACTGCTGGATCTGCGGGTTGCTCCCGCATGCCACTGGACACTCCATCCCCTTCATCCCTTCTCCTTTCTCAGTTCACGGCTCCTGCCTCGCCTGGTTGATCCTCATGCAAGAGAGCCACAAAGACAACGCCACTTCCGGCCAGACAGTATCGCACTTTTACTCTGGGTTCTGGCTGAACAAAACCGGAAAGACCTCAGCTCCCCTGTGTCCTGCGCTCACAGGCGCCACCTTCCTTAAAGACATTCCAGCCAAAGAACGAGTCGAAGTACAGGTACTCCACAATCCAGCTAGATCCACCTTCTCTCATCTGCGAAAACAAACTACCGCCACTCTGACGGTGGCTCTTTCTGTTATCAATGTCACAGGTCTTGTGTGTCTCGAAGGCCAGGGAACACAGCTGGTGGGTCACAGTTCCTGCCGAATCACCAGAACATTGAACTCAGTTGATCCCCCTTCCTTTGTTGCTTCTCCAAATATGTACTTTGTGTGTGGCACCAAAGCTTACACCTGGCTCCCGAAAGGTTGGAAGGGTATCTGTTACATTGCCTTCGTTCTTCCCCCCACGTATGTAGCCCCTGCCAACCATCACCGGCAGAAGCGTGCAGATGACATTGGACAAGCCGACTCCACTGGAGCACAGTTCCTAGATGCAGCAAAGGGACTTGTTCCTCTGTGGGGCCCAATGGCAAACAGCCGCGCTATCCGACACCTGACCCAGGCAGTAGAAACAACGATCAACATCACGGCTGGCATCCTCGCTAACAACACGGCGGAGCTTCAGGCGGTCCGCCTTGTGACCCTTCAAAACCGCCTTGTACTAGACGTGGTCCTAGCGGATCGAGGAGGAGCATGCCGCATCATCGGATCTAGCTGCTGCACCTACGTGCCAGATAACTCGCCTTCAGTCTACAAAGCAATTGAGCACCTCCACAGACTTTCCTCGGAGGTTCACCAAGAACAAGAAGGATGGTCGCTTGGGAGCTGGTTTTGGGACACTTTGAAGGACTGGGGTTGGAGATTGTTTTCCTTCGTACTGATACCTGTGGTGATATTATGTGGGTGTTGTTTAGGTATCCAATGTCTGCCATCTTTGTGCAGTTTTGTTTCTAATTGTATGTGCCCAAAGACTTTGGACTTCCGAAATGAGCACATGAGTCCCCTTTATGAAGTAGAAATACGTGGCCTTATGGGGATAAATCCGAACTGACAAGTTGGCGAGACATGTTAAAAGGGAGGACTGTGGAATTTTAGTTTACAAGCTGAACATCATCTGCGCCAGCTTGTCACCCACGTACAACGCGCACGATAGCCATTTTTGGTATCATGGCCTCCCCGTCCACGATCGATCGCCAGCGCGCTCCTCTGACCCTGCAAGCACCCTCCGCGCACCCTGGCTCCCCCTCCCTCCCTCACATGAGCATAACCCTTCTCCTCCTGAATGACCCTGTCCTTGGGAGTCATGCCCGCGCCTGACCAGCGCCTCCTCTCCTTCCATGAATACCCCTCTGTTGATAAACCATCCCTCCGCGCTTGATTGTCCACGCGGCATGAATACCACTCCTTTGATAACCCCTTCCCCCGAGTCCGACTGTCCACACAGGTCCGAGGCCATCGCCTAAGCCGGGAGATACCGTTTACTGCCCCTTATTGTATGGAGTCGCTCCTCTTCAAAGGATCCACTATTTGACCATGGTCTCCCCACCCCATGGGATACGATCAGGCGCACACATCCCAAGAATCGGCGGAACACTCAGCTGCGTGATAGACCCCTCCTCTTATCAGCAGGTCGAGGACCTCTATTGTGGATGTATGTGGGGGTGGGTTTGACACGAGGATTATGGGGACGTCATTTCATAAGTTGAAAGAGTCTTTTATGCAATAAAGAATGCTCACATGTCATAAACCAGGGTATAAGAGGCCAGGCCTCGGAGAGGCTGTTAGAGCACCTCGAGACGATACCTTGTTGTCTGATCTGATGTGTTCTGCTCCGACTGAATAAAACTTCTGTTTCCTGCCTTCTGGTCTCCGGCGCCTGCCTCATTGCTTGGTAATTTGAATGGTACAAAGGCGGTTAGCGCCGGGCAAATCTTGAAAAAGGTCATAGCCCATACCCTTTTTCCACACCGCTCGAGTAGGTATTCTACTCGAGTGGCAGTTCCCTCAATGCGAACAATAGTTTCTCAACGCGAGCGGCCGCGACCATCCACAGCCACCCATCTGGAGAAATCTCAATGGGAGGTGGTCTAGCATAGGATTTTTCTCGCTCGCCAACTTAACGTTGGTGAGTGCGTGTGAGGTAAAAACTCCACTCCACTTTGCGGAGTGGAGTTTTTGGTAAATACGAGTGCTCCGTGGAGCACTGGGTGCAGAAAACTCAGCAAACTCTGCGAATGGAGCAGAGTTCACCTCTCAGGCCTAACCTCACCTGCGCCGTTGGCTGTGTGTAAAGCAATTACATTCATCGCAGAACGGTGTCCCCAACTCTTGCTCTACATAAGACATCCAATTAATAGTCCCATGATAAATAATCAAAGGGTTGTTCGATATGTAGGAGGGAAAGCGCATACAGGTCCTCCTCAGGGGGTCAGGGCATGACAGACCAATGTGAGCCTCCTCAGATTACATGTGGCATTTCTCAGTGGTATAAAACCACATTGATCCTTGTAAATTAATCGAGGCATGGAGGTCAGGAGTCGCTTCGCCAGGACCTTGTTCAGGATTTTTACATCAACATTAAGCATGGAGAGGGGGCGGTATGAGGTGACCACCTCCACGTCCCTATCTGGCTTTGGTAGCATAGCCACAATGACTTCCATCAAGGAGACGGGGAGTATTCCTTAACCGAATGTTTCATATTAGACTTCTAAGAGCCTTTCAGCTATCACCCCCACCCTGCACTGATAGAAATCTACTGTTAAGCCATGAACACAAGGGTCCTTAGCTGTTCTAAATGCACGTATTGCCGCCACTATCTCTTCTTTACACAAGGGGGTCTCCAGACTAGATAAAGGTAACTTATAAGAATGGCAAGACTTTGACTGAACAAAAAGCCATCAAACACTTATGCCTGCATTTAAAACATGATCTAGTTAAACTGTAGCTTAGAAAGCTCTCAACATGTCGAGCTTTAATTTGGGTAGAGAAGAAGATTCTTTAATCAAGTGTAACAATGAAAAGGGGCTACTGAAGCATACTCACCCGGAAACAATTCAGTGTGTATCACCCTGGCCTTCTTTGCCTAAAGCTTGGAATCCTGGTGATATCTTCCTGCTGGTACTGGTCACTTCAGAAATATCTGTTGGGGTGTAACACTCCAGGTTTACACTGTGGTGTCCCTATCTTTGTATATCAGTGCACAATGAAGCCAGTTATCATAGCTGTCAAATGATCCCCTGTCAAGTGCTGATTACCACACGGACGGCGCTTCGAGTGGAGGGGAAAAGGCACTGGCTGCACGCACATCACTGCCGAAAGGTCTCTGCGAACCTGGCCACAACAGAAAACGTCAACACCCAAGAAGAGCTCCTGAACAAGGACCGACCGACATTGAACTGTTATCCCGATACTGGGGCACTTGAACTTGCAAAATTCTCTGACCCCACTGTGCCGACCAGAGAAGGGTATTTCCTGCGACGAAAGGAGGGAGCTTCGGCTAAGTAGGCCACGGACTAAGTTGAACCTCAGAGCGGTGACCTAAAACACAACCAAGGGTTACCGGGAGAGGAGCTAAACGAAGTCTGTGGTTCTGCCCGCTACCGAGCCCCCTTGAAGATGATGGAAGCGCCAGATAAGAAGATGATGGAAGCGCCAGATAAGAAGGTGATGGAAGCAACAGGAAATACCCACTATAGAAACCCACAGACTGACAATTTGCACAAATCAAAGACAATCGCCCTCTTCATTGTCTTCCTCTTCTGCCTCCTCCTCATGACCTCCTTCTGGATTCTGGAGGAAAGCACACCGGCTCATGAGGCATTGCTGCCCACTGCACAACCGACCCCCATGAAAGAGCATCACCTAATCTCCCTGTCGCCTCAGCTCCGAGAAAGGCGCAAGAAATTTTGGAACAATTCCTTCGTGCAACTGTTGCACCAACACAACCTTGCTGCAAAAGCTACGAACTGCTGGATCTGCGGGTTGCTCCCGCATGCCACTGGACACTCCATCCCCTTCATCCCTTCTCCTTTCTCAGTTCACGGCTCCTGCCTCGCCTGGTTGATCCTCATGCAAGAGAGCCACAAAGACAACGCCACTTCCGGCCAGACAGTATCGCACTTTTACTCTGGGTTCTGGCTGAACAAAACCGGAAAGACCTCAGCTCCCCTGTGTCCTGCGCTCACAGGCGCCACCTTCCTTAAAGACATTCCAGCCAAAGAACGAGTCGAAGTACAGGTACTCCACAATCCAGCTAGATCCACCTTCTCTCATCTGCGAAAACAAACTACCGCCACTCTGACGGTGGCTCTTTCTGTTATCAATGTCACAGGTCTTGTGTGTCTCGAAGGCCAGGGAACACAGCTGGTGGGTCACAGTTCCTGCCGAATCACCAGAATATTGAACTCAGTTGATCCCCCTTCCTTTGTTGCTTCTCCAAATATGTACTTTGTGTGTGGCACCAAAGCTTACACCTGGCTCCCGAAAGGTTGGAAGGGTATCTGTTACATTGCCTTCGTTCTTCCCCCCACGTATGTAGCCCCTGCCAACCATCACCGGCAGAAGCGTGCAGATGACATTGGACAAGCCGACTCCACTGGAGCACAGTTCCTAGATGCAGCAAAGGGACTTGTTCCTCTGTGGGGCCCAATGGCAAACAGCCGCGCTATCCGACACCTGACCCTGGCAGTAGAAACAACGATCAACATCACGGCTGGCATCCTCGCTAACAACACGGCGGAGCTTCAGGCGGTCCGCCTTGTGACCCTTCAAAACCGCCTTGTCCTAGACGTGGTCCTAGCCGATCGAGGAGGAGCATGCCGCATCATCGGATCTAGCTGCTGCACCTACGTGCCAGATAACTCGCCTTCAGTCTACAAAGCAATTGAGCACCTCCACAGACTTTCCTCGGAGGTTCACCAAGAACAAGAAGGATGGTCGCTTGGGAGCTGGTTTTGGGACACTTTGAAGGACTGGGGTTGGAGATTGTTTTCCTTCGTACTGATACCTGTGGTGATATTATGTGGGTGTTGTTTAGGTATCCAATGTCTGCCATCTTTGTGCAGTTTTGTTTCTAATTGTATGTGCCCAAAGACTTTGGACTTCCGAAATGAGCACATGAGTCCCCTTTATGAAGTAGAAATACGTGGCCTTATGGGGATAAATCCGAACTGACAAGTTGGCGAGACATGTTAAAAGGGAGGACTGTGGAATTTTAGTTTACAAGCTGAACATCATCTGCGCCAGCTTGTCACCCACGTACAACGCGCACGATAGCCATTTTTGGTATCATGGCCTCCCCGTCCACGATCGATCGCCAGCGTGCTCCTCTGACCCTGCAAGCACCCTCCGCGCACCCTGGCTCCCCCTCCCTCCCTCACATGAGCATAACCCTTCTCCTCCTGAATGACCCTGTCCTTGGGAGTCATGCCCGCGCCTGACCAGCGCCTCCTCTCCTTCCATGAATACCCCTCTGTTGATAAACCATCCCTCCGCGCTTGATTGTCCACGCGGCATGAATGCCACTCCTTTGATAACCCCTTCCCCCGAGTCCGACTGTCCACACAGGTCCGAGGCCATCGCCTAAGCCGGGAGATACCGTTTACTGCCCCTTATTGTATGGAGTCGCTCCTCTTCAAAGGATCCACTATTTGACCATGGTCTCCCCACCCCATGGGATACGATCAGGCGCACACATCCCAAGAATCGGCGGAACACTCAGCTGCGTGATAGACCCCTCCTCTTATCAGCAGGTCGAGGACCTCTATTGTGGATGTATGTGGGGGTGGGTTTGACACGAGGATTATGGGGACGTCATTTCATAAGTTGAAAGAGTCTTTTATGCAATAAAGAATGCTCACATGTCATAAACCAGGGTATAAGAGGCCAGGCCTCGGAGAGGCTGTTAGAGCACCTCGAGACGATACCTTGTTGTCTGATCTGATGTGTTCTGCTCCGACTGAATAAAACTTCTGTTTCCTGCCTTCTGGTCTCCGGCGCCTGCCTCATTGCTTGGTAATTTGAATGGTACAAAGGCGGTTAGCGCCGGGCAAATCTTGAAAAAGGTCATAGCCCATACCCTTTTTCCACACCGCTCGAGTAGGTATTCTACTCGAGTGGCAGTTCCCTCAATGCGAACAATAGTTTCTCAACGCGAGCGGCCGCGACCATCCAGAGCCACCCATCTGGAGAAATCTCAATGGGAGGTGGTCTAGCATAGGATTTTTCTCGCTCGCCAACTTAACGTTGGTGAGTGCGTGTGAGGTAAAAACTCCACTCCACTTTGCGGAGTGGAGTTTTTGGTAAATACGAGTGCTCCGTGGAGCACTGGGTGCAGAAAACTCAGCAAACTCTGCGAATGGAGCAGAGTTCACCTCTCAGGCCTAACCTCACCTGCGCCGTTGGCTGTGTGTAAAGCAATTACATTCATCGCAGAACGGTGTCCCCAACTCTTGCTCTACATAAGACATCCAATTAATAGTCCCATGATAAATAATCAAAGGGTTGTTCGATATGTAGGAGGGAAAGCGCATACAGGTCCTCCTCAGGGGGTCAGGGCATGACAGACCAATGTGAGCCTCCTCAGATTACATGTGGCATTTCTCAGTGGTATAAAACCACATTGATCCTTGTAAATTAATCGAGGCATGGAGGTCAGGAGTCGCTTCGCCAGGACCTTGTTCAGGATCTTTACATCAACATTAAGCATGGAGAGGGGGCGGTATGAGGTGACCACCTCCACGTCCCTATCTGGCTTTGGTAGCATAGCCACAATGACTTCCATCAAGGAGACGGGGAGTATTCCTTAACCGAATGTTTCATATTAGACTTCTAAGAGCCTTTCAGCTATCACCCCCACCCTGCACTGATAAAAATCTACTGGTAAGCCATGAACACAAGGGTCCTTAGCTGTTCTAAATGCACGTATTGCCGCCACTATCTCTTCTTTACACAAGGGGGTCTCCAGACTAGATAAAGGTAACTTATAAGAATGGCAAGACTTTGACTGAACAAAAAGCCATCAAACACTTATGCCTGCATTTAAAACATGATCTAGTTAAACTGTAGCTTAGAAAGCTCTCAACATGTCGAGCTTTAATTTGGGTAGAGAAGAAGATTCTTTAATCAAGTGTAACAATGAAAAGGGGCTACTGAAGCATACTCACCCGGAAACAATTCAGTGTGTATCACCCTGGCCTTCTTTGCCTATAGCTTGGAATCCTGGTGATATCTTCCTGCTGGTACTGGTCACTTCAGAAATATCTGTTGGGGTGTAACACTCCAGGTTTACACTGTGGTGTCCCTATCTTTGTATATCAGTGCACAATGAAGCCAGTTATCATAGCTGTCAAATGATCCCCTGTCATGAAAGTAACTGTTAATCTGCAAACAGCATGAAGTATGATGGGACTTGCATGACCAGGTATATGTTGAGACAAGTGGCCTCTCAAGTTACTGTGATCCACATTGCCCTTGGCAGAAAATTGAGGACTGAGAGGAGGTTGCACTCATGATAAAGGGCAAATTGACAAGTAAGAGGTGCATGAAGATCTTATGCTTTCATGGACATCCTGTCATGACTATTCAGAAGGACTCCTATAGCTTTGCTGAACTTGACCAGCACTTTTCAAGAGTAAAGAGATGCTGCAAGACTAGGGACCAGAAAACCTGCTTCTTCTTCTTCAATTTCAATCACTATGTTGGCCATATCGAGCTGTGGAAAATGTATTCTTTATCTTGACACTCGCTCAGCCATTTTGTACTCTTTGCCCCATCTTGTCTCTGCATACAACAGCTTGTGTGCAGTAATGTTCACTCCTGTTTGCTCTTTCTGTGCTCACGAGTCATCTGACTCAGTTGTGACTTCCTGAAACTGGAAGTTTCTCAGATTTTGCAGAAAGCTACTTTCTTCTCCGTATGCCTGTGGCGATCATTCGTCACATAGAACATGTGCTGATATGTTTTCTCCTTACTGTGTCTTCTTTGTTCAGCTCACATGCAAGGGTAACAGGGGTTAAGGGTATACGAACTATGAGGGCTCTGCTGTGTTCAGATTTGCCTCCCCAGACAGCTACAGGTGTCTGCTGCTGATGCTCTCTCTCTCATGAGACTATAATAAGCATCCTCTCTCTCTGTGCTCCAGTGTTGGTCTCACTTTGTATAATGGACCCAGGAGCGAAGGGTGGCTCTGCACCTACGGGTGGTCCCTAGGAGGCCACCCAAATTCACAGAGCAATACAGGGTACCACTTGTAGCACATGCTGTATCTTTACAAGGCAGGCGCTCTACCTAAACCACTCTAACCTTTAGGCCTAGAATGATCATGAGAAGAAGGGTTATAGCACATTGTTTTTCCTCTCTCAGTGCCTCTTCAGATGCATTGAGCAGTCCAGCTTACTTTTCTAATATTAATGTTAAGCCGTGAATATAATATGTTATGGACGAAAGTCAGTGGCTACATTTTATTTTGCAATTCACCAGTCTACCAAGTGGAGCTATGGCATAGGACACCATCAGCCTTTCTGACTCTTCAGCTCACAGCATGTTGTGTTGTGGGACATGCAATTTTGCTTTTTAACCTCATCGCTGCGGCGGTAAGTTTCGCGCTACGCAGCTTTTTTCAAAAAGCCGCGTTAGATGACGAGCTCAGCTCGTCATCCGCACACGCCCCCCGTGGCTGATGACGAGCTGAGCTCGTCATCAGCATCGAAGGGGTTAACACTTTTATCATAGGTTCAAAACATCAGCATGCAAAGAGCTGTTCTGTTAGTAAAAATGTCAAAATTTGCTGAATGTTTTATATATACCATGGAGCAGCTTCTAAGCTATATTTTTAAAATGTACAAAGTCATCTAGTCAATTTCCAAAACTGCTCACATATTTACAGAAGGTTCACTCTTTCGTTCTCATCATACTTTAAAGCAAAGATAGGCGATGTGAATCATTTTGTCTTTTGTGTAATAAACGCTTTTACACTATTCTTTACAACACAGCAAATGTACATGAGCAGCAGCTGAGCAACCTTCCCTAACAAAATAACTTTGTGAACGAGTGGTGACAGTACCAGGAGGAACATCACAAGGGATGTTACGTACGAAATATCCTTCTTTCATTTTCTAAGTAGCGAATCCTAAGAAACTGCTATTTAGGAAATGCAAATTGGAATGTACAAAATTTGTGATTTTCCAATAGCAATTCCTTTAGAGTCGCCTTCACTATTTGGAAATTGCAAATTAGGAAATACGCTTCCAACTTTGCGGTTTCCTAATAGGAAATCGCAAATTGGAACTAGAAAAGCATTTTTACCTCAACATTTATGTAGAACCCCTGGCCAAAGTTATCAGAGCTTATTAGTTTGATACCTTCTAACATGCAGATGACACACAGCTGGTTATTTCTTTTGATGAGGATATCTACAAAGTGAAGGACCTCATCTTGGCTGGACAAAGGCTATTGCAAGGTGGATGCTGGATAACTTTCTCAACTGAATCCAGGAAAAACAGAGATTATTCTGTTTGGGAAAGCCCAAGATCTTTGGACTCCACATTGGTGACTGCCAGAGCTAGACAAGGCCATCACCCCAAGTAAGGTAGTAAAAAACGTGTAATCAAGGTAGACCAGGAGCTTAGGGCCACATTACGATGACAGTGGGACCGCCACCACCAGGCAGTTGGTGATGGTTCCACCACCATCAGACCCTGCAGGACCGCCCGCTGCATTACGATGGAGGGCAGATGGAGGGCAGGCAAGGAGACCGAATGCCACCCATCCGATGGGCTCAGGGAACCCATCAGACCATCGAAGGGACTGCAGTCCCTACAACAGTGGCAGTGTCTGCTCAGGCACTGCCGTAGGCATTACAAATTTTGACCCGACATGAAATGGTAGACAGAAAGTGACTTGGGAGGCCCTAGCAGGCCCACTTTCCCCCCTGGGCCTCCGCTATGGGCCCTGGGGGGCACCCATGGTGCCCCCCTACATATATCTGCAGTATGTGACAGGCGTCATGCAGTGCTTGCCACATGGTGCAGAGATATGCCAGATGTGTATGTTTTGTACTGCGGCATGTGATGCAGCCTGCAACACACGCCGCAATACAAAGTTTACACATTGAGAACGGCTTTCAGGCGGTCGCATTGTAATGTGGACAGCTGGACTGCTGACTACTAGTCGGGGGGTCCGGTGTCCGATCGGCTTCGTAATGAGCCCCTTGGTATGAGCAACAGATACCTTTTTTAACATGTTACATCTATTGCAGAAAGCCCTGCCATTCCTTCCTCAGACAGACCATAAGACCTTTGTACAGGGGCATGTTGTAAGTCTGCTGGATTACAGAAATGTGTTACTGGCTTCTGCCAACGGTCACTACTGTCTAAATTACAGGTAGTGCAAAACACAGCTGCACAGCTGATCTGTAACCAGCCTCCTAGAAAAGCCTCTTCTCCTCTTTTATAATCTCTACACTGGCTGTCAATAAAGAAAAGAATACTTTTCAAAATATGCTGCTTAATCTATAAAGCTCTTCAGGGGAAAGGTTCTCAGCAACTTTGTTAGAGGCTCAAAGGCAATCACCCCACTAGGTGTTTACGTTCCAGTGATAAGGAGCTTCTGGTGGTCCCACACATCCGACGATCTAGATGTGGTGGAAGAGCCTTCTCTAATTGGGTTCCCACCTTCTGGAATAAATTGCCATTTTCTGTCTGAACTTGCCTAATACCTATAGGCCTAAGGCCCCCTCCTTAAATCAAAGGGAAAACAAATGGTGTAGAGCGCAAAAATGCCCTGAAGGCAAGTAGGAGCTCTATACCACTGAAAAAATGCATTTTAGGTGAATTATTAAAAATTGCACCTGGTTACCATTGGATTGTATTTGATTGTAATAGCATTTCCTAAATGCCCATTTCGCATTTAGGAAATGTTATGTACATGGTGTTAGGAAATCGCAAACAAAAAATCCCTATTTGCGATTTCTTTTTTGAGAATCGCAAAATGTGATTCCTACTTGGTAAAAATCGCATTAGCTAGCGCATTTTTCCATTTGTACATATAGTAAGGCCATGTAGCCCTTCTTAGTTGCCCAAAATAGCATTTTGGTCTATTAAGAAATGTTAAATAGCTTTGTACATATGGGGCATGGTTCTCTAACACAAACAGAACAGATATAACACAGGTTTCTAATAACACAGTAAAGATAGTATGAGAGGAATTAAAGGGCTTTGTATGCTCGCTATAAACAGATGGAAACATAAAAGAAGTACAATACTCCTGGAAGAACTATTGCAGCCTGATATGGAATTTTCACAAAGTCAGTACTCACATAGGCAGGGTTTATCCCAGATTTTTAGGGTCCCATGCCAGACACATTATGGGCGCTCCCGGAGCAAAACAAGTCTGAATTTTACAACCTATTTAATGACTAATTGAAGCATGTATGAAGCCAAACAATTCGAAATTACATATTAAATTGTAACAGGGTCCACCAAAATTGTTGAAACATCTTTCCTGGGTCCCCAAAAATCCTTATGATAACAGTTTGTGCAGAGACAGTCACATGCAGAGGTAAATAGAGAAAGAGAGAGGTTTAGCTAGAGAAATAGGCAAAATCGGACAAATAGAGAAATTTTAACTGAAATTGAAACATGGTTTATAAAGCACAATGTATGCCCCGTGTAACTTCACAGTGCTAAAAATGCAAGATGACCTAGACGTATGAGTGAAGCAGAAACATGTCCTTCATGAGAAGAGCCAGGTCTTTAGGCTCTTGGAGAACCAAGCTCTGTTGGATTGAGAACGGAGGAGTACATGGAGAGAATTCCAGAGTTTGACTTAAGCAACTGTTCCAGAACTGCCTCCAAGTCGTGAGGAGATGAATCTAGGGGGGGGGGATAAGGCCAGTGTTAAAAATGGGTTCTCAACTTGGCAGTGCTTTCGACCCTGTCCAAGTAGGGGCCCTCAGTCTAGTCAGGCTAAGGAAGTCACACAGCCAAGATAACCCCTGCTCACCCCCTGGTAGCTTGGCACAAGCAGTCAGGCTTATCTCAGAGGAACTGTGTAAAGAATGTGTACATACATACAGTAACACAGTGAAAAACACTGCAAAAGTAGCCCACGCCAATTTAGAAACATAGCCAATATTTATCTGAATAAAGCAAGACCAAAATGACAAAAATCCAACATACACAAGTCAAGATGTCACTTTTCAAAGATTAATCAAGTTTAGTCCATAGAAATTAATGGATAAATTTCTTTTAGTACAAAGTACCTTGGATGCATCAAAAATCAAAGACAAAGCAAAGTGCAGGGGAGGTGAGGTGCTGGAAAAGCAAATCGATGCATTGATTCCTTAATACACAGGGAAGGTGATTTTTTTTTTAAAAATAATTTTTATTGCAGACAGAAAGTAAAAAAACAAAACATAGATCTGTACATACCGATGTGACTGCCCGTCCTCCCAGCCATGTAATACACATCAACAATCATTACACAGCCTTAAAGCCCACATCCCGGAGGCTGGGTGGCGCACGGATCGGTAACATTCACCTCTGGCAACCGCACAGGGGATAGCAGGATCTCCATTCGGTCAAATATCTGGCATCTGCTTTTCGAGTATTTTCTCCCCCCCCCAACTCCCAAACTAATGACAATCCACGCTGGAGGTCACCTTGCAGGTCTTAACTCACATAAGCTCCAAACATCTCCCTCCATTTCTACCTTCCAGGTTGGGGTACCCCGGACTCCCAGGCAGACCCAGTTCAGCATACTGACTTCCCTCCTCCCGAGCCTGGTGCTCAGTCACATCACCCCCTCATGTCAACACCTCTATCAGCTGCGTCTTGTCCTTAACCCTTATATCCCGCCCCCCATCTAACTGCAACTGGTGTGGGCCTCACTTAGATTAAAGATCTGATCCAATACTGAGATCGTCTCGTCCTCATTCCATGTACAGTGTATTCCCCGGAAATGCAATGCAGAACCCCACCAACTCATTCGACCTCAGGTTCTAAGCTGTTCTTAAATGTCTGTACTAGGTCTTCCCACGCTATCACCATCTCTAAGCACTTTTCATTAGCTGAGCGAGTTGCCTGCCGATGTCTAAGCACTCCTTCACTACTGGCCCATTTGCACATCTCATTCGCCCATCTCCTAACAGATGGGCCCTCCTTTGCCTTCCAGTGCCAGATTATCTCCCTTTGCGCTAGCATAAGTCCCAGGTCAATAAATTTACTGGTTACCTTGGTCTTCATCGTATGGGGAAACCAAAGCAGCAGGCAAGTCGCCATGTCGTACTCCACCTGCCTGTCCGTAGCTTCATTTAACAGTTCCCCTATCTCCGCCCAGTAGCGCCCTAATTTGGGACAGTCCCACAACATATGCTCCAACTCCAACTCGGGCACCAAACACCGGGGGCAGGCCGCATCTTGTACATGGAAATATTTCTTCATTTTCCCCGGGGTGAGGTATGCCCTGTACAACACAAAAAAGTGCACCTGTTGGAAACGCGCATTTCTGCTCCCTTTCCACGTCCTCTTTAATAATTGGGCCCAAGTCACATCCGGTATGGGTTTCCCCACACTCTCTTCCCACTTCTGTTTAAGTGCCTCCAGTGGTGTCAGCCCTTCCTGTAGCAAGCGCGACTGCAGACAAGTAACCGCCTTGAAGGTGCCCGCCGCCATTACCACATATTGGCAGGCCAGAGTAGTCTTGGGTTCCAACTGCCCCGATTTCCAATGTTTTTTCACGGCAGATACCACAGCCATGTGCAACAGGAAACTACCATCTGGAAGTCCAAACTGGTCCTGCAGTGCCGGGAAGGACAACAGCTCCCCCTCAGCATACAGGGCACCCATCATCTGGATCCCTAGCTCCTCCCATTCCATCAATCTCGACCAGTCCCCCCATGTGGTAGCGCCGTCAACATGCCCAAGGGGATTTCAGGCACATATGGATGGAGCACCCCTGCTTTCCGCTGACTCCTGTTCCAACACAGCCTCAGGGTTCTGTCTTCCGATGTCAACTCCTTTAATTCTAGCTTTAGCTGCATAATGATGTAAGAAAGTATATGCCTCTGCGCACCCGTCCCACGGACTTCCTCTGGTCCCCTGAACTCCCTCGCAACGTTCTGCGTGAGGATCTGTAGCTGAGCTGCTAAGTAATATAATTCAAAATTCGGGACAGCCAGTCCCCCGTCTAATTTTGGTCTCAGTAGTGTATCCAGCACTACTCGTCTCCCCCCAAGCCCCCATATAAAACCTATTGTGAGTGTCCTCAGGTCCCGGAAGAACCTTGGGGGTATCCAGAGTGGGAGGGTACAGAAATAATATAAAAGGATGGTAGAGCCACCATTTTAAGCAGCGCCACTCTCCCCAACACCGAAAGAGGCAACGTAGCCCAGAACGATATACAGCCCCTCAAAGCTCTGATACAGCGGCCTACATTCCCCTCCAGCATGGTCTCCGAGTCATGATAGATCCGGAACCCCAGGTAGGTAAAACACGACCTCTCCCATATCAGTCCTTGAGGCAGCAGTGGTTGCTGCATGTCGGCTCTCAGAGGAAATATACATGTCTTACCCCAGTTGACCCTGAGGCCCGAAAGTGCCCCAAAATCCGTCAACAAGGTCACCGCTCCTTGAAGAGCCACAGTCGTGTCTTCCAGAAACAGAAGCAGATCATCCGCGTATAGCGATATATGATGTGGTACCCCACTGCAGAATATGCCGCCATAGGATTCCCCCGTTCTAGCATGAGCCGCTAGAGGTTCGATTGCCAGCGCGAACAGCAGAGGTGAGAGTGAACAGCCCTGTCTTGTGCCCCTTTGCACCGGATATTGCGCCGAAATAACAGGCCCCAGTCGCACCCTAGCCATCGCTAATGAATATAAAATGTCCGTCCACTTCCTAAATCGTACCCCCAGTCCAAACTTCTCTAGTGCTTTATATAGGTAGAGCCATTCCAGGCTGTTAAATGCCTTCTCTATGTCTACCGACAATACAGCCGGGAACATGTCTTCCTCTAATCCACATTCCAGCACCCGTATCAGTCTATGAATGTTAGTCCAGGTATTTCGAGTCCGAAAAAACCCTGCCTGATCCACTTGCACCAAGGTAGTCATATGGGGTAACAGTCTCGTGGCCAATATTTTACTCAGTATTTTATAGTCAACCGTTAACATTGATAACGGCCTGTATGAGGTTACGTCGCTACCCTCTCTTCCGGTCTTTAATAGGGGGATCACTAGTGCTTCCCTCATAGATTGTGGCAGATGGCCCCTCTCTGCAGCCTAATTATAGACCTCCACTAATCGTTGAGCCAGGACGTCCACATATTTTGCATAAAATTCTACCGGGAGCCCATCCACCCCTGGTGTCTTGTTCCTTGCCATGTGCTTAATTGCCCCACGCACTTCCTCCAATCGTATTTTCCCTCCTAACCCCTCTGCATCTTCTTTCTCCAGCTGTGGCAGCGGGGTCCCCTGCAAGTAATCCACTATCTCTGCTTCTTCCGCCTCCAGATGACTACAATTTAATGACGTGTAGTAGTCCAAAAAACAGGAAAGGATCTCCCATTGGGAGTACACCACCTCCCCTGTGTCTGCTCTAATATGTAAAACCGAACACCCCCCTGACACTGGCGTCGCCAATTTTGCTAGGAGTGTTCCCACTTTGTCTCCCTCCGCGTGGACTTTCACCATGTACTGCTTATAATCAAAACAGAGCTGACACTCGCTCCTTGGCCTCCATCAATCGTTCCTGCAACCCCGGCTGCTCAGGTCTCTGTATTTCCAACTCCCTCAGACCCTCTTCTGCCTTCGCTACATCAGCCAGCACCACCTTCCGCTCCCCCGTATGGTTACTAATACAGAGCCCTCTCATTACTACTTTGAAGGCATCCCATTCCACCCCTCTGGACGTCGCCGTACCCTTATTCATCGCAAAATAGTTATCAATTCCTTCCTGTACCCTGGTGCTAAAGATCAGATCCTCCAGGGTGTCCGGTCGCAACCGCCAAGTGGGTATCGCAGTTCTCTCCTGCTGCCATTGAAACGCCACCACCTGAGGGTTATGATCCGACAACGTCCTGGTAAAATACTCTGAGCGGATCGCCAAGGGAGTCAACTCCCGACTACAGAGGATCGTGTCAATCCTAACGTGTAATTCGTGTAGTGCAGAGAAGAAAGAATAGTCCCTGCTGTCTGGGTGGTGCCCTCTCCAAATATCTAGTAGCCCCCATTTCTCCTGCCAGTCCGCCCTCAGTCTCGCTGTTCTACGGACCAGGGAATCACCAGTGGTGGGTGTGACCTGTCAAGCAGCACGTCAGTTATAAAGTTGAAATCCCCTCCCATTATCACCGTACCAGCTAGAGCATGTGCCAATGAACTAGACAATTTATCCAAAAACCTGGGTTGTTCCGTATTCGGAGCATAAACACTACAGAGCACCACTTCTCTTCCCCACAATCTCCCTTCCACCGCCACATATCTGCCCTCCTGATCTACCACAGTGTTCATCATCTGGAAAGAAGTCCCCGCTCTCACCCACACCAGAACCCCTCTTGCATACGCTGAATAAGTAGTACCAAACACTTGCCCCCTCCATCTCCTCTGTAATGCGGTACATTCTTGCTTAGTCAGATGGGTCTCTTGAGGCAACGCAATGTGGATCCCCCGCCTTACCAAATAAGCGTGCACTTTGTGGCGTCTGGACATAGTATGCAATCCACACACGTTCCAGGTAATACACTTCAGTTCAGGTAATGTCCCCATTGATAAGACACGACGAACTCTCCCCTCTCCATTGTTGCCAGCCCACACCAAGAGCTATAAACCGTAACCCCAAACTTTGTAACTCAACACCCATCGCCCACCCCCCCCAGAACAGGACCCAATAACACATTATCAGTCCCCATCCAAACCTCCACAACAAACACACACTACTATCCCGCAGTCACCGCCACAGGATGCCTTAAGGGCTACATGGAGGTGGCGTAGGCCCGATATGAGGCGGGTCGAATCCCAACCCCCAGCCCGCAATCCCCACAGTTTAGGGTGCAGTCAAATACTCATGAGGATCCCCCACTGGCTCAGCAGGCACTCCTCCAGGACAAAAGTATTTACCCTTGCAGTATTGGCGAAAGTTACAGTTCATCAGCCAGCCTGGGTGTTAATTCCGGGCCCTTGATACTGTCCGTGTCCGAAAACTCAGGTCCTGAATGACGCTTGTCAAGTTCTGGGTTAAGTTAAGGCAGCAGCGGCCAGCAGCGCGTCCTGTTTATCCGCCGCTAACTGCGTGGTCTGGGACCCTTTTTTAGCGTTTCCTCTGTTCCGGATCCTCTGTGACTGGCGCATTCTTGGTTGTTTATATTGTGCACCGAGCCCTCGGGTTCTGCGGTCCGTTCCCGCTCTATATGTCTTCAGCCATGACCAAGCTTCATCCGGCATTAAGAAAAACTGCTTCACCCCATCCACGATGATTCGTAGCTTCGCCGGGAATAACAGCAAGTACTGAATGCCTTCCTCTCTGAGTTCTTTTTTAATCCCTAAGTAGGAGGCTCTACGCCTCTGAATGTCTTGAGTATAGTCCGGAAATATTGTCACCGAGCAGTTCTCCACTTTAAAGGGCCCGTTCGACCGTGCATTCTGGATTAATAAGTCCCGGCCTTTATAGTGAAGCACCCTGGCTACCACAGGACGAGGGGAGCGACCCGGCAGGGGCGGCTTGGCCAACACTCTGTGCGCCCTTTCCAGGGTAAAGAAGGACGATAGGCCTTCAGGTGCCACCCTTGATTTAAACCACTCTTCTAGGTATGCCACCATGTCTGTTCCTTCAATTTTCTCTGGGAGACCCGACACCCTTACATTTTTTCGTTGATTACGACTTTCTGAATCCTCCGCTCTCCGTTCCAGAGTCGTCAAACGTTGCAGTGCATCTTCCAGCTTGCGTTCCACCGTTACCACCGCCGGTTTCAGTTCCAGTATGGTGGATTCAGCATCCTTGACCCTGTCCACCAGCTACGCATGGTCCGCTCTCAGGAGCCCCAGTCCAGTAGCTAATTGCGATATATCCTGGTGTAGGGAATTTTTCGTCGCTTCAATGGCTTCCAGAATTTTATCTAGACGGTCAGCCAAACTTTTTTCCGCCGGCGTGGCCTCCGCGTCTGCATCGCCACTTCTGGTTCCATCCGCCGCCGCCGCCTCCTCAGTCTTGCCTTTGGGTTTCATCGCAGCTAAGCTTATCACCCAGGCACAAACAGGCCGTCGGCCACCACCAGCTAGTCGTCAACTGTGCCGCTCTTCAAGGGGAGGAGGGATAGCAGGTCAGCGGCCCGCAGGAGTGTCAGTTCCAGGGCCAACTTCCGTGGCCTGTGGTTCGCACCCTCCACTAATACACTGTGGGTCCAGCACTCCCCCGTTCGGCGGCAATTCGCTTACCAGCTGCTTCTCAGCACAAACAGGGGCTCCTCCGGTGCACCGGCCACACCCTAGGCCGCTGCCACGCCAGTACGCAGTCCGCTCAACAGCCAGAAATGGCCGCCTTCTGCTTCACCTCCAGGTGGTAGACATCGCAGCCGATCGGGTCCGTTCGGTTGAGCACCTCCGGTGTTTCCCCCAGTCGGGCATCAGCTCCGCACTCTCTGTATCCACGCTGGATTGCACTATCTTTTCCTTCGTTGCAGGCCATCCATCAACTCAGCGCCATTTTGGATTTTAAGATCGGAGGCCTTGCTCCGATAAAAAGTTTGAAGTGCGTGGCAGCCAATCAATATGAGATTCTCACAGCCGTGGGTCTTGCCGTCATCGGTTCCAGTGTTGTCTGCGCCTTCAGTCCCACTGCAAGCGTAGGAAATTCAGCACACCCTAGGGCCTTCCGTCTCGGCCTCATTCATCGAGCACCTCCGCCATCTTGCCGCTCCACTGTCGAACGCAGCCGCAGCAATAATAGCCGTAACTGCACTCCTCGCTCTTCAGCTGGCACCACCATCGGACAGCGGGTCACCGAATGTTCAGACACCCGTAGATGTGAAAACGGCTGCACCACAGGTCGATTTTGCCGGATAAATGGCGGGATCTGGCCCGGAGCTAAGCACTCACGCCGCCTCCACCATCGGCATCCTAGCCACCCCCCCCTACACAGGGAAGGTAAGGTGATGCGTTGGTTCCCTACTGCCAGGGGAGGAGATGTCTCGTTCCTTACTGCTAACCAGGAGAGGAGATGCATTGGTTCCTTACTTTCAGTGGAGGTGATGCATCGGTTTCTTACTGGAAGGGGAGGTGATGCTTTGACTTCCGGACATGCTGCCTCGGTTCCTTACTGCGATGCAGCATTTGTTGAAGTATTGGCATCGAGGGATGATGCATTGAAAATCCCCACTCACTGTGTTGAAGCGACAGTGGCGTAGCAGGCTCTACATTATTTTTCCAGCTGCAAAGCTGGTGCTGCATCAAATCCAAAGCCACTGACCAGGTGCTGCATTGCAGTCGGAGCGGGTGTCATGGGCATCTGTGACATGGGGCTCTGGACTCATGGGGCGACAATTTGTCTGATGCACTGCGACAGTGAGCTGGGTCTGCGATGAAAGCCTTGGTCGATAGGCTGATCAGGAAGCATGCATTGATACATACAGCAGCAATGCATAGATATTGTGTAGTGATGCATCAAGAAAACAGGCGCTGGGAGTTGATTTACACTACCAATTACTAAAGAACTGTTTTTAAACCAGGAATCTCAGCAGAAGAGTCTGGGTAGGCGAAGTATTTGATTGCCCTGAGACTTCTTAAAAGGAGGCAAGCATGCACAAGCCCTTGGGGAACCTTAGAAGCTGGATGTAGAAAGCAAAGTACAGTCCTTTCACTCCCAGGACAGAAGCTGCAAGCAGCAGGCCAGCACAACAAAGCAACAGGCAAAGTGGCAGTCCCTCCTACAGCACCCAGCTTTTCTTCTTGGCAGAAAGTCCAGAGTCTGTGTTGTGATGTTGGGGTGTCAGAGGCCCAATACTTATATTTCTTTTTGCCTTTGAAGTAGGCAAATTTCAAAGGAAAGTCTTTGCAGTGCACAAGACCGTGCCTTTCCTTAACCTGGCTCCAGATACTCTACAGGGGCTGGAGACAGCTTTGTGTGAGGACTGGAACAGCCCTATTCAGGTGTGAGAGACAACTCCTCCCACCACTCTAGATCAGGAAGACGCATCAGTTATGCAAGGCACACCTCCCCTCCCTATGTGGGACTGTCTAGAGTGAATGCATAAGCTCACACCTGTCAGCCAACCCAGACATGTATTCTACAGACAGGCAGAGGCACAGAATGGTTAAGCAAGAAAATGGCCACTTTCTAAAAGTGGCATTTTCAAACATGCAATTTAAAAACCACCTTCACCAAAAGATGCATTTTTTAATTGTGAGTTAAGAGACCACAAACTTCAAATCTCTATCTGCTCCCAATGGGAAATGACACTTAAAATATATTTCAAGGCAATCCCCATGTTTCCCTACGGGAGAGATATGCATTGCAATATTGAAAAAACAAAACGTGTGGTATTTTACTTTTAGTACATACTTTTAGTACATTTAATGCACAGTAGTACATGTTCTACTTTTTAAATACACTGCACCCTGCCCATGGGGCTCCCTAGGGTCTATCTTAAGGGTGACTTATATATAGTAACATATTGGGTTTGGGGCTGGGAATTGGGTCCACTTGTCAGGTCAAAATGTCAGTTTAAAACTACACACACAGACACTGCAGTGGCAGGTTTGAGGTATGTTTTCAGGGCTACTCATGTGGGTGGCACAATCAGTGATGCAGGCCCACTAGCAGCGTTTGATTTACAGAATCTGGACACACCTGGTGCACTTTAGTAGGATAAACCAATCACCAATACATTTTAGACAGAGAGCACGTGCACTTTAGCACTGGTTAGCAGCGGTTAAGTGTCCAGAGTCCTAAAGCTAACAAAAACAGGTCAGAAAGAATAGGAGAAAAAGGCAAAATGTTTGTGGATAACCCTGCAGAAAGGGTCAGGTCCTGCATATAGAATTAGAAGAACATAGGGCCAGATGTAGGAGCCCTAATACCGGTCGGAAACGGCCGATTTCGGCCGTTTCCTACCGGTATTAGGGTTTTCAGATGTAGGGGGCTGAAAAATAGAGAATCGGTATATTTACCGATTCGGTAAAGTACCGAATCAGTAAATATACCGATTCTGTAATTACAAATGTAGGTGGCACAGTTTACAGTGCCACAGGCCTTTCAGATTTGGTATTTTACCACCCAATCCAATTGGGTGGTAAAATACCGAATCCAGGTGTGCATGCACATGTGTGCATGCACACCTATGGCATGTCTGTGTGCCACATGGCACACATGCCTGTATTTGGGGTGCTAGAGGGTGTCAAAGTGACACCCCCTGCACCTTTGCTGGGATCGGTATTTACCGAATCGGTAAATACCGATTCGGGAATGCCCATTGATTCCTATGGGCTTCAATGATAGGAATCAATGGGCATTACCGATTCTGTAATACCTACACCCCCCCCCCCCCTCTCTATTTTACCACTTCTTAAATACTGAATCGGTAAAATTCGGTATTTAAGAAGTGGTAAAATAAAATAACCTACATCTAGGCCTAAGAGATCTGTATGAAGTGTAGGCTTTAATGAACTTTGTAGACTGAGAAGACCGGATTTATGAATGGCCACATGTATGAGTTAAAATTCTAAACTGGATCCTCAAGAATGGGAAGCGCAGGGAGGTCATTTAATGCAGAAGACACTGAACTCTGTCTAGGAAGGTGAAGGAAAAGCCTAGCTGCAGTGTTTTGAACCTTTTGAAGTTTTTAATGAGTTGTTTAGTAAGATCCAGATAAAAGGCATTTATGTAATCCAGCCGAGAGGTAATTAGTGCATGGATCACTGTCATTCTGGCCATAAGAGAAAGAAGGAAAAACAACTTGTGCAAGACTTTGAGTGGTCCAAAGCAGGTGTATGAGACTGGTGAAATTTGTTGGTATAAGGTATAAGTGACAAATAGGTTACGGATTTCTACAGCTGGTGATTTAACTCACAGAGAGGAATTCATAGGTGGACGAGCGAGTCTGACACTCTTCTCACTGTGGTGATATTCCATGTCAGGATCACAGACAGAATTTCGGATACAGAAATATTGTGTGGACATGATATTGTGTCAAAAATATCGAGGACCAAAATATTGAGAAGATAAGGGCAAATGGGTAAGTATAGATTTACTGTTCTTAACTCCACATCTGTGTGCCTTGTATATATATATGTAGCGTCACGGTACATAGATGTGGAGTTATATATAGTAAAACTTTGCTTTTTCATAGAAACTTACCTTCAGGATATTTGTGTCCTTGATATTCTTGACACGATATTTTGTCCACAATATTTCTGTTTTGAATATATTCTTTCTAAATACCCTATGTCAACATCCTAAAAGTCCTGCTGGTGTCACTCAGACACCTGCTGTTTGTGTTGATATTTCAGTTTTCCACAAAATGATAAGTAGCGTAACCTAGTAGGTTATTGTTATTTGGAGGAGCTTACCCACAGCCTAAGTAACTATGCTTTAGGAGGGCACACAGCCTCTTTGCAAAGGTTCTTAATATGCATGTACTAGGCACTGCACAATCCTAACCTCGGTGCCTCCCATCTACAAGGTGCTGAGCACCACCACTGGTCTTGAACAATGGTCAGAGTTGTATATATATTTAATTTGTTGACGCAAGCTCTGTGACTAGCTGGCCTGAAAATTAACAGAATTGCAGATGGCTATTACAGGACTCTGGGATTTGGTCCCAATTCCTGAAATTGCTTTAGTAAAAGGCTGTATATATATGTATGTATAAGTATATATATCAGGTTCCACATATCATGTAATGTGTCAGTCAATGACGTGCGCATATAATTAAAAGTGGCAGAATGCACCTATTTGTTAAAAGAAAATGCAGCACTACAAAACGGGTGTCTTTGTTTTTATGGAGAGACGTGACAACCCTGACTTTAAAACATGCACACAGTACTGCCCACACTTACTGTTACTTCCTTTCGGACATTAATGTATGAATACTCCCAATGCACTGTTACGTAACAATCGGTTTCTTGGCTGGGTGTCTTTCTCCATCGCTCCTGGGGTTTCTCTCACAGCTGCTCATCAGCCTTACGCTGTCTGCATTTTGGCAAATCGTTCTGCTTCTGGAACCTTCTGCAGACTTCTGCAATGGCTCGGCAGTTTTAGCGCAGGCGTTCATACATTCACTAATGCCGTGTGTCACCCGGAGACACTCTTCCTTGAAGCTCCTTTCTGCAGCAGTTATTGTCACTGGAGGCAGCTGATGGGGCTCTCGCCAATGCTGCAACGTCAAGCTTCTGGCGGTGATTTAAGCTGACAGGTGGAGATGAGCATTAAATAACTGAATAAAACACAATAAAATTAAAATATTCAAAGGCTCGCTATGGGACTGGTTGTAAACGCCTCTTCTAATGGAACAGTTTCTGAATGCACCCTCATTTTACAACTACTTTCTGAAAGAAGGCTGCGCTATACAAAAATAGAAAAATTAAAAACGTGTTAAATCAGTATTAAATATTGTTACAAATTTACTTTCAACATCTATGTTATGTAAAACGCAAATATATATACATATATTTTTTTTTGCTAAAGGTAAATGAACAAATTCTTTCATAGTTTTATGTACCAAAGGAAACCGTCACATAGTTTTAATTTCGTTGCAAATAGTGCACAAGTCGCTCCTTCTCTAAACTTCATCCTCCCCTATAATTTAGAGCAGCACAGGAAAATATAACTTTTTAAATCCTGTCTGCCAAATAATTTAATGTCATGTGAACCAATCAAGACTTTTACTGTAACAACTGATGCATTCTGTGGCTTCTAGTTTTGCTTTTAACATTCTAAATAGTGACTAAAAAAACGCAATATGTTGGCTAAAAATCAGGTGTGATTGACGCTGTCATGTCACATAAAGTGAGGTCACTGGTAGCTATTTCAGCACACGGTTGATATGTCCGAGTTAAATAATTCTCTTGACCTCAATAAACTGGATTATTCTAAAAGTGTTCTTGTGGGCTTCCCTCTAAACCTATTTTTCTCCCTTGACAAGGTCTTAAACGTTGTCACAAGAACAATTTACAATCTCTTACTATCACCAACAGGCTGGCTTGCTCTCAAAAACACAGATACCTTCACAAATTTAAAAATCAAAGTTGAACGTTACGTTGTAGTTAGTTAAAATACTGGTTAAAACACAACATTTTAAGTAAAAAAAATCACTGAAATTGACCAGTTATGGTTTACTGAGATAACTAGAATTTGAGCCCGTGACATGGCCAGTGGTGTCCTCAAAGATGTAATTTGAGATGTTATCAGTGATGTCATTAAGGATGTCATTGAACGAGTCATGAGTGATGTTATCTGGGAGGCCATACGCAGAACATCATGGGTCGGAGGGTTTTTTTTGCGTTATAATACTTTATTGAAATTTTCCATAGAATTTCATCATAAACCAACAAAAACATCAGTCTCATTTCACAATAAATAGGTTAACAATAAACAAATTTGACTTAAATTCTTTTAAAAGTGGATGGAATATATAAATATATAAATAGTTATCAAGCCCACATAAGAAGGGAAAGAGGGAGGGATAAAAAGAAGGGGAGGGAGGGGAGGAAGAGTGGATAGGATAAGAAAATCCTGGTGTAAACAATAACAATAGTATACACAGTAAATGGCGAACATATAATAAATTAAGAACAATAAATACTAAAAAAGATATTTATCTAATCTAATGAAGAAATATTACAATAAACCATATTAAAGCTCTAAGTACAAAAGACTATCAGTCAAATGTAAGAGTATAATAAAAATACGAGAATATAAGGAAACATGGATATTAATATTAAACAATAAATTGAACACTGCAAATTTTAATATTGCATATAGATCAAAAATGAATAGACTGTCTACAATAACTGTAAGATCTAAATTAATACTTACCTTTTGACAACATATCGTTATTACCTTAAGGGGAGAAAAAGGGTTACTCAAACACATAGGAAAAGGAATGAAATGGTAAATCCCTTCTGAGGAAATATTGTTAGGATGTTAGGAAAGATACAGACAAATAAAGTATTATATTTCCGATGTAATAGCCCCTTTGGTATAGTGCTGCGGGACGAGGGGGGAGGGGAAGGGGGAGAAGGGGAAAAGAAAACGTGAAGAGGTTAAAAAAAGAGAAAAGAAGCTAGAAGAAGTTACTTATTATATTAATTGAAAGAGATTAGATTATTTGCATGTATTATTACCAAAATTCACCAATTAAACGGGGGAATTCACCGTAGGAATCCGATTAGATTAGAGATGTTTTCTGAAGGGAGGAAGGGGGACCATACCTGAAGAAACTAGTCAATCTGATCCTGAAGATTATGAATTACTCGTTCATAAGAATCTGTATAGATCATAATTATCAACCATGTCTCCTGCGACGGTGGGTTCGGTGATTTATGCTTCATGCCTTGTGAATGCTCACACAGAGCACAACATGAGCCCCCTGTGTGCATGCACAGAAGTTCCTGCACAGCATAGACTTTCGAGTCCATGCAGTGCTGGAACTAGCTTTAACGTTCCCTTGGTGGTGCCTATTTTATAAGCACCACCACAGTAACGGCAAAGTAATCGCCTGCCTGTGATAAAAAAAGTCATTATTTGGCGGGCAGTTCTCATTTGGGTTTGAAGAGGCAGCAGCCGGGTAGTCCTGCTGCTGCAACATCAAACGCGCAATCCAGCCCTATATGTTTAGTCATTTGCACATTCTCATACATCCATACATGTCATTCCTTCCACCAACCATTGAAGATCCTGGTACAGCTCGGCTCAAAGCAGCTGCCCATTGTGCCCCTAACCAATTGTCTGTACCATCTGTCCCCAAAAAGAAAATGAAAAATTTCAAGGCAAAACCTAAGCATGTCGATCATTTGCCACTGGGGCACTTAGCGGTTATAAATGGCCTCACCACAGCAGCACCACCTAAATTTAGTCAGGCAAAGAGTGCACAAAAGCTGTGGCGAGCATGATTAAAGCATCATGTTTATGGTGCCTTACAATGCAGGGCTACACATTAGTCTGGTGTAATTCAGACTTTTCAAGCATTTGTAAGGTATTATGGTGTCTGTAGGGATGTCCACCCCTACAATGACATAATAATAAGTAAGAAGTAGGTGAATGACACCCAACTATGTCCAGAAATGTTTTCATTAAAACTTTTGAATATAGCCCTCTTACTTTGTTAATCCAATAATTGTCCTGTAATCCAGAGTCCTGACCAAGTCTGTGTGAGAGGTAATGAGATGTGGGAATGGTAAAAGCGTGTGAGTTCAATACAAACACGTTCTATGCTTAAAACAATCTAACATAAGTCAATTGGACACATTGAACAATAGGAAAACTCTACATAGCCAGCATTGTTTTTCTGTTATTCCCTTTATAACAATCGTGGCAAAAACCAAAATGTTTTGTAAACACTGGAAAACACTTTTTTGTTTACTTGGGTGTAGACAGCTGATTAAACACTGATAAGCACTGATTTTAAAAGGTTTTGTAAGAAGTACCTTGTACTGCTGTTTGTTTTTCAAGCTTGAAAGATTGAAAGGATAATAGCCATGTTTGTGCTGCCCTTTGTTTTCATTACTGTTTTACATATGGCTGTACCACAATCTATTGTTATCCCTATAAATTGCAGACCTGCAGTCCATGCACACATAACGCAGCATGGACTTACTAATCAGGGTGGTGCTTTTATCTTTGTGGTAGAAGCATATCCTGCTTACTGCTTTGAAATATGTTTTTCTTGAAGCATAACCTGCTTACCGCTTTGAAGTATTTTTCAGCTGTGGATACAAATTCAAACACATTTCATACATATACTAGTCCTTCACCAGAAGCACTATACAGAGCATATGCACTCATAGAAATACCACTGTCTTACTGGGAAGACCATACTTTGTTCTTTGGAGCCCTCCCACATGTGGCTTCAGCCGTATGCATGGGTCCACTCAGTAATAATGGGGCGACCTGGCCAGCTCTATCTGGATATACTCCTTATCCTAATATAGCAGCTCTTAGCCTGTTACAAACACTGGCTTTTTATGAAGCTCTAGTTCAATTTGTTTCACACACCTTGCTAGCATAGCCAACACGGATTGGCCTACTGGGGAAAGCCCAGTTGCCTGCAGTGCCTACAATAAGTCCAGTAATTGTTCATGCAGTTATGGGCAAAACACCCACAAATCATGAGGAAATTCCATTTTGGATCGCCCAAAAAGTAGACCAACTTGAAGCTATGTTTCCCCGAGACCACAAGACAAGCACAGAATCTTAACCACATGGCTGCTAGGCGTTTTCCCGTCCTGTGCTGCAAATTATTGTTTTACATTATTTCATGACGAGCTGGCCTTGTCATCAGCGCACAGCAGGTAAGCGCCATGACGAGCCCAGCTCGTCATTAGCTTCGAAGGGGTTAACTATGTTCTTACCCCAGGGAATGGTTCCCACTATTGGAGTCTGTCACACCTGAGGGACAGTGTTCATAGCTGTCTATACAATCAGTCACAGCACTCCTTCATTGTCTGTCTTATCAGATGTTATGCTGCCCGGGATTTGGGGATGAAGCTAATGGGACATTTTTCCATATTGTCCTCAATGATTCTGTCAAACATTAAACGAAATCAACTCTTAGCGCTTGCAGTAGCCGACCATTAATGTGAGTTGCCTATAATTATTGCTGATGTGTATAAATCCTTAGGATGCAATAATTGAGGAACCAGACCTACCAAAACTCCTCTTGGCAAACCTAGCATTGACAAGAAAGCCAAGCACTCCCGTGGGTTTGTTAAAAAAACAATTGGATCAGTCTAAACAACCACAGAAAGGTAAACCCAACGTAGGTTCTCCAACCCGGAGTCCTATGAGAAGCAGTATGATTTTCGTGATCACACTAAAAACAAGACTCAATACAGGTATCAGGTTCCTGATGCACATTCTCATTGTTCCTTTTAGGAATAGTCTGACAAACTGTACAACAGAGGAGGGCGATCTTTTCAGAAAAGGAAAGTAGAGGCTGTAGCCGCTAAATATGCCACAGACACTGAGAACCCGCCTCCTGGACAAGAGTCACTGTAGTGTACTGGAATCTCCAGGAGTGTCTGGTAGCAAAAGCAACTGATACTTTTATTACAAATTGAAACCCTAGAAAGGTGTGTAGCCCCTCCAGATAGATTATATGATCTAGACATTCATATTGAGGGTGACATATAGAGCATCATTAAAGCAATATTCTGGGAAAATGTAACTTTGTCTTATGACATTCTTCTAACAGAGGACGATTTGCCTCCACAGTTGATACAAACATCTCCACAAGGTGAGGATGTAATTCTACCTTCAATTTCTGCTCATGTCCCTGAACAAGTTAAACAAGTTTACATGGCGGAATGGGCTCTTCACTAACCTCTGCATGATATCGCCATCATGTCGGCTGGGATAAGGACTATCCTTATCATGTAATTCCTTTAATGTCCAACCGTAAGTACAACCACATAATCCTATAAGACAGGATGTTAAAGCACCTATTAAAGAAATACTCTCTATTGGAGAACCAGGGATTAATTGATCCCTGTGTCTCTCAAATGAATAATCTTCTTTTTTCTGTTTTGAAACCGGATTATTCATATCGCATAGTCTTAACCTATAGACATTTAAATTGTTATACATGCACTTTTGCAATACAAAATACACACGGTACTCAAACAATATAGTCCATCAAAAAATACAAACAACCTTGGATATCTCCAAAGGTTTTTTGAGCCACAATCTAGCGTTTGAAAGCAGAGATCTGACAGTGTTTTCTGCTCTTGGTTTTCAAATGAAATACAACAAGGCTCCCAGTGGGCTATAAGAACAGCTCAGGACTATTTGTAGCAATATTTGTGTAATATGTCAATTCTACATGATTTTGACCCAGATGTGATGTCCTTTGCACATGATATTTACCTTACGGGTGATTAACTAAACCTCCACTTGGCCAATGTAGATCTCATAATATTGGAATTTGTGGAACTAGTCTATAAGTTTAACTTTAAGAAATCTAATATAGCTTTTCAAAGCGTCCTGTTTTTAGGATATGAACTTACACGAGGGCAAAAGTCTTGCACCTCTTTTTTGGAGAAGTGTGCACAATTTCAACCTCCAAATACATTGAAGAAATTAAAATCCCTGCTAGGGTTTCTAAATTGTGATAGGACATATATATACCGGATTATGCACAACGCATTAAACCTATGTATGAATTAATAAATACAGAATTTTCCGCTACACCCTGGACATCAGAACACACAACTGCGCTGAGATCACTACAATCTGGTTTACCTGCTACCAGACCATTATATATATGTGTCAATACTACAAACCAGGCCATCCAGATTCTACTGGGTGAAATTGGATTTACTTATATCCATTTCAATGAAGTTGAAACAGTGCTGATTGTATATATATATCGTATTTATATTCTAATGCGGAAATGCATTTTGCTTCTACAGAAAAAATACTGACTGCAGTGCATGTGGCTATCCTTAAAGAGCGGCCGCTTGCATATGAGAAATGTATCATTGCTGTTACTCCTGTGCCTGCCTTAGAGGCTGTCACAAAGGCTAGTGTTCCTAACACTAAAGCCCTCTATCCTAGATGGATACAATGGGCAACATCCTCATCAGCTGTTGATATGAACTTCGTCTTTGGTCCGTCTATGCCGACTTCTGTCTTACCTCTAAATCAGTATAAATATATTATTTAAACTGATGGGTCAGCCCAACTTGATATAGGTTCTAAATAAAATTATTCAACAGCATATGCCACTGTTGTTGGTGTGATGTTGGAGATAATGTTCCAATGACAAAAAACGTGCACACAGTCCCTGCGGGACTGTAACTATGCAGTTGGCTTAACTGAAGGCTTTACTTATTGCACTTGACTATATGAATCCCAAATTCCCCACACTTCTAGTGTGTGATTCGTATTACTGTGTACAATCCTTTAATGATGATTTACATTATTGGAGACAGAATGGTTTCAAAGATTCTAAAGGCAACCCAATCAAGCATAAAATATTATGGGTTAAGGTGGCAGACCTCAAAGACAGGTTGCCAAAGACTCATGTTACTCATACTTTGAGTCATCAGCATGTGCAAACACATGTTGTAGGGAATTCTATGGCTGATAAAGCAGCTAAATTGCGACTAGTACTGTTTCTGCAATTACTTGTTCTAAAACAAGAATAAACTCTCATATTTTGGCTGTCACCTAAGGGATTTCCATCCAAATTTACATACAAGACTGCAGACTAGCTTTAGTGATAGCTGCGCACAAAGATGTTGCTTCTGCACATGCAGGTGTGGCAGATACAATCTTGCTGCTCCAACAACGTTATTGGTGGCAAGGCTTATATTAACAGGCTAAGAAATATGTCCTTTTTTGTGAAAAATTAAAGCTCTCTCCATTGCTCGTCTACTGTAGACACACCTGTTCATTTTTAACAAACCCTTTGGCTGCATTTATTTGGACCATTGTGGTCCTCTCATTTTAGATACAGCATTTACATTTATCCCAGTTGCAGTCGATTCTTGCTCCAGGTTCCTCTGGGTTCAGCCACAGCGCTCGGCTAACACACACCGAAGAAATATATGTTTACTGTTATTAAAGACCTGCAAGTGTTTTTGGGACACATGCATGCAGTTTAATCCACTTGGACCAGGGCCTGGCTTTTGCTTATAAAGCGTACTGGGATACTATTGCAGCCCTGCGTATACAGGTGCACTATTCTTCTCCATTTAGACCCAAGAGCAATTATGTTGTGGATAGGATGAACTATGACTCAAAGCAGTCCTTAACAGTTGGATTTATCACCTCAATGGGGTCCAGAGGGCTCATAATAACCTCCCTAAAAGATCTCTGGGTGAGTGGATCGCATTCAAAGTACTTTTTGGCATCAAAATGTATGTTCCAGACCTGATGGCCCAGACATTGTGGTGGCGTCCAAACCCATTGACGCACTTAAACATTGTGCTGTCTTACAGGATCTCCAAAAGTTATGTGACACCCAATCTTATGAACATTTGAAGAGATTTCCCTCTGCAAACGTTGAGGAAAAACCAGGACCTTCTGGCTGGATTCCAAAGATTGGGGCTCTCGTTTGTGAAAAAGTAGCCATGAAAAAGGAGCCCATTGTACCGAGCAACGGTGCCTGTCTTTGGAATCTAAGCTACAAGAACAGTTATCTTGCAACCACTGCTTTGTTCTTAAGACAATCGTTTGGTGCTCTAAATCATGTTATATTATACAATGTGGCGTATTCTAAATAGTAGGCCATTAGGAGTCCTTGGTAGTTCCCTAAGTCCTCTCACTACCATACAGAAAATCCCTCTGCAGCTGGTGAGCACCACCAAAGCTATTTTTCTCCCCAGCTGGGGGGAGGCAGAGACTGGCAAAAACGAATCCCTGCATCTGCAACCAGCAACACGACTGAAGAGAGTACTGCTGTTAGTACTGCGTCTTTTGCAACTGATGCTGTTTATGCAGAGCCACAATCGGTGGATCCACCTATTTTGGATATTTTGAGTCCTATTAAAGAACCGGAGCCACCAGTTTTTCAACTAACTACTTCTGGGTATTATATGGATCAAGATGATTTTTCCCCTGACAGTTCTTCTGCTTTTGACACTCCTCCATTGAAGATCTGTGTTTTCATTTCATGGCTGAAATGCATTTATCTGGTCCCGCCTTGGATACACCTTTGGATTACACTTTCCTTGGTTTCTTAATTCCTATGGATTGGCTTTGTGACTGTTTTCTTTTTGCTGAATATTTGGCCACTGTCTTCCATAATGCTCTGCTACAGAACTGTTCGACGAGGTGTTGGCCTCTCACTCTTCTTCACACAAGTTAAAAAGAGACTTGTCCCTCGTGAACATATCTGCTGTTCCAGCAACTGATGGAATTGTTTTGGATAAAGTTTCTTTTGATATATTCAGTCCTACAGAGATCCTGCAGATGCCATATGTGTTTTGGGTTTCTATGGGTGATGTAATGGTACCTGGGTTACATTCAGATGATTGGGCTGTTGAAAGTGTTAACTCCATGCTCTTGGAGTTGGAGTAATATACTGTTTTTGAGTCAGAGGGCCTGTGCATACATTCAATTGATTATGGGGAAATGTTTTGTTATCATCATTTCAGACATAATTTTCTAACCAAGCACTGTCCAATGCACCATTTTTAATTACACACAATGGGAGCACAGCCGGACCCACCCACAAAGGAGTTTCAAAACACATAAAGAGCAATTCACTTATTTTTCAGGATATGATACATCAGACCCAGCATCATATTTTTCTGAATGAGTCCCTACACCACCGAAGAAATATATGTTTACACAAACTAAGCTAATATATAGAGCTTCCTTTGCTAATGAATTGGCTGTTAAAGGCTTTAACTATTGAAAGGACACAATTGAAATAATATAAAAATTTGGGGTACTAAACTCTGGCGAGTTCAGGGTATAGAAACTTTGTTTCAAGCACGTTTAATACAAACACAAATTATCTTCCTGAATGACACCATCCAGCAGACTACATGTCTGGTACTGGCTAAAATCAAAGAAACTAATGGCCCAATTATTCCCTCAATTGCCTGCTTTGATGATTTATCAAAATTCAACAAATTACATTGAAGAACAACTCAATAGTACATTGCAGAACTGTACATATAATTCCACACCTTCAGGTCCTCACAGGTTGAGAATGTGGCCAGTGAACCCAAATGGTTGCCATGCTTGTCTTCTAAATTCCACACCTGGGTTCAAGGCAATCAGACCTGGCCCCCGATGTTTACACTTACAACATTCAGGTATTGTTACCTCCTATTTGGTGTGGAAGTTGTGTCAATAATGGTTGTAATAATCCACACTATCTGCAGTGAGGCAACATCTTTCTCTCCTGTCAGAAGAGATGGATTGATTTGATTTTTTATTAGGTCCTAAATCTCCACGTTCCAAAAAATGTACTATATGCTACATATAATGAAATTTGAAAATTGTCAGAAATGGAAGCTGCTGCACGCTTAAGACAAATTGATCAAGATAATTTGGATAAAGTGTTTGCTGCTATTAATAATAGTATTAATATGCTGTTTTCTCATATTTACAATCTGAATAACATTGTGTCATCTGATTTTGATATTATACAAAGTGGCATGTCGACTTCGATCTATCATGCAATTTAGCTGCACACTGCAAACCCTTAAGAATGGGTTCATACCGTGGCACTATCTAAATGCCAGTAATGTCTTCTTGCCCTTTAATCTGGCACATCAACAACAGCTCATGGTGAAGAAAGATGCCACCTATGCAATCTTGCACTTAAAGAAGTTAGAACAGCTTCCATTTACAATAGTGGAAACACCTTCAGCTGTATGGTTAACACACGGTGTAATATCTTTACCGATTTTACCATTTCAATTCACAGCTTGCATGAAACATTTTCCAGATGGTAGATGAACTCATAGGAAGAAGCTTCATTTATGAATAATGGTCACTCTCATCCTCCTATCGTTGTGCACGTGCTAATAAGTAAGTGTTTCTTACTGGAGAAGAATGTGACTCTGCAAACATCTGACTATTCACACACACAGTAGCAAATTTTGCCTGCTATCTAAAAGGAATACAAGTTCCCGCAATACTCCCCCTTATCACTGTCCTTTCAAGTAGAAGTCATTTAATGCTTAGTGATCAAGACTGCTGCGGAATGCGAGCTTGAGTCCCCTACATTTTGTCCATCTTTCAGCTCGTCACCTGTTGCTATACAGTCCCCCCACGCAAGGGGTTATGGATAGCCAGTTATTGCCTTCCATTCCAACTTTAAAGGGAGATTTTAACTAGCTAAGTAGACTCAAAGCACTATTGTTTCAAAAAGAAGTAGTTCTCACATCTTCTCAAGAAACTTTTGAATTGAATATGGCAAGGACATCCAGTGAGACACAGTCCTTGTTAAACACAAACCTCCCATTACATTTTGGTAGATTAGTTCATCTGATTTTTTTAATGCATCTAAGACTGCCAGCCTTGTACACATTTTTAGGATTATCAATCAATCAATCAATCATATCATTTGTAAAGAGCACTACTCACCCGTGAGAGTCTCAAGGCGCTGGGGTGGGGAATGCTGCTACTGCTCGAAAAGCCAGGTCTTGAGGAGTTTTCTGAAGGTCAGCAGGTCTTGGGTCTGCCGTAGGTTGATGGGGAGGGTGTTCTAGGTCTTGGCGGCGAGGTGGGTGAATGATCTGCCACCGGAGGTCGCTCTTCGGAAGCGGGGGACTGTGGTGAGGGTGAGGTTGGCAGAGCGGAGCTGGCGGGTGGGGTGTAGAAGCTGAGTCGTCTGTTGAAGTACGTTGGTCCGGTGTTGTGGAGGGCCTTGTGTGCGTGGGTGAGGAGCTTGAAGGTTATCCTCTTGTTAACCGGGAGCCAGTGCAGGTCTCTCAGGTAGGGTGTAATGTGGCTGCAGCGAGGGATGTCGAGGGCCAGGCGTGCAGAGGCGTTCTTGATGCATTGGAGCCTTTTCAGGAGTTTGGCTGAGGCTCCTGCGTAGAGGGCGTTTCCGTTGTCCAACCTGCTGTTGACGAGGGCCTGGGTGACCGTTCTTCTTGTTTCAGTGGGGATCCACTTGTAGATCCTACGGAGCATGCGGAGGGTGTTGAAGCATGAGGAGGAGACGGCATAGACCTGTTTAGTCATGAAGTCGAGGATGACCCCTAGGTTGCGTGCGTGGTCGGTGGATGTTGGGGCAGTTCCAAGTGCGGTCGGCCACCAAGAGTCATCCTAGGCCGAAGAGGTGGATCCGAGAATGAGGACCTCCGTCTTGTCTGAGTTCAGCTTCAGTCGGATGTTCCTCATCCATTCAGCGACGGCCTTCATTCCTTCATGAAGGTTGGTTTTGGCAGTGTGGAGGCCCTTGGTGAGGTAGAGGATAAGCTGGTTGTCATCGGCATAGGAGATGATGTTGAGGTTGTGCTGACGGGCGACGTGTGCGAGCGGTGCCATGTAGATTTTAAACAGAGTTGGGCTGAGGGATGAGCCCTGGGGTATGCTGCAGATGATCTCGGTGGCTTCGGAGTGGAAGGGGGAAGGCGGACGCTCTGTGTTCTGACAGAGAGGAAGGAGGTGGTCCAGTCCAGGGCCTTTTGTTGTATCCCGGAGTTGTGGAGGCGTGTTCGCAGTGTGTGGTGGCAGACTATGTCAAAGGCGGCTGAGTGGATGAGGGCCATTTCTTCGTTGTCCGGCAGGGACTTGATGTCATCGGTGACGGGGATGAGGGCAGTCTTGGTGCTGTGGTTGCTGCAGAACCCGGACTGGGAAGGGTCCAGGATGTTGTTCTCCTTGAGGTAGCGGGTCAGTTGTTCATTGATTGAACAGATCTCTCTCCAGTAGCACGGTTCCCAGCTCCTTCAAGGAGGCCATTCTTGTGCCCCTTTTGAAGAAGCCTGGCGTGGACTCTACAGAACTCACCAATTATCGCCCAATATCTCTGTTGCCCTACCTGTCTAAACTTATCGAAACTCATGTCACTAGATGTCTCTCTAATTTCATCGAGAGTTCACACTTCCTTGAACACAATCAGGCGGGCTTTAGACCGGCCCACTCCACGGAAGCTGTAATCCTGGCTGTTCTGGATACCCTGAGGAGGAATGCTGATGCGGGAAGCCCTCAGGCCCTGGTACTTCTGGATCTATCTGCCGCATTCGACACAGTGGATCACAACATCCTTCTCCACCGTGTCGAACAGGCTGGCATCCAGGGCCTCGCTCTTGGGTGGGTGGAGTCATTTCTTACCGGCAGAACCCAAGCCGTTCGTTTGGGATCATTCACTGCATCCAAAACCCTCATCACCTGTGGTGTCCCCCAAGGTTCCTCTCTTTCCCCTTTATTATTTAATTTGTACCTCCGCCCCCTCATTCACTCACTTCAAAGCTGGGACGCTACAGTTTTCAACTATGCGGACGATCTGCAGATCATCCTCCCGCTTCACTCTCCACATGCTGTCAATAATTTTCACTCTATTATGACCCACATTCAGCAGTGGATGAATCACAACCAACTAAAACTTAATCCTGGGAAGACTGAGCTCCTTCTCCCTAGTTCCAGTGCTGCTTACTGTGGTCCGCAGTTCTGGCCCATTGAGCTTGGCCCCCCTCCTGCTCCGGCCAAGACGGTGAAGAGCCTTGGAGTGACAATCGATGCCGAGCTCTCGCTTAAAGCCCAAGTAGGTGCCACGATCTCTTCATGTATGTTCCAGCTCCGAAAGATCAGGAAGATCAGGCACCTACTACCACATGCGGCACTGGCCCAGGTTGTCATGTCCCTGGTTCTTTCCCGCCTGGACTTTTCTAATTCCCTTTATCACGGACTCACATGTTCTCTTGTGGGCCGTCTCCAGGTTGTGCAGAACCAGGCAGCCCGTCTTATTTTCAAAGTCCCAAAATGGCAGTCTGCAAAGCCCTTGGTTCATAAGCTCCATTGGCTGCCAGTAGAACGGAGGGCGGCCTTTAAGTTGGGCTGTCTTACGTTCAAATCCCTCCACTGCACCAGTCCTGCCTTTCTTAACTCACTGATCACTCCGTACCAACCTGCACGTAACCTTCGGTCAGCTCATCATCACCTACTTGTCACTCCCAAAGTCAAAACCAGCAAGGTTGGGGGCCGTCGCTTTGCCCACCTGTCTTGACGGGTTTTTTGGCTCTATTTCAGAGTGATATAGACTTTAAGCTTGCTCACATCTAGGATCTGTATTCTTACCTTGTGTTGGCCCTTTAAAGCCCTTTTTCCAGACCTAGAAGAGGATAGCTGCTTTATATGATGATAGATCCCTTATTCTTGACTCTAATCCATCTATTGCCTATTGGCTTTGACATAATTATGTGTCCTTTCATTATCCTGCCTATAGTAGAGGGTGGATCCTGTGGTCCTGACTTTATATTACACATTGGTATGGTTTGTGTAGGTACTCTGACAGAGCTAAGGGTTATTTCATCCTTCTCAGGCCCACAAGGCCCAGAACTAGAGAGACTCCATTTTGCTTTCTGTCCCTGCAGAGCTGAGATGCTTGAAGGGGAAAGGTAATATTTTGGTTTTGAGCTGTTGTTCGTCCTAAGCGAACCGGAGAGAACTGGCCAGAGCTGAATCTAATCAAGAAAAGTCCCTGGGCTCAGGTCTCTAGACGAAACAAGCAGCTGATCACTGTGGGAGCGTCAAGAGCAAGGAGCAGTCTAGGTGCATGGACCAGGTGGGAGGAGGCTACTGGCTGGAGCTTTCCACTAGAGGAGAGGATTCCATATTAGCGAATTGCAGGAGAGGAGGAGTGGTCAGTTTGGTTCTTGAAGAGTGGAGAGTAGGATGTTTGCTGGAGCTGCAGAGTACAGTTCAGTTCTATTGGTTTTCTGAAATGGAGAAAGAAGGCAGATGATTGCTGAAGCTGGAGAGAGCAGTCATATGAACAAAGCTGGAACTATCAGCTGGGGCTGCCAGTTTATCAGAATGCATTAAAGCAGATGGAGGAGTTGAGGCTGTCAGCTGAAGCAGTTGAGCCAGAGGTGTGAAACTGTGGTGACGGAGGGAGAGACAGAGAGCCCTGATCCTACCAGAGAGAGAGAGAAACAGTCCTTCTAATAGGTGAGGTAGTCTAAACTAGTCCGCTTTACACTTACACCTTAATCTTGTCTTTATTCCCTAGGCTATTGTATGTCTAATCCCTTTTCTTTCAGCGGTGTGTTACAGTTCCTGTTAGTTACAGAGACCCCGCAGATAACCTTGTCCCTGTTATATGTCTAATCCTTTTCTTTCAGCGGTGTGCAGTCTATTTATAGTTCCTGTTAGTTACAGAGACCCGCAGATCTGTGTATGCATCCTTTTCTATTGTTATTGTAATAAAGATACCCCAGTTCTTAGTGAACCAGTGTGCATGTGTTGTTCTTATGATAGAGAGCGTTTAAATCAGGCAATAACCCTTGCATACAGTGTGTGTCTCTTGTTCTTAAAGCACAGGTAACCTTTCCTTCTAGTCAGGTGTTACAGCCAGAACAGATGCTGCCCCTGATCCGGTAAGTAGCCACTGAATAATTAGGGAGCGAGAGGAGCCCTTGGGCTAGAGGAACATTAGTACATTAAGTGATTCGGCCATCCCATAATATTATTGTAGTAGCGAACCTTTAGTGAATAGTGAGAGAGACTTCCCAACATAGAGAGAGAGAGAGCTGAAGGTATTCATAGGAAAGTGATCGTCGTTGTGTAGCGGCGTTAGTGAGAGCACTGATTGTGGTCAGTGTGTATACCCACAAGATTGTGGCTTGAGAGAGCACCGGGGGAATACAGTGTGTAATGAGATCGCCTCTAGGGAAAGCGGCGTTAAAGAGAGCATCAGGTGGAAGCCTGATGTGTAGGTCCGCCGGATTGTGGACCGGATTGTGAGGAAGAGAGCACTAGGGCTGCAGCCTAGTGTGTAGACACGCCGGATTGCGTGTCGAGTGAGCACTGATGGTGATCAGTGTGTAATGGTAAATAATCAGAACTGCCCCAGGGTAGATTAGTCTGGACCCATGTGGTCGCGAGACTATGAGGTATGAGTGTGGTGTAGGGCATGGAGGTCCTTAGTAATCAGTGAGTATTCCTAGTAATCCCTATAGATTTAGTGGTGTTCCTAATGATATGAGCTTGTATATTGCGAGTTCCCCATCCTCAGGTAGGTACCCAGGTGCCTGGATAGATGGGTCCTGAGGAGGGAGGTGGTTACGTTTTGGCCAGGTTGGTGTTGCTCTGGTGAGCTGGTTCTATCTGGTCTGAGAATCTGGTCATAACATCTGGCGTCACAAATTGTTTACGTTGCATGTGCCCGCTGTATTGTTTTTCTAATGTTGGTTGGCACTCGGCACGAAAATTGGCCTATGGGCTTGAACAGTTGCAGTGTAAGGAGATTGCAGTACATCATGGCATTTGACTTATGCAGGGTGGAAGAAATGCTTTTCATCTTGGTGTTTGAACTGTCAAGCTTGAAGGGTGACATTACATGAGGGAGCCAATTTCATCTTTGTGATGATGCAATTGTACAAATGTGTGTGAAAAATGCTTTTAAATTGCCCATTAAATTGCTTGCTGCATTTGCTTAGGCTGTGCAATGTGAAATGTATTCAATGTAATATGACTTGTGGAGTTCCTTGTAAATAGTGCCATGTAAATATGGCTTGTGAGGAGTATGTTCTCATTTTGACTTGCTGTGTTCCTTGTGAATTGCTCCTTGTTTATATGCCTTGTGAAGAGCATGTCATTTTTTGGACTTGTTGACTTTCTTGTAAATATGGCTTGTGAATAGCGCCATGTGGATATGGCTTGTACAGAGCATGTTATTGTTGCGTTAGGCAGGAGAGAGCTGGATCTCTTTCAAATGCTTGGAGAAATTGTTTTGGAGATGTGCGCGCGTGTTATTTGAAAACGTGGAGTGATAAGTTCTTGAATTTCCCATGTACTGCAGACATTGGGGAATGATTGTGTTTGAGCTGCCAAAGGGTTAATATCTTGGATTGAGACGGAAGTATTTATTTTAACATGCTGTTTAACATGCATGGTTATGTGAGCTGACACTAAAAGTCAGTGAGTGTTTAGATGAATGATGGTTTGATTTAACTTTTTCATTGGTTGCTGGGTCTGCCTATGTGCTTTGTCAGCTTGCTGACAGAATGGTAACATCTTGCATAGAGAGAAAAGCTGTGTTCATTTAACATTCTATTTGAAATGCGTCCACGAATTTGTGTGGGTTTGCCTTGGGACACATGATTTAATGTGTCTGACTCAGAGGTCGGAAAGTTATAAATCAACCAGTCGGATTGAGATAAGGGTTTGTGCTTTCACGGTTGTGAAGAGAAGAAAAATAAAATAGACCCATCATAGAACGTGCTTTTAATTAGTGAAATGCAACCGTGTGCTTTAAAAAAAAATGTGTTCTAGTAAATATACATGATTATTTTTTCCAATGCAAGCTGCCCTTTAGAATAGCGTGTGACAGTTAACTGACTCAGTTAGAAAAAATGGCTATTTGAAAAATAAATGATGAATCTGGCCCTTTTACTAGGTAGAATAGAAAAGCTTGCACACTAAATTATGAATTCTTGGTTATGCAATGCAAAATTACATGTTGCCCCTTGTTTAATTTGAAAAATTGTAATGTGTTTGCATGCAATGTTCTTCTAGTATTTTTCCCTTGCAGCTAGTACCAGTATTTTATAATAGAATTATTTTCAAATGCTAGCATGTGACTTAGTTATAAAAATATGTCTTTATTAATTTGCTTTTTACCACGTTTAAATCTGCTTCAGTTAGTTAGAAAATAATGGTCAGTGCTTCTGCTCTGGGAAAGGCTGTAATGTTTTCAGTTTCAAGGCATCTGCTTTGACCTTGACTGATATGAGCCCTGCATCTGTTCGCGCTCTGAATTTTGAAAGGGTGGAGGCCGGGTAACTTCTGAGAGCAGAGAGAGCAAGCTTGTTATTGTTGGCTATATTACAATTTCTTTCCGCAGAGAAATGTTTATGTAAGGGGGGGTCAAGTCGCTCTTCCTTGCTGTCGGCGCAGACAGCTTCATTGACTTCAGATAAGGGATCCTTGCACATGCAGAATAATTGGCAGACGCTTGGCCCTTGGAGATAGATAAATACAGTAGGCCTAGTAAGCTTCCCTGACTAGAGATTAGAGATGCTTGGACAGAATGGTTGGCAGTAGCCTTGCTCCTGCAATGAGATCAGCATTTGGCAGTGATTCAAAATTACATCGCACTGTAGCCCGGCTCCTGCTTATTTTGATTGGAGCGGATTCAAAACTCTGAGCGCGAACATCTTTCTGAAGGGAGGGGCTGTTTCTCAGATGAGTAAGGAGTAGCTAGGCCCCAGCCCTTCTGGCTGTGTATGACAAGATTGGATTTTGCCCAAAAAAATTTAAAGAATATGATTTATATAGAATGTTTACATTATTCCTTGGATTTAGAAGAATTCCTTTTATAAATTAGGAGGTTTCTTTCAAAAATAAAAAAGGCACTTGGGGTGCTTTTTAAATGGAAAATTTATTTTTGCTAGATTAATGATACTTGTTTTTCGTTTCAGGTTGTTGGGATGTGGTGTTTGGTGTGAGCGTCGGCCCACCCCCCTCCCACCCCCTTTGTTATTTTATCTTATTGTTTTTATTTTTTATGTTAGTTTGTTGTTTTTGGAATATGGAACCAGACCAGACCGGATGGTGGCGGATGAACGGCGGAAGCTGGTGACTAATGACCAGATCGGAGGAAGTGCTTCCTTGGCACCGGAAACAGATGAAGATAGAGAATGATGGCCTTTGCAAATAGACTTTTTTTTCCCCTGAGAAGAGACCAACTATAAATTGACTATTGGCTGCCTTAGCAGTCAGGTTGAAGTTCAAACCAGATATTCAATTTTTTGAAGAAAAAAAATACTTTTATATTCCTGAAAAGTAATTTCTTGGCCTGCGTTCTTGAGCCTTGCATTTTTCCCATGTTTCTATTTCAGATGGACATTATGCCACTTTTGCAGTTACCATATACAGGCCCCACTTAAAAAAGTCTCACAGTCCTTTTCATGGTTTTGATGTTTATGCAGTGCCACATGAATGAAATAATTCATATATATTTTGCTTTTAGTATGCTATGCTATTTCATTATTGATACAGTTATTTATCTTTCACCTATTTCATAGTTTTCCTGTTTTCTGCAAAACAGTCTTGCCAATGGCAGTGTTTTAAATGATGGTGCACACATGTGTTCCACAGCGTGCTAGGTGCAAACTGTTTGATCTTTACCTATTGCCTTTGGCATGGTTCAAATTTATCTTTTAGACAACGTATACACCACATTTAGATAATTTTCTTTGATTTATTGCCTGATATGCATAGTGCTACACCAGCTATTTTGTAGGAATGGGGTTATCCTTATTTTCCTGTTATTACACTTTCACTTTGATTGATCAACTCTTAATTAGAACAGTGGGATTAGTTCCAAGGGTGGTCACCCTAAACTTTAAGTTGTCCTGGGAGGTGTGTCTTTTAGTCAGGTTATGTCCTACATCTATTAGTAATGTTTGCCCAGACCTTGAGGACCCTTTGTCATGTTTATTTGTCAGACTTCACCAAATTCTTTCTTAAGTTGACCGGAGTAGGTAGGCCTCATTTAGGCCCATTGTTATTTTTATTCCACACACATGGCCCTACACCAATAGATTTCATGAGTTATCATTAGAAGTTGAGGCACATTTAGTTCTTAAGTTGACCGAAGTAGGTAGGCCCTATTTAGGCCCCTTGTTATTTTCATTCCACAAACATGTCCCTACATCAATAGATTTCATCAGTTATCACTAGAAGTTGAGGCACATTTAGTTCAAGGGTGCTTTGGTTAGTTTCTGTTGTTATCAGATCAATCTTAGTTACATTTCAGCATTCAGGTCAAGGGTACTTTGATTTGTTTTCAGTTGGTTGTTAGATTTGTATTACCTATATCAAGCTTTAGGTGGAATTTCCATAAGTTGTCATTTATTTTAGAGAGTTTTTTTGGTTTTTGGTTTTGTTGATAGATTATGTTGATGTTTGTTTATTAGTTTGTTGTTGTTTATAGATGTTCGCAAGATAAGGTCTAGGTTGGAATGTCTTGACTGGTTTTTTGGCTCTATTTCGGAGTGGTAAAGACTTTAAGCTTGCTCACATCTAGGATCTGTATTCTTACCTTGTGTTTGCCCTTTTAAGCCCTTTTTCCAGAACTAGAAGAGGATAGCTGCTTTATATGATGATAGATCCCTTATTCTTGACTCTAATCCATCTATTGCCTATTGGCTTTGACATAATTATGTGTCCTTTCATTATCCTGCCTATAGTAGAGGGTGGATCCTGTGGTCCTGACTTTATATTACACATTGGTATGGTTTGTGTAGGTACTCTGACAGAGCTAAGGGTTATTTCATCCTTCTCAGGCCTACAAGGCCCAGAACTAGAGAGACTCCATTTTGCTTTCTGTCCCTGCAGAGCTGAGATGCTTGAAGGGGAAAGGTAATATTTTGGTTTTGAGCTGTTGTTCGTCCTAAGCGAACCGGAGAGAACCGGCCAGAGCTGAATCTAATCAAGAAGTGTCCCTGGGCTCAGGTCTCTAGACGAAACAAGCAGCTGATCACTGTGGGAGCGTCTAGAGCAAGGAGCCCGGTACATGGACCTGGTGGGAGGAGGCTACTGGCTGGAGCTTTCCACTAGAGGAGAGGATTCCATATTAGCGAATTGCAGGAGAGGAGGAGTGGTCAGTTTGGTTCTTGAAGAGTGGAGAGTAGGATGTTTGCTGGAGCTGCAGAGTACAGTTCAGTTCTATTGGTTTTCTGGAATGGAGAAAGAAGGCAGATGATTGCTGAAGCTGGAGAGAGCAGTCATATGAACAAAGCTGGAACTATCAGCTGGGGCTGCCAGTTTATCAGAATGCATTAAAGCAGATGGCGGAGTTGAGGCTGTCAGCTGAAGCAGTTGAGCCAGAGGCGTGAAGCTGTGGTGACGGAGGGAGAGACAGAGAGCCCTGATCCTACCAGAGAGAGAGAGAAACAGTCCTTCTAATAGGTGAGGTAGTCTAAACTAGTCCGCTTTACACTTACACCTTAATCTTGTCTTTATTCCCTAATCCCTTTTCTTTCAGCGGTGTGTTACAGTTCCTGTTAGTTACAGAGACCCCGCAGATAACCTTGTCCCTGTTATATGTCTAATCCTTTTCTTTCAGCGGTGTGCAGTCTATTTATAGTTCCTGTTAGTTACAGAGACCCCGCAGATCTGTGTATGCATCCTTTTCTATTGTTATTGTAATAAAGATACCCCAGTTCTTAGTGAACCAGTGTGCATGTGTTGTTCTTATGATAGAGAGCATTTAAATCAGGTAATAACCCTTGCATACAGTGTGTGTCTCTTGTTCTTAAAGCACAGGTAACCTTTCCTTCTAGTCAGGTGTTACAGCCAGAACAGATGCTGCCCCTGATCCGGTAAGTAGCCACTGAATAATTAGGGAGAGAGAGGAGCCCTTGGGCTAGAGGAACATTAGTACATTAAGTGATTCGGCCATCCCATAATATTATTGTAGTAGCGAACCTTTAGTGAATAGTGAAAGAGACTTCCCAACATAGAGAGAGCGAGAGCTGAAGGTATTCATAGGAAAGTGATCGTCGTTGTGTAGCGGCGTTAGTGAGAGCACTGATTGTGGTCAGGGTGTATACCCACAAGATTGTGGCTTGAGAGAGCACCGGGGGGTACGGTGTGTAATGAGATCGCCTCTAGGGAAAGCGGCATTAAAGAGAGCATCAGGTGGAAGCCTGATGTGTAGGTCCGCCGGATTGTGGACCGGATTGTGAGGAAGAGAGCACTAGGGCTGCAGCCTAGTGTGTAGACACGCCGGATTGCGTGTCGAGTGAGCACTGATGGTGATCAGTGTGTAATGGTAAATAATCAGAACTGCCCCAGGGTAGATTAGTCTGGACCCATGTGGTCGCGAGACTATGAGGTATGAGTGTGGTGTAGGGCATGGACGTCCTTAGTAATCAGTGAGTATTCCTAGTAATCCCTATAGATTTAGTGGTGTTCCTAATGATATGAGCTTGTATATTGTGAGTTCCCCATCCTCAGGTAGGTACCCAGGTGCCTGGATAGATGGGTTCTGAGGAGGGAGGTGGTTACGTTTTGGCCAGGTTGTTGTTGCTTTGGTGAGCTGGTTCTATCTGGTCTGAGAATCTGGTCATAACACCACCTTGCACCTAAATTCTGGAATTCTCTTCCAATGGTCATTAAATCTAATGGTTCCGTACTCCAATTCAGGAAGCTTTTAAAAAACTTTCTGTTCTCCAGCACCGGTTAGTTTCTGCCTTGGGATTCTGTTTTTGTTCTGTCAGTTAGCGCCAAGAAACCTCTGGTGTTAGTGCGCTTAAGAAGTTTCACTAAACATAACATAACATTGGCGGTCTTCTCGATGACCTTTGCAGGGAACGGGAGCAGGGAGATGGGCTGGAAGTTCTTGAGGTCCTGGGGTCCGCCTTGGGTTTCTTGAGTGAGGCGTTGATCTCAGCGTACTTCCAGCTCTCCGGGAAGGTTGCTGTCTCAAAGGAGGTGTTGATGACTTTCTGGAGATGGAGTGCGATGGCTGTGCTGGCTTTGTTGAAGATGTGGTGTGGGCATGGGTCTGACGGAGATCCGGAGTGGATGGTGTTCATGATCTTGATGGTGTCGTTGTCGTTGATGTTGGTCCAGGAGAACAGGCAGTTGGTGCGGATGGTGGTCGTGGGGGTGGAGGTCTCAGTGGTTGTCGGGGCGGTCGTGGCATTGAAGCTGTTGTGGATGTTTGCAATGTTGCGGTGGAAGAAGGTGGCCAGCGAGTCGCACAGGTCTTGCGAGGGTGGGACGTCATTGGTGTTGGAGCTGGGGTTGCAGAGTTCCTTCACGATATTGAAGAACTCTTTGCTGTTGTGCACGTTGTTGTCTAGGCGGTCTTTGAAGGAGGCCCTTTTGGCAGATCTGATGAGGTGATGGTGTCTGCGGGTGGTGCTCTTCTGGGCTGCGTGGCTGTCCGGTGTTCCTTCACGGAGCCAGATCTGCTCCAGCTTTCGGCAGGTTTGCTTGGAGGCCTGGAGGTCTTCAGTGAACCAGCTGGCTTTTTTGTTGGTGTGACTGTTGGAGGGTTTCTTGATAAGGGCGAGGGTGTTGGCGCAGTAGTTGATCCATTGTCTGAGGTTGCGGGCGGCGATGTTGGGGTCGGTGGGGTTGGCGGGTGGGCTCTGGGCGAGGGTGGTGGTTAGCTGGTCTTCTGTGACTCTGCTCTGTTGGGTGCAGTGGTGCGTGGGGGTTTCTTGAAGGTGAAGTGGATACAGCGATGGTCAGTCCAGTGGAGTTCAGTGGTGTGGTTGAAGGAGTCGTGGGGGCTTGCAGAGAAGATGAGGTCAATCGTGTGACTGGCAGAGTGGGTGGGTGTTGTGACAAGTTGTCTGAGTCTGAGGTTGGCTAGGTTGTCGATCAGGATGGTGGAGTTGGTGTCTTTGTTGTTTTCGAGGTGGAAGTTCAGGTCCCCGAGGAGGATGTAGTCCGGGGAGGCGAGGGCGTGTGCGCGGACGAAGTCTGCGATGGAGTCGCTAAACTGTGGTCGGGGTCCGGGAGGTCTGTAGATGAGGGTTCCTCTGAGGGTGGTGTGGGGTCAGTGTGGATCTGGAAGTGCAGGTGTTTGGGCGTGCTAATGGTGTCATCGGTGTTGGTCGAGACTCTGAGAGTGTTCTTGTGGACAATGGTGATTACTCCTCCTGTTCCGTTGGTGTGGTCCCTGCGGGTGATCATGTAGCCTTCCGGGATGGCTATGGGTATGTCAGGTGCCGAGGCAGGTTTCAACCAGGTCTCAGTCAGGAAGGCGACGTCTGGGGAGGTTGAGTCGAGTAGGTCCCAGAGTTCAACGGCGTGTTTGCGGGCAGAGCGGGTGTTGAGGAGGATGCATCTGAGGTGGTTGGGTTCTTTCCTGGTCGGCAGCATGGTGGGGCAGATGCTTGTGAAGCTGCAGTTCCGGCAGGTGAAAGCTCTATGGGTGCACTTCGGGCGGCCAGGAAGCAGGTGTGTGATCGTCCGGTGTTGAGTGCGTGGAGGGTTCTGGCATTGTAGCAGTATCGGGCGTTGTGGCGTTCGCGGGGTCCAGGGGTCCTGGCGCTGGGCGCGGTCCAGGCGTGGACGGGGGCAGACGGGCTTGCCAGCGGCGCTCCCACTGCGCAGCCTCCATGTGAGGGCATGTGGGAAGGAGGAGCATCTGGGAGGTGGGAGCGGGGCGGCGAATGGGATTCCAAGGGGGCAGGGCCGCAGGGTTGCAGTGGAGGGAAAAACAGGCGGGCCGCGGGAGAACTGGGCACAAGAAGGAAAAACAAGTTTAGGCAAGAAAACAAGTACAGGCACAGCGGAATAAAAACAAGTCTGGGCAAGAAAGCAAGTACAAGCACAGAGGAATAAAAACAAGTCTGGGCAAGAAAGCAAGTACAGTCACAGAGGAATAAAAACAAGTCTGGGCAAGAAAGCAAGTACAGGCACAGAGGAATAAAAACAAGTCTGTCCAAGAAAGCAAGTACAGGCACAGAGGAATAAAAACAGGTCTGGGCAAGAAAGCAAATTAGGCACAGGGGAAAAGTACAAGATTAGGCAAAAACAGTGCAGGCAAAGCTGTGCAGCAGCATGGGGAGCGACCTGCCTGCGAGCAGGGTCAGAGTGCTCTGACTTAATCAATTTGTTCCAAATAATCTCTCGAGTAATACCAGCTTTTATTTCTTCCCTTTTTTTCCAGTGTGTTCTGTGGATTCCCACTGGTGTTATTCCTCATTTGTGGGATCTTTGTTCTATTGTTGCTCCTCCACAATGGATGTTCCATTTGCAAGCCCACTGGAACCCCCATCGCTCGAGGTGTGTTGTGAGCTTATTCTTTGAATCTTCTGAATCCTATTGCTCCAGAAATTGGACCTTGATTGGTCGCTGTCATTCTGACCTGTTTGGTTTACATGCGTGCAACCCGTGTTTCCCTGCCTCTGGTGACCCTTTGAATGGGGACTGGATATTCTCTTGGCTTTGCAGATGCCGGCTCTAATGGACATTAACTTGCTGATGAGTCCATTAGTGACCCATTTTCAGAGTTTTCCTTGGGCCTACAGATTCTTCATTATGTGAGCTATGAGCCGCTCCTACCCGAGGATATGTGTGCATCGGCACATATATAACTAAATAGTGGCTCTGATAACATGGATGCAGGTTGCCTTCCAACTTTCTCAGTATTAGCTGAGACCGAGGATCATGTCTGTTCTTTGGAACTTATGAACTCAGCTGTAAACCAATCGACGTCTGCGGAGACTGAATCTGTTCTGGATTTGATGGCCTTTGAATTTGCATGTGATATCATGGAGCACTCAGCCACACCATAAATTCTGCAACTGTTTCAAAAATTGACATTTTTTTGTTATTTTTCATTTGATCTTTTTACCGATTATAATACATTTTTCTGTACTATGCTTTTTAGCAATGCTTTGAATTAGCTTATTTTGTATTTTATTTTTATTATATAGTAGCTGCTTCACTGTCCCAATCAAAGGGAGGATGTAGTGTATTGACTAGAGGCCCACGGTTTTCTTCCTTATGTTAGAATAACTGCACATAATAACCACCATCTGCTTTTCACACATAACAGAAGAACATGCTTGTGTTATGCTATACGATTATTTTTCAAATAGGCTGCTCATGTTTTTTTATTTAGTTCTTCTGCTAGGATTCAGATGGAACATTCTATACTAGGTCGAAACACACTATGCTCTATTTTCTCTGTGGTCAGACACTAACATCTAGACATAATAGCAAAATCCAGCTGCTGTTTTCAACGTTTAATTCTTATTACATAAGCAGGGGTTTGTCGTTTTGAAAACGGAGAGGACACATTCTCGCAGAGCAAAGGTTCAGAGGCGAGAGAGCTATGCTGCCTGAGATGTAGAACAACTGCCTTGGGATGCCAGGTAGGGGGTCCCCCACTAATTCCAGATATCTATAATATAACATTATGTTTCTATAGTGAGGGTAGGCTTAGCAGATCTGTCTTTCAATATGACAGGACTTTTCATTGTGTACAGTCTGTTGATTATGATGATCACATTACTGACCTGTGGATGTCTTTTAATTGCAGCACAGTTATTAGAAAATAGAGCAGGATAGTTTCAATAAATATTTCATTCTTCGTGTCTCTTTTTTAGTTTATTGTGGATATGTATGAGTGAGAGAACTAAAGATGATCGTCTGGTACCGCTATACCTGAGAGGGTCTAGAGTAGAGGTCTTCAAACTTTTTGATGCCGAGACCCCCTTGTAAAACCTTTTTAGGCGTAAGGACCCCCTTCCGACAAAAGATTCTAGAAACTGGTACTCCTCATCCTCAACAACTATCGACAACCATAAATGCGCCTGTTAGATCTCATGACATCCATCCATCCATCCATCATTCATCCACCCACACTTCCACACATCCATCCATCCTTCATCCATCCACCCTTTCATCCTTCCATCCATACATCCATCCTTCATCCATCCATCCATCCTTTCATCCATCCATCCTTTACCTATCCACCTGTCCATCCATCCATCCATCATTCATCCACCCACCTTTTCACACATCCATCCATCATTCATCCATGCAACCTTTTATCCATCCATCCTTCATCCATCCACCCTTTCATCCTTCCATCCATACATCCATCCCTTACCTATCCACCTGTCCATCCATCCACCCATCATTCATCCACCCACCTTTTCACACATCCATCAATCATTCATCCATCTACCCTTTCATCCTTCCATCCATACATCCATCCTTCATCCACCCACCCTTTTATTCATCCATCCACCCATCATTCATCCCCCACCTTCTCACACATCCATCCATGCATCCATCATTCATCCATGCAACCTTTTATCCATCCATACATCCATCCTTCATCCATCCACCCTTTCATCCTTCCATCCATACATCCATCCCTTACCTATCCACCTGTCCATCCATCCACCCATCATTCATCCACCCACCTTTTCACACATCCATCAATCATTCATCCATCTACCCTTTCATCCTTCCATCCATACATCCATCCTTCATCCACCCACCCTTTTATTCATCCATCCACCCATCATTCATCCCCCACCTTCTCACACATCCATCCATGCATCCATCATTCATCCATGCAACCTTTTATCCATCCATACATCCATCCTTCATCCATCCACCCTTTCATCCTTCCATCCATACATCCATCCCTTACCTATCCACCTGTCCATCCATCCACCCATCATTCATCCACCCACCTTTTCACACATCCATCAATCATTCATCCATCTACCCTTTCATCCTTCCATCCATACATCCATCCTTCATCCACCCACCCTTTTATTCATCCATCCACCCATCATTCATCCCCCACCTTCTCACACATCCATCCATGCATCCACCATTCATCCATGCAACCTTTTATCCATCCATACATCCACCTTCATCCATCCATCCACACTTTCATCCTTCCATCCTTCCATCCATCCTTCATCCATCCATTCACCCATCATTCATCCACCCACCTTTTCACAAATCCATCCATCATTCATCCATGCAACCTTTTATCCATCCATACATCCACCCTTCATCCATCCACCCTTTCATCCATCCATCCATCCTCCATCCACCCACCTTTTCACACATCCATCCATCCTTCATCCATCCATCCACCCTTTCATCTTGACATCCCCCCACTCATCATTCATCCACCCACCTTTTCACACATCCATCCATCCATCCGTCCATCTATACATCCATCCACCCACCCTTTCATCCTTCCATCCATACATCCATCTTTCATCCATCCACCCTTTCATCCATCCATCCACCCATCATTCATCCACCCACCTATTCTGTGTCTCTCTCATGGGGGGGGGGGGGTGTCAGTATCTCTCTGCGTCTTCTTTCTTCTACTTCCTTTTTCTTCCTCTCTCATGGGAGGGCATCTCTGTGCTTCCCTGCTTTGGGGGGAGGGTGCAGACAGGCTGTATAAACATCTCACAGTGAAGAACAGACTCTCAGCCACTTTTCTCCTGCAGAGGCGCCAGGTATGAGGGCTCGTGGGACTTGAACCAATGATTGTAATGTCCTTCTGCTGTTTACTGTGTGTTTGTAAAGCGCTCTGATACCTACGGGTTAAACTAGCGCTATATAAAACATTAAAAATAAAAATAAACCCCACAGCTAAGTCCATTGAACTCAAAGGGCTACAGCCTCCTTCCCCAGCCCCCCCAGCTCGTGTATCTGAGCCCGGCTGAAACAGCTTCAGGGACACACACAAAGGCACACCCGAGTACTTGACAGGTCTTCAAAAGACCTTTACTTTTTAATGAGGCTTTGATGTTTTTCACACCTCGGTGTGAATTAGGCCTCCGCCGTGAGCAGCCTCGATCAGCCCAAGCCAGGAACTGCACTCTGACAGAATCTGCGACCCCCTTCCCAGGACTCCACGACCCCCCTGGGGGTCGCGCCCCACAGATTGAAGACCTCTGGTCTAGAGCGTTGTGTCCTGGGATGTCAATTCAACTTGCTTGATGAATTCCAATCTGAGGCCAGGCCTGGCCATAGCGCTGAAACTACTATTCTTCACATCATAGATGATGCTCTCCAAGCCCTTGACCAAGACAAAACCTGTCTCTTGGTCCTTCTGGACATTTCCTCTGCATTCAACTCATTCAACCACGAGAAACTTCTTGAACGCCTCGAACACAGGATGGGTCTAGGAGGTACCTTCATCAAATGGTTTGGTTCCTTCCTGGAGAACTGCACTCAGAGATTCTTAGTCAACAGCAACCTATCGGTGCCCTCCCCAATATCAATTGGTGTCCCTCAAGACTCCGTCCCCTACCCTCTTCAATCTCTACCATGAACCATTAGCTGAAATTCTTCACACAGCCAACATTTCCTTCCACATGTACGCTGATGACACTCAGATCTACATCAAAACCTCTTCCCTAGAGGAGATTACTCAACTGAATGACGCCCTGAAACTGACTGTTCAATGGCTCGCCAACAACCAGCTCAAACTGAAAGCCCAAAAAATCGGAGTTCCTTCTCATCTCCCCCCCTAAAAACTCCAATGACATCCTGGAATGGATCAACTTGAACACTACACTTAACTGCACACTGACCATAGTGGATTCTGCTAAATTTCTCGGTATAACCTTGGACAGCAACCTGAATATGCGTCAACAAATAAACTCGATGGCCAAAACTGCAAGGTTCCACCTGACCTAATTGAGAAAACTAAAACAATTCCTTGAACCTGTGGACCTAAAAAACGCAGTTCAGATGTTAGTTATCTCCAGAATTGAATATGGCTGCTCTAGCCTATCTGGCCTACCAAAGACTTCCATGGACCCTCTAAAAGCTTGCCACAACGCAGCAGCTAGACTCTTATCTGGCACAAAAACATTTGACCACATTTCACCACATCTAAAGGCCTTGAAATGGATTCCTCTTGAAGCCAGAATCAAGCTCAAGTTGGCCTGTATGACACACAAAGCCCTGTACACAAACTCCCCTGCATATCTAGCCAAGAAAATCATGGTATCTGGGGGACTCAGAAACTCCCGGTCCACCAGAGACAGTGTGCTCTAGCCACCCCGCTTCTGCAAGGAAAAAACATATAACTGAGCGTTCTCTGGGGCTGCACCAAGAATCTGGAACTTGCTACCATCCTCCATCAGAAGAATACCTACTCTGTCAATCTTCAAAAAGGAAGCGAAAACCTTCCTAATGAGTAGATTCCTTCAATAACTCTCCTTGTCGCGCATACCACCTTTTGTCATGGCTTTTGTTCTGTGCACCATTTTCCGTACTAATTGTCCGTTGCGTGTACCAATTCTCACTCCTTCAAATGTTCTGCTATTTCTCTCTGCCTTTTTGCTATAATATCTCCCCTCTTATACAATTGCTGTTTTTCTCTTTTTATCGCTGACTTGTGACTCTGCTCATTATGGTACTGTACTGATTATTGTATATTATTCTGGCTTGGTCCTAATGTAGTCGAGTCCCTATTCTACATCCTTTTGTTTTGCCTGTGCCTAACCTGTACATAACTTGTTATCCCTGTAAAAGCGCTCTGATACTCTAACTGGCCACGTTTGCTCTCTATAAAACCTCAAATGAATAAATAAAAATACATTTAGTTGTTTCTCTGGAAAGGTTCGGAGAGGAAGTAAGGCACTATGAGTTAGTCTGGATTTGGGCCAATGGTGACTCCGTTCCTACATACTGATGTTCTGTGGTCCCAGGCATAGTTATGTTTCTAAGCAGAATCCCTGCAACAAAAGCTGATGACAGTCAGGTGCAAGCACTGTTCACTTTATTGTGTGCATGCTTTGGATACTTGTAGCATTTGGAAGGATACTGCCTCAAACTGGTTTCAGGACTTTAGACAGTGGATCAACATCCGCTATTTGGAAAATGAGTATAAAGTATGTGGCATACACTATCCCACCTTCTTCCAGCTCCAAATTATTTTTGACCAAGGAAGGGGGCTCTTTGTAAAGTACTCAAAGACCCTTTGTGATCCATGGCCGTTATCAGTCTGACAGTTTTACATTGGTGAGGGAACATTGCCTTAAGCGTACCAACTTGCTGGAGAAGCTGTGTGTTAGACCTGTCAGCCTTAGGGTGGTCTTCCCCCAAACTTTTTAGGACGAGCATTTGTGACCTGTATATAATTTAGTATATCCTTTTTAAGGGCTTATCGCCTGCCCACTGCTTTCATTTGTTTGTTTCAGTGCCCTTTAAAAATCCTTGCTTACTAGTTGTCAATCCTTCTTTTTTGTCCCTCCTTTTCAGATTGCTGAATATACAAGACCTACTGACTTTGCCAATGCTTGTTTCCTTTTGCCTCCACTTTTTGATTAAATTTGTTTTTGTTGCACTAAAGACTCTGCATTTTAACAGTACTTTACAGTGCTAAGCTGCTTGCACTCTCTCCTTTAAACATGGTAACATTGGCTTATAGCTTATTGGCATATTTCATTTACTTACAAGTCCCTTGTAAAGTAGTTTACAATATACTCAGGGCCTGTAAATTAGATACTACTATTAAGCCTGTTGCACTTAAAATGCCACCCACTTAAGTTGCACCTATAAACAAGTTACAGGCCTATCATTGTAGCCTGCAATCAATTTAAAACTGCCAATTCGATCTAACAATAAAACATCCTTGCCAAGCCTAAAACTCTCCTTTTATTGCATATGTCAGACCTAGAGTAGGCCCCAGGCTGTCCATTAGGGCAAGGTGCATTGTAATTAAAAGGTTGGGCATGTACCTTTAGGCTTTACATATCCTTGGCTTTCACAACATCAGTAGAATAACATTAGGTTGCCTTATTACATTTATTAAGTGATACATTTTGATTGGGAACATGTAAGCATTTCATGTTTGGAGTCTGAGAATTTGCACTTAAAGTCAGATTTAAGTTACAATTTTGAAAATGCTACTTTTAGAAAGTTGGCATTTCCCTGCCCTAAATTATTGGATGCCTGTGACTATATGGAGTTGGAATGGAATGGAATGGAATGAGGATTTGTAAAGCGCGATGGCTACCCAAAGGCGTCCCAGCGCTGTAGACAAACTGGTAGGTTGAACTGTAGGAGCGGGAGTGAGGGGAGCAGAGGGAAAGGTTAAGTGAGGGATTTATTAAAAAGCCAAGTTTTTAAGAGTTTTCGAAATGTGAGCAGGTTGGGTTCTGACCTGATTGCTAGGGGAAGTGTGTTCCAGATCCTGGCCAGGTTGTAGGAAAGCGAGCGACCTCCGCATCTGGCTCTTCTTATACGTGGTACGGAGGTTAGGTAGGAGGTCGCGGATCTGAGGGCCCGGGAAGGATGATAGGCTTCCACCAATCGTTGATTTATGGCGGTGCCTGTTCCCCAGTAGGAGCGGTGCGCGACGCACATGCTCTTGAATTCTATTCTAGCTTTCATTGGGAGCCAGTGAAGGTCCTTTAATCTGGCTTTGACTGAGGATCGGCAAGGAAGGTTCAAGAGGATTCTTGCTGCGCAGTTTTGGATAACTTGCAGTTTGGACAGTGTGGACTGTGGGGCACCTAGGTATAGGGCGTTACCGCAGTCGAGGCGTGACAGGATTAGTCCTTGGACCATGATTCGTCTAGAGTGAAACGGGAGGAGGGGGAGAATCTTGCGGAGCAACCTCATCAGCCCAAAGCAGATAGCAGCTAGTTTGGTGGCTTGGTAGTTGAAGGTGAGATTGTGGTCGAGCCAGATCCCAAGGCTCTTAATTTGATCCTTAGGTTGGGGGGGGGCTACCTAAACAGAGGGGCCAGATGGTATCGATGGATTTAGAGATGTTATTTCCAAGGAGCATTACCTCTGTTTTGTCCCCATTAAGTTTTAGATAGGAGATCGACATCCAGGACGCAACAGCTTTCAGGCAATTGTGTAGGCTGTGGTTGGAATTGAGAGGGGGGTCCAGTGCTACCACCAGCTGAGTGTCGTCCGCGTAGGTGACAATTTTCACCCCAAAAGGGCGGACGACATCAGCTAGGGGGCTAAGGTAAACATTAAAAAGGGTAGGGCTCAGGGAGAAGCCCTGAGGCACTCCACAGTTAAGAGGTTTACTAGAGGAGGTGAACTCCCTTTCGAATACCTGGAAGGATCTGTCTGTGAGGAATGATTCAAGCCAGGTGAGCGCTATGCCTGACACTCCAATCCTACTAAGGCGATGGAGTAGGATGCTATGATTTACAGTGTCGAGGGCAGCACTTAGGTCAAGTAGGACGATGGCCGTGGAGCCGCCACCGTCCAGGATCCTTCTTGCCTCCTCCGTCACTGCAATCAGGGCAGTCTCAGTTCCGTGGCGGGGCCTAAAACCAGTCTGGGTGGGGTCCAGTATGTTGTTGGATTCTAGAAAGTCTGTCAGAGCGGAGTTGACATGTTTTTCCAGAATTTTACTGAGCCAGGGTAGAAGGGAGATGGGTCGGTAGTTGGAAGGGTTGGATTGGTCGAGGGTAGGTTTCTTTAATAGCGCTTTGACCATGGCTCTCTTCCATCGGGGGGGGACAAAACCCGTATCGAGGGAGAAATTGAGCAGATTTTGGATGATGGGTGAAATCTGGCTGGTAATTTGGGAGAGAACCCTAGGAGGGGCTGGGTCAGTTGGGGATCCAGATTTGACCATTCGTATGTACTTTTCCAGATTGATTTTATCAAGAGCTGGGAAGTTGTTGAGGACACTGAGTGAGGCTACCATAGGGTCAGTGTCGGTAGGGTCTCTGGGCGGGGAGGTGGGATGGGGAAGGAGGAGTTGATCAATTCTATTTTTTGATGGAATAATTCCGCTATTTCCTCGCAATGGTTCTGGGTGTTATTGTGGACTTTAGGAGTCTCAGGAAGTCGCGGGAGGGTTTTGGCTATACGGTACGGTATTAGGTTTATTCGCAGCCTTGTCTATTTTTTGTTCGTAGAATGTGGCCTGAGCTTGTTGGATGTCTGCTTTATAACTTTTAATAGCTGCTCTGTAACTGACTTTATCTGCTGGGCAGTAGTCAATAGTATTAGAACAGAGCCACCCAATAATCCCACCGGGACTGGGTAATGTAAATCATATAAGCTAAGTGTCCAAGTAGGAATCATTCATAGCACAAATTTTGCATTCAACAGTGTCATAACAATGATCACTAAATTAACGAAGGTAACCAAAGGGTTTCAGCAACAGCAAACAATAAATAGTATCAAAAATATATTTTTATTTTTTGCTTTTCAATTATCAACTTTTTTGTTTTACAGTTTTTCACGAATCAGAAAGTCCGGCAACATTAAACCACCAAAACCATATCTCACAAATCATATGGTGGCATATAAACACCTTTACCACATAATGTGGACACACTAAAGGACCACATGCTCGTTATTATATATGCAGCCTAATTCACAAATTGTAATTTCAAGTGAATTATACAGTATGGTTGTATAAAAGGTGTTAGGCGTCGACGTTTCGGTCCAAGGAGGCCATAAAGATCCGGAGGACCATCTTCAGGACAAAAGAAGTTGCACAGGGGTATCTAATACAAACATAACAATATCAAAAATCAGTGAAACCCTAGGGTACACGGAGATTTTTTCAGCTCAATATAAAGAACAAAATGACAAAGCACTAGTGACAAAAACACTAAACTAGCGACATAAAAAGGTGTGACATGCACCTATAACCACCTGGTATGTAAAACCAACACAGATGTGCCAAAAACACACAACCACCAAGTGTAAGTCAAAACAACACAGCTGTGCCAAAAGGAGCCAAGTGCCTGTGGGACCTTATTAATGCCAAGCCAGGAAAATCCAATAATAAAAAATAAAAAATAAAAGATGTACCTGTGTGTTAAATCGTGTTTGTAAAGCCAACAAAAACGCCTCACAGGTCGTTCTGTAAACCAAACACTGCGTCAATTACACTACGTGTACTTGATTGCCCTTTTATGTTTGTATTAGATACCCCTGTGCAACTTCTTTTGTCCTGAAGATGGTCCTCCGGATCTTTATGGCCTCCTTGGACCGAAACGTCGATGCCTAACACCTTTTATACAACCATACTGTATAATTCACTTGAAATTACAATTTGTGAATTAGGCTGCATATATAATAACGTGCATGTGGTCCTTTAGTGTGTCCACATTATGTGGTAAAGGTGTTTATGTGCCACCATATGATTTGTGAGATATGGTTTTGGTGGTTTAATGTTGCCGGACTTTCTGATTCGTGAAAAACTGTAAAACAAAAAAGTTGATAATTGAAAAGCAAAAAATAAAAATATATTTTTGATACTATTTATTGTTTGCTGTTGCTGAAACCCTTTGGTTACCTTCGTTAATTTAGTGATCATTGTTATGACACTGTTGAATGCAAAATTTGTGCTATGAATGATTCCTACTTGGATGGGCAGTAGTCAAGGCGCCATTTTCTTTCCATCTGCTTACAGGCGCGTTTGGCCTTCCGTAAATCGTCTGTGTACCATGGGGCTGTTGGATTGCCCCGCTTGGGACGAAGACTTTTCATAGGGAGTACCAGATTTAAGGAGTTGTACTCCCAGACAGCCAAACAACAGAGAGATTAGGCGGGCCTTGATAGACCATCAACTGGTAGAATAGTGAGGCAGAGTTGGGCACAGCTCCCCTTGCACCTAAATAGGCTGTGATCTGCCTTCACACAAAGGAATTGTCACCCCTGCATGTATAACAAGAATTAGCAAAGCCAATAGGTCTTGTGCATGGGGCCACAGAACAAAAATAATATACATTGTCCCCTGTGTTTCTGCAAAGCCAAGCCAATAATCCGAGTTCAAACAGGACCTAACTGCAACTAATAATAAATGAGCTCAGATCCAGTGCTTGTGCAGAGAGCTTCGAGTGAAGGAAGTCTGCTTCCTCTGCAGAGATGAACATCATGCATTGGCAAAGTCAATAGTTCTACCCTTTGCGGCCTATTGCCTCTGCTAATGCCTTCAGTTTATTCTGTACAGCCTACTGAATATTAATAAAAACAGGCTCCATTTGCGTGCATGCATTTGTATGAAATGTGTGCCCTTTTTAGGTTGAGCCTGAGACAGCAGGCATGCGCTGCAAGACATGCAGTATCTCATCTATCAACATTGATCACACCTCTGGCTTCCCATTAGTTCCTTGTATGCTTTTAAAAATGCCCTTCCTTTCAGTGGCTTATTGTTTCGTTTGTCCCGCCTTTCAGTGGGTAGTTCCCGTTCCTGGCGACTGGCCCTGCTACGTGTAGTATTGCTCTTCATTTTAGTTTTGTTGCATCGTTGGACTGCTTTTTCTGTTTCCTTGTTTAAATTGTGAACAGCACTTTAGGCGCTTGGTGACCATCTATCTTTTATTTTACTAGGACAGACCATTGTACGTTATTTATAACATATAACATTTGCTTTGATGGAGTGGCTGTGAGAGACACATTTAAATTGACACTTTCTTCTACCAAGTAAAGCGTGTATATACTTAGTATGGGCCCGATTCACAGAACTAACTTAAGACAAAATCCTAAACTTACTACCATTTTGGTATTCACAGAAGGCACTTCATTTTGGTATTCACAGAAGACACTTACCCATTTCGGTATTCACAGAAGTTAGGAGTCCTAACTTTAGGACTCCTAAATGCCTTCTGTGAATACTGAAAGTCTTAAAATTAGGATTTTTCTCAGTTAAGTAGTAGTAAAGTTAGGACTCCTAACTCTAGGACTCCTAAATGGCTTCTGTAAATACCGAAAGTCTTAAAATCAGGATTTTTCTCAGTTTAGGAGTCCTAAAGTTAGAAGTCCTATCTTTACCACTACTGAACTGAGAAAAAGCCTAATTTTAAGACTGTAGGCATTCACAGAAGGCATTTAGGAGTCCTAACTTTACTACTCCTAAACTGAGAAAAATCCTAATTTTAAGACTTTCGGCATTCACAGAAGACATTTAGGAGTCCTAAAGTTAGGACTCCTAACTTCTGTGAATACCAAAATGAGTAAGTGTCTTCTGTGAATACCAAAATGAGTGAGTGTTCTGTGAATACCAAAATAGTAGTAACTTTAGTATTTTATCTTAAGTTAGATCTGTGAATCGGGCCCTATGTGTTTTGCGGCTTTACATAGCATTAAAGCGCTTAACACGTGAGGCCGAGGTTTTACACTAGAGAGCATATTTTTCTGTTTTTGTGGCACAGAGAATACATGATTTGCCCAGAATCACAGGAAGTTGACCCGACACTGGCATTGACCTCCCCTATGCCGCGGAAAGGTAGGCTTTCGTGTAGAAGATGTGCTTCCCATGTAAAACGCTTTAATGCTTGCTTTTTATTTTGGTTCCACGGGTGCGCAAACTTACCCTGCTCTTTAACGCTTACTTGTAATATATGACGATGTAATGCTGTGCACGGTGCCAAGTGACGTTTTTTAAGACTCTAGCACCACTGGAACTCCAGGGTATCATCTAGATGTGCCTTGTTTTGAATGATTTCTTTTAGCACACAGATTGACTTGCCCTCGTATTGTTCCACATTAAAAAAAACTGAAATGCACTCTTGCTCATTTCAATTGAGCAAATAAATGTGTGGCATTTGCACGGTTTAATGTGACAGACGGCTCTTAGAGGTAATACTTACAGAGGCCAAGGATAGAATGGTCATGAAGTACGAGTCCGCATCTCATACCTAGAGATGATCCCCAGAAAGGTCAGTTATGGTATGGACATGGAAGCTGAACCCATTAGTTGCATAGTTCAAGGGTTCAAATCATCATTAAGACGGAGCCTTCTCCACAGAGACACCAATGCTTGATTTTTCGGGGAGGCTTAGCTTAACACGCTGAAGTCCCCAACAACATATTATTTGATAGGGTCTCTTATCTTGGTATTCTGGAGGCTGACTACTGGCGCCCTCCACGCCCCCTGGAGGCATGTCAGGGACAAAGAAAAGACAGACAAAAGGGGTTTCTTTTCCTTTTAAAGACCACATGTTTAATCAATGTAAATTCCTGGCTGACGTCAAAGACACACATGTTATAAGCTCGTATCCCCATCCCCCGTCTTCAACCCCACTCCCTCACTCCGCATTTCCTGTACTCTCCAGGCTCGGTTTCTGTTCACTTTGGTCTCTCCTCACCCTGAGTGAGGTTACAGCTTATGAGCAAGAAGGGATGTGTGGAAACCTTGGAGAGTTCTCAAATTTCCCAGTTCTCTAGCTCATCCAGGCCTGATTTTCTGTTGCATTCTGGGATTCATAGTCCTGTATTTATGATAGGATTAGTTGAATTACAACACCCTGATTTGATTTTAAAAAAATGTAAAAAACTTGTGCAAGGGTCAGAGATACCTGTGAGCTTTGGTGCCTACCAGTCCTCCACTTTTTGCACCCTCGGACTTGCTCACTCTTTACCCTGAAAGGGTGCAGCATAGGTGTTGGGATGGGGGCGTGGTGCTGATTCTCCTGTTTTGACTCCTTGTCTGCATATTTTTTGCATTTATTTTTATTAATGTATACAACTATCTATACATTTATCATTCGACGCCGGTCGAAGTCATATTTAAATTAGTAGGTTTCCAGGTGTCCCTTGGACCTCTTATAGTCCTTGCGTTTATTGTACCTGAATAAAGAATGCTCCTCCCTCAGAAGGGGCGCTCCATGTATCTACTTGTGATTTTTTTCATGCCTGGGGGGCAGGTTCTCCTGCTCACACAGAATTGTCCTGTTCCCACCCCAACCTCCTTATTGTTTCCACAATAGACTGCCCCTACTGAATGGACACCCAGGATATTTGTGTTGGGGTTGTAAGCAGTGCTTTAAATGGAAAAAAATAAGTGCAGGTACTCGACAAATTGAGATGTTAGCTAGGGGGCGGGGCTTTGGTGGTGGTTAGGGGGTGGGGCATGGGGTTAGGGGCGGGGCTATTGGCTGTTCAAAGGGATCCAGCCAGGGGCACATATTTAATGTGATTGAGATTTAACTGGTGTGCAGATGTGAATAATGATACGAAATCATTTCTGGTATATTTTGATTATTCCATTTCCCATATACATACAAAACAGTACATTTAATAATAAAGTGGGCTTCTCATGGTGCAATACCAAGATCACATTTGGCTTGCACAAAATATGTTCCTTAATATTTTTTGGAAAGGTTTAACTATGGTTAACCCTCTTGTCTTTTACAAAGCCACACATGGCCACGTAAGGTGGCCTTCCAGTGCTTGGTAAATCTGACTTTAGTATTGTGTTGCCCTTGCTACATCAAGCGTGACACAAGAGAAATGCAATTCAATTGTAAATCGGTCCCTCTGTTTCAAACATAAGTCCAGTAGGGATAGATTCATGGAAGATTTTTCAGGATATTCAATTACGGGGGAACATCAGAGGAGGAATAGGATAGTGTTTGTTGCTTATTGCAACTTGTTGTCCTGCAAAGCAGGGAAAGCATGACAGAGACTGCAGATCAAATTAATGTAAATACAACACATGTGGATGCTGTTCGCAGTAGCACTCCGGGTGCTTTCAGGAGGAATCTAAATTAGGCATATGTGTGTGCAGATTATTTTCACATAATGTTGTATCCCTGATGCTAAATGAAAAGGCTAAACGTGTTCAGCACTGGTCTCTGATATGTCCTACGATCTACAGTTCTCAGCTAATCGAACTCAGCTTTTTATCCTTCTGAGGCCTGTGAGTTGAGGACCATTAAAATAGGTAGTAGTAATGCTGTAACACAAAAGAGGTGACAATGGGTGGTTTGGATCAGATGATCAGCAGAGAAATCAGTCCTGTTTTAAATGTAATGCTTTAAAAATCCGATGTACTGGGTGCCCAGAGAACTGGATAGTGAAGTGATGAAGAGGATGTGCAAGGAGAAGTACAAATTCTGTTGCTTAGCCTTTTAGAGAAGATGAAGACCTCTGCCCTCTCCAGTACAGTGACTTTTAAGCCTACACTATAAACCAAACTTGGTCTCAAAGTGATGTTTTATGGTTCTATAACACCCTCAATGGTTTCAGGTCACAAGATGACAAACAACAAGGTAGCCTTTGTTTTTTATAGATAAAGAAACATTGGTCCCGAATCACAAAATCCGGCCTTGGAGGGCTATAGGCAGGGCCACTGATATTATGTGATTGTGCCGTTGTGGCGTTTTAAGCATAATTGTAGATTTGACGTATGTGCCACATAATTCATACTCTTCTGCATAATCGTCAGATTTTAACTAAAAGGATGTTTCTAGCTCAAACGGTTCAAAAGTTACTACAATTGCATCAACATCTGTTGCAGCGCAGGGAAAGACCCTTTGCAAAGGTTGGCTGGCCACCTTTCTGTTGCTCATTGCTATATTTGGGTGTTAAACTGGTACTAAGGAGGTGGAACCAATGTCCAGACTGTTAAGAAGTGTAAATAGGACAAAATAATAAAGTAATACTATCTCACAATGTGCCGAATTATGCCTAATAATATGCTGTATCTAGCTGCATAATTAACTCAACCCTGCCACATAATGTAGCCATCCCCTACCGCATAATTCCAGTGTCCCTGAGTATAGGTGCGTTTTGACCCTGCACAGATTCCCAAAGAACATTTGGAAGTTCAGGAAATAGGTTGCAGTGCCGGATTAGCATATGCACTCCTTCCCAGGAAAACATTTTGTATGTGAGGACATGCCTACTTGTGTAACAAGCACACACGAAAGAACATCCTTCATTAAGAATAAGTGTGACACTTCTGCAGTAAACTATCGTTTGCCTGGACTCTAGGAGCTGATAACAGGTGTTACCTAACTCAATGTTACTCATTTTGTTGAGCTTAGTAGGGTATAAGGCAGAGTTGATCTGTTCAAATCCGAACATAAAACTTTCAGGTGACACAAAGATCTCTGCAGTGATTGCATTAGTCCGCTGAACTATCTTATCATCTGCCAATCAGAAAGGAAAGCTCTGCTGCACCTTTGATTTCTCTTTTCCACATTAATACAGCAGAGGAAGGTGTCGCAGTGTAATTTGCAAACCCCATCCCACAGATGATATCCCAGAGTGGTGGGGTACTGACACATATGAGCTCCTTAGGACATATGCATGCCAATGTGCTCCCCTAGGTGACGTAGGCGCAGCGGCACCTGAGATAAGCAGGCTCTGGTCACTGCACCCACAAGGCTCTCCTGAGCCCACGCACAATACTACTAATGCATGGAGGGCCAGGCGGACTTCACACGTATAGAATCTGTGCTTGCTATCTCCAATCTCTGCACAGAAGCCTCAATTGTGAATTCAGACTTTATTGAGGAATATCTTGCCTCCATGTGTCACAAATTGGCATTATGTTAAGACTTTCATTTGCTTGAAATTCGTAAATCTTGAACCTGACATGCCGCAGCTAACACCGGGTGAATTTGTATTTTTTTATTCCTCAAAACAGGGAAGTAAAGTTTGAAGAAATTCTGTGAAATTCAATTCCATCGACCACGCAGAAAGAGGCCTCCGCCCTGAGAAGTGACCTGTTGGGCAGTTCATGTGGTTTTCTCTAATAAAGCCCACACAGACTACACACACTGCCCATTTAAGGGGCGTTACGAGCAGCTCGTCTGGTTCGCCTTGGACCCCATTTTTCCAGGGAGAGCCACACAATATGCATTAACTGCCAAATTTAGACATTTCTCAAGTTCACCACTGAACACATTTGTGCAGTGTTTGCGGCCCAGTATTAAAAGTTGATAAAAATGAGATTTATCTTGAAATTCTGGTCAACTCTTCTTTTACACATAAGTCACTTCTGCAATTTACAGGTCTTGCATTATACCTGAGAATGATTGCTTTAATACACTGCTGTTTATTAAACGGCAAACGCAGCTCGCTGTGCTTTCACCTAGGAACTATATTCTAAGTCCATGTTTTGTCTTAATGGACATTCATTTTCGAATACCCTCCTGGGAAGCACACAACAGCATTTTTTTGTATGTCATTTTTTTTACCACAGACATCTGTTAGTACACATTTCTCAAGTTTGCAAAACACTAGAACCGGGGTATCGGGCCAAGGGGCTTCACTTTATCCAATCTAGTGTGGTACAGTGGATTGATTGCGGGTGCTAAGAACCTAGGGGCATATTATCAAGCCTGTGCGCTAAAATTATCGCCGCTTTATCGGCCGAAAACGGCCGATAAAGCGGCGATATTGGGCTTGATAATATGCTCTGTGGAATTCCAATCGAAGCCCATGTTAGATGTCTTCACATCTAACATGGGCTTCGATTGGAATTCCACAGAGCATATTATCAAGCCTATTATCGCCGCTTTATCGGCCGTTTTCGGCCGATAAAGCGGCGATAATTTTAGCGCACAGGCTTGATAATATGCCCCCTAGAGTCATATACCCCTAGACTCCCAACATAATTACAAAGAGCACAATGGTTAAGCACCCCACACAATGTACATTTAACAGTAGTAATCAATACAATAGTCCGAAAGGAACCCTTCAAGATTGTTAATAAAAGCAAGAAAAGAACTCTAAGTCCTACTGAAGTGTTCCTTTCGGACTATTGTATTGATTACTACTGTTAAATGTACATTGTGTGGGGTGCTTAACCATTGTGCTGTTTGACATTTCTCACGTTTGTCTTAGATCAAAGTTTTTTTACATGGAAATGCAACCTTACTGAGGCCGGTGTTCAGACTGTCACCTTCTGACCGCGACACTTCCTGCCTTTTTAGCCCCTGCCGTGGGGATCCCTGAAGTTTGTGCCCCACACAGCGTGAGTCAGAGAGTAGGTGCTACGTGTCTTTAAAAGGCACACCAAGCAGGGGTCTCGGGACAGCGGTGCCACTTAACAGATTGGCAGGCAGGCAGCCAGATTAATTTTCCAGCAACCCAAACACCAACATGTCTGTTAAAAACCTTGCACTGGCTCCCGGTTGCGCAACGATGCATCTTCAAACTTGGCTGCACTATTTTCAAATCTCTTTTTGTTTCTGCTCCTGCTTTTATTTCCCTTTGCCTACACCCTTATGTTCCCCCCCGACACCTTAGATCCTCTGCCCACAACCTGCTGGTCATTCCCAGGTTTAGACGCAAGAAGCATGGTGGTGCTGGCTTCTCTTTCCTTGCCCCATCCACTTGGAACTCCCTTCCCCTCCCAATTCGGCTCACTTCTGACTACCCCACTTTCCGCAAATCTCTGAAAACTCATTTGTTCCGTCTTGCTCACGGTTAGCTGCCTACACTCCCTGTGTCCTATTCCATGGTCCTTGAGCGCCAAGAAACCAATTGGTGTATGTGCGCGGTATTACATTTTTTTAACATAACATAACATTAGCTCACGGTCATCACTACCAGGTGGACACTGCCTCAGGCATCGCAGTGTGAGTCTGGCCAATCCCAAACTTCCTGCCAGCTCTGAATGAATGCCTGCGGGCCGGCCGTGGCTCTATTAGCACATTTAGAGGAGAGATTAGCACTTGATTAGAGTGCTTCAGGAAAACGTCCCGACTCGTCAGCTGTATTGCTCTTCTTTTTTTGTAAATGCCAATATCACTTAGCTTGGCCCATGAGTAACGGCACTCTCTTTGGACAAAGAGAAGTTCCGGTATTCAAGCGCCGAAAATTTAGAAGTGCCGGTACTCAGTACCGGTGAGTACCGACCCATTTAAAGCACGGGTTGTAAGTAGGGATGGGAAAGGTGTTTCTGTGTACTCAGAACCCTGTGTCCCACCCAGAAGAGTCCCCGTAACCCCTTAGTAGAGTTGGTTATTTACTTTGGGGGGGGGGGGGGGTTGTCTACAGCTTGGGGTGAGCTCAGTATTTATTTCCAGGAAAATGTTGAAGTAAAGATAGATATAGAATTCCTGGGAAATGAGCTGTGCGGGGGAGAGTAGAGGGAAGGTAGATGGGGCCTCAGACATCTGAGAGAGCACTTTCCCCTCTGAAGAGACATCCAAGACAGCTTTCTCACCTCCTGCGAAGGAATCCGAGATTAAGCTCTTCAGAGACACCTATTTGATCCCACAAAGGAATCCAAGACTTACCTTTCACCCCCAGAGACAGACTCATCACCTCCCACCCAAAAATCTGAGACGGACTTTCCCTTCCAGAGGTAGGTCTCTCACCTCACACCTAGACAGACAAGCATGTGCAATGCAATAGGCCTTGCATTTACGAGAGTTTGAGTTATTGGCATTGTAAATGACAATGCTTTTTATTTTATGTGTGTTAGTTTTTAAAACAGATAAATAAAAGGGATTGTCCTTTACAATGCCAATAGCTTACACTCTCGCAAATGCAAAACCTATTGGATTTCAAATGCTTGTTTTTAATTAACTTAGCCTTTGTTGCAACTAATAATAATAATAATATGGAAACTTATAAAGCGCCTGGTTACGCACACCGGCGTGTCCCCGCGCTGTAGTGAGTGAAAGCTGCACGCCCCCAACTGAGCTCTAAGCAGGCCCGGACTGGCCGTTGAGGGCACCGGGCAATCCCCCGGTGGGCCGCATGGTTGGGGGCCGGTTTTGGGCCCCTGGGGCCGTTTTTGTTACAGGGCCGTTATGCTGCAAAAACGGCCCTGTAACAAAAACGGCCGAAAACCGGCCCTGTCACAGAGCGCGGTCGCACCTCTCCCCCCTCCCCTCTCCTCGGGGAGGGGGGCCGGCCGAGCACTTTGCCAGGGCCGGTTCTGGTTCCCAGTCCGGCCCTGGCTCCAAGCGCCCCAATTATTGAAGGAACAGATGTGTTTTGAACTTTCCTCTGAACCTAACCTCCATAGGTTCCAGACGGAGCTGGAGCAGTCCCTCATCGGAGTCCCGCTAGGTTACAGATAAAATTAGGTGAACGCACTTCTCTGCACATGCCCCCACACCTCCATTTTCTCGCGCCGTGGGCTTCTCTGTGACCCCGCGCTGCATGATGCTGTGTTTCTGTGTTACCCTCACTCGAGCCTGTCGTTCCCCATCCCCTATCGCACATCTGCTTTCTCTACTCAAGAAGAGAGAAGAAGTGAGTGTTCAGAAATGCATAGTGCAGCACGAGTCCATAACTAGGTATGCTCTGAGATCTTCTTCCATTTAAGTGTGCTATGGCGTAACCATGCACATACTTGTGAGTACTGTACGAGCTTTTTTAGAAGGGATTCACTGTTCTGTTGTGCAGGCCTCTACTTCCCACAGTGTTGGTACATTATGGTTTGTGTAACTATCACTTGTATTCACAGTGAAAGATGTTACAGAAGGCATGTTGGTTTATATAATGTGGGCTCTTCAAACTCTGATGTTCCTCTGTTGATGTTGTTTGGCCGGCTGAGGTAGAGTACATGCAGTGCAACATTACCCTTCTACAGTTTGGCACCGGTTTGTGAAATGACGTCTGGCCTCACCAGGAATGCTATTGGTATAATTTTGCTAATGGCACGTTCATGATTCAGTGGTACAAGGTTCTAAGCTAACAGGTACAGTAAATAATATTTCACCCTTTTGTTTTCGTAACTTTCTGTAAAAAAGTTGACGATTTAGTCACTTTTTAGCCATTGAAAAAGGCAACAATTGGCCTCCATTTCGTTTTCTTTTTAATTGGGTGAACCCGTACATCCACCCTTTATGCTATCAGCCACTTGTATAGCGCGCCACTGGCACTAGTGCAGTATCGTGGCACTCTAACTGTATGGCCTCTCGCCGGCCATTTTGATATTGGGCTTGTTTATTTGTAGCGCAAAAAGGAGCCCAAGCATAAATGCTTTGGGCTCCTGCTCTCAGCCACCATTTTAGGTTTGTTGACCTGGTGGCTGGGAGCTTAGGCTGAGGTAGTTTTTGTGGGTATGTGGTAATATTGGCTGTTAATTTGAGTTTATTAGGTTTATTCTATTTTATTAAGTTTGACAGCGTTAGTGCGTGGTGGCATGTCTGGAGAGGATTTTCAAGTTCTGGAGGCCCTCCGGCTCCTCAGCGAGCTGGGCCCGATAGACCTTGTCATAGGGGACATGGCGGGACCGTCGCGCCCCATGCAGCAGACCTCGGCGGGCGTGGCAGTGACGGTTGCCACCTGCACATCTCCCAAACGCCCATGTATGGTTCAGGTAGGTGAAAGGGGCCGCCCGCATGTAAAAAAGGCGGCCCGATGCGAACATTGCAGTTGGAGGGGGGAAAGCATCTGAGGTGGCAGGTGGTGCGGGCACCAGATTTGGAGAGGCAGGTGTTGGAGCAGGGGATCGGGCTGCATGTCCCGATCTGGTCGAGCTCTCGTTTTCCTCCCCCGCACTGAAGGGCGGGGTATTAGGCGGCGTGCAGCCTCTCTGCCTGCCGCCCATGTAATGACAGCGCACGATGAGGCGGGCTGTTTAGAAGCTGGGTCGGGGTCCTGGCTGTTGGGGCATGTGTGCCCCCCTCCGTGCAGTATCAGTAGTCGTAGTAGCAGCCCGGAGGGTGGGAGACGTTGGCGGACGATTGGCAGCTCTTTTGGAACTGAGGAGTTATTAAGGGCTGTCTCCCCGGATCACAAAGGCAGCACAGTGCTAGGGGCAGAAGTATAAGAGGAGGGAGGTTATGGGCAGTTGTCTAGCCCTCTTTTGTTCTCTCCTCCATATTCTTTGAAAGGGGAGACTGTTTCGGTAGGGGAGAGCTCGCTGGGGGACGGTGAATGGGCACGGGTGGCGGGGGTGGAGTTTTCCGCAAAAGGTGGTTTCCTCTCAGGTGTGCGGGGGTTTTGGGGCAACCCCTTTTTCACGTTGGGGGGGTTTGGGTGCTCCTGTTAAGGGTGGAGAAGACAGGTTTATAGGTGCAGGGGACAGAGGAGCTGTTTTATGGGATGAGGATGAGCTGTCAAGGGATTTGGACCCTGCTGGGGTGGTCCGGCATTGGGGGGCTTAGACATCTTCCCTTCGTGGGCAGAAGGGGTTCGGGGTCTCGGGGGGGGGGAGCCATTAGAGGAGGTTCAGGTCATTGGTCGTGGGAGTGGTGCTCATGGGCTGCCATTGGAAAAGGTGGGTGTCAGAGGAGGGTATCAGGTAGGGTTCTGGGGTACGTTGGATATGGGGGGGGGTCAAGGTTTGGGACCTTCTTCTGCGGTGGTTCAGGCAATGCTGAAGTGGAGTGGGGAGGAGGAAGTGGGGAATCTCCCCCTGGTAGGTGTGGTTCAGTCGAGGTTTTCTAGCAGGAGGCGAACTAGGGATACAGCTTGGGGTTTGCAGGGGGTAGGTTTTTCAGATAATATTCAGGGACTCAACAAACCAGTTCAAACTTTTTCTTTGCAGGGTCGGGAGCGTGGCAGTGCTGCAGACTCGGCAGGTCGAGGTGCGGCCCAATTACGCTGAGGAGAAGGGAGGGTGAGGCCTTGCACGGCACATTCCATACAGGCTGGGGATTCCATTGTGGCCAGCACACGAAGGTGTGGCGCGACCTCACTGGCCCCAACGACAGGCAGGTCAAGATTGTCAGCATTATCAATGAAATGGATTTTCAAAGAGGTCAACGCATGGGGGAGCACTGGTGGGTACAGTCGGCTCCCCCGCCAGGAGGACATTCAGGGGCCGTTAGGGCCAGTTTGGGTCATGCGGGGTCTGGTAAGGCCCATGCTGTTGCTTTTGCTACTGAGGTGCTCCATGTGGAGGAGCAAATTTTGCTTGACCATGATGAAGGGGGCCTGAGGAAGGGGAAGTGCTGGATAATGAGGAGGGGGGGCCCTCTCACGTGTCTCATAGTTTTTTACAAGGTTTCAGGAGCTGTGCTGCAAAAACAAGCAGGGGAGGCAGGATCCAAAAGAGAGCGCGCCCATCGGTGAGGGTTCCTCGAACAGGGGATCAATCTGTGAAGTTGGCACAGCAGTCGGAGTCCGTCTGAGCATCCTCATTAGAGCCAGGTGAGACCGCTAGAACACAGGCCAAACCTAAAATGGTGTCTGTGGGGATGGGGGGAGGGGAGTGAGGGGGTGACGGAGGGGAGATTGCACAAAGGTAGATACGTTAAGGACATAGGCGTGGGTACTCGAGATGGGGGACTAGTGCTGGGTACCAAGGTTGAGAGCAGGACTAACACAGATGCAGTGGGGGGAGTTAAGGAGCCTTTGGAAAGTAAGTTATTGAAAATTAAGTAACTACCTTTAATGGGAGTGACAAAGCTTTTGGGTGGCCATTTAATGCTGGCAAACAAGGAGCGCATATGGAAAGAAGAATACGTTGAAAAATTGAAGCTCCTTCATAGGCTGGTAAGGTCCAAAGAGGGCTCTAAGGAGGAAGAGTATGAGTTGGCCAAGCACCCTAAGGTACCATTGAGCATTGAGAACTGGATGGCTGCGTTTTTTCTGATTTATGCTAGCGTATACTGTGAGAAGTTTCCTGAGCACAGCATGGCTATATTTAAGAATATGGATGTAATTCGGAAAGCCCAGATTACGGGTGGTGGTTATGTATGGCCCAATATGACGAGGAGTCCTGGGCACGGATGGCGTGGGACTCAGAGGCAAAATGGGGATAGTTGGACACCGATTTATGGCAGCATACCATGGGGACGGCGGCTGGCGGCAAGACCATTTTTACAGCTAGTGGACTGCCTTTAGTTCACCGGCCCTTTCAGGCGAAGCCCACCCGGGCCTGGGTGGGAAGCGCAGCCGCGACGCAAGCTGGAATTGGGGCATGCTAGGACTTCAATAACGGATTATGCACTAGGGAGTACTGCAAGTATTGCCACGAATGCTCCAAGTGTGGAAAGTGGTATCCCCTTGCTAACTGTTGGGGCGTCAAACCTCAGGGAGGCCAGCAATGGCAGCAATCAGGCACATTTGGCACTTCACAGCAATTCCAGGGCGGTAGGGGAGTAAGGGAGCACAGGGTACTGGGCCTAAAGGCTCATATGCCCGTTAGGGTGACTAAGCTGGGAGAGGCGCTGCAGGGGTATGGGGATTTGGGGGCAAAACAGATGCTTTTGGATGGGTTTCAGTGTGGGTTTCATTTGGGCTATCGGGGACCAAGGCAGAGGAGGTGGGCAGGTAACCTGAAATCAGCGGCGGAACATAGCAGGGTTGTGCAAAAAAAAACTGAGCAAGGAAGTGCGAGAAGGGAGGATGGCAGACCCTTTTGATGATTGGCCAATTGTGAATTTGATTATATTACCCATTGGTGTAATGCCCAAAAAAGAGGAAGGTCAGTACAGACTGATTCAGCACTTGTCATGGCCGGAGGGGTCTTCAGTGAACGCTTTCATTGATGAGGAGGCGGCTTTAGTTTCATATTCCTCAGTTGACGTGGCCATTTCACTAGTAGTGACTGCGGATGCAACTGCAGAGATGGCAAAATGTGACATTAAGTCGGCGTTTCGGTTGCTTCCAGTCCATCCAAATGATTGGGATCTACTGGGAATCCATTTAGAGGGTAAATGGTACGTGGACAAAGCATTGCCGATGGGTTGCTCTATGTCATGTGCTTTATTTGAATGTTTCAGCACTTTCTTGCAGTGGCATTTCACACACCACACAGGTCACACGTTGGTAACACACTACTTGGACGACTTCTTCTTTGTCGGTTCCCCGGGCTCCGCGGAGTGCCAGATAGTTCTGGACACTTTCCATGAGCTCACTAGGGGTGCCTTTGGGTCCTAAAAAGACAATGGGTCCTGCTACAGCATTATTCTTTTTTTGGGAAATTGAAATTTATTCTGTGGCAATGTGGGCTCGCTTGCCAGAAGACAAAAAGTTAAAAATGCTGGAATTGTTAGACAGAACGCTGTCAAGGCAGAAGGTGAAGGTGAAGGACATTCAAATGTTACTGGGTCATCTTAACTTTGCCTGCAGGGTAGTTAGGGCGGGCAGGACCTTCTGTAGATCATTATGCCCAGTATTAGCAGGACAGCATTTGCCGCACCCACATGCCCGCATGTCAGCAGGGATGAAGGAGGATTTGCCTATGTGGTCAGTGTTTCTTAACTCCTTTAATGGAGTGCCATTGGTCAGGGAGGAAGATGTCCAGTGGGTTGTTCAAATGTTTTCTGATGCAGCAGGCAGTGACGGTTTTGGCTTATACTGGCAGGGCAGGTGCTGTGCAGAGAAGTGGCTGCAGGACTGGAGGGATGGGGGAGGAGCATAACATTTCTGGAGCTCTTCCGGTTACTGGTGACAGTGACGAAGGTGCTATTTCGTGTGGACAACATGGCAGTGGTGGAGATCGTCAATAGGCAGTCTGCAAGAGATGAACAGATTTAGAAGTTGTTGTTTGTGCTGGGCTGCCTTAGACATGACATTTCATTCAGAGCCTTGCACATACCAGGTGTGGACAATGACATAGCCAATGCTTTGTCTCGTTCGCAGTGGGGGAGATTCCATTGGCTGGCCAAGGAGGCGGACAGGACACCAACCCCAATTCCGGAGAATCTTTGCTATGTAGGCAACGTAGGCTATTACAATTGGTGGTAGGTTCCCTGTCCGCATCTAGTCGGGCGGCATATGCACTTGCATGAAAGGATTGCTTGGCATCTGGGGTTTGTAGGTGGGAGGAGGTATGGCGTTGTTCTGAGGATGTGATCCAGTTTATCTTAGAACTCATTGAGAGAGGCCTTTCCAGGGTTACCATCGCCGGAAAATTAGCAGGAGTTTCTTTTACGGGAAAACTCTTTTGGGGCTATTCCCCTTCTGCTGGTGAAGTGGGGAGGAGAATGCTCACGGGTTGGGCTAGGGAGGGGGAAGGGGGTTCAGCTTTCCCGTTCCCCCCTTTCTTGGCAGACTCTGGCACGTTTGTTGGAGGTTTCACCTACGGTTTGCAGGGATGATTTTGAGGCATGCTTGTTTTCCACCCTTATGGCTTTCGTGTTGTTTGGGGCGTTTCGAGTACTAAATTAAAACGGGGCATTACTTGGCAAGAAGTATTTTTCTCAGAAAAAGGTTTGCATATTTGGCTGGCCAGTTCATTCATTCATTCAAATCACTTTATTTGATTAATTAAAATAATAAAAGTACACATATAAATCTAATTCAATAAATACAATATAAAACAGTGACATAGACATAGAGAGTCCTTATAATGATTGCTAACAGATATCATGTATATACAAATGCAGAGGGTTAAAATAAAGTTCATGGTTCACTTATAGTAAGGCCTCTTAGTTTCTTAGATCTTATGGCTGCCACAAGATAACTAGCGATATTAAAAATGTTCCATGTATTGTTAAACAATTGCAAATACATTAAAGCAGGTTTAACCTGATGGAACCCCAGACCTCTTAAAAGTGGGATAATAAACAAATTCCTGATTGTAGAATAATGTTTGCAAAAGAACATAAAATCCATAGAATCTTGGGTTGAACAGTTATCACAGTCACAAAATGGTGCCTTTTCAGGTACAGACCATCCCTGATATGTTCCCAATAAAAGGTGTATCTGATTGAACCGAAAATTAGTTAGCAACCAGAGATGGTATGGCCTTGTTACTACCTTTAAATACGGTTCAATAGATGGGGAGGTAATTAATAGGAATTGGGCTCTCACCATGGGCTTTAACAGTTCCTCTGTCTCCCGTTCCTGGAGCCTTAAGGACAAGAAATGCTTTTTGACCCACAATAAGTATCCTTTAACAATAGTTTCAGAGCTTTCATAGATTTCTGGGTCCCCTAGTTTCAGAAACATTCCTGTAACATATGAGAGCCACTGTATTTCATCTCCCCGATCTAAACTAATACAATCTTTTAAAATACGACGGTTTAATATTAGCTCTGGGTTAAGCCAAGTTTTCAAACAGCAAATAAGGGGGGCCATACTAATCAAATCACCAACAAACTCCATCCCTAGCTCCCGATGTACAGCAAATGTTGGGGTAGATTGAGGGATAGATAAAAGACAACGAAAAAATTTATTCTCGGCCCTTTGCACATCTTCCATCGGAGTATATCCCCAGATCGCAGCACCATATAGTGTCAATGCAAGACATTTTACTTTATAAATTGCGAGAATTGCCTCAAATGGTTTTCACCCTAGGCGCTGTGTTAAATTTAACAAGGCTGATCCCGCTCGCACTAAGGCATTCTTTTTTGCTAATCTCTGGGTCGTCCATGTACAGCAGTTATCAAACAAGACCCCTGGGTATGTAAAATCCCTCACTCCTTGGACCTCAACCCCTCTGCAATAAAAAGTTTTTACTTTACTCCTTCTGGGGCCCATGGCCATAACATGGGACTTGGTAGAATTAACCACCAAGTCCAATGAGGTCAAGAATTCTTCAAATGAGTGCAATAGCCTCTGTAGACCTATCGGGGTGCGTGCTAGTAGGACAGCATCATCCGCGTATAGGAGAACTGGGATGGTACTTGCTCCTATACGCAGGACGTCCATGGTAGCAGTTTCCAGGGTTTTCTCTAATGCATTAATATATAATATAAAGAGTAGAGGGGCCAGGATGCACCCTTGCCTAATCCCTCTCCCTGATTTAAAGTGCCTTGTGCAAGTATCATCTTGGGTCATCCTGAGAGTTGTGTATAAATCCCGGTGAAGATCTGCCAAAAAAATACCAAACTGGGGTCAATCCCCATGTCCAATAAAATTGTGCACAGATCCGATCTGTTAACTAGATCGAAAGCTGTGGACAGGTCCATGAAACCCAAATAAATAGCCCGCCTTCTAGCTACTGTATATTTGTTGATTAAAAGGTACAGGTTAAGACACTGATCCAAAGTGCTTCTGCCCGGCCTAAAACCATATTGGGATTCTACTAGGATACTTTTTTCTGTGACCCATTCTGACACTTTAGATAAAATAACTTTTCCAAGGATTTTGACAGAGGAATCTATAAGGGAAATGGGTCTGTAACATCTCCGGTCCCCTCTCTGACCTTTTTTAAAAATAGGGATAGTGATGGAAAGGGCCCATGAGGCAGGGAAACCATGAAAAACAGTAGAGTTAAAAATGTTCGTTAAAATTGTAGCCCAAAGTTTAACATTTCCCTTATATAAATCGGCTAGGACACCGTCTGGGCCAGGAGCCTTGTTAGCAGCTGTATTAATTATTGCTCTTTCCACGTCCGCCTCTATAAACAGTAAATTAGATATAGGTGGAATGCCAGCAGGTGGGATAAAGGTATCAAATACTTCATTGCTTGCATATATTAATTCAAAATGTCTCACCCAATCTTCCGCTGAGATGTTCGTTTCAAGCTTTTCATTGTTCTCGCCTGTTAACAATGGGCTATTAACGGTGGGCCAAAACTTGGAGCTATCCTTTAAAACTGCGTCAGACGTAAGACTGTCCCATGCTTCTGATTTAATTTAATTTTTCCACGTTTGTATACATGATTTGTATTCCTTTCTGCAGTTAGCTATAAGGACTTTATCTCTAGGTAAAACCTTCAATGATTCCATTAAAATACGATGAGCCCTAGAACATTTTGTGTCAAACCATGTTTTCACTTTGTACCTTGTAGGTCTAGCGGGGACAGTTAGGTCAATAGCATCTTGCTTACAAATTGCTTCAAAAGCTGGGATGGTCTTCCCTACCGGGGTGGCGCCATCTACACATTTCCCAAACTCTTCGTTCATCTTTTGGCAAAGGCTGTCTAAGAATTGGTCTGGTACTATTTTTGCCCATTTCAGCCTTCGACCTTGGTCACTAGTAGTCACACTTATTTGGCGTCTGGTGCTATTTAAGTTAACAGAGCGGGAAAATCCTGCGTTCAACACCAGATTGACCGGATTATGGTCACTAAATGGTGAACTAACTGCATTGTAGAAAATTACGTGTCCCAACAGGACAGGAGTTAAGAATATATAGTGAATAATCGACTCACTTTCCCTGGATTTGAAGGTAGCTACCCTCTCACTTCTATCAAAGAAAGATAGCTCATAAAGATCAGCACATGATAAGAGATCCCCAAGAGCCACTCCCCTCTGAGTATGTTGGTCAAAATGTGGGGGTGACGCAAAAGAAGGGCTATATCCTTCATTAAGTTGGCAATTAAAATAACAAAGATAGATATTAAAATCTTCCAAAAGAATAATATCTATTAAAGTGGATTGTTGAGCTTTATAGTTTACAATAAACTGATCTAAAAAACACAGATGTTCATTACAATAGTCACTCTCCCCTGAGTTGTAGAAATGTATTAACAAGATTTTCCCATTGGTCTCGGAGGAGATCTCAACAATTAGGGGAAACAGAGTCTAGAATCTTAACTACCCCTTTCAAGTTTACTGAGAGGAGGAACAACAGTCCTCCCCTGGCTCTCCCTGACCCAGATGGGCGTGCAGGTTGAAAATAAGATTTGAAACCATCCACCCAAAAGTTATTTTGCAGGTCCCATGTTTCTTGCAATGCTATCACATCATTGGCTTTAATAAAACTAAGCCAGGATAGATCCTCCCTTTTTGGCCTTAACCCTGCAATATTCCAACTCAGTAGCCTAAAATTAGAATAAACCGTTGTAATAGGGTCTGGTTCATTTAACTGTTGTAGTGCAATTATGACAGATGACCCTAGTCAATCAATCTCATTTAGGCACGATAAAGGTGAAAACCTATTTGCTAAGATAAGGCTATCCTCTGTCGTTGTCTCCTGGGTGTTATAAGGATTGTTTAAAGGGGTAAATCCTGACTTGCACCCCGTTACTAGGGAGACCCTTTTAAAGGAACTACAAGGCTGCCATCCTATTCCTCCTTTAGAATACTGCGGGCAGGGTGTTATTTCTTTTGAACAAGATTCTGGAGTAGGGTAGAAAAATCTCAAGGGGACTGCCCTGATGTTACCAACCTCCGACCCATCCCATAACATTCGTGGTGCAATAAGAGTGTTATTAAAATTGGCAATTAAACAATCCCCTTTAGTTCTCTTTGCCGTTCTCCCAAGCCAACCAACACGCCTTACCATTATAATGTTCTGTGAGATATTACTGCTGCCTGAGCAATTAAAATCACACCAATTCTTTGTGATGGCCATAAGGGCCTCAGGTGTTTCCTTCTCTCCCACTTTTAGAGGTGGAACCCTGACCAGTACAATCACCAACGGAGCTGCTTCAGATGGAAGATTAATGTTCGGTTGAGGTATAGTCTCACCTCCGGGCTGGGTTCCAATTGCTATACCTCTTTGACTGTAAGCGGCCAACCTATTTGGGGTCTCAGAATGGCTTGGTAAGCTAAAATATGGTTCCCTACCCTCATTAGTATTTCCCCGGTCCCTAAATATATCAGAGTTAAGAAGTGGGGGTTTGACCAAATGGGAAACTTCTATCAATGGCTCATAATCTTGTACTATATTGTCTTTTGTACATACTACTGCGGGCTTAACTAATTGGTTAGGCAGTGAGGCTTGTCTAACAGTACACTCAGTACACTTGTGTTGACCCAGAAACATGTTGATTAGCTCACACTTCCCTAGCAAATCAGAAACACAAGAGTTCATAGTGTCAATAATGTCCTTGGTGATGTTGGATAGCGCCTGCTCCAGTGTAGTTGAAAATATTTCTTCTATCATGTCCCGTACATTATGCTCTGATATATTAGGTGAATTTAACTCAGCATTAGATGCAGTATTTTAAATGTCCTTATCCTGTTTCTGTTTTTTCTTAGAAAGTTTCTTTAGTACAGAGCTAGGTTTATTAGACATCTCTTTAACGTTCGGGGACGATCTTGGGAGTTTACTTATAGGTTGCTATGTCTTATCCTCTTGTCTAGCAGGTGTTTCTGGCTGTGCCACATTTGGGCGATTAATGGTTACACTAGGTTCCAGGGGAATGTGAGTTTTCTGCACCACAAAATCCTGCACACCACCACATTCAGGATTTGGTGCCAGCCCCAGTTCTCTCTCAGCGGATTCAATTTCTGAAGATAAAACCCCCACCGCTGATGTAAGGTAAGAGATAATGGAAGCAGACTTCCTTGGAACTTTCGCCTCGCCTCCCCCCTGCTCTTGGGAAGTAGGTAGTTTCCGCTTACCCATGGCTCAGGATCCAGTCGTTAATAGTATAGCCCGACCCGGCCACTTCTTGCTCCTGATGGCCACCGATGGCCCGCCCTTTGCCCGGAGGAGTGTGGCTCACTGATTAGAGCGGCAGACCCTGGATGCAGAGGTCTGGCCCGGGACCAGGGTTCAATTCCCGTCCCTGCAGGGTCTTGAGCTCAAATGTCCGCGGACCTGATAATTCTCGCCTCAGTGCCTACTCTAATCATGGGGTCCCACGCTGCAACTCTGGGCAATAGCTTGCTTAGTCTCCACACCGGCCCTAATCGCTAAGGATGCCTGGCTTCACCAGGGGGGTGCCCAAGAGTTGGGTGCCTCACAGGAACAGGCCAGGACGGGTTCCTCAGCGGTTTATTCAGCGCGGGGACACACTGGCGACTGTAACCATGCGCTTTATAAGCTTCAGAATTAATTAGCCCGGCGCCGCCCGCACGCGTCCCGCGGTGCGGAAGTGAATGCAAGTGAAATCCGGTTGGAGGTGGGCGGGGCTTGCTGGTGCTGGTGGTTCTCGGAACAGTGAGCCCCTCGCGATGCTCCCACCGCCCTGCCTTGCTGCACTGGTGTCCCGGTATGGGCTGTTCACTGTCCGGTGTACTCTGCGTCTCCTGCGGAGCGGGAGACGCGAGGTCCGTTAAAGCTGCCTGGTAGGAGGGGGCGGGGCTTGCTGGCGCTGGTGGTTCTCGGGACAGCGAGTCCTCGCGCTGCTCTCACCGCCCTGCCTTGATGCACTGGTGTCCTGGTTTGGGCCCTTCACTGGCAGGTGTACGCTGCGGTTCAAAACTGATCAGAGAAGCATTGGGAAAGGAGTTTGGTTAGAAGCAGAGGCTCCTATTTCTTCTTGTCCCCTGCATTTGGCCCGCCGCTGGAAGATTTTGTCAGGAGGGGCTGAGAGCGATATAGTTTTTCTGCATATTACTGGTGGTCGAGTAACAGATAACCAACTGCGCATGCTGCTGCATAAAGCTTTGCAGAGGATTGGGATGGACGGGGCGCAGTATGGGACTCTTTTAGGATTGGTGCTGCGACTGAAGCACACAACATGGGTTGGTCTCAAAGGCAAATTATGCGGTTAGGGCGCTGGTCATCAAACTGTTTTCACCGATATGTGGTTAATTCAGTTTAGAACACCAAACACTGTAAAACTGCATGGGCAGTCAGGTTCAAGTAAATCATCTAATCTCCCTATGCTTAACCCCTCCCCTGCTGGTGACGGAACCACTCCGTCATCAGCCGCGGTCGCGCTGTGCTGATGACGGAGCGGTTCCGTCACGGCCCGCTCGGAACGCCTGCGCAGCGCGGATTCCGCGCCTGCGCTGAACGTTCTATTGAGCGGGCGGGGCCATGACGGAACCGCTCCGTCATGAGCAAAGCGCAACCACGGCTGGTGACGGATCGGTTCCGTCACCAGCATGCGCCCGCCGGTCTGCCCCCTTAGCACTGCGGCGGAATAGCCACCGCAGTGAAGGGGTTAAAGAAAAAATATATATACAAATGAATCTAACATTGTTTAATGTGTCTCTGTGCCTGAATAAATAAATAATTATACAATGCAGAAACCCCCAAAAATGTTAATCAGAAACAAAATATGAACTGGGAAAAAAATGCCACATGCCAAATACCGATACCATCCATAAAGCATGCCGATCAGAATCAGAAGAATAATTCAGATACATGCAGGTCATAAAAGGAAAACCAATGGCAAAACATAAAAAAAATGCCAATTGGAAACCAAATTTGGGATGGATAAAACTTTTCAAATACTGCATGCCAATACACAAGCTTATTAGCACAACAGCAATAGTTGCTGAGCTCCCGTCATGCAAGCGCATACATGTAGAAAAGCCGACATTCCGACAACACGGGCAGAAACAAAAGAAACAAAATAGTGCATTTACAGAAGTCTACATGCGTAAAAGGCCAAGACTACAAGTGATAAGGCCATGCTTTATGAGAGGGGTTGATACACAAAAGGGAGGGGCATATAACAAATATTGACCACAGGGAAGAAAGCTTTTGTGAAAGACATGCAAAACAAAAAATCAAAAGCGATGGGAGGGCTGTAAGCCCACAGAGAGGATATAGCATGTCTTAAAGAGGCAAAGCATGCGCTGCCTAGGCTTGACCTAAAAAGGGGACACCCATAACCACTGTTCAGTTCACTCTCTGGACCTAGGAAGGACTCTCAGAAGACTGCCTGCTGCTGTGGCCTGCAGGGTACTCCATAAGACTGCTTTGCTGCACCTGGAAGAACTGCTTCGCTGTCTAGAGCCTGACTTGAACCCTAAGAGACCTTCCCCGCTGCTTGGGCCCTGATTCACCACCTGAGCCCAGGACTAGCAGAGTGACTCTAAGGCAGTGGTCTTCAAACTTCTTGATGCTGCGCCCCCCTGTAAAAAAGAAAATCCTCAGCCCCCTCATTTTTTCACAATTATTCTGCTAAATTGGCAATGTTTAAATATGCCTAAACATATTTAAGCATTGCAGTTACCCCTTTTCACACATACTCCAAGTCTGGATATGAATGACAAAAGTTGTTAGTGATGGCCCATTACAAGGTGGCTAACTGCTGCTAATGTTTTTAACACTTAAAACAAAGCATTATGTTTTTTTGGCCAGAGCCTGGCCCCCACCTGAGATCACATAAGGCCCCCAGGGGGCCCCAGGCCCCAGTTTGACAGCCTCTGCTCTAAGGGCTCCTGTTCAGAACCTCAGGAACAGAAAAGGCTCCCACCAACTTGAACCTGGATCCAGCATGAGCGAGTCCTGAACACCAAAGCTGTGCTTCTCCAGTCCTTGACACTTGGTTGTTGTATTAAAGGTGCCAGATATCTAAGATCTAAAACTTGGGACTTTTGTGTTTTTTGCAAAAAACTGCTTCTTAAACCGAGGGAAGACTGGGACCAACCTACTTAACTATCCACCCTTGAGCATCGCTGGTTGGCCTGACTGCAGCCACTCCCGCTACGTTCTTCTCAGCAGCAACAAATATTTTCAGCGGTCCTTCGGCAAAAGTGTATCCGGCCTCCTGGAACTCTCATCAGCTGCAGCCACTAGCTTTGTCCCACTTAAGAAGAATTTTGACTAAGTCCGAATTTAGAAAATCTTCACATCGATTTCGGCTAGCGTCTCCTCAATGACAACACTCCCTCCTCAGACAGTGCCTGCAGCCCTGCCACACTGAACTTTACCTTCTCAAAATAATTTTTTCAACAATTTCTTTTAAGGTAAGAACTGACTAGACCCAATGTACTCTTTGTATTCGACCAGCGCTCCATTGTGGTCGGCCATATGTTTTTTACTTTGACCTGGTCTCATGTGACTCAACGCTCGCAGTTGGCGCTTTGATCTTTTAGGCACTAATTTTTACTACAATTTTTTTTTTAAATCATAACGCTGGTTCTAGGGATTGGATTTTTGTTGTTTTAGTGTCAAATAATATATCAAATTCTACTCCGTTTTTCTAAATAGGTGTGTGATTTTTCATGTTTTGTGTTTTCACTTTATTATTGTTTGAGTGCTGCATAAATACTTTACACATCTTGCCGAGCTACTAGAGAATTAAGCACAGGTTCACTTAGTGAATTTTGTGGCTCATCCTAATGGGGATTGTGGCTTTTGCTTGAGTAGGGGCCACTTTCTTCAACAAATAACCCAATTTCTACACAGTAAGGTTCTTTCTAGTGTCTAGAAGCCTGCCGCGGCTGAGTGGGAAGGAGGGTGCCTAGTCCTACAGAAGAAGAAGGAACTGTCAGCCATGTTCCTGGTACATAGGACATAGAACACCAACAAGAAGATAACATGTTGGGGCAGTGCCTAGGTCATCCAGCTTTCCCTGTGAGGACCATGAGGTGAACTTTGTGAAGCAACAAAAACTCCAGAGGTACCAGTGTGTTACCTGGCATCTCTGCAGTGACTGATCTGCCACTGTTGATGTGCTGTGGATTAGGATGTCATCACTACTGTAGAACAAGAGCCCTTTATGAACTTGAAGGCCACTACAGCAGAAGAAAGGCGATTGCTGAGCCAGGCCTTCCAGGCAGTTTTTTCTGCAGCATAATAAGAGGCATGCCAGTTGCTACCACCATGCTCCCCCTGACTGTGATGCCAAAGGGCATACTGCAACAAGCACAACATGAACTGTGTTTGCATAGATAGGTAGCATAGGCAGTCTTGCGTGAGACTGAGAGACTGTCCTTTGGGCTTGAACTGCATATTGTAAAAACGTAATGAGAGCTGATATGAAACTGAACTGACCAAGGTTTACCTAATTGAGATATTTCATTGCATTACTAGGTCACTGTAGAAGTGTTATAAGGGGAATGCAGCCACTGTGCTAGACCAATGCAGCAGGGCAGGACCTGCCACCAATTAATTATGGCATTGGGTGTGGGAAGGAGAACCAATGATTTTAGCCTGTAATGTAGTAGAACTCTGTAGATGGGGCCCTTTTCTGTCCTTAATATTTTGTAGTAATGTGTATGTAAACTATTAATTTCCTAGGACAGACACTGGCTAGACAATACATTACGTGTCTGTCTGTTGAATGGTGCGTTCTGAGCTTCTGGCAGCACACTCTACAGCCTTCGACTTGCTACTTGAGAGTCAAGAATAGAAAGAGTGTCAAAACTGTTTACAAAACCATATTTGATGGATGTCAGTGGCAAATGACCACAACCGCCATGGTTGCAGACAAATAGAATAAATATGGTTATATGACCATCTTTTGTGTGGTGACCCCCCAGATTGTTTGCGTTGACTATTTTTGCTTGTTATCGAACTTTGTCAGTGGTAAAGTGCCTGTGCTCCCTCTTTTAACATGATGAACTTGGCACACATATATGGTAATCACAGTGTTCCCAGGGCCTGTAAGTTAAATATCACCAGTGGGCTGCAGCACTCCATGTAACACCCATTGAAGTGGTAGTGCAAAATATGTCTGCAGGCCTGCTATGAAGGTTTAAACTGCCCATTTGACCTGTCAAAATAACCCCTTTTGACAGGTCTAAAGCCATCCTTTTAAATATTTATAAGTCACTCCTAAATAAGTCTTACTGCTCATCAAGGCAGAGTCCATGGTATTTAAAAGTAAGACATAAAATGGTTTAATGTTAAACATGAACTTAACTTGAAAATGCCCTAAAAGCCATGTATGCAATGGCAAGTTTCACTGTTCGATAGGAAAGCATTGGGGTACAATACTAAATATTTTATTGCTACTTCCTCCTAGGAACAGCTACAGATCTTATTACTGTAAATAAACCCCGGGCAGCAATCCCATTGCCTCGTTTGGACAAAAGCCGTGGACTTGTAACAATATATATTACGAGCCCAATTCATTGGTAAAGTCTGATTAGTTGTGAGTATTTTACAGCAGGTATTTTTATTACAAGTTACCTGTCACCTGCCTAAAGCCTTTACAAAGCCCATTTGCATGAAGCTTTTACTCAGGAGCTGAATAGCCCCTTGATGAGTTGCAAACTTGCTTCCAGAGCTGCAAATAAGCCTTTAGTGTTAGGAGGCGTTCTGTTTGTCTGGCAAGCTGACCATCTGGGTTGTGCCCAGAAACTTAATTAACTTCAAAGATGCCTACCCTGTCACAGGCAGATGTAGCTAACACCTAGGCCTGTCACCTTCCTACGTCATTCAGGCACCAAACCCAGTGGGAGAGTGGCTGCCCCAAGAACCGGTACCGGTATTGAGGGACCACAGAGGAGGGGTTGGTTGGTTCCCTGGCCATACCTCTGGAGTGGGCACTGGTGCTCTGCCAATGGGCAGAACGGTTCTGCCATATTGGTTTTGGGCAAGGAGGGGCAGTGAGGAATTGTTTGCATTAGGGCACACAGGAAATACTGAAAAATGGGTAGGGAACTTTAATCCCATTAGGAGTGGCCAGGAGTTTCCCCACTCACTGGCTGGTGCCAAGCATAAATATCCTACTCACAGTATCTGTCTCATATCACTTCTGGGCCTGTAGAAGAACAGAAGAGAGATGGACCTGCTTTTGACCTAAAAAGGACTCGGAAGACTGGACCTGAACCTGCTCTCTTTCTCTTGAATCCAGGACAAAGAGGTGATCTCCAAGGGTTTTAAGGCTGCCCTCCTGCTTGGCCTACAGGGACACAACGCCCTTCAAGAGGCCTTTTCCTGCATTCTCAGCTGACCAGTGTCAACTAGACCTGCCCTGGCCCCTGCTTCTGTCTTCTGCTGAAGTGAATCTTGACCCCCAAGGGCTCTCCCCAAGGTCTTGGACCCATGGTTGGTATCAAAGTGTACACCTCCTAAACAGACATTAAACCTGGGGCTTTTTGCTAACTTTTTGCCCTGAGTACCAGCATGGAACCATAACCAATTTACCAAGTTGATCTGCTGAGAGTGCATTGTCACTGAGATTGTGCAGCTCCGACTTTGTTCTTCTCCACAGGAGCAAATCCAATTAATCAGGACTGCTGTTGAAAGGCTTCCAACACCATCGAGCTATCATCAGCCACTGACTGTATCCTTGCCCTGCTGAGGAAATCCGAGCTCCCAAAATGTTTCCAAGTCTGAAAGGCAAAAGCTATAGCAGATCACACCACCACCTGTATCCCATTGATGTAGATCGCTGTTTGGTGCAAAACCTGAAATGTTCCCACTCTGAGCATTCCCACCTTCGTCAATGACCTTACAGAGACCTCGGACTTTAGCTCCCATCATCGCCATACCCATCTTTGGCCACATCTTGCTGCCTTTTCCCCTCTAAACAATTTTTGCTCCATAAAAGTTTCTAAATGTGAAAGTGTCTTTTTAATCGGGACAATCCTAGTGCTGGTTTCCAACCCACGCGCCATCATGATTGGCCATAGATCTTCCCCTTCTTCTGATTCTGCACAACTAGATGACCGGAGTGGGTGCTTTACTGCTTTTGAAACTATTTTTAAATTAAAACTTTAAAAATTCTGAACTTTGTTTCCATTATTGGATTTTTGTTATTTCTATGGTGTTTTATTTATTAAAATGTACAATATTTTTCTAAATGGGTTTAGAATTTTTGTTGTGTTGTGTTTTTACTCTTTTACTGTTTTAGTACTGCATAAATACTTTAAAAATTGCCTATAACTTAAGCGTCTCTGCCCTGTGCCATAGCTACCACAGAGTTGATGCTGAGGTTAATGTAGTGACTTTAAGGGTTCACCCTGACAAAGAATGTGGGTATTACTTGAGGTGGCTACTCAATCCCCTCAACAATATCCCCATTTCTTACAGTTATCTATTTAAGTTAAGGTATTTGCAGGTAGGATCAGGGTTGGCATTAGGATTAACTATTAGGTTACAATGTTTTTATTTCAATTCATTTGAAATTCATTTGTGTTAGGTTTATTACTAGGGTTAAGTTAATGTTTCTTATTTATTTTAATTACCTTTAATTTAAATTATTTCATCTAGGGTCAAGAATGTCTTTAAGGTTATGTCCGGTTACCTTTTATTATAATATAATGGGAATTGATTTTATTCATTTTAATATAATTTATATAAAGTTTTTAATGGTTTTAGTAAATAGTAAGTTTAAATAAAGGTGACTGTTGAAAATGAATTGTGTGTACGCAATATAATTCTGTTTAATTTAACCTAGATTTCATTACAAGAACAGAGGCTAACATTATGCAAATTTCTTTTAATGCAGTCCAAGCAGCTGCTTACCTCACAATATAAGAAGGTTCCAGAACAGAACATTAGGAAGAGATAAAAGGCATGAGCCATCAACAATCTGCCTCTTTTAAATGCGGCTCCAGGCAGATAAGTTGACTTTATCTTTATCCACTGTTAACTGCTTTCATGTTACCCTTCATTGTTCCTTCTTATTTTGTGACTTAACCCTATTCCCTCTCTCCTACCTCAATACCGGTCTCCAATTTATGGAGATTGCTTTCCCTTAAACCCTCATGATCGTGTGGATTCCCCCCTGCCCCCACCTCCTTACTGTTACCCAGTATTGCTTCCATTTTCTAATATTGCTACTCCGATATTGGCATTAATATTGTTAATTTGTGAATTTGTATTGATGTTTATTAGCCTCACGTTAATTTTATATTAATGTGTACCTTCCTTTTAGACTAATTACAGCTTCCTTTTTCATCCCCCTTCGTGGTTTCCCTCTCGGAACCTAATTTCTGTATAGACACCGAGATTTCATGCATCCGATGCGGGCCGCGGACTAAAACCAACGCGGCCCAGCATTGCGCATAGGATTAGAGGAAAGCTCCTTGGCAACAGGGATGCCACGTACACCCGTTCTCAAGAGCCTTTCCTCCCCGCGCTCTCACACGGCCTCCAGCTGATCGCATTGACGAAAAAATTGGATTTTTCTTCTTACCTAAATCATTTACAGTCACCACTCTCCCCTCTATCCTGTGACTTGGTGCTTTTCCTTAAAGACGCTGTCCTGAACACTAACATCCTCAGCCTGTCAGTACCTTTCTGCATAACGAATTTGGTCATAAGCTTCCTACCTGCTCTAATGTCTGACTCTGACTCAGATGACGCTACAGCCCCTACTCCTAATATTGATAATGATGCCTTCAAAAAATCTTACACAAATAAATGAGGTCCTGCATGATTGAGACCCTGAGTCAGGTCATGTCTTCCAAAAGGTCACTTCCTACTGAAGAGGACGAGATCACAGAGTAATTGAAGGAAGATATTACTACCATAAGGGGTAAAAAATTTAATGAAAATAAAAATATTGATCAAATAACCCCTAAGAGCACGTTGGGAGGTCCTAGCACCTCATCTAATCCTGGAGGTAATAGCACCTCAATTTAAAACGGAGGTCCTCGCACCTCGAACTCCATGGGGGTCCCTAGCAGCACAACTTACTCTGGTGTCCATGACTGAGGATGTATCTGGGTGTTCCTAGCAGCACAAAATATCACAGTGCTCAGTACAATACGGGAGATAACGAGTTCCATGATGACGACTCTTCAACCATACCCAATGAGTACGTCCTAGATCCAGACTCAGACGATCAAGAATCTTACGGTCCTGAGGAGGAACTCCCCTCATCATCTAAAGACAACATGCTTGACCCATTTGGGGAAGAAATGCTTTCACCTCTCAATATCAATCACCCCAGAAGGTCCAGTGGTGGCCATAGGACCACGTGTGCAAGTTCATAAAAAAATGGATGAGGAACCTTTTTTAGACACTCGGAACATACTCATAGCCGAATGCTCAAGACCCGCTATTGAGGACAAGACCTGCCACACTCCTCACTTGGACCCGGAACGGATTAAATTTCATTTCAAGCTCGGATGGGATCCAAGAAAAGGGATGGGAAGGTCCCTCAAGGGGTGCCAGGACCATCTCCACAACATCCTGGGCACCTTAGCCAGAATTATTGACTCTGCTGAGGAAAGCCACATCACGGCACACCTCTTAATACTGACTTAATCAGGGGCTGGAGCAAAAGAGAACTGATTTATTGGGCAATGCCAATGCAAACCTCAATGCCAAGAGAAGAAGAGTTGTACTAATCAAAATCAATCCTAAACTTAGTGATATGGCTGATAGAGAACCCTCACAAAACCCAAAAGGGTTACTTTTTGGAGAAGATCTTATAACATCTCTGGGAAAGTGAAGTTCTCCTCATCTCTAACGGAGATGAAATCCCCCAAATAGAAGAATGGCTCAAAGCCATTGACGCCCTCAATGGTGCCCTTGCGCTAACGGACTCAGTGAAATCCCTAGGTATTACCCTTGACCCCAAATTTGTACATGTAAAAACACATCTCAAAAGCCTCCAAAAGCACGTTCCTAAATCTGAAACTGCTATACAAAATAAAACCCTTCCTCCCCCCAAAAGATCTTAAACAAGCCACCCAGGCACTTGTGCTCTCCAGAATTGATTATGGAATCACAGCCCTGACCGGGACAGCAAAATCCCACCTAGGTCCCCTGACCACTACCCTCAACGCCGCAGCAAGATTGGTCACAGGAACTAAGAAATTCGAACACAATTGTTCGGCACTCAAGGAACTGAAGTGGCTCCTTATTGATCAATGAGCCAGCTTCCGTGGAGCCTATCTCACGCACAAAGCCCTGCACACAGGTAAACCAGAATACCTGGCTGCCAAACTCATTCCAGGAACCTCAGAAGTTCCAACACGCTTCTACTCATCCCACTGAAATCACGTAAACACAAAACCGCAAATAAATCCTTCGCGGGAAATGCACCTAAGATCTCGAACGTCATCCCCCCCACATCAGAACGACCACCTCCTTCCTGAAATTCAAGATCCTACTCAAAGCCCTTTTCCTAGAGCGCTCTCGAACTTAACGAGAAATCCACAAGTTACTTTGCGAAGGGAAACTACCTCCTCTTCCTGATACCCCCTCAGCCTAAAGATCTGTTTTGTACCTTTGTTTTTATGCTCTTGAGTTGGTAAATTGCAGATTGTTTGTCTTTGCCAAAAAATGCTCATAACTGTACCTGTTGTGAAGAGCTCTGATACCCTCGGGTCCAGCTAGCGCTATACAAAACTTCTAAATAAATAAATAAATAAAATGTGTCAACTTTTATGGCCTTGGATAAGGCCTAGCAAAATATGCAGAAAGTGTATAATCCTAATCTTTTTGGCCGAGCCGGAAGAAGGGGCCTCTTTTCCAGCCATTTCTTTGAAAGGCCCTTCTCAACGCCCCGTGGCTATGGAAGAGGTTATAAGCAATACAACACTCCACAATTTTACCCCCAGAGAGGCAGAGGTCCACACAACAGAGGGTTTGGATCACGGGGACCCTACAACAGCAGTATCACACCAAGTGAGTACTCCTCCCCCTCCTCCCTCCCCTTCTTTCCCCCAAAGGTAGGAGGCAGACTAAAATTCTTTTATCAGAAGTGGAAACTGACCAGTCAAGAGCCATGGGTTTTAAACAATTTCATGGGATTCATGATAGAGCTTACAGAAACCTCCTTACAAACCTCCTTCCCGAGAGACATCCCTCTCTCTCTAGATCAACAGAAAATAGTAGAGGAAGAGATCTCCTCCTTGCTTCAGAAAGTAGCAGTAATAAAGGTTCTACTGGAAGCCTTGAGATTTTTAAGCACACTCTTTCTCGTACAAAAAAAATGACAAGGATTGGAGACCAGTGATAAATTTAAGAGAACTAAACACATTTGTGGTTTACAGGCACTCCGAGATGGAGGGGATCTATCTTCTGAGAGATCTACTATTAGAGGGAGACTGGCTAGTCCAACTGGACTTAAAAGATGCTTATTTCACCATTCCAGTGGCCACAATCCACCAACCCTTTCTCCAATTCATGTGGAAAAACCATCCATACTAATTTCAGGCACTTCCTTTCGGACTATCTTCTGCACCTTTGGGCAAAGAGGTCCAGAGCACACCATATATCTTTATAGAATGATCTCTAGTTAGAGTAATGTTAGTTGGGATAGATCAAACAAAGCGTAAGTTTTTTCCAAAAGTTTTATTCACCCGCAGTGTTCACCACTTGGGAATCACTGCACATATCACTCAAGCCGACACGTGTTTCGTCACAGCATGTGGCTGTGACTCTTCAGGGCTAGAAGAAAATAATAAAATCAAAGCGATGTCACAATACTTCGGAATAGCGTGTAAAAGTGGGACACCGGTGGCGTGGAAACCAACACAGAAGGAATGGGAAAAAAGGAAAACTTTGGTGACTTCTTGTAATTTGCCAGGACCTCTTGAATAATGATAGAGTTTGTGGATTCCTCTATTTGGTCGCCAGCGCTGGTAATACTTTCTGTAGATGTACCCCAGAAGTGTTTCTTTAATTTGAGTCCTCTAATGTATTTGAAAAGGTCAATCTTCATCCTACAAGGGTCCCCTTGTTCAGTAGGTCCTTTGCTCAGTAAAGAAATCATATGTTTGTCCAGGTTTATGGAAGAGAGATTAATCACCTGTACATCCTGCTCAAGTTACTAAGCCTCCTCTTCAATTTTAATTTTCAGCCTCTGCTCTACGGGATTCGTCTATATAACGAATTCCCCAACTAACGATTTGGTTTTCGGCAACCAGACTGGTGCCGCCCTTTTGATAAATAAATAAACCACCCGACAAGGACCGGGTTGGAATTATCACCGGTTCCCCGGTGAGTTTACATACTTTATGTTAATGACTGCTCAGATAACGTGACCTTAATGTATGCAACCTTCAGTTACAACTTAATGGCTTGATTAATTTTCCTTCGTTCCCCCTCTTCTCGCCCATTTACAGACCACGCGCTTTGATCATTAAGATCAGGTAATTACTTCCGCATTTCCCAAATTTTGTAGTTAATATTATTTCTCCCCCTTACCGCTGTTAATCACTCATGGCAATTTTTGAATAGGAATCCAATTAGCACAACTTTGGCTTACGTCATAAATACAGGTCTTATCAAGTGACACGGCATATTGTTTTTAATTTGCGATTAGCACCTATAATTATTTGGATTCGTATACGATGAGGAGATTGTTGCGTTTTCTTCTCCATGGTGGTATCTAGGGCTAAGTGACAATGAGTTCCTGTAATTGATGGCTAATAATTTTGCAAACTCGAGTGTTCTTCACCATGAATACTGCGGGGTTGGAATTTCCAAGTTAAGAGATAAAATGTATAAACAACTTACGATTAGAGATGAATCTGTATTTTTCGTCTATCAGGCAGCAACTAGCAAATGATACAAAGCCCCATGTTCCCAAGATAACCTTATTCGGCATGATATTAATCTATTGACTAGGGTTTGTCACTACGTTTCTTTCAAATATTGCTATACGCCTTGTTCTGAAGTGATAATGCAAAAATGGTCATCTTTTGAAGTAACTATACTCGAGGACAATATATATGTTTTCAAAATAACGAACTTGATTAAGGAACAAGTACTATTTATCTCACCGCACACTCGCACCTATAGATTTGAATAAATGATTTTCGTGCTATAATCCTATTGTAAACCTATTTGCGCCGTATGTCACGACACACTACTCTATCTCTCACAACAGGAGTGTATTTTGTTTGAAAAATAAAATAAGACAAATTACAAGAAGTCACCAAAGTTTTCCTTTTCCCATCCCTTCTGTGTTGGTTTCCACGCCACCGGTGTCCCACTTTTACACGCGATTCCGAAAGTAGTGTGACATCGCTTTGATTTTATTATTTTCTTCTAGCCCTGAAGAGTCACAGCCACATGCTGTGACGAAACACGTGTCGGCTTGAGTGATATGTGCAGTGATTCCCAAGTGGTGAACACTGCGGGTGAATAAAACTTTTGGAAAAAACGTACGCTTTGTTTGATCTATCCCAACTAACATTACTCTAACTAGAAATCATTCTATAAAGATATATGGTGTGCTCTGGACCTCTTTGCCCAAACATAACGAAAGGGAGGTTTCAGCCCCTCTTTCATTACAGAGGGTAAGGTTTCCCTCTGGCCAAGAAGCACCTACAACGAAATCAGAACAACTAATACTTTACCGTGACGAGTTGAGCGCCGAATTTCTGAATACTAAAAAAACGACTCACAGACTATTCAATTATCTTCTGCACCTTGGTATTTCACCAAGGTCATGAGAGCAATCTATTCATCCCTAAGAGAAAGAGGTATTCACATGATCATATACTTAGACAACATCCTTATAATGTCCCAAGATCTTTCACAAATTGTGCAGGACATGAAGACTGCTGTGGACCTCCTTAAAAATTTAGGGTTCATCATAAACCAAAAAAAATCGATTTTGACTCCTTTCAAGACTCTGGAGTTCCTAGGTTTTACGCTAGATACACAGAGATGTCTCCTTTTTCTACCTTCCAAGAAAATAACCAAAATCAGGAAAGAAATGAGGCATGTCCTGAAACAAGAAAATCTATCCCTGAGGGAGCTAGCCAGACTCCCGGGTCTCCTCTCCTCATCCATCCACGCCATCTTTACGAGCCTCCTAAACTATCGGTCCCTCCAGAGGGGAAAAGCAAGAGTCCTAAGATCTCGTGTTCGATATGGGGATCACATTACGCTAGATCAGGAAGTCAAATCAGAACTCGCCTGGTGGCACGAGAACCCAGACACGTGGAATGGCAAAGCAATCTTTGGTTCAATACTTGAGTTTGTTTTAGAATCAGACGCAAGCCTTCATGGCTGGGGAGCTTGCCATCTCAACAAGAACACAGGTGGGTTCTGGTCACAAGAGGAGCCTCTCACCACATAAAGTACTTAGAACTAACAGCTGGTCTCTATGCCTTGATGATTTTCAGACATTCTCTTCAAGGCAGATCAGTTATCTTGACGATGGACAACAGTAGCCTATATAAATCGTCTGGGAGGTACAAAATCTACAGACCCCTCGAACTTAGCCAAAAAACCTTGGATGTTCTTCCTGGAACACAAGATTGCTCTCATAGCAGAATACCTCCCAGGAAAAACGAACATCTCGGCACACTGGAACTCGTGGTTCCTTCTGGATCACAGCAATTGGAAACTCAATGTTTCCGTGTTCAGCTCCCTAACAAGATTTAGGGACCTCTAGTGATAGACCTCTTTGCGAGCAGACTACCTTTCAATTGGGAAAATACTTCAGCTGGATGCCTGACCTGGTCAGTCTGGCAGTGAACGCCTTCCTACAATCCTGGAAAGGAGTCAAAGCTTACGCCTTCCCTCCCTTTGCCATGATCCAGAGAGTTCTACAGAAAGTGAGACAGGACCAGTGCTACCTTATCCTAATAACTCCCTTCTGACCATCTCAGGCCTGGTTCCCCACCACTCTAGAACTAGCTTGCAATCTCCCCTTCTTAATTCCTTCCCTAGAGAATCTTCTAACAGACGTAGATAGGGTAGGTCACCACCTAATTCAGACAGGGAGTTTAACCCTTCTTGCCTGGAGAGTGTTAGGAGATCCAATGAAATCTCAGGGCTTTCTTCGACAGCTGCAACTCTCCTCGGAGAGTCAAGGGCCCCAGACACTCACTACAGATATAACAACATATGGAGAAGCTGGGTATGTTGGTGCCTGGCAAGGAACCTGGATTCCTTGGAGGCACCTATTGTTGACATAGTTAACTTCCTTGTTGAACAGTTTGAAAGGGGTCTCAGCTATAGATCTATCAACTGCTATAGATCGGCTATCTCTGCTGGCCATGTCCTTGTCAATGGTAAAACGATAGGTAAAAACAACATTGTTTGCAGAGTAATGAAAAGCATTTGTTTAAGAAGGCCTCCTAAACCCAAATACGAGAGTCTCTAGGATGTTAATCTAATTTTAGATATTTTATCTAACTGGCCGTATAATACTCTCCTTAATAAAAAAAATCTTTCCATCAAGCTTGTTACTTTGCTATGCCTTATCTCTCGCCGAAGAGTTTCTGATGTCAAAGCCCTTGAAATAACAAATAGATCCTATAACATTTTTGGTGTCAAATTTGAGTTATAAAGAACTAAGACTATGTCTGATTTAATCTTTTATCCACGTTTTGATTTATGCCCCAAACTTTGTGTAGTGGATTGCATGAGAGAATACGATCACAGAATGTCTGGTTTTCGTCCCCAGGGTGTAAACCAGTTACTTATATCCTTTGTCAAAACCCATAAAGGTATAACCTTTACTTCTATTGCTAGATGGGGTAAAACTGTCCTGAATTTAGCAGGTGTCGACTTAAAGAAATTTAAAGCTCACTCTCTTAGAGGTGCTGAGGCCAGTAAATCTCTCTGGTCTGGAGTTAATTTAGACGATATCCTTAAAGCGGCAGATTGGTCGGATGCTAGCACCTTTGCAAGACACTATTGCAAACCTATAGCACACATGTCTGATGTAGTCGTACATAGCTACCAACATGCATAATGTAGCCTCTGTTCTTGTAATGAAATTGCGATTCTACTATTACCATGATTAGAGAATCTGGATTTCATGAAAGACACGGAGGCTAACATTATCCCACCCGTCCCGCCCTTGATTATCTGGGACCTACAGTGATTTTGACTTTAACACTTATTACTATTACTTCTGTTTAAAATCTTATAATTCTTTTAATAACTTGTTAAAATTCATACTATGTGTTCTCTTCCTAGAGGGATTCCGTCCTCTCTCTTTTCAGGTAACCCTTCATAACTGCGGGCGTCTGACCTTTGGATCCTCCTTCGTTTATCTTTCTCCATCTGACTGACCACCTGAAAATTGTTTAAAAGTTTTAAAGAACATTTTGGACTTATTCTCTTCTTCACCACATTTAAAAGAGGCAGATTGTTGTTGGCTCATGCCTTTTATCTTTTCTTAATGTTCTGTTCTGGAACCTTCTTCTATTGTGATGAATGCTGCTGCTTAGACTGCATTAAAAGAAATCTCCATAATGTTAGCCTCCGTGTCTTTAATGAAATCCAGATTCTCTAGTCATGGTAATAGGAGAATCGCAATTTCAGTTTAGGGTTAAGATTAGACTGGGGTTTAGGTTTCTTATTGTATTAAGTTTACATTATTTAATATTAACTTTAGTGCAATGGTTATTGTTAGGTTTAGTGTTGGAATAGGGATGATGGACAGGGGTCAAGGCACTCACACATTACATTTCATACTTACGTTGTAGATCTGGTGGGTCTGATGTCATCATAGGTCAAAGTAGTGGACCTCAAAATACTAACATATAACAGCAAGTAATACCCAAACATGAATTCCAGGGTCTGAGGTATACATCTAGTTATAATTTCTTTGTCAACTCAAAAGACATTATAATTCAGTTGTGGGCTTGTAGATAATGTCATGCGTAGTGGTACAAATGACATTTATTTTCATCTGAGCTTATGTGGAGAGTTATATCTGCTCTGGAGAGTACTATCTGAATATTGGAGCAGCTTTGGGCTTGATTTAGCTTTTGGTGGATGGGTTACTCCATCACTAACGTGCTAGACATCCTGTCCATCTCATTACAAATGTATTATATCGTATCGCACTTGTCAGACTTGCAAACAGGCAGACAGGATATCCGTCACAATCATCCACCAGACTCTAAATCAAGTTCTTTGTTTTTCTTGTCACACCTACCGAATATACTTGTGAAACTGATACAATCTGTCAAATGAGCCAAATGCCACCTTTGAAAATCCATCTCCATTCCATAGAATGTTTCATTATTTTTTCAAAGCTGCATTATTGACCCCAGTGAAGATATATTTCACAGTCCTCTTCACATTTTGTTCAATGTATTTTTATAGAAACTTACATTGCAAATGTACATGATGGATAAACACAATTGTGCCCATCATTTTTGTTTTAATATGTGCACTCCTGCTCTTTTTATGTAAATCATATTTCCCCTTGATGTCATATGTAATGTGTAAGAAAATGGGTTATTACTTGAAAAGGGTGTAAGCCCACCCCAAGTAATACATCCAAAATCTTGTCCAGTCCAACGCATAAGTTCAATAAATAAACCTGGGCTCCACCTATGGCATAGGGCAGGTGGGCTTAATTTAAGGAAAAGTGTGTAAAGTAATTAGCAGTAACAAAACAATTACGAAGTCAAAACACAACACAATAAAAATCCCATAATCAATTTCTAAATATCAAGAAACATTGAGTTAGAAAGGTGACATGAAAATTAATAAAATCCAATAAGGGCTTGCAAAGATATGAACTGTTAACATTTTAGAGTAGAAAGCACATAGAAAAAGTAAAGTGCCAATAAGAAGTTCATGGTTTCCCGTGACCCAGGTGCGATTTTAGTCTGCCCTCGATGAAGTGGAGATCATATACACCAAGTGAAACATGCTGGTAAAAGGATCTACCTTCTAACTAATTTGAAAGACAAAATCGTTCATGGGGCATAGGTGAAGGCTCTATCTGGTGAAGCCATTTCAGTCAGAAAGCCCTTGGAGGAAATCCAGCTAAAGGTGTTTGTCGGTAAAAGCTAAGGAGGGGAAAATTCAAATTTCATCTCCACCAAAGCACTCTCAACTGCTGAATACTTGTCATGCCATCACCCCTTCAAAATTTCTATGTTAAGACGTAGGGCCTGATTTAAAGTTGGGCAGATGGATTAGTCCATCACAAATATGACTGATCTCCCGTCCCCCTTATTACAACTGCATTACATCCTATGGCCCTCGTATTACGGTGGATTGGATATCTGTCACAATTGTGAAATAGTAACCCGTCTGCCATTCTCTAAATCAGTCCCTTGTCTCATTTTTGTAGCTCGAAAACTTCCAGTGGGACAAGTCTAGAAGCTATAGCTGGCAGGTCACATCAAGCTATATACCTTAGCCATGAGGGTCAGCTGAAGCTTTGTTTCGGGTGGCAAAAAGCTCTAAACAGGACAAAATTACTTTTCTTTCCTGATTAGACCCTGCCTTGGTCGGATAGGCTTGGATATTTAATGCCAGTCCTCCAGAGGCCAAATATTTTCCTAGTTCCCACATTTGTGTTCTTTTTGGAATAGTTCCTCTTGGTCACGTCTACAGCTTTGAGGACCTAAGAGACAGCACTTAGGAACAAGGACTTACTCCAGCAAAAGACATCAGCAGGGTCTAAAAAGATTACAGTTGCAGCCACGGCCCAAGCAGGTAAGAGCGGTATGGAGGTGGGGCTGGGTGGGGGGGTATTTGGCAGACGATGGCCAGGGAAAATAAAATAATGAATTAGCCCTGGTCATCGTCTGTCAGAATCCCCCCATACACGGCCCCACCCCTCTTACCTGTACGTGTCACAGCTGTTCAGTTGTAACTAGTCAGCAGTTCACTCCAGGAAGAGGTCTCTGTAATCACATGAGGTCCACCAACTGGCCACTGTAGTCCACTTCTCTGTCCTGGGTACAAATGGAAGCAGGTCCATCCCTTCAGGGACAGACAGTTGGTTTGATCCTCCTCCGTTCTTCCGCAGGTCCAGTTTTGTTGTGAGGAGTTGGGAGGTGAAGCACCTCTTTTGTACAATTCACTAGCCAGTAGATGTGGGTGACACCTGGGCACTACCAAACCAAGGGGTAAAAAGTTCCAGAGGGCAAACTGTCCCACTTTTACAAGCACATAATTTTTGCCTTACTGCTAATTATCCCACAGAGCACCATTCTCAGGGAAATCAAGATGGCAAAACCCATCTACCCTCTGAGAAGGTGCAGGCCCGACCTAAGGGAGTGCATAGGTAAATGAGCAGTCCCTTCCTCAAACACACTGAACTGGTTCTGAGGCAGCTCCCACCCCGCTGAAAGTCTGCTACATTTGGCCTGCGATCAAATATCCCTTTTTCTTGGGCCTCAATTTACAGGTAATTATGAATGGACAGGTACGCCATGGCCCCTTTTAAGTTAATGAAGTTCTTGAACACCCCCCCAACCTCCTTTCCTTAAAGAGAATGGGACACATTCCTCACATACTGGTTGTCCTGGCAAAGGCCCAAGATTTTGGTTCTGCTCTGGGAGCAGTTTTCACACGTACTAAAGGGGAAAACATTGACAGGGGTACTGCTCTCAGGCCAACAGGAGTTTCAGGCAGGCAGACATTTTAAAAGGGACTTTTCCTGTACATTTATTAACTCAACTTCACCACTGAATTGAATTTTTAATAAATGGTCTTTGTGGCTTGTTCCTAACTGAATTTACCAAATATAGTATTTTAATTGCACTATGATTTTTTTACAGAAGAACAACTACAACCCTTTACAGTGAAAATAACATTTGGGACAGTCACTATAGGAACATTCCATCACTAAATTCTTGGGAAACAGCCGTTACAACGCAACTTTTACAAGGCACTACTAGTACAACGCAACTTTTACAACGCAGGATCCATTACAACGCATGCCTTTACAACGCATGACATTACTTAGCAGATGCTATTACAACGCATGCCATTACAACGTAAGTATAGGTAAGTATATAATTTTATTTTTTATTTTATTTAATTCATAACATTATTTAAATAATTTAATTAATATTAAAATAAATAAATATATTAATTTATGTATTTTTATAAAATAAATTAAATATATAAATTTAAGAAATTTTAAAAAATAAGTATGAGTATAGGAGTATATGTTTTGGTATTTTTAGGGTTCAGGGCTAGGTTTGGGTTATGGGGTACAGGGGTATTTTTAGGGTTCAGGGCTCGGTTTGGGTTATGGGATACAGGGGTATTTTTAGGGTTCAGGGCTAGGTTTGGGTTATGGGGTACAGGGGTATTTTTAGGGTTCAGGGCTAGGTTTGGGTTATGGGGTACAGGGGTATTTTTAGGGTTCAGAGCTAGGTTTCGGTTATGGGGTACAGGGGTATTTTTAGGGTTCAGGGCTAGGTTTGGGTTATGGGGTACAGGGGTATTTCTAGGGTTCAGGGCTAGGTTTAGGTTATGGGGTACAGGGGTATTTTTAGTGTTCAGGGCTAGGTTTGGGTTATGGGATACAGGGGTATTTTTAGGGTTCAGGGCTAGGTTTGGGTTATGGGGTACAGGGGTATTTTTAGGGTTCAGGACTAGGTTTGGGTTATGGGGTACAGGGGTATTTTTAGGGTTCAGGGCTAGGTTTGGGTTATGGGGTACAGAGGTATTTTTAGGGTTCAGGGCTAGGTTTGGGTTATGGGGTACAGGAGTATTTTTAGGGTTCAGGGCTAGGTTTGGGTTATGGGGTACAGGGGTATTTTTAGGGTTCAGGGCTAGGTTTGGGTTATGGGGTACAGGGGTATTTTTAGGGTTCAGGGCTAGGTTTGGGTTATGGGGTACAGGGGTGTTTTTAGGGTTCAGGGCTGAGTTTGGGTTATGGGGTACAGGGGTATTTTTAAGGTTCAGGGCTAGGTTTGGGTTATGGGGTACAGGGGTATTTTTAGGGTTCAGGGCTAGGTTTGAGTTATGGGGTACAGGGGTATTTTTAGGGTTCAGGGCTAGGTTTGGGTTATGGGGTACAGGGGTATTTTTAGGGTTTAGGGCTAGGTTTGGGTTTTGGGGTACAGGGGTATTTTTAGGGCTTAGTTTTTAAAATAGTACTTTATATAATTTAAATAAATTACTTTAAGTTATTTTAATATTACTTTAAAAAAGTACACTTAAAAATTAATTAATAAAAAATAAGTAAATATTTATTAATTACATTTTTTTTAAAAATAATATAATTACCTATACTTACGTTGTAATGGCTTGCGTTGTAATAGCATCTGCTATGTAAATCATGCGTTGTAAAGGCATGCGTTGTAATGGATCCTGCGTTGTAAAAGTTGCGTTGTAATGGTATGCGTTGTGAAAGTATGCGTTGTAACGTCATACATCCTAAATTCTTACATGTTCCACTTTTAAATACTAGGCACCCTACCTTGTGGTCTACGAGGCCTACTTAGGGGTGACATACTAGATATTTAGTAGGCTTCCTTCCTGTCAAAAAGGTTTATTTTCAAAGGTTTGCTGGCAGGTTTGAAAAACTGCAGCAGTCAGACTACACATGTAGACATGAAGATATGATTTCCATATTAGCTTAGTGGATGGCACAAATGCGCTTCAGTCCACAGGTAACGCTTAACCTTCATGTCATTCATGTATATTCTACTCCACATCTTATGGTCTTACTGGAAAGTCAAAAATACCAATCAACACATTTTACCATGTTTTAGGGTCAGAGTACATGCACGGGGACTTGACAACAGTACCCCAGTGTGCAGAGGACAAAAATCTGCAATACCAGTCAGCGAACCATGGGGTGGCCACTCAAAAAGAAGTATGTTTTCCCATGTTGGAATTTGCAAATGTCTCCTAGCTGCTAGATAAAAGGGACTACTAGATGGCCTCTTGAGAAAGGGAGAGGCCTTTCTGTGTGATGTATAACAGGTTCAGAGCTGGAATTTTGACTAGCAGAGAATATTGTTGAAATAGAGGGACCCCTACATTCAACACATAGGAGCCAGGGTAAATTTTGAGAATTGTGGTGGGTATTAATTGGACCACTTTAATCAAAGGATTTTCAGCTCCCCTCTTTCAAATTTTCATGTTTAGGCCCCGAGGCATCCAAAAGTTGAACTCATCATTCTAGTTGATGCCTCAGTTCCAGGTGACAAAATATCCTTAAAGAAACCCATCTCTGAAAGGCAAACTCTTAGCTTGATATTTCAACCCTAGGTCCTTGTATGGTTACTTGCAAATCACTTGAAGTCTAGAGGCTCTGAACAAAAGTTCGCACTGTCCTCCAAACAACTGTGAATGAGACAGGCAGATTCACCTGCAGTATAGGTTAAAAAAGAGAGTCTATCTCTGCAGCACAATTTCATTGAATATTAGGCCTAAACAAGGCACACAATTCAGTCTGCTGAAATCCAGGATCCCTGGCTATGGTGTAGCAATTTCCATGGTCTAAAGAAGAGAGGCAGACAAAGGTGTTCCCAATGTGCAGGGTCCCTTCATGCAATTTGCCAACAGCATGAAAAACAAAAGCTAAGCATTATCCAAGAATGTCCGGGAAAACTAAAATCCTGGCAATTGTGTTTGAGGTAAGTGTGGTTGTGTAGAGGATGGATCTGCAGAGATGTCAATTTGCTTTTATTGACTGATGGAATTGACAGAAATATCTGGCTAAATGATTGACTTTGGGCAGACCGCCTCCCTCTCCCTGTAGTTTTACAATTGTTCACAAAAAATCAACACAATATTGCTTTATCTAGGTCCAATACACTTAGATGGAGAACAGAAATACCATAATTTCAGACTCTCAGTTAACAGCATAATGGGCCAGATGGGCATAATGTGCACATCGACTATTAAAGTCCTGTGTCTGATTTTGCTATGCAATTTATGTACTAATCAGTTGTGTCACAAAATCTGCAGTCACAGAACAATGTCAGGGCCGGACTGGCTAGAGCGAGCACTGGGCATTTCCCCGTGGGGCCGGAGAGGTGGGGGCCGGTTTTGTGGCCACAGGGGGGTGCTTTTCTTACAGGGTGCTGGTTTTGCAGCTGAGCTGCAAAATCGGCCCTCTGTAAGAAAAGCTGGAGCAGTGCTTAGCGGCTAACAACCCCCTCCTCTCCCGTTCATAAGCTGGTGGAGAAGCAACCTGCCAGGGCTGGTTGCTATTCCCAGTCCGGCCCTGAACAATGTGCCTGTGATTGGCTACTAACACAGTGATGATGGTCTACAAGAAGAGCAGATCACTAACACTGCATTTGCATTCCAAAAGAGGAAACGTTGTATAAAACATCCTGTATTAATTGAATTTGCATTGAATATATTATATATATTTAAATTCCTTTTTCAAAGACATTGGGAAGAGCAGGATGTGGTTCTTAGGGACACCTACCTACACATAAACAAACCAAGGCATTTTGCTTTTTCTACGTGTGCCGCACAAGGAGCACCCATGAAAAAAGCAAAAACGAGGAGAAACAATGCATTTCTTCTTGTTTCACCAACTTAAGACCAAGTTTTTCCTGGTCTTAATTTCGTCACTGCCTCCTATGTACGCCACCCTTGTACATAGGGGGCAGCGTTAAAATGAATGAGTGTTGTGATAGAACACGCACCCCAACACCCATAGCGTGAAAGGGGCAGCGTTAAGCTACGCTGCCTTGTACTTAAGGCACAGCCCCTATTGCCACCACAACCTTGTCCCAGTCCTGAGGCGGAAGCCGGGAGCTGGAGGTACTCTGCTGCTTTTAAAAATTGTTTTCGTGTGGTGTCACTTTATAATTGCTTTTAATCAAAAGCACAACGTAGCGCTCGCGCACAGCTGATCACATTGGCTGCATCGCGCCCTTCATCGCTCTTTACCTGCAGCCGCCATAGCCACCGGCGTGCGCGCAGACTCCGCCCCTTTCTCAGGCCACGCCCCCGCCTTCCAACATAAATGTGTATGCATAGGACGCGCAGCGGACGAGCGCAGCGGGAGCGCCGTTTGCGCGCCGAAGGCGCGCCTAAGGGAAGCCCGTCTGCGCCCGTCCGCGCCAAGACCGCGCCAGGCGCAGGAACCCCTGCCCGAAATCCTCTAACCATCAGGTATGCTCCCAACGACCTCCTTAAACTTCGAGGCAGATCTGACTGCCCCTGCAAGCTTGATCTTTCTAAAGTACCAGTTGTAACAAATGTCGTTGGATACTCAACTTCGTCACCAAGCAGCCAACATCCCCCAAACGACCTCACTTTACAGGAGGTCTGATAAACGCCAGGTCGATGTGTAAACATAGTCAGGATATTCACGACCTCATTATCGACCATGACCTGGACTGTCACATGATCACCGAGACCTGGCTCACTGAAGACAGTAACCCTGACATAGCCATCGCCCTCCCCCCAGGCTACTCCTTTCACAGACAGGACAGACAGAAAGGTAGAGGAGGAGGCGTGGCATTCATCCTGAGGAACTCTTTTAGCTGCCACACCTTCTGCCTCGACCCCCTCACTGATGCAGAGGGACTAGGTTTCTCCATCAAACTTAGTCAAACCCTCTCTTTCTCAGGTGGTCTGATCTACCGCCCACCCGGCAATGCCGCGAAATTCCTTGGCTCCCTTAATGACGCACTCGGACACTTCCTACTCCGCTAACCACATTTCACCCTCCTGGGCGACTTTAACCTGCATCTCGAAATATCCGTTGACCCCTTCACCAGAAATCTTCTGCAGACATTGGATATTTTCAATCTGCAACAAAGCGTCAAGCTGCCTACTCATTCCCTTGGCCACACCCTGGATGGTGTCTGTTCCAATTTCCCGTCCATCTCCACCTTGTCTCCCATTCTCCAAATTTGGACTGATCACAGTCTGATCCCTTTCCATATCCTCAACGTTCCCCCTCTTAACTGCAAAAAACCAACTCGCCAACACATTCACTCCATCAATTGGAAAACTGTCCAGAAAAGTCTTATTTCTCATCCCTTTTCCCCTACCAATGCCCCCTCTTCCTCTGGTAACATCGATAAAGATGCAGTCTCTCTCAACAACTGGCTCTCTCAAGAAATCTCAAAACGATGCCCACCCAATAATAAAGACAACACCCTAAAGAAAACGAAAATTAAAGCCCCCTGGTATACGCCTGACCTAACAGCCGCACACCTACTCTGCAGGAAAGCAGAACGTAAATGGCGTAGATCCTACGATAATGACGATCGTAACAACTACATTCTACAGAGGAAAAATTATCTCTCAACCATTAAATCAGCAAAAAGAACCTACTATGTAAACGCCATTAAAGAGGCTAGCCAAAAACAACAAACCCTCTTTTCCATAGTAAAATCTTTCACCAAACCAAAAGCTCTTCAACCAGAAATCCCCCCTTCCCAAGAGCTGTGTGACAAGATCTCCGACTACTTTGAGGAAAAAATCAGCTCTATCCATAAAAACTTCCCCCCTCCCCCTCCGGTGTACTCAATCTTGGAGCTAGACCAATCTCGCCCGATTGCAAACAGTCTCAAACACTTTACCCCGGTGACCCTGACTCAGACCAGAGAAGCGATCCTTTCATGCAAATCTGGCTCCCCTTCTGACCCATGTCCCCCCAAGATCCTGCACACCATCCTTGATGAAATCAACCCCATCATTAATGAAATAGTCAACCTCTCCCTCAAAACTGGCTCTGTTCCTCTCTCTTGGAAAAAGGGTGTGGTTAAACCTCTTATGAAAAAGGCAAACAAACCCCCCTCTGATTTAACTAACCTCCGTCCCATCACCCTGCTACCTGCGCTGGGCAAAATAACAGAACAGTTAGTCCATAAGGAGCTCAAGTCCTTTCTTGATACCCACAACCTACTTCACCCCCAGCAATCCGGTTTCCGGTCTAAACATTCTACCGAGACCGCCCTGATCGAACTGACCGATACCATCAAAAGCCTCCAAGATCAAAGGAAGAAGGCCATTCTGATCCTTCTTGACCTCACGGCGGCATTCGATACTATTTCCCACTCCATTCTGCTTAACAGACTTATGGACATCGGCGTTACTAACTCGGCCCTTGCCTGGATCAGCTCCTTCCTCAGTGACAGGTTTCAAACTGTCTCACTGGGCCCTTTCCAATCGAAAGAGAAAAAGATCTTCTGTGGAGTTCCCCAGGGCTCCATTCTTAGTCCCCTCCTTTTCAATATATATCTCATCCCCCTGCTTACTCTTATAGAATCGTTCGGCATAACCGTCACGTCTTATGCCGACGATACTCAGCTTGTCATCCCTCTCGACGACAATTCCAACACGGCCGAACTCAATCTCAAGCGCTGCCTCACAGCGGTCTTTCAATGGATGGACGTCAACCACCTCCGCTGCAACTCGAATAAAACCGAGATCTTGCCCATTGGAAAGAATGCATCTTTCTGCCCCGCCCTGTGGTGGCCTGATAATTCTGCTGCCCCACCTCAGACAGTTTCATCGGCCAGAAACCTCGGAGTTATTTTTGATTCCGATCTCTCTTTCGATACCCACGTCGCAACCGTAGCAGGTAAATGCTTCGGCATTATAAAGTCCATGCGAAAGTTCTTTGACTTCCTCCCGCTCGACTCCAGAAAGACCATTGCGGTAGCCCACATACTCTCTCGAGTGGACTATTGTAATGGCCTCCTGGCAGGGACCAAAAAGTCCACCCGATTGAAACTTCAAAGTGTCCTGCACACTGCTGCGCGGCTTGTCCTTAAACTCCCACGCAAATCCTCTATCTCCACTGCCCTCAAATCCTTACATTGGCTCCCCTTGCACAAGAGAATACTCTTTAAAATTCTCATTGTAGCCTTCCGAGCCTTCAACAAATCCGGCCCATCCTACCTGTCGAGACGCTTCCCTCACTACACCCCGGGTCGCACTCTCAGATCCTCACAAGAAAACCTCATGACCCCCTCTAAATTCAACCTGAAGTCTAAAGGTGGAAAAACACTCAGTACCCTGGCTATTAGAGCCTGGAACAGCATGCCAAGGCATCTCAGACTTCAGACGCATGAAAAGCCGTTTAGGAAGCACCTCAAAAAGTGGATTTTTAGTCTCTCGGATGACTGGACTAAAGCAGCCATTTAGCCCCCCACCTCCTTCCCGGTGATTTGGTCCCAGGTTTTACAGCGCCAAGATGCTCCCTTCGGAGCGAACGTTTGCGCTCTAGAAATACCTATCCAATATCCAATATCCAATATCCAACTTTGGTAAAAGTGACGTGGTGGGAAAAGGGGCGGCTTGCACTTATGCCCCGTAGTCTCTAAGCACCTTCCATGCACACTGTTGTTGTCTTATGTGAATCTGAGATGAATACCCACATTGTTCGATATTCATTATCACGTTGTCACCTACTTATTTGGGATGATGACTGTTTTCATAATTCTAAAATGTCTTTCGTAGTTTCTAATTGCCAGTAAAATAGCCAAAAGAGCTTTCAGAATTCTGATTGAGGTGTTTTAATTCCCAATTGGTAATCCAAGTTCTTATCTGCAATTCGACAGAAATAAGGTACAACCTTCCAACCTTTACCTGCTTCAGATCTGCTATTGCTCTTTGGTTTCCTCAAGAGATCTGTTTAAAGACTTTCATGTGTTTTGACCGTACACGCAAAGATGTGAACTATTTATTTTATATAATTTTTAAAGCGCACAAATACCCTTGGGTGTCTCGGCGCTACGGACAGCAAGCAAGACCCAGGATCTGTTGAAAACAGCCATTTTTTATCATTTTCCTGAAGGCAGGCAAGGTTGGGCTAGTTTTGATGTGGATAGGGAGAGTATTTCACAATTTGGCGGTGGCGACAGTGAATCATCTGTCACCCCATGAAGCTTTCTTAGTGCGAGGGATCTTCAACAGGTTTGCTGCTGATGAACGTAGGGATCTATTGGGGGTGTAGGCACCAAGAGCTTCCTTCAAGAAAACATGTCCAGTATTACGCGGAATTGAATACTGGACCTGGGAATTGAAGGCATTATGAAGCCATTCTAAATAGTTAGATGAGGCAGATCGGGATTGAGTGTGAGGTCAGGTTGAGTGGAGAGCAGATGGGTTTTAAGAAGATGTTGATCAACGCTCTTCCAGGCTTTGTACAGTGTGGAAGGATTTGGCTTAGAGTTATTCGAATATTAAATAAAACTGAGCAGTGGTCAGTCCAGACTATTTTTCTTTTTTTATTGGGAGTTCATACACATACAATGCAATACACAGTAAAACGAATTTTTCCCATTTTAAATACATAATTTCATATAAATACATAAATACATATATGCCATCAATGGTAAAAAAAAATCCTCCTATATTTTACTGATATAACAGACCGGCTGACTAACCTTCCCAAAAGTTCTTAAAGATAGTAGACAGACAATAAAGCTACAATACCCTAGCGGCCATTAAACTCTTGCCACCCTCCAGGCCGCAACTGGAGCCCAGAGTCGAAGACCCATTTCCCTTGTCTTAACTCCCTTTAATTCATAAAGTGCTTCCTCGATGTTGTGTATACCCAACAACCTACACATCCACATTTGAAAAGTTGGTGCTCTGTATCCTTCCATGCAGCACTAATTAAAATCCCCAGTATTGCTACAGAGATAAAAACTAGAGCTTCAACCTCAATGCACATATTCAATCTCGCATCGCACCCAATGATTATCAGGGTTGGGGATAGATTAATTTTAACATCTAGCAGCCCCTCTTAAAACAGCTCTATCTCGGTTTTAATAGTGTTCAATTTTTCGCAGCCATAGAACATGTGTATAATATCGGCTGGGCCATTTTCACACCTAGGACAATTGCTGTCCGCCTTTTTTCCCCAGGAGAATAATTTAGCCGGTGTGTAATACAAGTTAAATAAAGTTTTATAATGTTGGGCCTTAAGATTCGATGATCGAAGAAATCGTTTATCCATCGTTAGGGCCTTATCCAGATCTACTTCCGGATCTCCCAACTTTATGGACCAAGCTGATTCCACTTTGACCATATTGTCTGTTTCCCCTTCCATGAATATTTTATATATATCCTTAATTCTATTGCCCCCCGACTTCAAATACTCCAATAGTTCACATCTCTTCGTCAGGGTAATGTGTGGCCTTATTGATTTAATTCCGTCAACAAGCTGTAAATACTTAAACTCTTGACAACCTTGTAACGAGTACCGCTGCATGAGTTCTTCCAGGGATCTACACTCATCCTTTACCATTATTTGCCCCAACGTGACAATGCCCTGTCTCTCCCAGTACCGCCAGGGTCCATCCCTACTCAGGTTTGGGAATAGTGTTGAATTCCAAAGTGGTGTGAGATGATGATATCTGGGTATAACTAGGGTTTTCTTAACGATTGACCACATTCGCCATACATCTTCCACCGTTTTATACCCCAGTTTCTAATAATAACTCTTCTGGGTTCTCCTAAACAGCACACCTACTGCTTCACTACCTAGTGTTAGCTGAAAGATTGATGGTATATCCTCCTGTCTAAAGGTTGGGCCCCCTGGATGGAATAGGATTTCCATACCAATAAGAAGACATGCCCAGTGATAGCTCCTTAGATCTGGGAGCCCCAACCCACTTCTTTCCTGTGGCAGTGACATATATCTATTTGACCTTCTTATTTTACCATAATGTCACAGGAATTTCATAAATATAGTTTCAATTTCCTTAATGACCTTCTCTTCGATTTTGAATGGGATTGCCCTAAATGTATACAAAACCTTGGGAAACATGGTCATTTTGATGACATTAGCCCTACCAATTATTGACAGCTGGAGTGAGTCCATCCTTTTTAAGTCTTTTTCCATTGATTGCATGAGTGGTAAAAAGTTATCCCTGATTATTTTCCCGGGTTCTGCATCTATTGTTATACCCAGGTAAACAACAGAGTCTACATATCTGGCATCCTGCTTGGCTACCTTTTTAGAACCTAATACTTGTGTTTTATCCACATTTAGTCGATAGCCCGACAAACCACCTAACTGCCCGGGTATACTAACTAGTTCCCTCATAGCTGACTCTGGGTCATTGGTGATAACTGCTAGGTCATCTGCGTATGCGAGAAGTTTCGTCTGGAACCCGTTGGTGACTACCGGATTGATGGCAGCGCTATTCATAATTTGAGTAAGAGGGGGCGTGGCTTGGATGCCGAAGAGATAGGCAGCGTGAGCTCGGAGCTCCGCGCCCGATCCCGGAAAATATCCTGAATTTCTGATCGTACCCCGATGAAATCGGTATAATCCGACACTGGACGGTACCACGGAGGGTCCGGCGCCGACGGCAGACGACTCGGGGTCATTCCAAGCCCGATATCTGACTTTGAAAGCTGAACTCAGGCGTGAAGACCTCGACCTAAAATGGCGGCGGTGGCATGAGGCACAGAGACAACGAAGGCGCTGGCCCGGAGTCACATTAAGGGCTGCTACTTCCACAGATAGGAGGTGTTGACGGCTGCATCGCGCCCCTCTCGGGGTGTTGGAGTGGACCTCTAGCGCGCCACCGGCGGTGGTTGGGATCCGAACCCTTGATAGTGGCGGCGACAACACGGCGACGACCCAGTGACGATGGCCCCAGGCCACTGAGCACGACTGGCGCCAGCCGGATTAGCGGCCGATCGAGCACCCTGCTCCCTAGAGGCAGCCTTGAATCCGGAGACTAGAGCAGTGCCCCAGGCGTGGAACGCGGCGGGCCTTTTCCGCTACTGCTGCAAGGGGACCTTCCTGAGGGCGAAGCCCGGCGACGTGCGGAGCGGGGGCAGAGACCGCTTTGGAGGCCACCGCTCGTGCCGGCCCAGATGGGGAAGCCGAAAGGGAAGGGAGATGGTGCGACCGATACAGAAGCCGCGGAAGGAGCGGATCGAGACCAGTCGGCGCTACAAAGGATGCAGGACCGTATCCTGGAGGCCATCGCCACCACAAGGGACGCCTTGCAGCAGGACATAGCCCAGGTGGCGACAGGCTTGGGCCTCCTAAAAGCTGACCACGATAAGCTCAAGGACAGAGTGAAATCCGTGGAGGTCACGGTCCAGGAATTGGCCCCGAGCCATGCAGCGGTGAAGGCGCAGATGACGGAGGTGATGGATCGTTTGAAGGTGCTGGAACGGAGAGCCGAGGACGCGGAAAACCGGAATAGGCGCAACAACGTACGCCTAGTAGGCCTGCCGGAAAAAATCGAAGGCGACGATATGGTGGGCTATCTCGATACTTGGTTGCGAACGGAGGTGGCGCCGGAGGGACTGTCCCCCTTCTTCTCCCTTGAGCGAGCGCATAGGGTTCCGGCGCGCCCGCCGGCCCCGGGCCTCCCGCCTCGCCCAGTGGTGTTCAAGTTGCTCCATTACCGGGACAGAGACTGGCTTTTGCAAAGGGCGAGAGAGGCAGGGCCCTTTCAAGTGGACAACAACAGGGTCACTATGTTCCCGGACTATACGTTTGAGACGCAGAGGCTCAGGGCGAACTTCCTGTCCCTTAAGCGGGAGCTCCGTGATGAAGGCATCAAGTACTCCCTGTTGTTCCCAGTGAAGCTGAGAGTGGTGATAGATGAACAGACACTCTTCTTCACGTCCTCGGCAGACGCTTGGGCCTGGTGGGACACTTATAAAGCGGGAACGGATGGTGCCAAGGCCAGGGAGGAGGAGGCTAAGGTGGCGCAGCCGATCAGGAAATCTCAACGGATCAGGAAGAACCGCAGGAGGACCGGCAGACCTTCGGTGTCACAGACGGAGACGGAGAGACAGGCGGCCCTACAGGCAGTGGCGGACTTATCCAAAACTACCAGAAGTCAGTCCGGGAAGGGCACGGACTCGGAGGGCCCGGGCACGGGCTCGGAGACGGGACTTTCGGAATATGGTGGAGCCAGGGGCCCTATCGTGACGCCGCAGACTTCGGAGGAGATACTTGAGGCGTGTTGATCTGGACTAGTGGAGTGGACTCGCTGGTTGGACACCGGGGCGCTGGGCCCGTGGCAGTGGAACACTGTTACTTGAGGTTTCGGGGCGCTATGATGTGGGGATTGTGGGGTGGAGTGCGCGGGGTTGATTTGCTTTCACGAACCTTTCGCATCGTACCACGCCCTACTGGCCCTTAAGGTCATCGCAGTGGAGACTGCGACCATTACTGCCTTTCTTTGAGGGGTGGTTGGGAGTGTTGGTTTGGATGGGGGTACTTCCAGTTGCGGGGGGGCCTGTCCTGGGGGGGTGGGAGTTGAGAGCAGTTGGGGTTGCTCGGGGGGTAGTTGTTGTTGGGGGGGTTTGGCTTCCTGTTTGGAGAGGGTGGGTGGGTTGGTCCGTGGTCGCGGAGCGAGCGAGGTCAATGAGCTATATTGTTCGATCTGTTTGTGTGAAGGGGAATGGCTAGTACCGGGGCGTTGAAATGTGTGTCCTGGAATGTGCGGGGTATGCAGTCCATGACACGCAGGCATAAAGTTCAGGCATACCTCAAGCGTAGGGGGGTTCACATAGCGTTCCTGCAAGAAACACATCTTAATAAGCAAGAAGGGATTGCACTGCAGAGGCGTTGGAGGGGGCAGCTGTTTAATACGACGTTCTCAGCTGTTGCGAGGGGGGCACTGATTTGGATACGGGCGGGGGTTCCCTTCCAGGTTACAAAAACATTGGTGGACCCTGAGGGCAGGTATGTGGCAGTGGAGGGGAGGCTGAAAGGCAGGGTGGTGTCTCTCTGCAGTGTGTACGCTCCCAATGTGGATCTGCCCGCATTTTTGTCTACACTCTCGGGTAAACTGGCGGGTTATTTAGCGGGGCCGGTACTCCTGGGGGGGGATTTCAACTCAGTCGAGGATGTGATATTGGATAGGTCCCATCCCCCACTGCGCGCGTCCCCAGTGCATAGAGTAGCCAAGCGTAGGTTGGAGTGGCAGGAGAGCTGGGCCCTCACGGATGCATGGAGGGCGTTACACCCCACTACTAGGGACTACTCCTTTCACTCGCACCTGCATGATCTACACGTCAGGCTGGACGCGTTTCTGTGTTCATCATGCGTACTTTCTGCGGTGGGAGGGGCGGAATATTTGGCCCGAACGATATCGGACCACAACCCTTTGTTGCTATCCCTGAACTGGATGGTGACTGCTAACTGCGTGCCAACATGGCGCCTGCAACCCGACACCCTGGATGACTTGTTGTTCAGGGAGGCCCTGGGAGAACGCATTGAGTGCTACTTTGAGGAGAATAACGGTTCGGCCTCCACGAGGGCGGTAGAGTGGGATGCGTTTAAGGTGGTGGTGCGAGGACACTGTATTGGACACACGGCTGGGGCTCGCAAGACTTTGTTGGATGACTTGGATAAGGCTGAAACGCGGTTGAGAGAACTGGAGAAGGGTCGCCCAAATCACCCTGAGTTACAGGAGGGGCTTAGTGGGGCCAGGGAGGGGCTGGCTGTGGAACTGGAACGGCTGCGCAGCTTTGATCACAAGGCGTACATGACGAGGGCGCACGCGGAAGGCGATAAGGCGGGGTCTATGTTGGCGTGGCTCGCTAACCCAGTCAGGAGGGGTATGCCGATCATGATGATCCAAGAGACAGGGGAGGAACCCTGTCACACCCAACCCGGGATCCTGAATAAGTTTCGGACTTATTATGAGGGTCTCTATGAGAGTGGTGGAACAGGGGGGACAGATGAGCTAGGAGAGTTCTTGGACGGCTTACGACTGCCGAGGGTGGAAGATTCGGAGGCAGAGGAGCTGGGTCGGCCCATTACGCTCGGAGAGATAGGGTGTGCAGTGAAACAAATGGCTAGAAATAAGACCCCGGGACTCGACGGACTCCCGATAGAGTTTTATAGTAAATATCTGGAGTGCCTTGCTCCCCGGCTGCGAGAGGTCTACAATGAAGCGCAATCGAGGGGTCGGCTCCCGGGCTCCATGTGTGAAGCCCTCATGATCCCGCTGTTAAAACCGGGCAGGGAAGGAGCGGCTTTATCCTCGTACCGTCCGTTGTCCATGTTGACGACGGACTACAAGATCCTGAGTAAGATTCTTGCCAACAGACTGCTGGTGCACATGACTAGCCTTGTTCATAAGGACCAATGCGGTTTTATCCCGACGCGCAACACTACCCACAATATTCGCAGACTTACGAGACTGATGGGGGCGGACTGGCCGGGCGCCGTCTCTCCATTTGTCCTTTCTATTGACATAGAGAAGGCCTTCGACAGCCTTGAATGGGGGTACTTGTATGAGGTGATGCGACGCTTCGGGCTGGGGGACGGATACATAAACTGGACCAAGGTCCTGTATACTGATGCGGTAGCGAGAGTCCGAGTGGGTGCTCTGATCTCGAGGCAATACCCGGTCAGGCGTGGCACCAGACAGGGGTGTTCCCTATCTCCGCTCCTGTTTGCCCTGGCGATGGAACCCTTCGCTGTGGAGGCCAGGCTGGGCCGCCACTACGCCGGTTTATCATTTAGGGGCAGGCCGCATTACATTTCTTTATACGCAGATGATCTGCTGATGTTTTTGGCTGACGCGGGCCCCGAGCTAGACGGGGCACGGCGGTTACTGGGGCGGTTCGGCCGGCTATCAGGCCTGAGGGTCAACTGGCCTAAATCCTGCTTATTCCCCCTGAGGTCAGGAGAACCGTGTCCACTCACCGCGCAAGAACTCCGGTGGGAACCGCGCTGTCTGCATTATCTGGGAGTCTATGTCTATCATACCCCGGCTGATTTGCTGGAAGGTAACATCACCCGTTGTATTACTACCCTGCGGGGGAACATGGACTTCTGGTCTACCCTGCCGCTATCCCTGGCTGGTAGGATCTCCCTGCTCAAGATGGTGGCCCTGCCCAGGCTATTGTATTATTTTAGGACGCTCCCGGTGTGGGTCCCGAGTTCTATTTTCAAGCGCCTGAGATCTCTGGTCATAGCGTTCTTATGGGGCACGGGACGGAGGCGCATAGCGCTCGACACTCTGCTGCGCCCCAAGGATGAAGGAGGGTTGGCGGTACCTGATTTTGAGGGATATTATCTGGCCGCGCAGCTGCAGATTTTTACTCAGGAGGTCGTGAAAGTGTATAGAGGCCCTGAGGACGCGAGAGTAGAAGGCACCCCGCGACATGTGCTGGCGTACATCACGTTACACCAGAAACTCCGGCTAGGAGATTTGACGGTCGAGGAGCAGACATTCCGGCTCTGCTGGAACCGGGCCCGTAAGCGGGCGGGAGTCCGCCTTATGTATGCCCTTGAAATCCCGTTGGGGATGGTTACGGCCCTCCCACATGGAGGAGACTGGTCGCGCTTGTTGGGTTGGGAGGAGGCGGGGATACAAATGTTGGGTGATCTGTATGAGGATGGGGTACTACTGCCGTTTCAGGAATTGCAGGAGCGGTTCGACCTACCGAGGGGCGACTACTTGTTGCACGCAGCGGTCACGGGCGCTATGCGGGCTCACTGGGGGGAAGGATTGCAGGAGCCGGGCACCTCCATGGCATGTCAATACACGATGATGGCTGCGGGGACCTTTAAGGCTGTCACCTGCTTGTACTCCAGGATACAGAGGGAGGCCTTACAGCCTCTGACGGCTCTGAAGGCCAAGTGGGAGCTGGACCTCCAATTAGAGATCGCTGACACGACCTGGGGCCAGCTACTGAGGCGGGCACGGAAGAGCTCGAGAAATGCCAGGTTTCAGTTAATCCACTTCTACATCATTCACAGGGCATACCTCACACCGGGGAAAATACAACAATACTTTGGGATAGAAAACGCTGCTTGCCCCAGATGCAATACGGTTGGGGCGGACCTAGGTCACATGTTATGGGATTGCCCCTCTCTGGGAGACTACTGGCAGGAAGTGGGGCGAGCCCTCAACAGTGCAACAGACAGGGACATCCAGTACACGAAAGCGGTGGGCATCCTCCATTGGTTCCCACACACGCCTAGAAACAAGACTACCAGCAAATTTATAGACTTGGGGCTCATTCTAGCTAAGCGGGAGATAACGAGGAATTGGAAATCGAGAGTGGGGCCCGCGTATAAGAGATGGTATGGGGAATGCCTGAGGTGGGCGGCGTGTGAAAGCACCTTGAGGTACCAGATGGCCTGGAGGACAAATGACGAGAAGGCTCTGGAGAGGGCAACTGCGTGGGAAATGATGGTGCAGGCGCTCCGTGACATAGATGATGAGGAGCAGGAGGGCGAGGAGGAGCTGGATGTAGCAGATCCTGTCATCATACCGGGGGGCACACCTTAGCGAATGTATGTACTCCCTGCATCACAACAGACGTTCTTACAACGATGATTCAGCGCAGCGCGACCACGGGGGAGGGAGGGAAGGAAGCTGGAATTGGCGGGCTGTTGGGGGAACGAAATTATGGGGCGGGGGAGGGGTGAAAACCAAAAAAAGCAACCCAGCAATACTTAAGTACCACTAGTGTCGGACAATGTAAGATGGTACGAGAAATACCCATGGACAGAGGATAACCGTGCCTGAGGAAGGGGCGGACCTCCCGGACAAGAACACAATGAACAATGCTATTTCTTGTACACAGAGTGATTATAATTTTGATTGTCTTGTCTGTACAATTATATTGGTGATGCAATAAAAATGATGTTAAAAAAAAAAAAAAAAAATCATAATTTGAGTAATTAAAGGATCGATATAAAGCGCAAACAGGATTGGTGAACACGGACACCCCTGTCGCGTATCCCTTGTTATATTTATCCTCCCAGATCTTTCTCCCATCAACTGGATTCTTGCCGTGGGTGTTGAGTACATTGCCTGAATAGCTTGACAGAATTTTGGGCCAAACCCCCTTTCCTCCAAAACCTTCCACAGAAAGCTCCATCTGACGCGATCAAATGCCTTCTCCGCATCGAGAAGGATCATTGCCACCCCTTCCCCCCTAGAAGCCCCGATGTCAAATAGTGTTATGGCTCTCCTAATATGATCGGTAGTACCCCTACCTGGGATAAACCCATGCTGCCAGGGAGAAACCAAGGTCGCAGCAATCCTCCCCATACGAGCGGCCATGATCTTTGCATACAGCTTATTATCGCTATTTATCAGGGATATTGGTCTGTAGGAACCGGGGTTAGTCTTTGGTTTCCCTTTTTTGTGGAAAATCACTATGTTGGTTTCTTTCCAGGACTCGGGTATTACACCTGTATTCATGACACCTTTAAACAAATCTAAGAGCATCGGAGTTGTTTCGTCCCTTAAACTCTTATACAACTCTAGCGGTATAGCATCCGGACCTGCAGCCTTCCCACTTGCCAGTTCTTGCAGGGCCTCTGATACTTCAGACATGGTAATATCTTGTTCCAAGGAATCTATGTGGGCCTGTTGTAGCTTGGTGCCCATGTCTAGCCAACTTGTATTTAGAACCTCTGCTTCCGCCTCCTCCTGATACAATTCTTGATAAAATTTTCTAAGGGCATCTAGAATTTCACTTGATTTATCATATGTTTGACCCTCATATTCTATTTGTGTCACTGTATTCTTGGAAGCCACCTGCCTAATTCGCAACGCCAGTGCTCTTCCTGCTTGCTCCCCTGTTTCGTATAATCTTGATCTCTGCGACTGATATTCGGCTGCCGCCTTTTTAGCTAGTTGTTTCTGGATCTCTGCTTTTAGAGAATTTACCCTTTGTAGACTCGTAATGGATCGAACCCCTAGAATTATATCCTGTCTGTGTTGTGCCTCAGCCTCAATCAACTTGCCCATCAAAAGTTCTCTTTCCTGATTGATCCTTTTCCAAACCCGAGTAGTGTAACTAATGGTCTCACCTCTTAGTCCTGCCTTGAAACTGTCCCAAACTACACCTCTAGATGCACTATACCTATTAGCATCAAAAAAGGCCTGGGACCAAACCTTCATATGTTTTAGATAATCCATATCAGCTAATAATTTTTTATCAAAGGTCCATGGCCTAGGGGCTTTTCGTGGTTTGGTAATATCCATGCTTAAGACTAGAGGATTATGGTCTGACAGAACTTTTGGAAGTTTGGTTATTTGGACCCTGCTTAACTGGGTGGTCGAGATCATAAAGTAATCCAATTTCGTATATTTATTAAAAGGATGCGAGAAGTACGTATACCCTGGGTCACCTGCCTCTAAGTTCCCCCACACATCAATTAATCCATGTGACTGCATCATTAAGGTTACTGCTCTGTATACCCTCTGCTTCCTGCCTATATAGGGTCTATCATCTGAGAAGTTAGCTGAAATATTGAAGTCCCCACATAACACTATAGGAGTTGGCCAGTCAATTAATTCATTTTCTATACGAATGAAGACCTCAGAATCATCTATGTTAGACCCGTAGACCGAGCATATAGTAAATCCCAAGTTCATTTCACAGATAGCCCATCTACCCATAGCATCCGCCTTGCACCTTTTAGCCCCCCCTAGCCGGACCTTACTGATAATAGCCACCCCTCTTATCATAGAGGTCTGGGTCGAGCAAGACAGCAATTCGTATCCTTTTAGATTTAACCAGTGTTTTTTCTTCCAGGGTAGGTCGGTCTTCTGTAGACATATGATATCTAGGCCCAACACATTAAGATATTGCTCAAACCTACCCCTCTTTTTCCAATCATTTAATCCTCCTATATTAAGAGATCCAATCCTGAGCTTAGGCATAGCTATATATCAAACATTGCCAACTCATCAACCTGTCCAGATAATTGGTAGATACATAATGGAAATATATCATTTGTTTCGAGATTACTCTTACGTTTATGAACACATTGACGGTACAAATTCTCTTCATTTTTATGTTTTCGTCCCCCCCCCACCTCTCTCCATCCAGCCCTCCCCCCCTTACCTTTACCCCCACCTCCTTGACCTCCACCCCCCACACTCTCCCTGGCAGGGTGCCCAGACATGGTCTGTGCATGTGATGGGTGCAGCATAACAATGGGCTCAATAAACCTACTTACTAGTGTACACCTCGAGAGAAAACCCAAATCAATACATGTCTACTTCAACTATTTCACCGATTTCAACATAAATCAACCTAAATCAGCACAAACCCTATGATTATTGCCTATGATTATTGCCCCAAAAACACTTTCCTCCCAGTGTAAATGCCCCTAGTACATGAACATGTGGTTAGAGTACTTCTATTCCTATTAATTATATAGAATCCAGGAACTCTTGGGCTTTAACCTCTGAGAAAAAGTACATTGTTTTGCCCAAATGAATTACTTTGAGCTGAGCCGGGTTTATAAGATAGACCTGGATTTTTTTATCTTGGAAGGGCCTGATTAATTGTCGTAGCCTCCACCGCCACTCCACCGTGGTATGGCAAAAGTCTGGTCTAACGAAGAAGGTGACCCCCTCTCCGGTTCTCCTTGCGTCTGGTCTTGCTTTCTCCGCCACAGATTGTCTTAGGATAAAGTTCCCAAAGAATAACAAAATTGCTCTGGGCTTATCGCCTTCTTTCGCGTTCTGATGGATCCTAAATGGTGTCCGGTGTGCCCTCTGAATTTCTAGTAATTATCAAAACAACAAGTGGTCCTGAGCTTACAAGAATGAGGGAAACAAATATATATAGATCACAATGGAATTCTATATAGTTCAGGATTCCTTGACCAGCCGGCCAGGGAATGTTTATTCGTTCAATAAGTCTAGAATCACAAAATACAACATATAACCCAAAGCATCCGGGTTACATTGGGGCACAGTCCTGTGCCAAGCAAGAGAAAGAGAGGTGAGAAAGTGGGGGCAAGTGAGGAAAGATATCAGGCAAACAGAGTGAGCTTGCAGGTCACTGAATTAAATTCACATTGACAGTGTATCCTGGAGTCATTCATACAAACAATAATATCATGGAATTAACTGTATGATCTACTCTACGGTCGTCGACGTTTCGATCCCCAGCTCAGTTACAACGGGATCATCATCAGGACAAATAAAATAATTTTGCCTGAACCAAAGTCAACCCTCCAAGGTGGAGGGTTGAAGTACGATTATCCTCGGCGGGCAGGTCTGTTTTGTGTCATCAGTGCGATTTTTTCATTATAAGAGAATCGTTCCTTTTTGGAGGGTGCAGTCAGGCCGAGGTTCTGTGCAGGCGCAGTTATGGATGTAGAGTCACACCTGATCATATGCCAATCAGGGGAGTATGGCACCGGGAAACCGTCTTGTAAATAGTCAGCCAGGAACTGTGGTCCTTAATAATTACCCCGCATGGTTAAAATAGGAGGTTTCTGTGGTTTGCAGAAGGTCGAGTTAGTTAGCGTACAATTTCTACAGCCAACCTCGGCAGCTTCTGGGCAGGATCGCCTTCCTCCTATGTTGTGGGTAACCAGCGGATCGCGCGGCCAGGCAGATCCCTGGTCCGCTCGCGTTTCAGTCTTCGGTTCTGCTCGGGAGCTGCTCACGATGGGGCGCCTGAATTTCTAGGGCCCAATTCCAGCTGGCCAGCTCTGGGAAAGCTTTCTCAAATAAATTCACTATGAAGGCTTTAACATCACCCCCTTCTCGACCTTCCGGAATGCCAAGGACTCTTAGGTTGTTCCTCCTAAGCCTGTTCTCCAAATCTTCCAGCTTCCACTGGACATCCTGTGCCTGAGCTCCGAATGATTACACCTTAACAGTGTTAACACACACAAAGTTTATTTAGACCATAGTCTATAAACCATACATGGAACAATGGATCGCATATCGTGATAAGACATTTATAACCACAATTCATTTTACACATTTACAGCACTTGTAAAACCATAAGCATACAATATTTAAAACGACAGTTCATTTTATACAATTACAACACTTATGAGAGCCATACGCATAAAATTGGGATACTCTATAATTTCAAACTCTCCCATTCTCCTTGGTTGTCTCCATTACATATTCTCGTGTTGCTTTCAGAAATTTCCCCAACGCAATTGTAGTATCCAAAGAAGACATTTTTGTGAGGAGGTCAATAGCATCAGCCCGTGAGGACACCTCATTTTTTAAAAAAATTGGACGTAATTTTTTTTCCCGAATTGCTAAAATACACGTAAAATCACACAATATATGTAAAATATTATTCTTTACACCTAGACCACATTTGCAAATTCCATCCGGATGGATCAGGACCACACTTATTTTTCTTTCAATCTTCCATGGATTTAGTCCTACCCGAATCTTCAAAATTTCATGTCTTAGCCATCTACTAGGCAGTAAATCCAGGTATGGGAACCGAACCTTCTTTTCCCACTCATTTTTTACCCAATTCACTGATTTTTTTAGCCTTAGATAGTCCATATCTTTGATCTAGAGTGTTCAAGCCCTTGGTCTCTAAGCATCTTTTTCGTACACACTATATTCAACAGTGGTGGGGAAAGACTCAATTTCAAGTTCGCAGCTACCGTCTGGAGGGTTTTCTTTACATCTCGCGCCCAGCGTAAGCTGCTTACTCGAATTTCCTCTCTACACCAAATTGAAACCTTCTCATCACCACCAGGCTCCAGTCGGTTACAAAATCTTATTAGAGACAATTGGGACTTTACCTTCCATGATGTTAAACCCACCTCCATTCTAATTGCTTGAATCATGGAGCTATTTGGTAAGGACAACAACATCTTCACAATTTTTCCTTCTTCCCGGTCCCACCCATTTTTACCACTCAGAAAAAGCACCTCAGCTCCATAAAGCACTTGTGGGGGGATCATAGCTTCAAAAGCCTTCAGAAGCGGTCTGTGTGACATATCGCCGTAATCTTTGTTACATTTTTTCAGCCCACAGACAGACGAATAGGCCTTTGCCTTCTGTGCCTCCAAGTGGGTGTTCCACTTTAATGCGCCATTAAACCAGAGGCCTAAATATTTATATTCATTTACTATGTCTAATTTATCCTGTCCTAAAAACCAATTAAAATTGTTTACCCTCTTTCCAAAACATAGGATCTTTGTTTTTTCCATATTCACTGTTAAGAGCTTTTTATCACAGTACGTATTAAACACATTTAGCTTCCTTTGTAGGCCCATTTCTGTTTGATCCAAAATCAAAAGATCATTGGCGTACAAGAGACATGACACTTTATTATTATTCATACGATGGCTCCCACTTTTTTCAATTTCCAGAGTCGCTGGGAGGTCTGCCAAAAAGATTGAGAAAAGCAAGGGTGCCAAAACGGACCCTTGTCTCAAGCCATTTTTTACTGGAATTTTTTGGGTTAGGGAACCCTTTATATCTCTAATAACCTTGGCCCAATTACCACTATGTAGTTCTTTCAAGATGTTCAATATGCCCTGTGGCATTCCATAGTTTTCCAGTACCTCCCAAAGACTATTTCGGTCTACTGTGTCAAACGCCGCTCGTAAATCGACGAAACAGAAAAATATTTTGCCATTTTGTTCCATCGATTTCCTAGCCAGGGCCCACAATGCAAAACAATGATCTATCATAGAGTGGCATTCTTTGAAGCCCCCTTGCTCAAGCGGGATGATAGATCTGTGTTCCGCCCAGACTTTTAACTTACTAAGGACTATATTAGAGAACATTTTTTCTCCTATATCTAATAGGTTGATTAGCCTATAATTCTTTGGGGCATATGCATCCCCTTTCTTGTGTAGCGGTCTTATTATAGCTCCCTTCCAGTTTGGGGGCATAATCCCTTGTTCTAAAATTAAGGTAAACATTTTCGTGTAGAATTCCGCCCACCAAGTCTGATTTGAATTTAGTATCAGGGCTGGTAGATTATCTGGGCCTGCTGCCCTAGTTAGGTTCAGTGTCTGCTCGGGAGCTGCTCACGATGGGGCGCCTGAATTTCTAGGGCCCAATTCCAGCTGGCCAGCTCTGGGAAAGCTTTCTCAAATAAATTCACTATGAAGGCTTTAACATCACCCCCTTCTCGACCTTCTGGAATGCCAAGGACTCTTAGGTTGTTCCTCCTAAGCCTGTTCTCCAAATCTTCCAGCTTCCACTGGACATCCTGTGCCTGAGCTCCGAATGATTACACCTTAACAGTGTTAACACACACAAAGTTTATTTAGACCATAGTCTATAAACCATACATGGAACAATGGATCGCATATCGTGATAAGACATTTAAAACCACAATTCATTTTACACATTTACAGCACTTGTAAAACCATAAGCATACAATATTTAAAACCACAGTTCATTTTATACAATTACAACACTTATGAGAGCCATACGCATAAAATTGGGATACTCTATAATTTCAAACTCTCCCATTCTCCTTGGTTGTCTCCATTACATATTCTCGTGTTGCTTTCAGAAATTTCCCCAACGCAATTGTAGTATCCAAAGAAGACATTTTTGTGAGGAGGTCAATAGCATCAGCCCGTGAGGACACCTCATTTTAAAAAAAAATTGGACGTAATTTTTTTTTCTGAATTGCTAAAATACATGTACAATCACACAATATATGTAAAATATTATTCCTTACACCTAGACCACATTTGCAAATTCCATCCGGATGGATCAGGACCACACTTATTTTTCTTTCAATCTTCCATGGATTTAGTCCCACCCGAATCTTCAAAATTTCATGTCTTAGCCATCTACTAGGCAGTAAATCCAGGTATGGGAACCGAACCTTCTTTTCCCACTCATTTTTTTACCCAATTCACTGATTTTTTTAGCCTTAGATAGTCCATATCTTTGATCTAGAGTGTTCAAGCCCTTGGTCTCTAAGCATCTTTTTCGTACACGCTATATTCAACAGTGGTGGGGAAAGACTCAATTTCAAGTTCGCAGCTACCGTCCAGAGGGTTTTCTTTACATCTCGCGCCCAGCGTAAGCTGCTTACTCGAATTTCCTCTCTACACCAAATTGAAACCTTCTCATCACCACCAGGCTCCAGTCGGTTACAAAATCTTATTAGATACAATTGGGACTTTACCTCCCATGATGTTAAACCCACCTCCATTCTAATTGCTTGAATCATGGAGCTATTTGGTAAGGACAACAACATCTTCACAATTTTTCCTTCTTCCCGGTCCCACCCATTTTTACCACTCAGAAAAAGCACCTCAGCTCCATAAAGCACTTGTGGGGGGATCATAGCTTCAAAAGCCTTCAGAAGCGGTCTGTGTGACATATCGCCGTAATCTTTGTTACATTTTTTCAGCCCACAGACAGACGAATAGGCCTTTGCCTTCTGTGCCTCCAAGTGGGTGTTCCACTTTAATGCGCAATTAAACCAGAGGCCTAAATATTTATATTCATTTACTATGTCTAATTTATCCTGTCCTAAAAACCAATTAAAACTGTTTACCCTCTTTCCAAAACATAGGATCTTAGTTTTTTTCCATATTCACTGTTAAGAGCTTTTTATCACAGTACGTATTAAACACATTTAGCTTCCTTTGTAGGCCCATTTCTGTTTGATCCAAAATCAAAAGATCATCGGCGTACAAGAGACATGACACTTTATTATTATTCATACGATGGCTCCCACTTTTTTCAATTTCCAGAGTCGCTGGGAGGTCTGCCAAAAAGATTGAGAAAAGCAAGGGTGCCAAAACGGACCCTTGTCTCAAGCCATTTTTTACTGGAATTTTTTGGGTTAGGGAACCCTTTATATCTCTAATAACCTTGGCCCAATTACCACTATGTAGTTCTTTCAAGATGTTCAATATGCCCTGTGGCATTCCATAGTTTTCCAGTACCTCCCAAAGACTATTTCGGTCTACTGTGTCAAACGCCGCTCGTAAATCGACGAAACAAAAAAATATTTTGCCATTTTGTTCCATCGATTTCCTAGCCAGGGCCCACAATGCAAAACAATGATCTATCATAGAGTGGCATTCTTTGAAGCCCCCTTGCTCAAGCGGGATGATAGATCTATGTTCCGCCCAGACTTTTAACTTACTAAGAACTATATTAGAGAACATTTTTTCTCCTATATCTAATAGGTTGATTAGCCTATAATTCTTTGGGGCATATGCATCCCCTTTCTTGTGTAGCGGTCTTATTATAGCTCCCTTCCAGTTTGGGGGCATAATCCCTTGTTCTAAAATTAAGGTAAACATTTTCGCGTAGAATTCCGCCCACCAAGTCTGATTTGAATTTAGTATCAGGGCTGGTAGATTATCTGGGCCTGCTGCCCTAGTTAGGTTCAGTGTCTTTATTGTTCTAAGAACATTTGTTGTTAAACATTCTTGTTTTAGATCCTCTACATAGCCACGCCAGTCCCCAGCTACCTCATTTCCACCTTAACAGTGGCTGCAGCGGCTTCATTCTCAGTGGCAACCACTCTTTCCTCAAGGTTCGAGACCCTGTCCAGAGTGAGCACTGAGCATATCCCCGGGGGGCCGGAGAGGTGGGGGCCGGTTTTGTGGCCACAGGGGGGTGCTTTTCTTACAGGGTGCTGGTTTTGCAGCAGGGCTGCAAAATCGGCCCTCTGTAAGAAAAGCTGGAGCAGTGCTTAGCGGCTAACAACCCCCTCCTCTCCCGTTCCTAAGCTGGTGGAGAAGCAACCTGCCAGGGCTGGTTGCTGTTCCCAGTCCGGCCCTGAACAATGTGCCTGTGATTGGCTACTAACACAGTGATGATGGTCTACAAGAAGAGCAGATCACTAACACTGCATTTGCATTCCAAAAAAGGAAACGTTGTATAAAACATCCTGTATTAATTGAATTTGCATTGAATATATTATATATATTTAAATTCCTTTTTCAAAGACATTGGGAAGAGCAGGATGTGGTTCTTAGGGACACCTACCTACACATAAACAAACCAAGGCATTATGCTTTTTCTACGCGTGCCGCACAAGGAAGCACCCATGAAAAAAGCAAAAACGAGGAGAAACAATGATATTTCTTCTTGTTTCACCAACTTAAGACCAGGTTTTTCCTGGTCTTAATTTTGTCACTGCCTCCTATGTACGCCACCCTTGTACATAGGGGGCAGCGTTAAAATGAATGAGTGTTGCGATAGAACACGCACCCTAACACCCATAGCGTGAAAGGGGCAGCGTTAAGCTACGCTGCCTTGTACATAAGGCACAGCCCCTATTGCCACCACAACTTTGGTAAAAGTGACGTGGTGGGGAAAGGGGTGGCTTGCCTTATGCCCCGTAGTCTCTAAGCACCTTCCATGCACACTGTTGTTGAAGTGTGGCTCAGGGGTTAGAGGCGGCAGACCCGGAAGCTGAGATCGGCCCTGGACCAGGGTTCAATTCCACGCCTCGGCGGGTCTTGGGCTAAAAATTCCACGGACTCGATAATTCTCGCTCCGGTGCCTTCTCGACTCACGGGTTCACACTCTGCGACTCTGGGCAATAGCTTGCTTAATCTCCACAACGGCCCCTCGCGGCGGGATGCCTGGCTTTCACCTTGTGGATACCCTGCCGGGGCTATCTCACAGGGGAATACCAGGACGGGTTCCCTAAGCAAGCGCCGGGACACCCACTGCGGGTAGCTGTGCGCTATATAAGCTCAAATACATTTACATTTACATTTGTTGTCTTATGTGAATCTGAGATGAATACCCACATTGTTCAAAATTCATTTTCACGTTGTCACCTACTTATTTGGGATGATGACTGTTTTCATAATTCTAAAATGTCTTTCGTAGTTTCTAATTGCCAGTAAAATAGCCAAAAGAGCTTTCAGAATTCTGATTGAGGTGTTTTAATTCCCAATTGGTAATCCAAGTTCTTATCTGCAATTCGACAGAAATAAGGTACAACCTTCCAACCTTTACCTGCTTCAGATCTGCTATTGCTCTTTGGTTTCCTCAAGAGATCTGTTTAAAGACTTTCATGTGTTTTGACAGTACACGCAAAGACGTGAACTATTTATTTTATATGATTTTTAAAGCGCACAAATACCCTTGGGTGTCTCGGTTATACGGACAGCAAGCTAGACCCAGGATCTGTTGAAAACAGCCATTTTTTATCATTTTCCTGAAGGCAGGCAAGGTTGGGCTAGTTTTGATTAGGATAGGGAGAGTATTTCACAATTTGGCGGTGGCGACAGTGAATCATCTGTCACCCCATGAAGCTTTCTTAGTGCAAGGGATCTTCAACAGGTTTGCTGCTGAAGAACGTAGGGATCTATTGGGGGTGTAGGCACCAAGGGCTTCCTTCAAGAAAACAGGTCCAGTATTACACGGAATTGAATACTGGACCTGGGAATTGAAGGCATTATGAAGCCATTCTAAATAGTTAGATGAGGCGAGATCGGGATTGAGTGTGAGGTCAGGTTGAGTGGAGAGCAGATGGGTTTTAAGAAGATGTTGATCAATGCTCTTCCAGGCTTTGAACAGTGTGGAAGGATTTGGCTTAGAGTTATTTGAATATTAAATAAAACTGAGCAGTGGTCAGTCCAGACTAAAGGCAGGATGCTCTTTATGGAAATTAGGGAATAAGAGTGAGTTCTATTCCTCATATAAGTCCTATAAGTTACATTTTCCATGTACATTGTCACAGAGGAGAAGAACAGATTTCAGTCCAAAAAAGATTTTGTTTATTCAATTACAACCCTTGGCCCTAGACTATTACCCATAGAGGACTCAGGAGTACTGAGTAGCAGCAACAGCATTGTCTCTTTGTGTGCATGTCCACACCCGTCAGTGGCATATGTAGATGTCCAAGAACTCTCACCCTAACACATACCTGACACATACTGCACATACTGCAGAAGTAAGAAATAGTAAATTGGATCATTTTCATTGTTTTTACTAACTTTGTACTATGCATGTCAGGACAGCAGCAGCCTATTCAGCTAATGCCACATGCAGCCAAGCTGCCATATGGAGAGAGATCTGATCCCAAGCAGAGCGCTAATGAAGAGAAAGGAATCCTGCTGGTGATGCTGACACATTTCTTGTAGACAGCACAAGCCTGGGGGTGGAAAGGATGAGACACCATGCAACAAAATAGCGATTAAGAAAAGTTGTGAATCACCCAGATAAAACAAACCCAAACAGTAGTATGTTTTTTCAAAATATGAATTAAACTTAATGCATCATATGTGTCGACATACGCCATTATATCACTGGTAACGCTAGGGTCATATGTGATTTCATGGAAATACGATTTCATGGAATACCATTACTGAGAAACCATTTCATTTAATTGGTTTAACTGAAATTTCCAGGATGAATGGTGTTCACCATTTCATCGTAACCATTTCATAGAATATGTTTTTCAAAATTGGTGTCTGCATACTTATTTTTAAGCTGTAAATGAAATTGTTTCAGGTCTTACTTTCTGAATTTTTTTTGTCAAAGGTATTTATTTCAATCCTTTATATCAAAAGACATTATTTTGGATTGATATATTTTACATTGTCAAAGAATTACTTTGGATACTTTTAATACTAAGAATCCTCATCACCCAAAACATGATCCATCTCTTCCCCCTAAATATGCCTAACCACACCTAAACTACACCCACCCCTGACCCCTAGACTCCATTGATCCCTAAACCCTAAAAGTCCTTTTTAACCCTAAACTCCACTCATCCCTAAACCCTAAAAACCACTCACCACACCAAAACTCCACCCATCCCCGAACTCTTAAAGCCATTCTATTCCTAAACTATGCCCATCTCTTAACCTTAAAACAGCCTCACTGACCCTGAACTCCACCCATTCCTGAATTCCAAAACCCCTTTCTACACCTAATCTCTACCCATCTCTGATCCTTTAAAATCCTGCATCACCCCCAAACTCCTTCAATCCCCAAACCCTACAAAACCCTCACCAGCCATGAAAACCACCCATTCATGACCTCTGAAACCTCTCACCACCCATACATAAATTCCCCATCGCTTAACCCTAAAAACCCTTTCTACACATAAACTCCACCTATCACTGAACTTTTAAAACTCCACACCACCCTAAATTCCACTCATTCCAGGACACTAAAAACACTTCCCCACCCCAAAACTCTTCTCATCACAGAACCATATTATTACTCATCAGTCTTAACCGCCATCCCTCCCTGAACACTAAAACACCCTCACCACCCCTAAATTTCAATCATCTGTGAACCATAAAACTTCTCATCAACCATGCCTAATCTCTAAAACCCTCACCTCCCCTAAACTCAACCCATCCCTGAACCCTAAAGACCCTAAAAAACACTCATCTCTCCTAAACGTAACCTATCCCTGAACCCAAAAATACTCTCACCACCCCTAATCTTCACCCAAGTGTGTGATTTTGGAAATTTCCTTAAAATTATCTTTACCTTAAAATACTTCCTTTATTTTTTTAATTTATTTGTATTTACCTAAAATTTTCTTTCCCTAAAATTGGTTTTCCATGGTTTGGTTTCTTCCAATGTGGTCACTCAGTTTTCGCTTTTCCTTTAAATCACATACATCAAATGCCAGTACTTCAGCACCAGTTCCGCCTCCTACCTAGTTCCTCACCATGCCAATTTCTGCAGCATATTTGACCAAACTTTAAGAACTTAGATGAAGTCCTACTCAAACAGTTTCAAGTCTTTCTTTTGTTTCTTTATTAGACCCCATTAATTGGAGAATGTAATTGTTCTTCTGTGGAATTAGCTAGTTATCATACATAGGTCTCATGCTACAGATGCCGCAGATAGTTGATCTGTCCCCAATATATGTGTTATGTTATGATTTCATAGCACATTTCTGCAGTGTTTCTGCTATTGTAGTGCTTTCAGAGTGTTGCTGAATGTTGAATTGAATTTATTGTTTCAATTAATTAAAATTGTTACAAGAGAGACTGGGTGGGAATCTCTCCATCCGATTGCTATCTTCAATCATGGGTAATATATAATCATTTCATTTGACAAGTCTATTACTTATATCTAAAACATGGTTATTTCATTAGATAAATCTGGTAGTCACAGCACTAAACAATGAGAAAAAGGTAGCAGTTAGAAACACTCGATTAAAGCTACAATCTACCTTTATTCCTTGTTTGAGTCTTTACTTAAAAGTTCTTTCACTTGATATGCAAATTTCGCTAATCTGGCCAGTTCCATTGGAGTCTCTAAATTGAAGAGAAATTTCATGGCCTCTGCGAAGGTGCGTATGCTGTATTTTAAAAACAGAGGTTTCAATAAAGTGTGATGTGCATAGTCCAAACAGTGGCATGTGCAAACTAAGTGAGCCATAGATTCCTAATACTGATGGCACAGTCTGCAAGTTGTGACCACCTCTATTGTTTTCAAGCGAGAGTTCATATCTTTTATTTGCAAAACCATCAGCCTCACTGCCAGAATTTGCTTTAAAACGTGTTTAAGTCGGAGTCAAGGTATGGCTGTCTCAGTTTGTCATGGAATAAACTAGCTAATAGTCTAATGTTACTGCTGGATGACTAATTCCTTCATGTCGTCTTCCTTAGATAGTAGTCTGACTTGGTTTTTTCAGAGTGTAGGAGCATATTTTTGTCCTGGGTTTCTCGTTGACTAGAGCTAAAGGTGGTATTTGACTGTGCTTGTTATTTTAAAGTAATAAAACATATTAGATTGGACTACCAGAGTAGAACCTACTAGTGCATTGGTTAGTGATAGTTCACCTTGGATTGTGACAGCCAAAATCTTCTTGTGAATCTGCTTGGAGCATTATATGGATTGTGAAATGTAAAACCGGGTGTTAGTGTAACAGCTACACCCATCAATTTGCCCAGTACTAACCACTGTTTCTGTGTTGTGCTAATCTCTAATGTGTAAAGCCTCAATCTCAAGCTAGGATTGGTAGGTGAAACTTTTTTGAATAGCTTGCTTAGTGCTAAAAAACTGTACAGTGATGTCATCAGTGATGTTATTTGGGATGTCATCAGTGATGTCACTGACCATATCATGAATGATGTAATATATGATGTCATCAGCAATGCATTGCGGGGGCGGAAGTTATAGGTAGCTCAACTAACTATAAAGGCTGAATTTCTCTGGTTTTGTACGAGTTAATAGTCCAACTAACTATAATGTCCCTGAAACCCTTTGTTTTTTCAGTGAATTTCAAAGGTTTTTTTAAATGCTAATTTCTAACTATACCTACATAGGTAGGACATGTGCAGAAAGAGGAAGAAAGGCTCAGAAAGAAGCAAGAGAAAGGCAGAAAGATGCAACAGAAGTCCAGAAAGAAAGGTGCAGAAAGAAGCAAGAGGTGCACAGAAAGAACCAACAGTGGTGCAGTTAGAGGCCCTGTTGCAAAGTCATCTTGTGCCCTGGGCACCTCCCAACTTTTTGCTGACTGGTACTGGTGATAATTGAATCTGACGGACCCTGGGCTCTGCCTAACCAGGCCTGGAGCCAGTGCTATGCTGAAAGACACTTAGAATACAGTTAAAAAAAACCTACATACACTAGGGTACACTATGGGTTTGGGTACCTTTGTGACTGGCATGACCTACCCTGTAAGGCCCTAGTACATAATAGGGCTTGGGGATTAAAACTACCTCTAATTCCCTCACATATAATACTGCATGGCAGTTTAGAGGCCAGCAGCCCTTTTCTGCAATTGCATGTGTGCACTGCTGAGCCTGAGGTCAGTTTAAAATTAGCACTATGTGTGCAGAAAGAGCCAAGAGAGGTGCAGAAAGAAGCCAGAGAGGTGCAGAAAGATGTAAGAGTAGTTCAGAAAAAAGCAACAGAGGTGCAGAAAGAGGGAAGAGGGGGCAGAAAGAGGCAAGAGAAGTGCAGAAAGAAGCAACAGAGGTACAGAAAGAGGCAAGAGAGTAGCAGAAACAGGCTAAAGAGGTGCACAAAGAGGGAACAGGGGTTTACACAGAGGCAAGAAAGAACCAACAGAGGTGCAGAAAGAGGCAAGAGTGGTGCAGAAATGTCCAAGAGAGTAGCACATAGAAGCAAGAGAAATGCAGAAAGAAACAACAGAGGTGCAGAAAGAAGCAAGATGGGCGCAGAAAGAGGCAAGAGAAGTGCAGAACAAAGCCAATGAGGTGCAGAAAGAGGCAAGAGGGGTGCAGAAAGAGACAAGAGAGGAGCAGAAAGAGGTAAGAAAGGTGCATACAGAGGCACTAGGGGTGCAGAAAGTTGCAAGAGAGGTACAGAAAGAAGGAAGAGAAGTGCAGAAAGAAGCAACCGAGGTGCATGAAAAGGCAAGAGGTGTACAGAAAGACGACAGAGAAGTGCAGAAAGAAGGAATAGAGGTGCTGAAAGAGGAAGAGGGGTGCAGATAGAGGCAAGAGGGGTGCAGAAAGAGGCAAGAGAAGTACAGAAAGAAACAACAGAGGTGCAGAAAGAGACAAGAGCACTGTAGAAACAGGCAAGAGACTTGCAGAAACAGGCAAGAGATGTGGGAAAGAGGGAAAAGGGGTACAGAAAGAGGCAAGAGAGGTGCAGGAAGAGGCAAGAGAGGCGTAGAAAGAGGGAAGAAGGGTACAGAAAGAGGTAAGAGGGATACAGAAAAAAGCTAAAGAAGTGCAGAATGAAGCAAGAGAAGTGCAGACAGAAGCAACAGAGGTGTGGAAAGAGGCAAGAGGGGTGTGAAAAGAGGAATAGAAGTGCCAAAAAGAAGCAACAGGGGTGCAAAAGGCGGCAAGAGAAGTGAGGAAAGAGGCAAGAGAGCTGTAGAAACAGGCAAAAGAGGTGCAGAAAGAAGCAAGAGCAGTACAGAAAGACCCAACAGAGGTGCAGAAGGAGGCACAAGGGATACAGACAGAGTCAAGAGGGGTGCTGAAATTTGCAAAAGAGGTACAGAAAGAAGTAAGAGCAGTACAGACCGAACCAACAGAGGTGCAGAGAGAGGCAAGAGAGGTGCAGAAAGAGGTAGGAGGGGTGCAGAAAGAGGCAAGAGGGGCACAGAAAGAGGCAAGAGGGGCACAGAAAGAGGCAAGATGGGCACAGAAAGAGGCAAGGGGGGTGCAGAAAGAAGGAAGAGAAGTGCAGAATGAAGCAACAGAGGTACAGAAAGAAGCAAGAGTGGTGCAGAAAGAGGGGAGAGAGGTGTAGAAAGAGGCAAGAGAGTTGCACAGAGGGAAGAGGGATGCAGAAACGGGCAAAAGGGGTGCAGAAAGAAGCAAGTGAGGTGCAGAAAGAGGCAAGAGAGGTGCAGAAACAGGCAAGAGAAGTGTTGAAAGAAGCAAGAGAGGTGCAGAAGGAGGCAAGAGAACTACAGAAAGAGGTAAGATAGTTGCAGAAAGAGGGAACACGTTGGCAGACTGAGGCAAGAGAGGTGCAGGAAGAGGGAAGAGGGTTGCAGAAAGAGGCAAGAGAGGTGCAGAAAGAAGCAACAGAGGTGCAGAAAGAAGCGAGAGAAGAGCAGAAAGAGGCAAGGAGGTGCAGAAAAAAGGCAAGAGAGGAGATGAAAGAGGCAACAGAGGGGCAGAAAGATGCAAGAGAGGTACAGAAAGAAGCAAAAGACGTGCAGAAAGAGGCAAGACAATTGCTGAAAGAAGCAACAGAGGTGTAGAAAGAAGCAAGAGGCTTGCAGAAAGAGACAAGTGAGGTGCAGAAAAAGGCAAGAAAGGTGCAGAAAATGACAAGATAACTGCAGAAAGAGGCAAGAGGGATGTAAAAAGGGGAAAAGGGTACAGAAAGAAATGAAAGAAGTGCAGAAAGAAGGACCAGAGGTGCAAAAAGAGGGAGGAGGGGTACAGAAAGAGGCACGAGGGGTACAGAAAGAAGCAAGAGATGTGGGGAAAGAAACAAAAGACGTGCAAAAAAAGGAACAGAGGTGCAAAAAGAAGCAACAGGGGTACAGAAAGAGGCAAAAGGAGTGCAGAAAGAGGGAAGAGGGGTAGAGAAAGAAGCAAGGGGTCTAGAAAGAAGCAAGAGAGCTGTAGAAAGAAACAAAAGAAGTACAGAAAGAAGGAACAGAGGTGCGGAGAGAGGCAAGAAAGGTACAGAAATAGGGAAAAGAGGTACAGTGAGAGGCACAAGTGTGCAGAAAGAAATAAGAGAAGTGCAGAAAGAAGCAACAGGGTGCAGAAAGAGTTAAAAGGGGTGCAGAAAGGGGAAAGGGAGGTACAGAAAGAAGCAACATAGGTGTAGAAATAGGGAAGAGGGATGGAGAACAAGGCAAGAGGGGTGCAGAAAGAAGCAAGAAAGTTGCGGAAAGAAACAAAAGAAGTGCAGAAAGAAGAAACAGAGGTACAGAAAGCTGCAATAGCGGAGCAGAAAGAAGGAAGAGGGGTGCAGAAACAGGCACAAGGGCTGCAGAAAGAAGGGGCAGAGGTGCAGAAAGAAGCAAGAGAAGTGCAGAAAGAAGCAATGGAGGTGCAAAAAGAGGGATGGGGTGGAAAAAGAGGCAAGAGAGGTGCAGAAAGAAGCAAAAGAGATACATAAGCAAGAGAGCTGTAGAAAGCAACAAAAGAAGTACAGAAAGAAGAAACAGAGGTGCAGCGAGAGGCAAGAAAGGTGCAGAAAGGGGGAAAAGGGGTGCAGATAGAGGCACAAGGGGTACAGAAAGAAGCAAGAGAGGTGTTGAAAGAAACAAAAGAAAAGCAGAAAGAAGGAACAGGGGTGCAGAAAGAGACAAGAGGGGTACAGAAAGACTGAAGACAGGAGCAGAAAGAAGCAGGAGTGGAGCAGAAAGAAGCAAGAGAGGTACATAAAGAAGCAAGAGTAGTGCAAAAAGATGCAACAGAGGTGCAGTAAGAGGTAAGAGGGGTGCAAAAAGTGGGAAGAGGGTGAACAAAGAGGCATGAGGGGTGCACAAAGAAGCAAGAGAGGTGCAGAAAGAGGGAAGGGGTGGAGAAAGAGACAAGAGAGGTGCAGAAAGAAGCAATAGAGGTGCAGGAAAGAGGGAAGAGGGATGGAGAAAGAGGCAAGAGTAGTGCAATCCCACTGTTTGGGATTTAGTGTCGGGACCAACTAGCCTACCTGATACCTCCAGTATGCCCCAGATAGTGGGATTGCTGATAGGTGGACACAGGCTATGCCCCCTTTGTCCACCACTCTACAAACACGTCGCCTGGCGTGCTGTTGGTTGGGAGATGAAGTCCCCTTGCCTCCTGAGGGTCCCTGATGGGCCAACTAGCACACCATGTACCTACAGTAAGCTCCATACAGCTGGATTGCTGAGAGTGGTCTGAGGCTACACCCCTTTTTACACAACTCGTCAGGGCACAAGTGGACCTCATCACCCCACCAGCAGTGCACTAAGAGGCGTGTTTGCAGAGTGGTGTAAAAAGGGGCGTGGCCTCAGACCACCTCTCAGCAATCCCACTGTGTGGGGCTTACGGGAGGTACCTGGTGAGCTAGTTGGCCCCCAGGGACCCTCAGGAGGAAAGGGGACTTAATCCCCCAATTCATAATGGCGCAGGAGCCGGGTTTGCACAGTGGTTCAGTGAGGGGAGGGGGCCGCCGGCAAGATGCTGGCTTTTCCTTTTTTTAAAATATTTATAGAAGGGGCTGTGTGGCCCCCAATCTTTTAGTATTTTTTGGGCTCTGGGGACCGCATCCCCCAGGGCCTGAGCATTTATTATTTTAAAATAAAAACTGGAATGGGGCCATGTGGACCCTCTTCCCTGGGCCACTATTGGCCCTGGGGACCCCATCCCCCAGAGCCTGGCCTTGTTTTTTAATTTTTTTAATTTTTTTTCCCTGGAGGGGTGGGGTCGCATTACCCGCTCCCCTGGGTCACTTCTGGCCCGGGGACCCCATCCCCTGGGGCCTTGCTTCGTTTAACAATTTTTTTGTAATTTCCCTGGGAGGAGGGCCGCGTGACCCCCCTTCCCTTGTCCACTTCTGGCCCCTGGGACCCCATTCCTGGGGCCTGGCTTTCTTGGGGGATGGGGCCTTGAGGCCCCCTCCTGAGGCCAATGTTGGCTCGAGGACCCCATCCTCCAGGGCCCTGCCTTATTTATTTTTAAAAATGGAGAGGGTCGAGTGGCCCTCCCTCCTGGGCCACTTCTGGACTTGGGGATCCCATCCCCTGGGGCCAGCCCTCAAGTTTGGGGACTATGGAGGGAGCCCCAATGCCCCCATGGTCCCTGCCGGCTCACGGCCTCCAGCGGGAGCCAGCATTGCTTTTGGGCAAGGGGAGCTGCTAACATGCAGCTCCCCTGGCACAGAAGCAATTCTGCTTTGCTTTCTGGAAGCAAAAGCAGGTTTCCTGCTTTCGCTTCCAAGAAGCAAAGCAGTGTTTGCTATGGCAGAGCTCCTGCACTGCCATAGCAAACGGGCAATGTTCCACGGTGGGCACCCCGGGACATTGCAGGAGCCAGACCAGGGGGGTGGAGGTCCCCAGGGCCATAGAGGGCTCCAGGAGGGGGGTCATTGCCCCCTCCCAGAAACTTTGAAGCCCCGGGGAGGTGATGGTCCCCCGTATTTACATATTCAATGCCTCAGGAGATGGTGGTCCCTGGGGCAGTGTGTGGGGCTCAAGCCCCCCCACACTGTAGTTTTGGAAGTAGCCCTGAGGAGGTGGTGGTCCCCAGGGCTGCGTGGGGCACTTGGCCCTTCCGCATTTCAATAATTTAGCCCAGGGGAGGTGGTGGTCCCCACCCAAAATAATGTAAAGCCCCTGGGAGGTGGTGGTCCCCTGGGCTGAGGGGGGCCACGTGCCCCCACATGTAATTGTCTAAGCCCTGGGGAGGTGTTGTTCCCTGGAGCTGCGGGGGACCCCGCTACATAATTAGACATTGCCCCCGGGACCTGGCCCATCCGGGGTATTATAGAAAATGAAGCACGGGAGGCCACAATTCATTTTTTTGGGCCAATTTGTTGTTTTTTTAAAAGCTTTTTTTGGCCCTGGGGGTCCTTGTTTGACCCCCTGAGCAGGCCAGGGGGTCAGGGTGTTTCTACCTTGCCTCCTTTTCTTGTTTTACATCTTTTTTCTACTGCTTGCTTGTGACACGGTTACCAAGTTACAAGATGGCTGCCAACACGTTCCAAAAACTTTGCCAATCAGAATGAAACTCGTGCTTGGGAGGGTTCACGAATCCTCCTTGGTGGTCAGATATCGATATTTTTATTTTTTGAATTTCTTAGGAACTACTAAATAGATTTACACCGTTTAAAAAAGCATTGGCATAGCCAATAGGTCTCGCCTTTGGTACCTCATAAGTGTTTAGCCATGCAACAGTTGATGTTGTTGCACCAAGGATATTGTGCTGGATAACTGAACACTTATAAGGTCCCAAAGGCAAGACATATTGGCTATGCCAATGCTTGTTGAGACAGTCTTGTCCTACAAGTGTGCCCTTAGGACCATAAATAAGCGGGCTGCGTGGCTGTGAAAGCAACGCAGCCATGAAAGCGCCGCAGCCGTGAAAGTGAAAGCGATCACGCTAAGGCCATGCTAATTAAAACAAGCAGCAGCTGTTTTCAAGCACACTTGTGGTTGTGGTGCCATCCGCCTTGCGGGAGCGAGCAGCTGCCAATTAGCACACGCGCCAATGCTTGCTCCTACAACGTGGATGCTGCCACATGCAAGAGTGTGCTTGATAATGAGCAGACCGATGGCTAAAGGCCTCCTAGAGCAGCACAGGCGCGCTGCTTAGGCGAGACCTAAAAATGGGCCTCTATCCCCCCCCACACACACACACCTATTAATTAGTAAAAACACACAATTGGTGTGCACTCAAGTATATGGAAAAGTGATGAATGGAATGCTTGAACCAATCTGTAATTACGCAGGTTGCACTCCCGTCCATCGTTTTGCCCCCACCATGCCACCTCAGGTTGGACCCAGCAATATTCAAATCAGTCTTGACCCTTTTGGAATGGGAACAGTCCAGCCCAAGCTGCCAGGTCAGGTCTTCCCTGAACCAGAACACAAGCACCCAAAGACCAGGTTCCCCCTTATCAGAGCTCATCAGTCTGGTACAGCTTGGTTTCAGTGGCACAGAATGTGGGCCAGGGGGCTGGTGGGGGGGGGGGGTGATTTAGGCAGACGACAAGGGAAAATTAAATAAATAATGAATTATCCCTCGTCGAGAACATTAAATAAATTATAATTTTTCCATCGTAGTCTGTCGAACTACCCGGCTCCACCGCTCTTACCTGACCGGGCCACGGCTAGCAACAAAGTATAAAAAAAGTGATGAACAGAATAGTTCAATTAATCTAAGGCACTGGTAATTAATTCTGGCCGCACTCCAATCCATTCTGACTGATTTGCATATGGCTGGGTCCAAACTGAGGTGACATGGGGTGCAAAACAAGGATGGGCTGTGGTGATGCAGCCGGCAGTCATTCCCAGTGGTTGAGATTAATTCAAGCATTCCACCCATAACTTGTTTGTATACTTCAGGGCTTGGTGTGCAGTCAAACCCCTCACCCTGGAGCCACTGCACCTGCTTCACTAATAATAGCCAGCTGGCAGTCACTGAAATCGTCCCTGGTGTCACACGAGGGACGATTTCAGTGTCTGAAAGAATACGAGTCGTGTGAGTCGAGCCGCCAAGACGCGAGTCAGTGTGCAGAGGCGCAGGGTAAAAGTATTCTTTCATTCATTCACCCAGCTGAGGTTTTTGGGCTGAACCCTGAACTGATTCATACGTTTATGTGATTCACCCGTCCCTCCCCCGGTCCTTGTGCGGTTGCAGATAAGGGAAGAGAGAGCCAAGAAGGGAGCTTGGAGGAGTGCAGCGCTTCCGGTCAGCTGAGGAGGGCATGGAGAGGGGCTCACGGCTCCTCAAGGGAGTGCAGCATGGCTCTCACCTCCGGCTGCTGCTCGCCTACACCGTCGGAGGCATCGGTCCCAGCCGCAGCGAAATCACGCGCCTGTAGTGTGAGTGTTGAGAAGTCGTTTAGCGCCTCGAGCAGGGGTGTCCGGGTGCTTCCCTGTTCATGTGTGGGGGTCTGGGAGAGACAGACACACCCTCCAAGGTAAGAGACTTTCTAGAAAAAGAACTTTCACACACAGCCCTATGAGTCATCGAGGCATATAGTGCCTAAACTCCCAGATATCAAGGTGTTGTGCAGTAAATTGAGTGAGATCAGGGAGAGTGCGATCTATCATCCGTCCTCGCCTTGGTGCAGCACTGTACAGTTTGCAGGAGCGAGCTTAGCAGTGAGTGGAGTCATATAGCACCTAGATGCTCATATACATAACAGTTAGGAAAACCCGTGAGATTCGAGGTGATATAGAATGGAGGGACAAGAAGATGCGAGGTTATGAGTGGTTCCAGTGCAACCATGCGGGCTGCGAGACTCAGGGGTTGGGTGCATTATCAGTTCGTATAGCGCCTAGTCTATTGCACTACAGTCAGAGTGGCAGTGATTTGGGTATGGGGTGGAGAGAAATTATGTGTGTTAGCCAACTAACAGAGGGGGCAGAGCCTTATGCGGTGCTGACACTGTTGTGACTTATAGTTTAATTGCACAACTCTCAAGACCCTAGGCGCTACATTCTCTAAAGTGGAGGTCATTAGAAGTAGTGTGGATTGATGACACAGCTGCCGCCCACCGGGAGGGGTGTGGGGGGGAGCAGTAAAGCGGTGCAGATGGGTGGGCCAACACCCACAACCAGACAAAGAGAGGCGAGCAACTGGAAACATTCAGCATACAGTACAGAGTAGCATATTGGGGGGGGGGGGGCAGAGTTGTCTACAGTGCAGTGTACAGTGCGACATACAGTGATACACTGATTTGTGCAAGCTGATTTTCAGCACAATGTAGTTTGAAGCATAGCTGTTAATCTGGTGCTAACAAGGTGGCATTTTGGTTAGCCATTATTAATATGCCTTAAGATTACAAACGTAGGAAATAACATTGCTGGAGAGTAAGTCGCATTTTGCCACATCATTTACCTTTATGTTGCCTCATAATTCGCTCAATCAAGCGGCATGAGTTGGCCCTCTTATTGCGGCAGACTTTAATTTGCCCTTCTTACGTTTTCATCTTTTCAATATGATTTATAATATCTTCATGCACGTTTACCCTCCAGGGAACTCTCTAGGTCTGCGTTAGTGTTTAACGTCCCTTGCAATTGGTTACCTGTAAATGTAGCTCCTTCTGGATTTAGTCTCCTGAATTTACAATTCTGTTCCCTTTTCCGTACACATGGCGATCAGACACCGGGTTGCTTGTCTGTCTCTTCTTCATAAAATGTCATATAAATATTGTTGATCACTTTGTAAACAAAAATTATACAACAAAACATTTCGATCCTTTTCACATGCAGACCAAAACTGCTTTTAAGCAAAGAAAACAAACGTGTGCGCGACTTTCAAGAAGGAGGCAGCAGGGGGAGGGAAGACAGGAGGGGGCCTGCGCCTGTTTCCTTTCCGGGAATGAGCAGGGGCACCATATGTTTGCCAGTTAATTACAAACATATGGTGTCAAAGCACGCTTCCGAAAGGAAATCGCCACACATGCACGCGTCCCCATTCAAAGCAATGAAATGTGTGCATGTTTTTGGCAGCAAAGCTGAAGCGATGGCTAAAGGTCTTTTCCCTTGCAGCGCATTCGCGCTGCTAGGCGAGACCTTAAAAGGCGCGCTTTCTGAACCAAGAGCTACCTTTTTGCTAAATTTGGTGTAATTCCGTTCAGCAGTACAGGCGGTAGCCATGTCTAAAGATCCTATGGAATTTACCATGGGGAAGATGCTCTTTTGTACCCCCTTTTTTCTCTGCCCCCGCTGGAAGAATCTCCCCGAAATATTAAATACAGGTGCTGACCTGAGTGAACCATTAGTTTTGAAAATTTCTTGAAGATTCGTCAAATGGCGCCAAAGATATTGGCAAAAGAAAATAAACTTTTTGAATAGAAACAAGGTCCTAACTATAACTACCTATTGGCGACTGCTGGTGGGTAATATATATTTTTGACCTCCCAGAGATAAGAAGCTCATAAAATAATTACTCCTTGAAAGTATTTCGTTATGGATGTTCTGTTAAATAGATAACTTTATTTTCCTTTTCTTTTTACTGTAACAATGGTATCAATCGTTATATTGTAATAGATTGTCCTATTGTTACAGAAGAGGAATAGGAGATTTTTCGGCGCCATCTGTAATACAGCTTACAAAACATTAGAACGTACTTGATCAGATATTTTTTTCAGGGAGCATATTTTACGAAATTGCTGTATAAAAAATATAGCTTTCATACATACTTTGTTACTTTAAATATTTGATAAACCCTACATTTCTGAATGTTATTTTCTAATTTCTATTCTTCTCATTTGCGGTTCCTATTCACCTTCTCCCTAGAGAATATATAGGACCAGTTCTGTATCTTATAATGGTACTATCCTATATATTCTTAAGTGAGTATGTGATTTGTTAGCGGAACAGTCAAGTCAAGTCAAGTCAAGTCAAGGTTTATTGTTTCCAATTATTAAAAATTATTACAAAAATACATTAGAAAATAATTCAGTAAAAATGTGTTCGTTTTTTAAACAATGTTGAGTTTGAGCGGTCCATAAACTTATTAAATTATTTATTTATTTATTTATTTTCGGTTGTGTTCTTCTTACTTAGCTGATCAGCTCAAATCTGTCCATTTTCCTGCACTTTGATAAAAAGCTAAGCTTTTATCTATCAAGTGTTGGATTTACCGTTTTCAACTTCTCTTGTCTCCCCAAGTTCCGCTTGTCGTAGGAGGGATTGTACTTTGCTCATGTATTTAACCCCCCCTACAAGCCAACATGGGGGACGATCCATCCAACCATCGAATTACAGCTTGTCTGCACGTTTGAATGCTCAATGTATTAAAAATATTTTTTAAAAGCCGTCTCCTTAAAACCATAAGAGCTGGGCAAATACATAGCAGGTGGGGTAATGTTTCATTTTGGTAACCGCATAGGCGACAATGATGGTCCGTGTAACTACCTTTCCAGGATGGTAACAAGTCCTTCGAAGGCTGTAAGCCCAGCCGATGTTCTATGTATCTGTTTTAGTGTCACATTAAAGTGACTTTCTAAATAAGGCTGCGGCTTTATCCCAGAGTATGAATTTATCACTGTCCACCCATGTCGTCGCTTCGAGATTTTTGACTTGTCTTCCAGAAAGGATTTTCACAGAATTATTTGTTGTTTTGTAAAAACTGGTTCTATCTGGCATAGAATCCCATGTCGATTGGATTCCTATGCCCCTCACGGATTGGGTCCGGAAATCTCCCCAACTGCCTAGCGTGTGCTGTTTCTGCTGGTTTTCTATTTCTTTCCAACACAGGCTATCCATTGAGCCTTCCTCTGACAGACATATTTTATGGCAAAGTTTCGCAAAAGTACCCATACTGCGAAACTTCAGGTTCAGCAGGCCAAATTCTAGACGAACCTGCACTGGTGAGGCTGATTTCGGGAGGTTTAAAGCCGTCTTGTAAGCCTTTGTTTGTAGGTGATTTAACAACCCTGCCTCTTTGCCACACCAGGTGACCAATGCGTATGACAACGTGGGTAAGGTCTGTGATTTCATCACATTTAGCAGCTGTGTATAGTTCGGACACCTTAACTTTTTCTGTAATAGCCGGTATGCATAGATCAAGGAGTGCGGTTTTGCCTTTAGGTCTATTTTGTGTTCTTTGTTAGATCGGCCTAGCCCCAGTTTTAGACCTAAATATTTATAGGATACTTCCTTCTTTATTTGGGTACTATTTGCATACCATTTGAATATCGTTTTTTTCGGGTCTACTAAGCCGACCACTTTGGTCTTCTCTTTCTTTAATTCCAAACTTTCGTGCTCCAGGTAAGTTACAGGTTGTTAGCGGAACAGTGTGTGACCTCTAAGCACTACAACAGAACGTCCCTGAATTCTACAGCATACAAATTTGAAAAATAAAAAATGCATACATTTCTATGTAATATGAAGTCACTTGTATTTAACTGTTTTTTACTTGTTCTCCTGACCCCAGATAATGAGGTGCATGAGGGTTTGTTGTAGCACTTCTATTCTACTTTATCTAAAAGTAACTGATGCCCTCTTACATTATCAAGAATATGGGGCAACACTTTTACAAACTATAGCAGAAAAAAGGAGGGTATGGCCACGCTTAACTGATATTTTATGAAATTGCATTTTTAATTGTCACCCCTTTCAAATATACAGCGTCAGTTTCAGAAGAAAGTTTATTTGTATTTGCTAAATAAAAACTGTGTCAAACCTAGATTGAAATTTTTGCTGCGCAACCACACCTCCCCATCAGAAAAGTAAAAACCACATTATAAGTAAATAGTGCTCTTGGGAAGTATCCCACCCACAAACTTGATTAAAAAACACCGCAAGACACTGTCATTTTTCCGCCGTGATTTGTACACCACACGGCAATTATTTATTGGGCCCTTAAATTATACAAAAACAATGTTTACCTACATAATCCTTGTCCACCACCTTGTAACCACTGTACAGAAGTAATAGTGTTCCTAACCTCCCCTCTACTACTTTCTTTTCCAATACTCCTTTGGAAGTGTGTCACAAAATCACTGACAACAGTGAACCGTTCCAACTTGTGCTCTAAACACTTTAGCCAATAAAATGTCCATGTTGTTCCGCAGAGGCGGAAGGAATGACTGCCAAAACTTTTACTTTTAATGCTTCATAGCCAATGAACATTAAGCTTTGTAAGGTCCCGCTTGGAACACGTTACCCAATGAAATGTCCCTAATACTCCGCAAAGAGGGAAGGAATACCTGACAACACTTCTACTTTCAACAGTTTACAGCCAATCAACATTAAGCTTGGGAAAGTCCTCCTTGGAGCACGTCTGCAAATCAGATGTCCCTCCTACTCCGCAGTGTGGAAGTGAATGGCTGGCAACACTTCTACTTTCAATAGTTCGCAACCAACCAACATAAAGCTCAGGAAAGTCCTCCTTACAACATGTAAGCCAATTAGATGTCTTTGCTACTTTCCGGAGCAGAAGTGAATTGCAGAAAACACTTCTACTTTCAATAGTTCACACGCAATGAACATTAAGCTTGTTGTTGGAACACCTTAGCCAATTAAATGTTAAATTTGTTCCAAGCACACATACAGAACACGCCGTCCTACATATTAATACATTTCCTGTAACAAAGTGACTCTATCCGTAGCAAAAGTGAACACTGCCTGATAAATAAACATTATTCCACATTATATTAACCCCTTCGCTGCGGCTGCGATTTTACCGCTGTGCGGTAAACAAAAGAACAGGGCGGGCCGTGACGAACCCCAGCCGTCATCAGCACACGCCCACCGCAGGGCGTGACGGCTGCGGTTAGTCACCAGCATGGGAGGGGTTAAAGAAAAGCCGCAATAAGCCGCATTGTTGTTCTCCTGATATAATTTGCACAACCTACTGCACCCCCTCCCAACATGAGTGAAGCCACGGGACTGTGGGGGCCCCAGTGAACCCCACTATTATTTTTATTATATTTTCCACTGACTTCTTCTGCGACTAACGGTTCCTATGGAAAACAATTAAAACTCCAGCACAGTAACTGCTTCGATTAGCAACACAGTGTGGTGAACTTCTAACCTCTGTGCTCACTTAAGTGTTCCATAAACTGTTACTATGGTAACAGGCAGTAAACAGTTTGGGGGTAGGGTTCAAAGGTACTGGCTGTACAGAAACCGTTATATTTACCCAGGATCCGCTGCATGACAGAAAGGAAAGCAAAGTAAGACCGAACACTGTGTAGCAGATATATAAGCCCCTTGAGCCACTTTTGCGTCACTTTTCCCATCTTAAAAATTATGCAACAGTAACGCAATGAAGTTGTAAATCTGCCCGTATGCACATTACGAGCAAAAGAAGTACACAACTCTTTCAATTCTTTATCGATGACAATTAGAAAGTGTTGCTTCACGATTCACAATGCACTTCAATAAATACTTTGTGTCTATTTAAATGGGAGACGAGATTGTCGACATTACAAAACTTAGTGGCATATTTACAAAGACGGAGTTAAAATTGTCGCTGCTTTAACGGCTACAACCTACAACAAAAACGCCGAAAATGGACTTCAAAATCCTTTGTTATCTTACCGGAAGATTTTCTCAACATTGCTGTTTGCTATGCAACAGTGAGAGCCACCCCCCAGAGCTATAAAATAAATGATTGGAGTGGGCTCCAAGACTCCCCCTGCAAAATTAGAAGTGGAAGGGCCTCAACGACCCCCCTCAAGCCCCGGGAACCACCACCACAGGGGCTTTGTGTATTGTGGGAGGGAGGCTGCGTGGCCCTCCACCTGGAGCCCTCGAGGGCCCTGGGGACCTTCACACCCCAGGGCTGGCTCCTGCAGTGTCCCGGGGTGCCTACCCCCGGGACACTGCCGTTTGCTATGAGAGGGCGGGAGTCTCGCAGCTCCCGCTCTCCCATAGCAAACTTGGTTTGCATTTTGAAAGACAGAGCAGTGAAATCTGTTCTGACTTTCAAAATCCAAACCAGATAACTTTTCCACATGCACATTAGCATCTCTCCATGTGGAAAAGCAATGCCAGCTCCCGAAGGACGCGGGGAACCGGCTGGGACCATGGAGGCATTTTGGCTCCCCCCACAACTTCTACGCGTTTGGGAGCCAGCATTGCTTTTCCACATGGGGAGCTACTAACATGCAGCTCCCCATGTGAAAAAGCAATCTGATTTAGATTTTGAAAGAGAGAACAGATTTCCTTGCTATGGGAGGGCGGGATGGACACACCGGGACACTGCAGGAGCCGGCCCTCCCACAATACATAAAGCCCCAGAGAGTGGTGGTCCCCGAAGCTTTGGAGACCTTGCAGCCCCCCAACCATTTTTTTTGTAGCCCCGGGGGGTGACAGGGCCCTTGAGTGCTCCAGGAGGGGGCCCACGCAGTACCCCTCACACAATACATAGAGCCCCGGGGTGGTGGTCCCCGCAGCTTTGGGGACCTTGGATCTCTCCCCCCACCATTTCTGTTTTTTTAGCCCCGGGTATCGACGATCCCCAGGCCTGGGGGCCCCCCATAAAATTTTATAATTTTTACCCTGATATTTAGCCCCCCCCGGGCTAATTATAAAAAAGCTCTGTTTTATTTATTTATTTATTTTTTACGGCAGAATTCGTGCACCCTACACGCACCTGCCGGGTTTAAAAAAAATAATAATAATAATTTTGTGGGCCCTGGGTTCCTTCTGGGACCCCATAAGCAGGTCTAGAGGGTAAAATGATTTCTACCCTGCCCCCTTTCTACGTTTTTGCACACATATTCCACTGACTTCTTCAGCCTCGCTTCTACCGAGGCACAAAATGGCTGCTAACAGTTCCTGGTTTCGAATGTTGACAACCACTTGACAGCCAATCAGCATTCAGCACGTGATCCGAAGAGTGCACTTACTATACGCTCATGGTTCGCTGATAGTCCACGGATCCTCCATGCCTATAGATATATAAATGCTTTTAACTGTAATTTTCCGAGGAACTACTGAACAGATTTACACCATTTAAGCAAAAGGCACAAGTCTGAACAGAGGACTACATCTTTGCCAAATTTGGCATAATTCTGTTCAGCAGTTCGGGCTGTAGCTGTGGCTAAAGGTCCTACGGGAAATTGCATGGGGAAAACGCGTGTTGAGGAGACCCACCTTTTTTCTCAGCCCCCGCTTGACGAATCACCAGGAAACTTTCAGGATAGGAGCGGACCAGAGCTGACTGTATGTTTTGAAAATTTCGCAAAGATTCGTCAACCGGCGCCAAAGTTATTCCAAATAGAATGTTGCAGATTTCCTGTGGAAAATAGGTCCTAACTATAACTACCTACTGGGGACTGCCAGTAGGTAATATATATATATATAGGCATTTGAGAAAAGAAATTACTTTAGAAAAACGTCATGTCATGCTGGAATAAATTTCTTACCTGTCACTCCCGCTGTGTCCCTCCGGTTCTTTTGCACAACAAGAATTCTTTCTGGCACATATTACGCGCACAGCCCCGAGAGCGTTTGAGGAGACCCGCCCTTCAGGAGCCCAGAGCTACAAAGGGCAGCTTCGGCACAAACTCAGCATCCAAGGTACTGGGAGCACTCTGGCCCGCCGCATCAGGCACAGCAAGGCACCGCTGCAGACAGCAGTTCGGGATTTCACTGAGGAGCTAGGATTACTTAATCCGTGGCTCCAGGGCACTCTGAAAATGGATGTTTGCGGTTGGGGTGTATGGCGGGACCCAGGGTAGAAGTTAATTCCACCAGCAAGTTTGTTGCCATCAAGCTTTTTCCACGTTTAATTCAATCCAGGTCTCAAGAAGGGATTAAGTGGAGCGGATGCGAGATATTCACCCGGTGTGCAGGAAGAGGTGCATGCTGGTCATTGTAGTAGCCGATGCAGCTACAGTGTTTGTGGTCTCGTGATTCTGGCCACCTGGACAGCCACCAATGGCAAAACGATGTGAACTATTTCTTTGCTGATTGGCTGAAATGACTTTCGTTGCAGCAGGCATTTGAGAAAGGAAATTACTTCTGAAACGCGTCATGCCATGCTGGAATAAATTTCTTACCTGTCACTCCCGCTGTGTCCCTCCGGTTCTGTTGCACAACAAGAATCCTTTCTGGTATATATATATATATATATATATATATATATTACCTACTGGCGGTCGCCAGTAGGTAGTTATAGTTAGGACCTAGTTTCCATAGGAAATCCTCAACATTCTATTTGGAATAACTTTGGCCCTGGTTGAAGAATCTTAGCGAATTTCTCAAAGAAGATGGCTCGGTCCGCTGCGCTCCTTCCCTAAAAGTTTGGGGGGGATTGGTCAAGTGGGGGCTGAGATAAAAGGGGGGTCCCAAAACGTGTTTTCTCCATGTTATTTTCCATAGGACCTTTAGACTCGGCTACAGGTCGAATGGGTGAATGGATTTATAAGAAATTTGGCAAAACTGTACAGTCCGGCTCGCAGATTACGCTTTTTTTGGAATGGTGTAAATCCGTTCAGTAGTTGCTGAGGAAATTAAAGTTAAAGTCAATTATATATCTATACGCACGCACACGTGCGCGCACCCAAACGGCTGCGTGCGCGAGCGGAATTTTGCTGCGTGACGTCTGTTAACGTTAGATTCGAAGGAAATCAGGAAGTGTTGACCGCCATTTTGTCATTGCGAGTAAATATATTGTTGATTTCAAAGCGTTGGAATATGGAAAGGGGAGAAGGTAGAGATTGTTTTGCTGCGTAGGTTTTCTCAGGGTGTGCAGTAAGGCCCTTAAAGGCGAAAATATATATATATTTTTTTTAAAGTTGCGTGGTGCGCGCACTCGGTCGCGCACACCTTTTTACAAGAGTGTGAAAATGGAGATAAATCAGAAGTTTGAGTGCTTAGATATAAGGTGGCTCTGAAAAGAGCCATTGTGTTAATTGAGTGTTTTCTGCATTTATAAGTAAGTACCGATGCAGAGCCTGATGTTGCAGAGGAAGATTCTGTTTCCCTCATTCGTGAAATGAACACCGTCTCTCCTATAGACGTCTTGCATGTGGTATCGCAAGTTGTTGTGGTAAATAGAACCCATGCTATAATCTCTGAGGAACGCAGAAACAGATTTATTTACATGTCTCCTTGCTTTCTCAAATTGTGCACAATGGTGATTGGACCAATTCCATTGCTGTCTTTGGCATATATTGGAATATACCAAGGCAGATCGAGGAAAAAGTGTCATCAATTGTCGAAAGGTGTCTTTTAGAAGCATTTCCAGACCTACCCCAGTGATTGTGCCTAGATCGTTCCCACCACAGTGCACAATTATAAGGTCTGGTTCTGGGAGATGCATAAAAGTTTTCACCAATGGAATCAATTGGTGACATTTCAATCCTCTTTTGGAAATCCATGTTATGTGTACATTTGGTAAGCTGAGGTTGCAAATTCGTCTGCTTACTGCATATTTTTCACTCCAGTGAATATAACTGTGTCCTATTAGCCAGACCTTCATTTTCCAGGGGTTTGTAGTCGTCCTCCGATCGGTTCTGGAAGTGGAATGGTAGTTAGAAGTTGAAATTCTAAATAAAGAAAAAGGAAGAGGCTGGGTGTGGTTTAAAAAATAAAAATGATTGGTTGATTTAAGAAGTGGAGATTGAACAGTATGTTGCATGTTAATGTTTATGTTAAACGAAAAGTACTATTGGGTGTGGAAAAAAAAGACATGTAACAGAGCTGTGGATTGGCAGGTGTTTCTGGAGGGAAAACAGTGTTGTTACTTTGCTGTAGAACGTTGAGATATGAACTTTTGACCTGTGCCTTCAGCCAGGTGCAGAATGAGGTGTTACAATGGAAACAGCCAGAGATGGCAGTGGGTGATGGGTGACTTTTATGTGACATTGAAAATATTGTGAGGGAGAACCAACTGAAATGTAAATGCTTACGTTACGCGCTCCGCATTGCTTCCGGGAAGCTGCGCTTCGCGCCTCGCGCACCGGAGCACTTCCGGGTGCGCTAACGCGGCGCGTCATATAACGGATTACGCAACAACGCGATACGTCGTTGGGGCTCCACCGGAACTGATCGAATTGGTAGTCTACAGTGTTTCTGGATGTTTCAGACTGAAGCTGGCGTCAGCATAAGAGCACCCCGTGGCTACGTCGTGGCCATTCCGCGAGCAATCATGGCAGTCGCTCCCCACCGGAAGTCTGCAGGAGTCGGGGGCCTCGGTGACTCTTGTAGAATCTTCAAGGCTGAGGGGATGCTTTTGGGAATGGGGCTCATGCCCTAGCAGTGAAGCGTCCGAGTTCCAGGGTTGCCCAGAGCCATCCTTGCAGGCCAGGCCCAAGTCTGTGGAGCCGACCGCCATTTCCTGACCTCCGTGGCAGCCGCCTGTCGCTGTATCGGAAGAGTGGGTGCAATTCAGCCGGATGGCGGGTGAGACGGTGTAATAGCAAGAGCAGGCGTAATTCAGCTGGCCGAGCGAGGCACTGTGCCGCAGGAGCAGGCGGAACTCAGCTGGCCGAGTGAAGCGCTGGGGTGTAGCTAAGAAACCTCCACCTGGTTAGGTGGGAGAGGCTCGTTCGCGCCTCCTCTTCCTTCCAGTGCACCCCACGCCGTCTCCTGACGCAGGTATATGTGATGGTCGGACCAGGGCACCGCAGGACGTGTCTTCAGGTCAAACGGATTGTGGGACAAGGTCCAGAATGGAAGAGGCATCAAAAGGCAAGAAGTTCCGCCTGACCCCGGGAGCCGGCCGCCTATGTCGGGGCGATCTCAGGCCATACCAGGGGAACAAGACTTGGGGAGGGGGCAGGAGACAAGCGCCCCCTCCTAGTCCGTGTTTCTTGGACCCTGAAGTATGGCACTCAACATTCAGAACTTATGACATTTGTGCAAGGCAGGGACATCGAAGCCTCTCAGGGATCAAGTATATCCAGAGTCCTTCCTACAGAAGGTGGTGGGGGTGGCGGCATTAGCAAGGCATCCCCCCACACAACTTGTCGGACCCTGAAGTATGGCTCTCAACATCCAGAACTTATGACATTTGTGCAAGGCAGGGACATCGAAGCCTCTCAGGGACCAAGGATATCCAGAGTCCTTCCTACAGAAGGTGGTGGGGGTGGCGGCATTAGCAAGGCATCCCCCCACACAACTTGTCGGACATGACCTCTGGATGTACTGGGTGTTCAATTTCAGAATTGAAACTACTAAGAAGCAATTAGAAGTGTTGTTTTCATGTTGCAGTAGGCTGCCATGTAAATAGTTATTTAATAAAACGTTTTATCTTGTTACTTTGCTGGTGTGCTGTATATATTTATAATATTTGCATAGTGTTTGTCGTTATTTTGGGCGGGGTGGGCGGCGGAGCCGAGCTGTCTTGCAGCCATCATGGCGTCGGGCTCGGTTCCTCTCTCTAGTTTCATGTTTTTTCTAACGATTTATATGTTATAGTTTGCTAGCACGATACAGCGGATAGTCCGCATTTTATATATATGTCCTTTTTATTAGGGGGGTCCTCCGGTGGAGTCGGACGATCTACCTCTAATAAACGGTCCGGGTTGAACCAACTACCAACAAATGGGGCAGAGATAGGCATGACGGGTTACAAAGGGGACAAAAGTGTGCACTACCTATCCTTCACTATCTGCAAAAACTAAACAGAGTATTACGACTTTATGCTTATTTGTGAACAGAGAATGACCCAAAGAGAACCAATTTCGAACAATCATAGGCTATTGGCAGTGGGCAGAGAGGCCATGACACAGAAAATGGCTGTTACTTACGTGCATGATGGGGCCTAATAGGGACTAGATGGCGTGGCCACTGTTTCGCGACTTTCACTTTACTTTTAACAATGGCTGTGGTGAACATAAATGAACGCCGCTTATGTATACCTAATTTTAGTCATTTTCCACAAAAAAGCTTTTTATATTTGCTATTAAAAAACCAAAGAAAATCACTGAAAAAACCAGAGGTTATAGACCATATATAGTTAAATATCTGAAGTCCATCTATGCACTCGATGGAGATACAGGTCGTCGATCAGAAGATGTGCTGGCCACCTCTAATGGTAATAGCGTGGCCAGGGCTCTTGTCGTTGCCTCTGCAAATTGCAGAGGGTGCACTTGTTTGACATGCCGCACCATGGTATGTATGGAAAAGGAATATTTTTTTGCTGGATTTCTTCTTGAGAGAACCAAGTCACATATCGTGCAGGTTACTTTTGGTGCATTCACTTTCTTTTGATCTTCAGGATAAGTGAAAAATTGCCAGATGAAAGATTTATTTTTTCTTATTAAAGGTAGTCGATCATTTTGGTCAGATTCGGAAGATGAATGAGATACGGTAGCCATTTCACCAAAGTCTTCCGAAAGATGTAGGACGTTGTTCTCTCTTGAGAGTAAAAAAGATAGTGAGGCAAGTGGGTGGAGTGCTGCGTGTAAATTCCAGAATTGAAACTATTAAGAACCAATTGAAAGTGTTGTTTTCATGTTGCAGTAGGCTGCCATGTAAATAGTTATTTAATAAAACGTTTTACCCTGTTACTTTGCTGGTGTGTTGTGTATCTTTATAATATTTGTCGTTATTTTGGGTGGGGTGGGCGGCGGAGCCGAGCTGTCTTGCAGCCATCATGGCGTCGAGCTCGGTTTCTCTCACTAGTTTCATATTTCTCATGAGGGGTTGTTCCTAATTTTTCTATTTTAGCGAGGTCAAAAAAAGATCTCATCAGTGGCCTACTGATTTTGCTCGATTCCTTTTGTTTTTTCTAACGATTTATATGTTATAGTTTGCTAGCACGATACAGCGGCTAGTCCGCATTTTATATATATGTCCTTTTTATTAGGGGTGTCCTCCGGTGGAGTCGGACGATCTACCTCTAATAAACGGTCCGGGTTGAACCAACTACCATCCTGATTTTGTATATCTTCTGAGCTGGATTTAAGCACACAATTGTTAAAGTATGAAACGTTTTATATTTCTAAAAAAAATACCAAGGTGTGTACATCCGGTAACGCACGAAAGTTTAAAAAGACATTCGGCTCCATTTACTGAAAAGTTTCATAAGAATAAAAAAGAAGTCTAGGTACAGTCTCTTTGACGTACTATAAGTTCTTTGAGGGGTGTATGTAGAAATTCAATAAGTTCAAATCGCAAGGTTTTTACGAAATATATAGGCCGGTGCGCGCACTCGGTCGCGCACGAAAGCCTGGAAATGCGATATCCATTTTATTGACAACTGTTGCCGAGAGTGCGCACTCCGGGTCGCGCACGAAAGTTTAGTAAGGCTATTTTTATTTACAGACAAATTTTAATGTGTTTAAAAAAAGGCAAGGTACAGACTTTCGAATTCTGTATTGCTTTACAAGGAGTCTCTATGCAACTTGAACAGTGAAGAAAACGGCTTGTTTTCGAAAAAAATATTGCCAGAACTTTATTGCCAAAAGTATAGGTTGCATACACGACATTTTTCTGAATTAGCATTTTAAAAACCAATGAAATTCACAGAAAAAACCATAGGTTTTACACACGTTATAGTTAGGAAGTAGCATTTAAAAAACCTATGAAATTCACTGAAAAAACCATTGGTTTGACACATGTTATAGTTAGCTGGAAATTTTACTGACATAAAACCAATGAAATTCAACGTTATAGTTAGTTGGACTCACTATAACTTGCGCGTGCAATGCACTGCTGATGACGTCACATATTACATCTCTCATGACATGGTCAGTGACATCACTCATGACATCACTGATGACACCATCCAGTGAATATGTGTCTTTCTGAAAAATAAATATTAGTGAGTAATGTTTAAATATTTAAATATATATATTAGTGTTTCACTTTGTGTATAAGTGGCTACATGTGTTGGTAAATAGCTACATGCGTATGTATATGGGTTATTAGATGTTTCTCTTAGTATCAGTATGAGTGTCTATATGGTTTGGTGGGGGTATTACTTAGCACATAGATGCATGAGTGACTGACTCTCTGTTTGTATGTGTTTTGAAGACAGCATATGTGCAGGACTGTATGGGTGGTTGAGTGTGTATATGTGTTTGTTAGTGAGTGAATGACTGTCTCACTAGTGTCTTTATCAGTAACGACATATGTTTTAATCTAGTATATGTGAATATTGATGTATATAAGTGAGTATATGTGAGAGTAAGAGATTGAAAGAGTTCCTGTTTAAATAAGTATGTGTTTCTATAAGTGATTGTTTAAGAGAATAAATATGTGTAATTTTCAATAGAAGTAAGGTGGAAGTGTGTGTATAACTCTATATTCAAATAAATGGATGTTCAATAGTTTATTTGCACGTGTGAGTATGTGTGTGAGTAACTTTTCGATGATTGTCGGTGTGTAACAGGATGTATAGGTGTATCACTTCATATGATGAGTGAGTGTATGTATGAGTGGATGTGTATATAGATGGTGGAATTACTGAATTACTTGTTGTAACTGATATGGGTATTTGTATTTTTTTTTAAATTTCAGTTTCTATTTTTGAATATGTGTTTCAAGGGTTACATTACAGTGAAAGGAGGTCTGTCACTGTCACAAGGATGGTGTCATCAGTGATGTCATGAGTGATGTCACTGACCATGTCATGAGTGATGTAATATGTGACGTCATCAGCAGTGCATTGCAGGCGCAAGTTATAGTGAGTCCAACTAACTATAACGTGGAATTTCATTGGTTTTATGTCAGTAAAATTTCCAGCTAACTATAACATGTGTCAAACCTATGGTTTTTTCAGTGAATTTCATAGGTTTTTTAAATGCTACTTCCTAACTATAACGTGTGTAAAACCTATGGTTTTTTCTGTGAATATATATATATATATATATATTTATTATATATATCTTCACTCCTCCTTGCCTCGGAAAGCAGCCACCGTCTCCAGATCAACGGGTGACTCGCCTGAATCAGAGACCTCCGGTGCCGGGTCTCTCGAAATTTCCTTATCAACGAGCAGAAAAACCACACGATGGCGAGACTGTGTGCCAGACAAATACGTTTATTTGCCAACCCTCGGACGAGTTTCGCCTGTCCCACAGGCTTGTTCACCAAAGTTACAATGAAAACAATCACCATTTTAAAGTGCAAAGTTATGGGTCACATGATCGGGACCAACAAGCAACAGTTAAAATAGAAGAAAGACTAATGGTTTCTCTATTACAAAACTTGATATAAACACTATTGGCAGTTCATCTTGTTGTCATTACACCCAACAATTTTAAACGCTTTTGCCTGTATTCACATTACATCAAAACCTACATTGTAAAGAGGTATTAACTGTTGGACGCGCATTCAATAGTATAGCGCATGCGCCGCCTGCTCGTGTGTTTTTGTACTTTTTTGCTTTTTTCAACTGGCTGTGCTTTATTTACGTACAAACACAAGAACATTAACACTCGTGTTCGCTGCTCACACGATCCTTTAGGGACTTGATGCGCTTGTCCTAATGCCAATAGTGCCCAAGTGGGCTACCATGCAAACGTGAGGTGAAACCACTATAATCTGGTTACACTGTGACAATTTGTTGTTTTTTTACGTCAATACTTTGGCTGTTATTTTTGTTAATAGTGTTGCCAATGTAGCCCAAGTGGGCATATACATTTAATGATTCCCGATCCTTCCCCATAATAAATGTGCCTCACCTAAACAGATATCATAGAAAATAAATTTAAAAACAACTTCATGGTAGGAGCGGGATTCATCAACCTGCCTCCCCCCTCCCCCCATGACCCTACCGACAAACAATCAGATATCAAAAAATTCATGCAATCTAATTCAATGTACAACTGTTAAAGACCTGTTCAAGTCCACATCTAGAGGTGTGTTTTCAGATCTTCCTCCAAATTCAGGCCCCCAGGGGCTTTGGCATTAAGTTCCAGGATGTACCTGGATTCCAGACGCCTGAGTTTTTGTAGGCGGTCCCCACCCCGAATGCTGTAAGGAATTGCATCAATGACATAATAGCAGAGCCCTGCTACATCTTTATTGTGGAATGCTTCAAAGTGTCAAGCCACCGGGTAGGTTTGGTCTGCATGATTGATAGCCCTCATGTGCCTTAAAATTCGGACATGCACTGGATGGATTGTGCTGCCCACGTACCTCAGCCCACAAGGGCACTGGAGCACGTAGACAGCATGGTCCGTTTTGCAGTTATAGAAGCCTTTTATTTGCTTCACTCTTTTGGATACACCTGCCTGGTATGTGCGTGTGTTCACTCCCACTGAACACGCTTTACATTTTGTGCATTTCAAGAATCCTGGTTTCTTCTTTAGCCAGTCTGCCCCACTTTTCTGTTTTTGGATTACTGCCGGTAGCATGTTAGAAACCAGCATTTGCTTAAAGGATCTAGCTTTCCTAAAGGTAATCTCGGGTCTCTTTTTCACCATACTCTGCAACACTGGATCATTGGCTATAAGATGCCAATGCCTGTTAATTATTCCCCTTACTACCTTATGCTTTTTGTTGTAGGTTGTTATCATCCTTACTTGATTTACTGGTTGCTCTTCTGCATTAACCTGGAGAGATTTTTTGAACAGAATATCTTCTCTACTTCTGATTTTGGCTTTGCGGATGGCACTTGTGATGTTGGAGTGCGAATAACCCCTGGATTTAAATCTCTTCTCCAGGGTGTTAAGTTCCCTCTCTAAGCCCGTTGCATCACTGCAATTACGAATTGCACGCAGACTCTCCCCATAGGGGATGCTCCTGATGAGGCTGTTGGGATGGAAACTGTCCGCGTGTATCAGTGTGTTCCCTGCTGTAGGTTTCCTGAATAATTGAGAGTGGAGTCGACCATCTTTTATATAGATTGTTAAATCCAGGAAATTAAGGGAAGTGGCACTAATCTCACTGGTGAATTTGAGGTTAAAGTTGTTGGACTGTATTCTCCTTACAAACCTCTGTGCACTTTCCTCCGTGCCTTTCCATACCACAAATAGGTTGTCTATGTATATATATATATATATATATATATATATATATATATATATTCACTGAAAAAACCATAGGTTTCACACCAGTTATAGTTAGCTGGAAATTTTACTGATATAAAACCATTGAAATTCCCACGTTATAGTTAGTCGGACTCACTATAACTTGCGCGTGCAATGCACTGCTGATGACATCACATATTACATCACTCATGACATGGTCAGTGACATCACTCATGACATCACTGATGACACCATCCTTGTGACACAGTGACAGACCTCCTTTCAGTGTAATGTAACCCATGAAACACATATTCAAAAATAGAAACTAATATTTTCAAAAAAGTGGATATACCCATACCAGTTACAACAACCAATTCAGTAATACCACCATCTAATACACATCCACTCATGTGTATGTATATGGGTTATTTGATATTATTATTAGTATCAGTATGAGTGTCTATATGGTTTGGTGGGGGTATTACTTAGCACATAGATGCATGAGTGACTGACTCTTTGTTTGTATGTGTTTTGAAGACAACATATGTACAGGACTGTATGGGTGGATGAGTGTCTATATGTGTTTGTTAGTGAGTGAATGACTGTCTCACTAGTGTCTTTATTAGTAACTACATATGTTTTAATCTAGTATATGTGAATATTGATGTATATAAGTGAGTATATGTGAGAGTAAGAGATTGTAAGAGTTCCTGTTTAAATAAGTATGTGTTTCTATAAGTGATTGTTTAAGAGAATAAATATGTGTAATTTTAAATAGAAGTAAGGTGGAAGTGTGTGTATAACTCTATATTCAAATAAATGGATGTCCAATAGTTTATTTGCACGTGAGAATATGTGTGTGAGTAACTTTTGGATGAATGTCGGTGTGTAACAGGATGTATAGGTGTATCACTTCATATGATGAGTGAGTATATGTATGAGTGACTATATAGAACTGTTGGTGAATGAGTGGATGTGTATATAGATAGTGGAATTACTGAATTGCTTGTTGTAACTGATATAGGTATCTCCATTTTTTTAAAAATTTCAGTTTCTATTTTTGAATATGTGTCTCAAGGGTTACATTATAGTGAAAGAAGGTCTGTCACTATGTCACAAGGATGGTGTCATGAGTGATGTCACTGACCATGTCATGAGTGATGTAATATGTGATGTCATCAGCAGTGCATTGCACGCGCAAGTTATAGTGAGTCCGACTAACTATAACGTGGGAATTTCAATGGTTTTATATCAGTAAAATTTCCAGCTAACTATAACTGGTGTGAAACCTATGGTTTTTTCAGTGAATTTAATAGGTTTTTTAAATGCTAATTCCTAACTATAACTGGTGTGAAACCTATGGTTTTTTCAGTGAATTTCATAGGTTTTTTAAATGCTAATTCCTAACTATAACTGGTGTGAAACCTATGGTTTTTTCAGTGAATTTCATAGGTTTTTTAAATGCTAATTCCTTTGTATATCGAGTTTCTAACCTTTTTTTTTTTTACAATTTGCTGTTTTTTTTTAAGTATTCATTTTTTTTTTATAATTTTTTTCTTTTGCGCTCTGGGTGCGCGCTCCGGGAAGCTTTCAGCTAAGCTCTCCTGTAAGCTTCTCCGAGAGCTCATCTGAAAGCGCACCCAGAGCGCAACTGTCGTTCGTGAAAAAAAAATATGAATGAAAAGTTAATAATAATGCAAAACATTTCGTACCATACAAATAAAATTTGTTTTTTTTAATATGGAAAATGATTATGCATTTCTATAAAAGATTGATGACGTCACTTCGGCGCGCAACGTAAGTGCCCTCGGAAGCGCCTACGTGCGCGGCGCCTAAACGCACGGAAAAGCGCCTACGATCGCGCCACGTTTGCGCCCCGGAAGCGCCTACGATCGCGCTGCGTAAACGCACCCGGAAGTGCACCGGAGCGCGCAGCGTAAACGCGTCGGGTCATGTGACCCTAAAATAACACTTTTCATTGGTTGCTAACAGTTTTTTTTTACAATGAATGAAATCCCCACCCATTTCCTTCACTTCTTCTTTCACTTTTGTGACTGAAAGACCTGCCTTTTTTGCTGCTCCATATTCCTGGATTCATCATGGCTGCCAGACCATCCAGCAGTGAAGATGACTCCAATGATTTCATTGATGAAGAGCCTCCTACCCCAAAGGTGAAGGAACATTTCATCTGGAAATTTTTTAAGTTTCCAGCAGGCCAGAAGAAGGTGAATGCACCAAAAGTAGAGTGCAGGATCTGCAAACAGGTCCTGTCACGGGGTAACCCCCCAAAAAAATACTCTTTTGGCAACTTCACCATGATTCGCCATGTGGAGAGGAAGCACCCCCAGAATTTTGCCCGGGAAAGTGTCAGGGCTCTGGCACAAGAGGTTCCCAGAGATGGGGCCTCTACATCAACAGGAGGAGCAACTTCTTCTGGAAGAGAACAATCACAGGGGCAGGTAGCAAACATTCAACCTGCATTCAACCATGGGGTCGTCAGATGCAGATACTGCAATCAACTCCTCACCTATGGGAAGCAAAGTGTCCTGCTCATGGTTCGGGCATTGGAGAACCATCACTGCCCTTCCCACCCCTAATTTTTTTCTTTTCTTTTTGCTCCTGTTGAGCAGTTTCTATTCCCTGTTTTTGTTCCTGTTCAGTTAAAAGAAGAAAACCAAAAGTTCTTTTCAGAACTACCTCCAATTCTCATCAAAGAGCTATAATCTTAAAAAATGAAGAGTAAGTGAAATATAGTGCATTGATAATTGAAAGGAGAATGAGTAAGAAAGAACAGAAAGGTATGAGAGGTGAAAGGAAGTGAAGTAGGAGGAATGAAAGAAGGTGAGTGTTAGAAAAGAAAGTTATGACACAGTGAATAAACTGGAGGCCTCATTTCTGAAAAGTGACGCATCGCTACGTGAAAATAGCGATGCGTCACTTTTCTGGACGCACTCCTTATGACATTCCAGATATGTCATATTTAATATATGACTAATCAATTCGCAAGGAGTTACAGATATGTCAGTATTTCTGACATATCTGTAAACACAAAAGTAACGCATTGCAGGAGTGCGTCACAAAAGTGACGCAACTCCAGTAATGTGTCCTTTCACATGGAAAAAGCACCATGTGAAAGGTTTGCTGTGAAGCAGGCGCAAGATTTTGGCGCAACTGCATCCTAAAAGTGACGCACTGCGTCATTATTACCAAGCTTTTTGCAAGGAACACCCCCTCTGCATGCATTATACCTGACACTATTTTTTAAAAAGTGACGCATCTAGGTACATGGGTCACTTTTTAAAACTCTGCGCCATATTGTATCTGCATCAGGTATAATGTATGCAGAGGGGGCAATCCCTCGCAAAAAGCTTGGTAATAACAACGTACTGAAATCTATGAGATTTCTCTGCGTCACTTTTAGGATGCTGTTGCGTCAAAATCTTGCGCCGGCCTCGCATCACTTTTATGTTTACAGATATGTCAGAAATACTGACGTATCTGTAACTCCTTGCAACATGATTCGTCATACATTAAATATGACACATCTGGAATGTCATAAGGACTGTGGACAGAAAAGTGACGCATCACACCAGCAGTGTAATAAAATGTGCCTCGTTGCACTATATTTAAAGGATGCAACAGCATCCTAAAAGTGACGCAGTGAAATCTCAAACATTTCACTGCGTCGCTATTACAAAGCTTTTAGTGGGAGAACACCCCCTCTGCATGCATTATACCTCACGCAGATATAATGTGGCGCTTGATTTTAAAAAGTGACCCATCTACCTAGATACCTCACTTTTTAAATATAACGCAACGAGGCACATTTTTTTACACTACTGGTGCAATGCGTCACTTTTCTGTGCGCACTCCTTATGACATTCCAAGTAACGCATTGCTGGAGTGCGTCACAAAAGTGACGCAACTCCAGTAATGTGTCCTTTCAAATGTGGAAAGCAGTATGTGAAAGGTCTTGCCTCAGTCTAATACCTGCTGTAAAGCAGGCACAAGATTTTGACGCAACAGCATCCTAAAACTGACGCAGTGAAATCTCAAAGATTTCACTGCGTCGCTATTACAAAGCTTTTTGCGGAAGAACACCCCCTCTGCATGCATTATACCTGACGCTATTTTTAAAAAGTGACGCATCTAGGTACATGGGTCACTTTTTAAAACTCTGCGCCACATTATATCTGCGTCAGGTATAATGTATACAAAGGGGGCATTCCCCCGCAAAAAGCTTGGTAATAACGACGTACTGAAATCTATAAGATTTCTCTGCGTCACTTTTAGGATGCTGTTGCGTCAAAATCTTGCACCTGCCTCGCATCACTTTTATGTTTACAGATATGTCAGAAATACTGACGTATCTGTAACTCCTTGCAACATGATTCGTCATACATTAAATATAACACATCTGGAATGTCATAAGGAGTGCGCACAGAAAAGTGACGCATCGCACCAGCAGTGTAATAAAATGTACCTCGTTGCACTATATTTAAAAAGTGACGCATCTAGATAGATGCGTCACTTTTTAAATATTGCATAACAATACGCATTTTTTTACACCGCTGGTGCATCACAAAAATTGACGCACAGGAGGCGCAAAACTGGTAGCGCAAGGCCTTCATAAATATGGTCCTGGATTTTCCCCGTGCTTCGCCGGTGCGCGTACCATGCGCTTCCCCCGCGTAAAACGAAAAAATTTTTTAATGCCCTGCAGGACCCTATTTTAGTCCCTACATCAAACCTAGGGGGTCAGAGGGGGTCTACTCTTCCCCCTTATGGTCATTTGCCCCTTTTTTTTTCAAACCCCTTGTGTCTCGATTTTACCGAGACACAAGATGGCGGCCGCTCCGGACTGTTTAGAATGTTTTCAGACAACTGAGAGCCAATCAGCTTCCTGCGCGCAAGTCGCGTCACGCGCCCGGTGCGCTCCCTGGTGCGCGCACCGGTGCGCTGCTATAGATATATATATTTTTTTCAACCTAAATTACTCAAAATCCACTGGAGCACATATCTTGAGACATAGCAAAGGCACATCGGGCTACCAGTCCCTACAATTTTGCCAAGTTTGGTGTAAATCCATTCAGCCGTTCGGGCTAAAAGTGAAATCGACCGCGTCATAAGGAGTGCGCACAGAAAAGTGACGCATCGCACCAGCAGTGTAATAAAATGTACCTCGTTGCACTATATTTAAAAAGTGACGCATCTAGATAGATGCGTCACTTTTTAAATATTGCATAACAATACGCATTTTTTTACACCGCTGGTGCGTCACAAAAATTGACGCACAGGAGGCGCAAAACTGGCAGCGCAAGGCCTTCATAAATATGGTCCTGGATTTTCCCCGTGCTTCGCCGGTGCGCGTACCATGCGCTTCCCCCGCGTAAAACGAAAAAAAATTTTTAATGCCCTGCAGGACCCTATTTTAGTCCCTACATCAAACCTAGGGGGTCAGAGGGGGTCTACTCTTCCCCCTTATGGTCATTTGCCCCTTTTTTTTTCAAACCCCTTGTGTCTCGATTTTACCGAGACACAAGATGGCGGCCGCTCCGGACTGTTTAGAATGTTTACAGACAACTGAGAGCCAATCAGCTTTCTGCGCGCAAGTCGCGTGTCGCGCCTGGAGCGCACTCCGGTGCGCGCACGGGAGAGCGCCTATAGATATATATATTTTTTTGAACCTAAATTACTCAAAATCCACTGGAGCACATATCTTGAGACATAGCAAAGGCACATCGGGCTACCAGTCCCTACAATTTTGCCAAGTTTGGTGTAAATCCATTCAGCCGTTCGGGCTAAAAGTGAAATTGACCGCCCTATGGAAATTAACATGGGGAAAATGCGTTTTGGGACCCCCCTTTTATCTCGGCCCCCGCATGACGTATCCCCCCCAAACTTTCAGGAAAGGACCGGAGCTCGACGAGGCCATTTTCAGGAAATTTTCAGGCAGATTCGTCAACCGGTGCCAAAGTTATTCCAAATAGAATTTTGAGATTTAACATTGAAAAAAATCCTAACTATAACTACCTACTGGCGACCGCCAGTAGGTAATATATATATATATATATATATATATATATATATATTCGAAAACAAAGGCAAGGACGCGGCACTCTTCTTAACACGGTAGATTTCTTTTAGGTCTCAAGCAAAAACTCCTACGCGTTTCGAACAAACGTTCTTGGTCACGGCAGTGTATATATATATATTGGTATATTATGGCGATGCGGCGCGTGCAACGAAATTTGTTTTATGTATTTATTTGTTTATTTGTATACTATATTTATTTGTATACTTACCTCTGTTTGGCCATAATCCGGAGTTTACTAATCTCCACCCTGCCCCTCCCCCGCCCTATGTCACCACCCGGCAGCACTCCCTCTAGGAGCCGCTACTGTTTATGTGTATTTATTGCTCTTGCTGGGTAGTGCCCCCATCTCTTCTGAGTAAGGGAAAATGTGTGGGGCTTGAGAAAGGAGAAGGACAGAGAGAGAACAATAATTGCATACCAAGAAAGGTGAAGAAGAACAAGAAGTGAGGAAAAGATAGAGGAGAGGTAGCGCTATGTAGAGAGATGCAAATTAAAGAGAGAAGGGTGAGGTAACCAGAAGAAAATGTTACATATAAGTAGAAAAGGAAGAGGTGAGTTGGGAAAGATAGGAGATAAATAGTGTTTTAGAGTGAAGTAAAGTGGCAGAGGGAGAGCAAAGAGAAAGGAGAACAAAATGTACAGAGGGGGTTAGCATGGGTAAAACAGGGATACAGTAGGGAAGTAAGGTAGAATTAGGGATGAGTTCGAGAAAGGTAGGAACATGAGGTAGAGAGAAAAGTATACAGAGATGCTAGGTACGTATTGAGGTAGTGAGAGGGGCAAAATGAGGTAGAGAGAAAAGTATACAGAGATGTTAGGTAAGTATTGAGGTAGTGAGAGGTGGGGTATACAAAGAAATGTCAGGTAAAGAGTGTTGAGGTGTAGAAAAATATAAAGTGAGAGGGGTAAGGGGTAGAAGAAAGATTTGTTTTGTAGAGAGAATAGAGATGCAGTAGAGAGAGAAATAGAAAGACAGAAGTAAGGTGATATAGAGGTAGAGATACAGAAATATGCACATTGAGTGGCAGGGTAGAGAGTGCAAAGAGGTAGACAGCTCCATAAGGAAGGAGAGGTGAGGTAAAAGGATGAGATGAAATAGATAATTTGCAAATAGAGATAAGGTGGAGAGAGGGACAAGGGATGATGATAGAAAAAAGAGGTAGCGAAAGAGAGGTAGTGAGAAATGGGTAAAGTAATGATAGGTGTGAGTTAGAGGGAACAGTGACAAGAAGAGAGAAGATGGAGCGGTCAGTTAGTAAATGAATTGTGAGACAAACTGGGGATTAAGGAGCGAGAGACAGTTTGAGAGAAAGGTCGGATGGAAGATAGTGAGTAAGGTGTCTGAGAAAAGTGAGGCAGAGTGAAGAGGAAGACAGGGTGGCAGAAAGTCAGAGAGGAGTGAGGTATAGAGAGGGGACACATTGCCTCATGAAATTGAGGTTTAACACCATCTCCAAATGTATCGAATTGTGGGCATTCTGTTTAATACAAATGTTGAGGTGTCTTTAGAGGTCCACAGCGACCACACTATATATGTTCCCACAACTGCCATTTGATTAAGATGAAACATTAAATAAGTTAAAATGAATGCTTGCCACACTCTCACATAAGAAAAGGGCAAATGAAGCAAAATATTTAACTTGTAAAACCTGCCATTTCACAAGTGTCTGCCATTGCTGGTAAATGTTGAAATTGGGATGGGGAAAGTGCAGCTTGTGGTGGACGTCTAGGCCAACTCCCTACTCATGCAAATAAGGGTGGCCCATAGAGTAAGCAGCAAAATCAATTCCCTGAAGTCTGATGCCCCTCTGTTGGAATTCAGGCTGAGGGTAAGCCTTGGAGTGTGCTGCAAAACTTTGTCTCGAGCATACTTGCAGGTAAAAGGTGTCCATCTTCATGACATAACACATTTCGTCATTTTGTGAACCAAGTAATATATTTTCTCCTGCATAGCACCTAAGACATGGAACGACCTCCCTCAGCTATTTAAAGCCTTGTGCTCACTTCATAAGTTTCGTAAGTCGCAAGAATCTGAAGACCTGGTTCGTTGCATAAGCACCTTGGGGACCAAATACTTGACTTCCTCAGATCAGTGATCCAAGTATCCCTAAGCTACTGTTGGACTATATAAAGAAAGCTATGGGCAGCCCAATCAGATCCTTTATGGCCCATCACAATCTCCTAAATCTTCCTTCCTCTTCATGGTGAATACCTTAGACTGTGCCTGTGCTTTCCTGTTATGTTATATTGATTAGTATATTGCACTAAACACCCAAGAGGGTATCCAGGCGCTTGGGCAGGAGTGGCTGTATGAACTTCTCGCACATGACAGCTCAAGGCAAATACAACAGTGCTTGTGCAAGATGGATGTCTGCCCCAAAATTCTGTGTCAAGAGTGGTGATAAGGCAAATAAAACAATTCATTATGGTTAAGGAATGAAGGGCAAAAAGCTCCTTTACTACAAAGACAAAAAGAACATCAGTGTGTGTGTCTGGAAAGAGTAGAGATGTGCATGCATTAAGCCAATATTCCCTTTTACGTACTGAGGATACATGCATGTGCAGTTTGATGGAAAGATGAATACGGATGGGTGACCTGAGCTGAGGATGGATTTATATCCCATTCATCCACGCAGGTAAAGACTCACTCATTCGTCACGCATCCAGCCATACACTCAGCCTTTCATCTCGCATCGCTCCATGAACTCGCTGACCCTTTTATTCATCCATGCACAAACTCCTCCGTTCTTCCATTCACCTACTCACTCAGCAATGTATCCATTGACATTTGCCTATTCATCCATTCCTCAACCATTCTCTCATTCGCCAAATCCCCACCCACACCCACAAAAATAAGTTCTCAGATCAATGATGAAGCAGGTTCACTTATTAACACCTTGGCTGCGCAGGATATCCCCCTCCTGTGCTGGGCCATAATGATAATGGGTGTGGTCATGACGAGCTGAGCTTGTCATGAGCACCGAAGGGGTTAAACAGTCAGACGTATTGCCGTTGCCAACTCTTGTTTACATAACAATTAAATCTCTGCCACAAACAAGCCTGATGTCACAGCGGGAGAGCACCCCGAAACATAGATAAGCATTTAATTTAAGTTACGTTCCTTTCCAGTAAAACAATTCGAACGTGGATCTGAAACTCGCAAAAGATGACTTGTTGGAACCATCTGGGACAATCCATTCATTTACAGCGGGTCTGTCCTCGTGCAAAGGGTGTGGACAGAAAGGAAAGGCCAGCTTGCATTGTTGGGCACAACTCTTGAACACCGAGTGCAGCAGGGCCCTAGTTTCTAGGACTTGTACTAAGAATCAAGGCCCTAGTTTCTAGGACTGTACCAATAATCAGGGCCCCAGTTTCTGGGACTGTACCAATAATCAGGGCCCTAGTTTCTGGGACTGTACCAGGAATCAGGGTCATCGTTTCTGGGACTGTACCAATAACCAGGGCCCTAGTTTCTGGACTGTACCAGGAATCAGGGCCATCGTTTCTGGGACTGTACCAATAATCATCAGGGCCCTAGTTTCTAGGACTGTACCAATAATCATCAGGGCCCTAATTTCTAGGACTGTACCAAGAATCAGGGCCCTAGTTTCTGGGACTGTACCAAGGACGTGGGCCAGTGAGGCTCAAGCGGGTGTCCTGTCGCCTTTTAAACATCTTCTCACGGTCAGTGCCGTTCACGGGAGCTCTTCTCACGGATGTTTCTCTGGTTCTTATCCGCCTACATTTAAACAATATTGTTTTTTTCGTAAACGCTTCCAGGAAATGACTGGTTCTCAGTGGGATGTTGTTATAGCGCAGCAGGTGCTCGTGTAGAAAAGCTAGGATAATATTTTAAAGTTCGAAGTCGGATCGTAATCCAATTTACACGCAAAATGTGCTGCAAGGGACCTATTTCAACAGACCCCCCTCGCAGTATAAGCGAGTAACATTAATTCATTTTTTAATGGAATTGTGAAAATATTGCCAGGTATGAGTGATTTCCAGGTAGTGTGACCGATCAGGTGTTGCACATTATGCAGTGACTTCTTTTATGTAAAAATGTGATTCTAATTAATATCAGTCTTCCGTGCTTTTTTAAACTCTGGGTTTCAGAGAGTTCAACCTTTTCAAAAAGCAGCGACGAGAAATATTGATTGAAAGGTATTCTATCAACACCCCACCTCACACATTATCCTGAGAATGTGTCTTCTGTTATGGCTGTCAACATGGAAGAAAGACCATCTGAAGAAAAAAACTGCAATTGTTTTGGCTTTGAAAACTTTGTGCATGTGCAAGGCCACTAGAATTATGCTGTGTCTGAGGCTTTTTTTCATATATTCAAGGTTTGCCTCATTTACCACATATTCCATCATCTGCTGCATGGTCTGCCGATTTTACTGCGTTTGAAGATTTTAACGCATTTTTGCGCGCATTGGAAGACCTACTGCAAAGGTTAACTGGTCATCCTTCTGTTGTTTATTTAGCTATTTGGTTGCTAAATTGGTATTAATAAGGTCAAATCTTTGCATATACTGTATTACCATATCTAAAAACTACAAAATATGCAGTAATACTATCAAACAAATGTGTTGGATCATGCCACATAATTTTCCTTTTCTTGCCCATAATTTGCTGCTCTCCTGCCACATAATTCCAGTGGCCCTGTGCATTTGTAGCCTCCATAAGGGGCTTCTGCGTAGCTTAGATTTAAGACCATTATCACGACTGGTGTGCCTGGGGGCAATATACAACCAGGATATCATTTTATCATATGCTAATTACATATAGTGTGGTTACCCACACTGTCAAAAGCTTGACAACAGCCAAAAACAGTGCAAACATTCACCCCCAAGTCACAAGGATCTCCTAACTTCAGGATTCCTAAATGCCTTCTGTAAATACCAAAAGTCTTTAAAGTTAGGATTTTTCTCAGTTTAGGAGTCCTAACTTTACTGCTCCTAAACTGAGAAAAATCCTAACTTTAAGACTTTCGGTATTCAAAGAAGGCATTTAGGAGTCCTAAAGCTAGGAGTCCTAACTTCTGTGAATAACGAAATGAGTAAGTGCCTTCTGCGAATACCAAAATTAGTAAGGGCCTTCTGTGAATACCAAATTGGTAGTAAGTTTAGGATTTTGTCTTAAGTTAGTTCTGTAAATCGGGCCCTATGTAATTGATCTTATGGAAGTTTCAACTTTCCCTACTTTTCCTCACATTGTAAAACGGTTTGTTCACATTGCAATTGTAGAGACTAATTTGAAATATTCCTTGTAGTAAACTATATAATTACAGCGATTTACTCCACATGTTTGAGGTTAACATATAGAATTAGAGATAGGACACATGATTAACCAGAATGTTTTTCTCTGAGGGGTTCTAAGGGCCAAATGTATCCACCTATTTTGTATTTGCAAACGGTGCAAATCTCTAAATTTGACCATTGGCAAATGCAAATTAGCCTTTCAAGATGTTTGAAAAGCTTTGGCAGTGCATTTTAGGTAATCTATTTTTTTTAGATTACCTAAAAATGCGTCTACAAATAGGGATCACATTTTACAATTCTCTCAGCACATGTGCCAAGCATATTCTTAATGCAAACTGTGCATTCAGGAAATGCTATTACCATTGACTCCAAGTCGATGTTAACCATGTGCAATTTTTGAAAATGCATTTTTCAAAGTGCCATGTAGCGCTCAGGTGCCCCAATGGTGTGTGTGCCCTTTATATGTGCACGTTTTATTTTGGGGGTGCTTCAGAGGGCCTTAGGGCCCCGGGCACCCCTGGTTTTGTGTTACCTAATTTGGGATTACCAATTAGGTAGTCGCAAATTAGGTAATGCAAAACGTTTTGCACCTATAGGCCAATAGGATTGAATTGAGTAGTATTACCTTACCGCGATTACCTCATTGCGATTACGACTCTAGGAATCGCTAAAAGGTAATCACTATTTTGATACATACTAGTTTGCATTCCTTAAATAGCAATCACCTACAATTCGCTATTTAGGGAATGCAAAATGGATTTTGATCCATGTGGCCCTAAGTGACATTAAAAGGAGAGAGAAACGGTTGCTGTTTATAATGTCACTCAGAACTTGAGGAAATAAAACCTGGCCATTATTCACAGTTACTCATCTACATCTTTGTTATGTATGGTCCCTCTAAATCATCTGTTACTGCTTTCAACAGCTATTAACTGGGAGATGAGTCATGGGAAGCCATATAACACTCTGCCCCATCTTACATCTGGTGTCCTGCTATTCCTTCGCCATCCCCCTGTATTCCCCACTCCCAACACCCTCTGGCCATAACTTCACAGGTTTCCAAAACAAAAAAAGAATACCTGGCATCCTGACACCCCCACACCACACTCAGCATTACCTACCCCCCAAATGTAAAACAAAATCGACCATGTGCTCTGTAACGCCTCCTCACTATCATTTGTTTTTACTATCCCCATCCCACCCAGATAAAAAAAAACGTGGTCCAGTGAATCACTTCTAAATCTACTGTCACTTTAATACACTGCTTCCCATCCAAGTTTAATAACACCAGGCATCCTGCTATTCACTCCACCACATTCTATGTGATTACTCCCCCTCCCTGCCCAAAGGTCTGCTCTCTGCTCTCCATTGGAGCAGAGAGTTAGCACTGCTCTGAAAGGTTCTCTGAGAGCCTTGTCAGCACAGCTTGAAATTCCTTAATGATGGAGTATCAGTGGTAGGCAACATTTGTTTCCCAATGCTGCCTTGTCATATCAGTGCATAAGCAGATTTAGAATCTAGTGTTCATCCTACTGGCTCTCAGTGAGAGCCATCCATAACATATAGAATTATTAATGGCAACAGTAAATTACAGAGCTGTTTTTTACTAAGTTATGAGTGATATCAAATTCCTATTCAAAGCTATGGTCGCTGCAGCTCTACGAGTGGGAAGCCGACATTATGCTGGCAGTGGCTCTGTGGAAGCCACTGGGCAGGAGGCTTGTTTTCTCCTGTCAGCTTTGGTCTGCAGAGATCTGTGCTAACAGGGAATGTGGCAGATGGCACAGACAACATGCCACTCACTTTCTCCAAACTCCCCCAAGTCTGTAATAGTCCAGGAGATGCAGTTGAAGGTGGGTAGGACAACCTGCCCACCAACTTGTATGCGTCTTCACAGGTCTTGTCAAGGTCAGAAGAAGGAGAAGCGAGTGTTTTCTCTGGTGACATCACAACAATGGAAAACAACTTTTGTATCCCACTGTTATTACATGATGGCACGTTTATAGCCAAACAGCTTTGCTCTCTAACTGTTAAGATGTTTTCCTTTACAAAAAACTCTTTATTACTATTTTACGGTAGTGTATGTGATAGTTTGGTCTCTTCACTGTGGTCCCCTGGAGCGTAGCTCTTTTGCTCTTCGGTTTGATTGTCCATAGTGTAGCTTTCCACTCATGGAACTACTTTTTTCATGCTATTACTAGTTTAGCACTCAATGAGGGTGCATGTCGGTTTTCAGACAATACTCATGTTCTTTAATCCCCTGACTCCACTGTCTCTCATTTCCAGCCCCCTCTCCCAATGCTCCTCAATATAGTGCCAGGCACCCTATGGCAGCCTTGCTTATGCCCCGGATAATCTGCCACCCATCCTCCCTCTGCTCCTCCATGGTGTGCCACATGGTAAATGCCAGCCTTGGTGATGTCCTTAGTGATCCATAGAGGGCCTGGCCATGTTAAAACTAAGGAAAAAAATGCAAACAGTGTTTTTAATGCTTTCAAGATGGCCACGTGACAGGGTGTAACTTGGATTGTGTGGTAATCTGAAACTTTTCAGAGGAGGGGTGCTGCCATCATTGATATATATAACTTAAGTTACAGGGATTGTGAAAAATCAAAAAGTCCCACTGAGAGCAAGTATAGCATAGGAGCCAATCACATTCAGCAAGAGGGTGGTATGGTGCAGTATGTAGCCGGTGTTTTAAACCTATTTAAATCTTTGTTCCACTCAAACATTAGAATTACAAAAAATTTGCTTCATTAGCGCTTTCCTAATCACTGATAAAGTTTGAAATATTTGTAGAGTTCATTAACAGGTACTTAAATGTTTTTTGTAGAAACACTGACATCCTACAACCTTTCATTTCATGCTCCTTGCAATCCAGCATGATTTTGAGAGTTTAATTGACAAAATCCTTTCATTTTACAGTCAGAGAAAGAAAAGTAAACACCAATCTCCATGTTAAAAAAACAAGCAGTATTTTGCCAGAAATGATAGCCTGACATCTGACCTCAGACTTTAAACACACAGCAAATTGGACACAATAAAAACTCAATTTAACCCTTTTGGTGTTTACGTTGTTCTACCTCCATTAGGCGGCGCACGTCCATTGGCCGTCACCAGGGAGGTTCCCGTTTAAACCTCCGGTGCAAAGCACCTGAGATCATTTTTTTTTTATTTCCCCTGGGGAAGACATGGAAGTCTTTCCGCGTCGAAACAGATGAAATGTATGTGAGAGAGGGGATAGGGACAGATAAGGGGCACGTTTTCAAGGATGGTAGTGAGGGGATTTAAGGAGGTCATAGTGTGCAACTGTAAAGCACACGTTCAGCCGTAGGCATCTTGGCGCCAAAATGATGGTCGCACTGGCTTCCACCCGTGCTAAAAGGCTGCGATGATGGGTATGTGGCATGGTAAAGTAATATTGTGTCTTTTTTCTCTTTCTTATTCTTTTTGGAGAGTGTATGGATTTCGCAAAGGTAAGGTGATTTTGTCATTATTGACTGTTAAACACTTCACTCACGCACACACCCACCTACACTTTGAAACCAACAACAACCTATCTGGTAGTTTTTTAAAAGGATATTAAAAGGATATTTTTAGGCACTAGCAGAGATGGCGTTTCATTGGATGAATGATACCCAGGCCCTATGTCTGGTTCTAGAGTCCAGCTCTGAGGCAGGATCAAAGACTGAGACAGCAGATACTGAGACAACATCTGAGGGAGAGGACAATGGAGCCGAATCTGGGAGTGATTTTTCAGTCGGCACAGTTCCATCTGACGACTCATCTTCCAGCGATTCTGAAGGAGACGATGTCAGTTGTGCTGTTCCTTTGCCTGCACAGTCTGTGCAGCAAGACACCAGTAACAGGTTAGAGAAGCCCTCAGCGCAGGCACGTGTGGCCGCGAGCACAGATGGAGTGCTGTCTTGGCAACCTCCAAATTTAGTTCAGCCCAAATACCACTTTTCACTGGTTACGCTGGATTTAAAGTCGATAAGGCACATTTTTTGCCAATTGACTAGGTCCATCTCTTTTTGGATGTTGACTTCCTTGACGAAATTGTGCAGCAAACAAATTTGGTGCCGAACAATTTCTGAGGTATCAAGGAGGTACTCTTGGGCCTAATTCTAGGGTAATTCTAGGATGTGCAAGTGGACTCCCACTTCTTTAGGGGAGTTGAATATATTTTTGGGCCGCACATAAAATGGGGGTAGTGCATAAACCAACCTTGCTATCCTACTGGTCTACTCGCACGGTATGGTTAACCCCCATCTTGGCACCATACATGAGCAGAGATCGTTTTTTACCATTGCAGTGCAAGCTGCATTTCAATGACAATTCTGCTGCATTGCCCCGGGACGCTCCAGACCATGACAAGTTGTTCAATATTCGGCCTGTCGTGGAACATTTGTCTGCCAGGTTTCCAGAAGTTTATACTCCTGGAAAGAATATAGCCATTGATGAGTCCCTGATCTTGTATAAAAGGCGGCTGCTGTTTAGGCAGAACATTCCGAGCAAACGCGGTCGCTATGGCATCAAGCTGTACATGCTGTGTGAGTGCTCTACTAGCTTTGTGTACAGCTTGAGAGTGTATATGGGGAAACACAAACGTCTTAACCCTGTAGGTTGCCCTCTCACGCTAGGGTTCACAGGAAAGATCGTAATGGAACTTGTCCAGCCACTTCTTTACAAAGGTTATAACCTTCATGTGGACAATTTCTATACAGAAGAGCTGTTCAGTGAGCTCTACAAAGCTGGCACCGTGGCTTGAGGCACAATTTGTTGTTGCCGCAAACGATTCCCGAGGGGGGCTAGTTTGCAAAAAGCTCCAGAAATTCCAGAGTACTGCATTGCGCTCCAACGAACTGCTCGCAGTCAAGTTCTCAGAATGGTGTGACATGTACGTGCTCACTACAATTCATGCTGAGAGCACTTCCCCTGCCATGGTTTGGGGTCAGATGCACGAAGTCCCCAAGCCCACCTGCATACTTGATTACAACAAGTACATGGGCGGAGTGGACGAGAAGAACCAGGTTCTTCAGCCATACAATGCGAGTCGGAAAAATTTCATTTGGTATAAGAAACTGTTTACTCACCTGATCCAGATGGCAACATACAATGCATATGTTGCTTATCCTCAGACCACCACAGGAAGACTCATGTCTTTCCTTGACTTTCAGTTGTCTGTGATTGAAAGTCTCACTGCTACAGAAGCAGCAGTCTCCACTTCATGTGTACTGGAGGACGTGGCAAGGTTGCAGGAGCGACACTTTGCTGATAAAATTCCTGCAACACCCAAAAAGGAGCGACCATGTTGTTCTTGTAAAGTGTGCGCGATGCAGGGAAAGAGGCAGGAAACTCGTGTTTACTGTCCCCAGTGCCCAAGTAAGCCTGCCTTCTGTTTTCCTACTTGCTTTATGTTGTATCACACTGAAGCAAAATACTGGGATATTGGCTGGGGTGGAGCTGCCAATAGGTAAACCTTTCAATTGGTATGAATAGATACCTACTGTCTGTGGGCCACTCCTTCGCAACGCAGGCGCAGAATATTTGTTCCTCTACTTCAGGAAATCATGGACTCCTCAACACCTTTATCTGCTTTCAGAACGTGGTAGTTGTTCTGTTCGCCAATTGACTAGTGCATTATAGTCCCCACGCTGCGCATACTGATGGACAGAACATATGCAACGTTGTCAGGGGGTACCCATGTTTCACATTCAAACGTTCTTCATAGTTTATAATGTTCTCTTTAGGAAGCTTTTTAAAATTTCCAGCATGTTTGCCTTAGTTTCAAAGGTAGATATGCTTGCTTAGCTCGAGGAATGACTTTGTGGCATACTCTTGCACCCCCCAACTTGTATCCACAAACTGGAAGAAGCTGGATCGAGCATAGTGAGAGCATTGATAGCATGTGGCAGAAATGTTCACTCAAGCTTCAAGTAGCTAGAGATGGAAGGCATTAGTATAGGGTCTCTTGACAATTGGCTAGGATTAGTCAGGACTCTGAGGACAGACACACGAACGGGTTAGAACAGCTTAGGGTAGGTGCGCTTTCTGAGGAATATTGCAAAGGTAGAAGGCAGATAGTAAAGGTAGTATACATACACGTCATGAATTCATCTTCACCCATGGATTCAAATCTATTGCTGCCACACTCACACTGAATTTACTGTAATACTTATGGGTCAATCCTGCTTGCCGTGTTCATCCTCTGTTAGAACTTAGTAGATGGTCAGTTTGCTGTACGATAAGTGCATTACAGTTACTGCATATAACGGTGGATTGGACATATGCTACGTTGTCACAGACTACCCATGGTTCACATTCATCCGTTCTTTATAGTTTATGAAGTAATCGTTTGACAATTTCCAGCATGTTTGCCTTAGTTTCAAAGGTAGACATGCTTGCTCAGCTTGAGGAATGGCTTTGCGGCATACTCTGGCATTCTGGCACCGCCCAACTTGCATCCACAAAGTGGAAGGAGTTGGATTTAGCATAATGAGTGCACTAAAGGTGCATGAAAGACATGTCTTCCTGAGCCTCTTGTGTCTGTCATGGAAGCCATTAGTATAGGTACACTGGGCATGTGTTAAGTAACGTTCAGGAAGAAGGAGGTGGAGAATTGACAGGTGGTAAAATATAGTCAAACTCATTATGCCTTGTGGCATATGAATGTGATGGGCCCTTACATGGCGGTGGTATGTTTGTGTGAGTGCAAGTGATCTTGTTGTTTGGGCCCGTGGCTGGCGGTATGGAAGTCTTGTGTGTGGTGTGTGAATGACGTATGAATGGACCATAAAGTGGTTGGTGCCGTGAGGTGGCTTTATGGCTCCCCTTCAGAAGGCCTGGCTGCAATATTTATATAATTTGATAAGTATTTGTGCTTTGAATGCAGCGTTTCTGGAGGTGCTAAAACCAACCAGTGTAAGTTGTGGATTAGCTTTATCAAATTAGTCTTAGATTTATAATTGTGGGGGTTTGATGGCCTTTTGTAAGATTTTTTTTTGTCAATATGGGTAGCAGGGGACTTTCTGCCTTAGCTCAGTCGTCACCTAGGCAAACCTTCACATTTTTGTGTAGTTGACAAAGGGGGCAGTACAAGGGTGAATGACTTGCGTGGCTCTCACAGTTTTGTTTTTTAACCCAACATGCCCTGCTAACCTCATATTTGGTTGAAAAAAACTTTTTTTCCACACATTTTTGTGCATGAAAGTTGTGGGATAACTGATCTGACACAAATTTCCTACCACCCAGCGTTCCCCCAGGTCTCCTGATAAAAATGGTGCCTCACTCGTGTGGGAGGCCCAAGTACCCGTGACAGGCAAGGGCCCAAAACATATTGAGGAGACATCAAAATTGCCTATCAAAAAACAACCTGTTTTTTTCGAAGGGGGTCACCTGGGTTTTCGGCCCCGTGCTCGTCAGCCAGCTAGGAAAACCTACCAAACCCACACATTTCCGAAAACTAGACACCCGGGGAGTTCCAGGGAGGATTGGCTTGCGTGGATGCCCCAACGTTTTCTTACCCAGAATCCCCTGCAAACCTCAAATTTAGCTGAAAAAATACTTTTTCCTCACATTTCTGTGTGGGAAAGTTGTGGGATCACCGGGATGACAGGAATTTCCTACCACCCAACATTCCCCCAGGTCTCCTGATAAAAATGGTGTCTCACTCGTGTGGGAGGCCCAAGTACCCGCGACAGGCAAGGGCCCCGCAGATTATCCCAACACACCTGTATTCCTTCCTCCGATAGATGAACCCGATCCTGCCCACAAAGCTCTTGGTGGCCTGGATTAAGGAGGCAGTGCCTGATGATCTCCAGGCCATTGATCTTACATAACTTGCTTACTGCGATGTTCAGCTTCCTCCTTGAGTTTTCAGCCACCATATGTAACTCGACCCCCGCCAAACCCGCCTGCTGATCAACTCAGACAATATGATAGTAGTGCTACCAATGCACAGCAACGCCCCTTTTAAATTCGTCTGGATGGCCTGGAGGAGCTCTTTCCTCCCCAGCTGGGCCAGGTCGTTCCCCCCCGAGGTGTATTATCAAAACATCTGGATGCCTTGATTGTCTGTAATTCCTTGAGTGCTGCTGGCAGCTGGTTCCATCTCGTCCCTGGACGACCCCACCTTCGGGCGCATGTGTTGACCAGCCTGCCCTTCTACTTATGGCCTACACGCTGCCACCATGAGTGCATCTGGGATACAAATGAGTGGCCCACCACCCATATCAGTTGCGGGTGCTTTCCTGCTGAGGCAATAATCACAATGTCAGGTGACCCTGCGCTCCTGGGGATTTGCCCCCACACGCCCCCCATCTTTATGTTGCTAAGTCTTTCTACAACAGCTGGGGTCTCACGTAAATCCTTTATGCTTTGGACCGCCACCTGCCTATAGCCTTGATCCCTGCCTCGGTCATCCCATGATGGGCTGCCGAGGTCGCTGCCCCAATCCTAAATGAATGTGGGCCAAAGGCGGCAGGCGGGAGCCCCGCTCTCCTCAGGGCTTGGCGCATCACCGCTTTGAACTGAAATTTACTTAAGAGGTTCCCATCTCTATGTTTGAAAAGTGGGCCTTCCCCTGTTGGTTGTAACGTCATGTAGGTTAGGAGGCAGCAGACTGCACACTATCTGGGGTCCTTGATGCACTGCAGCCATACCACAGCCCCTTTGCTGGCCTGGTCTGCTTTTGACTGTCTCAGCAGCAGCTCAACCTCTGCCATTCCGGGTTTGATGTTGGCTGCTTGCAGGCATCGCACCACTGGGCCTATCTTTGCTGGGGCCAAGGGCTTGCTGAAACTAAATGCCCCAAAGAATATGGTTGCGAAGGCCACCTTAAACAGGGTTAGCTCAAATGGGTCCCTTGCTATTTCTTCATGTGTGTCCATGAGCAGGTTCAATCCTGTAAAGTGTCACCATTTGTCTGTTTCTTCCCCCTCTGAGTAATTCCACTTCTTCATTGCTGCTTTAGTGTAGTGTAGTGAGAGGCATTGGGGTCCTGACCAGTGATTATCTTGCAAAAGTGTGCTATTGCTGACAGGTGGTTTTGTTCCCAGTATCTTGAACTTTTGTTTGCAAATGCCCACTGTATGACCTGCTCAACAACCCTCATTGTCTCGCCTGTCTCTCCCAGTGTCTGGATTTCTATTTGCATCACTGTTTCTGCATATTTCTTGTAGCGCTTGGCCACTTCAGGGGTAAGGGCCCAGTTCACTGGTAAGGAGAAGTCCATCCCGCAGGGGCCCATAAATCCTCTGGAAAGGGGGTCCTGTGCTTTTCCGTCCCCGGTGCCAGTTCCCTGAATCTGCTCATCTGTGCTTGTGAAAGGGCGTCAACCACTGCGTTCTCCACCTCCGGTACATGACGTGCCTTCAGAACTATGTTCCCCTCCAAATGCAATTTAACCAATTGACCCATTAATCTCAGTGTGTCAGGGAACCTGGCTGTGTCTCTGTTGATTGCCTGTACTACACCTTAGTTTTCTGACCAAAGCATCAGCTTCACGTTCCTTCATTTCCACTTCCAGACTGCCTGGGCCACTACAATGGGGAACTGCTCCAGAAATGTGATGTTGCTGGTGATGCCCTGCTTATGCCAGATGGCCCTTGCCCCGCACACCACTTCTCACCCAGGATTGCCCCAAAGCCTGTGCTACCTCCTGTGTCCGTGAACAGGGCTACCTGCCTGGCTATCACCCAGCTCTCTCTCCATAGCAGGAGCCTGTTAAAATCTGCTAGGAATGTGTCCCACATGATCAGGTTGTGCTTGACAACCGACCCCAGCCTGACGTGGTGGTGTTTGTGAGTTGGCCTTGCTGTTAGGCACCTGGCAAAGACCCTGCCCGTGGGGATGACTCTGGCTGCAAAGTTACCAATCAGACTCGCGGAGGGTTGCCTTCTCCCTGCCGCACAAGAATTTCTGAATTTGTTTACCTTCTCATCGGGCAGTCTGGACGTTCCTGTGATTGAGTCTAGCTCGATCCCCAAAAATGTGAGTTTTTTTGTGGGACCTACTGTTTTTTCCTCTGCTAATGGTACCCACAACTCCCCAGCTTACACTTGATGTGTCATCCCATTCCGCTGACCTGGCAGGACCTACAAATAGGAACTCACTGAGGTACTGCAGTTTGCCCCCAGCGGGGTGCCGGTCATGTAAGGCCCACTCTAGGAAGGTGCTAAATTGTTCAAAGTACCTGCAGTACACCGCACATCCTATTGGCATTGCTTTGTCAAAATAAGTTATGTCAGTTCCTATGGACACGCATGCAAGTAATACGAAAGTGTTGGCTGGATCTTGTTGTCATTTGAATAAAGACAAAGAGAACACTTCGAGAGACATTACTTGCTGCCATCCTTTCACCTGCAATCTTTTGAACTTTTGTATTACTCGCATGCGTGTGCATAGGAACTGACAGCATTCATTTTGGACCCCATGGTCCCAAATCTGAGGGTTTAGGGGTTTTTCCCCCACCTGTGGCACTGCAAAAACTATATTTGTTTGTTTATATCGCAATACCTGGTGAGTGCCAATTTTTCTGTGTTAATCAACAGCTTCAATTTGCTTGTCAAAAATAAGTTGTCCCTTCCCAATGGAAACCCAACAGGTGAAAGCTAACCAGGTGAACCGGGAGGAGGTGTTGAAATGCTGACTCGATGTCGGCCTTTGCCATGAGAGCTCCCTGGCCTGACGTCCTTACTAAGCCGATGGCGTCATCTACCATTGGTTAACCCACTGAACATGCCTATGAGCTGATCCCTTTGTTAACGGACTTGCCCTCATGGAAGGAGAGGTGGTGAATGAGTCTGAACTGACCTGCTGCCTTCCTGGGAACTACCCCAAAGGGGAAATCACCGACCCATTCGGTACTGGGAGTAGCAAGGGGCCCTCTATCCTTCCTCGGGTTTTTCTTTCTCTATTTTTTGGCACACTACCTCTAAAGGGCTGTAGTACTGATTTTAGATTCTTTACGCTGCCTATGGGTACAGGACCCTCAAATGGTATAACAAAACCTTCTTCAAAACCCTTCACTAGCACAGCAGCGCCCTTCTTATTGTGAGATTTGTTGGCTAGCCGCCTGAGCTGGTGTGTGTTAATGGAATACTTGGCTAACCAGTAACTGCTCACTTCTTTTTGTCCTCCCCCCACAAATTGAGCACATGTGCTGGAATTTGCAAGAGGCCCCCCCATGTGCACTCATTTGGATTTGTACTTCCAGCAAATGGCTGCCGGCCCACTGGTGGGTGGCGGTTTCCAGTTGTTGTATGTTTTTGGTCACTGAAATGACATGCCTGTCCCTTTATAAAAGGATCCCCGAAAGGGCTGCTTCCTCTTCCCTATCCATGTTCTATCTTCTTTTGCTACCATCATTTTGTGAATGAAACCGGAAACATCCTCCTCATTCCATTCCATTTCAGGGTTTGTCTGCAATTTTAGGCTAAAGTCTTTATCATATTCCAGCCATGCATCACCTGGGAATTGCCTATGTGCCCCGTGACTATTGGCTTCATACAGCAAGAGGTCTGCTGCGCTGTGTGAAACATTTTCAACAATAATGTAGCCCATGATTCTGAATGCGTCTAACCAGTTATCAAAATTTCTTTTTTTTCTATCCCTTTTCCTTTCCCTCCTAACCTCCTCTTTTTTATCACACAAAGTCAGGTCCAACCTGTCTAATTGTATCTCTAATAAGGAGAAAATATTCATGAATTCTGTCCTCCATATTCTTTCCTTTACTGCTAATGGGATAAGGCTTGCCAGCCCTGTAGCCCTCGTGGTCTGAGATGCGGAGCCAGGTGATGGCCTAGTGTATGTGTCTGGGCGTTGGCCTGATTTCGGTGGGTCAGTCGCTCTGCCTGCACTGCCCCATGCCACTATGGGGGACCCCGTTCCCCCACATATCTCCTGCGTTACCTGGCGGACCACACACCCAGGACCAGACGACCCTGTCTGTTGCCCCTGTAAGCGCTCCTGTCGTGAGCAGTCTGGGTCCACTAGGTGCCATGGTAGCTCCAATATCCCCCCTGTGAGTGGGTGCCCGCTGTGCACAGACCCTTCATACCCTAGCCATTGAGCAACAAAGGTGCAAAAGATTTTAACGGTTTGTGGACGATCGCGGCAATATGCTCACCACTTGTTGCTGTGCTGCTGGTTTCTCTACTAGGTTTGCCCTCTTGCACCCTTTCTTGGCTGCAGTCTTCTTTGGTGCTCTAGTTGCGGCCTGCTGTCTCTTCCCGGGTGCTGAACGGCCACTGTCCTCTGGTGGCCCCTCCCTCAGCTGATTACATGTTCCTCTCCCAGCATCCTGGTCCAGGTGTGACTGCAGCCAGCTGGTCCTGTGCACCTCAGATGCTGCCCTGATTTGCCGTAATAATTCCCCCAACTCTCTTGGTTACTCACCTCCATTCTGGTTCTCCTTCCTGTGTGGCTTTATGTTTACTTTCTTTTTTTTTTGTTTTTTTGTTCAGCGGGGTGCTGCCACCCTCCTTATACACCAAAATCTTAGCCTAATGCAGTTGCTCAACAGTCTGGTGTTTATCGCTCACACCACTTAGGCTTCTGCTACTTGTGGTTTGAATGTCATGAAAGTACCAAATTTCAGCCAGGGGATTCAGGGTGACACCTCAATGCTACACCTGGGTATCTGGGGAGCCGCTCGACATGCTCTTGGCCCCTACCATCTCCTTTGTTCCCTCACTTCCGCTGCCACTCTCGACTCAGCCTCGGCGGGGTGAATAAGCGCAGGATGGTCCGGTGGCAGTGAGTCTCGCAGTGAAGCCAAGTCGGGACACGACAACAGTCCTGTGCAGCAGTCCGAGCAACACTCCACTGCTAGGCCAGGACCTCCGAATGGGCCAGGGATCCTCTGCTCACGAAATAAATACACACTTGCCGTCCATAGATGCACACCTCCCTGCTGCGCTCACTGCCAAGAGAACGTAACACCATGCATTCGGAGGGGGAAGCAGCACACCTCACCTCACTATGTTGTTGCAGCCCAGACTTTCACAGACAGTGCTTACTGATGAGGGCCTACTTCATCCTCCGGTGGCTAGTAGCAAGCAGGCATAACCTGCAACGCCGGCTCTGCAACTCCGACAGCCCCCCCCCCCCCCATAGACTGCTCCTCCACTCTGAAGCAGCCGGGTCCTCGTGGAGGTTAGGGGTGAGAGCTTCTGGGTTTGTACGGTGCCCAACGTTGGACCAGGCAATGCTTCATTGTCCCACTGACCGGACCTCTCTGCTTGCAAGCGGGAGCTTCAGCACGACTTCTGGCCACAGCCTAGTCTCCGACGTGGCTGATCCTTTGATAAGATTCTTCCTCCTCGAAATTCGCAGCTGCGCTGCTCCCCCTGCTCCACGATAGCAATAATGAGCCTTCTCACCGCAATGGTGGCTTCTCCCCACTGGTATGTTTGAAAATCACCTGGCCCTCCCTTTGGCCTGATGACTCGGCGCCTTACTGGCTCGCTTTTTGGCTCAAGGGGGTATCCCCCTCTTAATTCTGCGTGCTTCACAGCGGCCCAAACCAGATCCTACTGGGGCCCACGGCTGTTGTGGCACCGGCCCTCGAGGCCACCTTTGGGGGCGGCCTCTGCAAAAACATCTTTATTGCTCATTTATCTTCTGAACTCCAGCATGCCATTTTTGGGGCTGTTGCAACAACCCCGGCCTCCTGCTTCCACCATCCATGATGGTAAAATTACAGCAACACCTGTGACGAAGCAATGCACATTTCATGTAAAATTACAGCAACATATGTGACGATGCAATGCACATTTCATTACGGAAAGTGTTATCCATCTTGAAGGTATAGAAGGCACAGTATTCATCACTTTCTAATTTGTTAACATAGCCTATCAGGCCACACTGGTAAGAATACTGATTGGGTTTGCCAATGCTCAGGTTATATTTGTCACCATTATAAAAATGGGGTGACCCAATAAGGTTTTTTGGACCTGGGTGATCGATACTGTCAAAGGAAACAATGGTCCAAACCAAGATTTTTTCGTATATTAAATAAATAATACACTCACAGTTATTCTTTTGCCAATTTGAAAGAGTATCTGAATTAATCTACTCTAAAGAATAAAGCAAACATGATTGTTTATAAAGGAAAAGCAACAACCTGAAAAATATTGAATTTATTTCCAAAAAAGCGGGAGTTTTTAAAAATTACTCCATCATACTACAATCAATATATACATTTGTACATCTTCAAAAGACGAACGGTAAAGAAAGGGGGAGCAAGCTGCTTCTAACAAGAGGGTGCCGGAAAAAGGAAAGGGTGATTGAAAGGAAAGGGGTGTAAGCCTCAATTGAAAAGTGACACAGTATTTGAAATCATTAGAGAAAACAAAGCTATAAAGGATTGGTAGCTGATAACGCAATTAGGCCACTGATGTTTTATCTTTCTATTTCTTACATTTATACAGTATAAACTAACATGTATAATGAAAAGACTTTAAATGGTCCTAATTGCTTATTAAAAAGGCGTCGACGTTTCGACCCGTCTTGTGGTGCATGGGTGGCTAGGGGCCTCGACCTGCGGGTCTTCTTCAGGACGTGTGTGACCCAGGCCCTTTTTACCGTCGATGTTCAATTTACGCCCAAAAGTTTTTGGCGTGTTGTATCCTATATGGGATGAACGCAGTCCTCCTGCAGTGGAGGGTCTTGTTGTATGACCGTAGTACCCACCAACCAGATTGGTCGTCGTATATTGGACCAGAGAAGTTGATTATTTAATCAGAAAAGTCGAGTAGGCAGTGGTAGGCGGCAGACACAGCTCGCAACAATTGACCGTTGGTCACTTGCAATTCAATCTTGTTACTGCTATCACTGATATACTCGGCATAATTTTTTAATAAGCAATTAGGACCATTTAAAGTCTTTTCATTATACATGTTAGTTTATACTGTATAAATGTAAGAAATAGAAAGATAAAACATCAGTGGCCTAATTGCGTTATCAGCTACCAATCCTTTATAGCTTTGTTTTCTCTAATGATTTCAAATACTGTGTCACTTTTCAATTGAGGCTTACACCCCTTTCCTTTCAATCACCCTTTCCTTTTTCCGGCACCCTCTTGTTAGAAGCAGCTTGCTCCCCCTTTCTTTACCGTTCGTCTTTTGAAGATGTACAAATGTATATATTGATTGTAGTATGATGGAGTAATTTTTAAAAACTCCCGCTTTTTTGGAAATAAATTCAATATTTTTCAGGTTGTTGCTTTTCCTTTATAAACAATCATGTTTGCTTTATTCTTTAGAGTAGATTAATTCAGATACTCTTTCAAATTGGCAAAAGAATAACTGTGAGTGTATTATTTATTTAATATACGAAAAAATCTTGGTTTGGACCATTGTTTCCTTTGACAGGTTATATTTGTATCACATAGCAATTTCACATCACATCACACATCACATCACATCACATCATCATCATAGTTTTGATCCAGTGGAGACCAGCAGTCACATCAGTAATGGTAAAACACAAATTAGTAGTTGTTTCATTAACGTTGCAACAGGTTGACCTTTTATATCACTGGGTATATGCATGACTAAAAGTGCCTGAGATATTGTCTATAAAACAAATATTGCTCTAAGAGTAGCCGTTTGGTTGTTATTCGTTCTGATCCTCATTTTTTCAGATTGTTTATCCCCTGACGAAGGGCTATACCAGCCCGTAATGCATTGGGATGATATGAAAAATAAAAAATGAATGCTTCTTATTCTAGAAATTTGTGACATGAAGAATTGCTAACACAAATCTGGTGGGATGAAGAACACCCAATACCATCACTGAAAAATATATACAGATTGAACTTTGATCAATGACTTGTGATTTACAGTTATGAACTTGATGCAAACCCTTCCATAGGGACACAAGGCAGTGCATGGGACGAGCCCCAGGTGGGGAACGCTGCTTTATCTTATTAATGGTTTTTCACACTCAAGGATCAGATAGTGAAACCCTTCTGCACGCCTTAAAAAGAGTATGATTCAACTTACGTGTGGAATATCGAGGAGTGCGTGATCCTTCTTACTTGTTACAGGCCATTTTCTGCCTGTGTCCTGGGATGAAGACCATGGTGGACTCAAACAGAACATGACAGTAAGGTATAGGGCCACAAAGTGAACTTTTTAGTACTGAATCAATAAGATAACATGATAGTAACATATATTTTATTTAAGTATTACTAATGAGATCCTCTACTTGTGGCCTTGTGAAGGATTTATGTTGTGACATCAGACCCTCTAAACTAATCTTCCATAAAATGGAATCCTCAAATTATTTTGAGCAAAGGTTCCCGGGACTTTTCTTGGGTGGCGTGCATTTACAATTATTACTTGGACTGGATCTGTCCTCTTTGTGCTTTAAACATTGGGAACTTCTTTCTGTCCTAGACCTGGAACATAATCTAGTTATCACATGGAAGAATGGACACTTGTAGCGTTCATAACCATTGGTTAAGCTGGATCACCCTCAAAAACGCTATGTTACTGGATTGCGGTGTATATCTTTTCTCCACCCCACATAAACGTTGTGGCATTATCATTGGATGTCCAATGTCGTGATATATGCCGGCGTCATCCAGAGGCAACCTCTGGTTAAGATTGCAGTGTCCAGAGAATGAGGGTCACCCCCAGAAAACTGAAATAGCAAACAAGGACAAAAAAGGGAAAAATAGGTGAGGATTACTAAAAAACGGAAACTCTCCAGAAGAACTTTTATTATGTAAAGGTGAGTTTCAGTTAATAAAATTGCTGGTGGGTACAGTGTCTAGATCGGGTTACTGGATCTAATTGTACTATTGGTTTAATACTGTCGACATGTTTCAGCTCCGTTACGCCCAGTCGGGTCTGTAGAGCTTTCGTCAGGACATACAAACATAAAAATACGTACACTACTTGTGTAGTATTGAAAAGTGTCTGTTACAACACTATGTTGCTAGCTTGCTCTCAAAACCTGAAGTGAAGAAAGAGACAAACATACAGCCAGTCACTTATAATGCTGTGAGGGGGTGTATATTATTAGCACATAAATCAATCTCCAATTGTGAGAGACGGCGTGTCATTGCGCACATATGATTCAAAAGGAGAGGTCCTTCTAAGGCGCCCATGGGTCCAAACTAGACCTGGAACAGCCTCAGGTAACCCCCAGCGCTGACCCAATTCAGTAAGGATCTGATGACCTGGCTTGTCGACTGAACCCAAGCACCCAGACAGATCAGCAACCCCCCATAATCCCCTGAGGCACCTTGAGACACTTACGGGTGAGTAGCCGCAATGTAAAACCACTGATTGATTGATTGATTGATTGGTTGGTTGGTTGATTGATTGAATTGAGTTTCTAAGCACAATAGCCACCACAAAAATCAGTTCTTAAATACTTCTACTGATCCTTCTCATTCCAGCCAATTCATCTGTTTCCGGTGATGTCTGAAGAACATCCTCTGAAGAAAAACAAATGAATAATGAGAAAGCAACTTTTGAACAACTCACTGAAAGCAGGCTATCTTCCAACTTAGATGAAGGAAGCAAGGGTCTCCCCACTTCTAAAAAAAGCAGGAACTGACACGAAAGCGTTAAAAAACTATAGGCCCATCTCGCAGCTACCATTCCTGAGTAAGATCCTGGAAAAACACGTCCTGGACACATTAGCTAGTCATCTGGAGGAACACCATCTCCTCCATGCCAGGCAGGCTGGGTTTCGGCCACAACATAGCACAGAACTAGTCATGGCCTCAGTCGCCGGCGAGCTGAGAGTCAGGGCAGACAATAAACAGCCATGCGCCCTGATCCTCTTAGACTTATCGGCGGCTTTTGATACGGTCAGCCATACCATCTTGCTGGACCGTATCGCGAAGCTGGGGATCACAGGCCAGGTGCTTAAGTGGCTGGAATCCTTCCTGTCAGGACGAACTCAGAGGGTGCAGCTGGGAGACCAGTTGTCTGGGATTAGTGTTGTGACATGGGGGGTGCCCCAGGGGTCGGTACTATCGCCCCTGCTTTTTAATATCTATTTACAACCGCTGGTGGAGGAGCTCATGCGTAGGAACTGCGATATCTTTAATTACGCAGACGATACCCAGCTATTGGTTCAGCTGGAAGACACCAAAGAGGCCCAGGAATCAGTGAGGAACCTGCTTAGTTTCACGGTCAACTGGATGACTAACAATCTGTTGAAAGTGAATGCTGAAAAAACAGAGGTGCTGGTGATCAGCAACCGAGAGAATCCCTGGAGTGACCTGTATTGGCCCCCAGAGTTAGGAACTACTCCTTCTCCTGGGTTGGTGGTAAAAAGCTTGGGGCTGAGGATCGACGCAGACCTCTCGATGGCCCCGCAAGTTTCAGCTGTGGTTGGCTCTTGCATAGGTGTGTTGAGGCAATTACGAAAGCTAGTCCCCATCCTATCAGCCCCCACCCTGCAATCGATCGTATCTGCCACAGTCATCTCGAGACTTGACTATGGCAACGCCTTATATCTCAGCTTGCCACAGAAGTTGTTGAGGAAGCTGCAGGTAGTACAGAACGATGCAGCAAGACTGATCTACTCCTTGCCCAGAAATTCGCACATAACTCCCCTGCTCCAGAAGCTGCACTGGCTACCAGTGAAATTTAGAGTTCAGTTCAGTGTCTCTGTGTGGCCCATAAGGCACTCTGTGGGAAAGCCCCAGAGTACCTTAAGCAACGTCTGAAGAGGTATGTTCCTGGTAAACCTCTGCGCTCAGGAAAAACTTTCAATCTGATCCAACCCAGGTTCAAACTAAAAACCAGAGGAGGTTGGGCCTTGTCTGTGCTTCTCCCGCAGTTGTGGAATGAGCTCCTGGCCATTCTGAAGGAAGAATCACAGCTACTACCCTGCAGAAAAAAATTGAAAACCCACCTATTCAGAAAGGCATTGACTCCAGCTTAAGTGGTGGAACGGCTAAGGGTTTGGGGTACCAGTGTGTTATGTTCTTCTGTTAAGCGCTTAGAGACCGGTGGTGATAGGCGCTATATAAACAATCCTTAACATAACATAACATAACACACACAATGGAAACAAAGCACCAGGGTAGCGTTGAAAAGCCTGCATGTGTGTGACTATGTACATTAACCAGAAGAGTGCGCAAAACCAGCAGGGACAGAGAAGTCTATATCTAAAATGAAATTCCTCTCTGAGGCGGGTGGTTGTTCCCTGGACTAACTCACAAATAGCTTGGAGAGGCAGGTTGTTGTGTCTTGGCGCAATAGGCGCTGCTGTCAGGCAGCATGCTCTTGGATACCCTGGTGCCGTGCTTTCAAGCAGGTTCAGATCCAGGAAAGCTGCTTTAGTGGGACTTTTCAGGTCTGAGTTGGTGGTCTTTCCTTGTTCCTTGTCATCCTCCATTTTCAATGAGATTTTGTTGGGAGGCCAGTGGAAACCTCTGAAGTGAAGCCACGTGGCACTCCTACACTACCACCAGCCAGGACCTGACAGTAACTTCCTGCCACAGAACAAATAGTGAGAGAGCCATTTTGGGGTCACCCTTTTCTAGGATTTACTGAGGGTCCCTCGGGAGCATTATGTTGGTGTGGGGGCCACACCAGCTCCTGGGGACAAAACGAACAAGTACAAACAGCTGTGAGCTTTCATCTTTTTCAACAAAAGCACATATATCGATAATTTAAAAAAAAGATAATAGTCTGCTTATTAATATGACCACTAACATATAATCATTCTAGTTATAAACTTAACAAACAAGGATTTTGTTTACATGAAATTGAAGTCTTGGCAATGTAATTCACTGTCACTGGAAGCAAATTGTAAAAGCAAGAATAGCATCTGGTCTCATCTTTCATCACTTCAAACTGCTGACTTGTTCTGCTGCAATTCATCTTCCCTAATGGCGCACGGATATCTAGATTGCTACCAGAAAGTACCCGTGCAGTCCCATAAATCAAGATATCTACACTAATGCGTTTCGCATGATTCAGGAAATCAAGTAGTTGTGTTTTTTGTTGTTGTACATAACGCGTTGTCCACTGTGCATATGTACCACAAAGATAAAAATAATAGGACAGGCCTTAGTTCTTTTAGAACATATTTACTGTGGAAGTTCGTGGCTAATGCCTGTCAAAGGAATCAATATCATATTTTCGAAGTTGGAGAAAAACTTTATTTTAGGTATCCAATGTCACACGAGAATTTGTAGGGAAGATGTTTGTGTGTGTGGAGTGGGAATTACTTCCCTAGTGGGTGCATCCCTTTGAGTGATTTTCATCATGCACAATTCCGGTACTGCATGGTATGTTCCATTTCAGCTTGTCCAACTCGTGATGAGGCGGTAACACTGGACTGGGGAAATACCACACTCTGCAGTATCAGTCATTCCTCACGCAGTGTCATTTCCACTCTGGGAATCGTAATAAACCTCATAACATCTGCGCATCGTGCCTAATACATGTATTCATTGTGCTTGGTTTATTAAGTGACTTAGCCACGGTCACTTACAGAGTTAAACAAGCAATTGCAATGTAATCGGTCTCGCCTTCTTGACCTTATATGTGTTTAGCCATGCAGCTCATTAGCCTGGGAGGTGAAACATCTACTGTTCTTTAACATGGAGGGAAAGTAAGCACCAAATTGCGTGACACGCCAGGTATGGGAACACATGAAAGAGAAATACTGCCTCTTAGTGGGAAATTGTATTGTCCAAGGCTCTGTTTTTAATATAAATCAGCCCCTTTGGTGGTCATATCACTGAAAATAAAAGATTAAAAAAAAATATTGTCTGCAGGTGCTGGTTGAATACACGTTTCTATGGTCTGGAATCTAGGAAATGCTAAAGTGATTCTGGTATTCTACTGACCCCTGCTGGTCATTTTCTATCAGGAAAGTTAAATAGAGGCAGTTGCCAGAAACATAAAAAGTCCCTAAGTAGAAAGCAATTCTGGCATTTTACTGACCACTGCTGGTTGTTTTCCATAAAGACAGTTAAGTAGAGGCAGTAGAGCAAGCAGACAAAAATGCTGGTATTTTACTGACCTCTACTGGTCGTTTTCGATCAAGACAGTTAAATAGAGGCAGTTGAACAGAAAAAATTAATTAAGCAAAAGCAGAAGCAGACAAGTCCTAGGGCTGATCTCCAGAACCCACAAAGTACATGCAACAGATCTTCCAGACAGTGCAAGAACTGTCTAGGCTCGACCTAAAAAAGGCAGGGTCAGACTGCACAGTTTACATTACCAAAAATTGCTAAACCCTGCAGTACACAACTAGGAAACACAGGTAGATTTTACATTGAACACAAACAATAGGAAAGGATGAATTCAGTATGGGGGTAGAGGTAGCAGTTTTTCATAGCATAAATTATAAGGTTAGGTGACTTTTCACAGATGAAACACGCAAATGCAAGAAACAATATAAATTAACATGAGAAATAGATGGATCAAATATTACCCCAAGATTTACAGAAGTGGGGATCAAGGCTGTCAATGGGGAAGCAACTTAAGAGACAGGTCAAGCAAGATGTGCAGCGGCAGGTAAGAAAATCATTGTATCTTTTTTAGGTTTACTGTTTAATGAACTGAAAAGCATCTAGGCCCTGGCAGTTGCCAGATAGTGTGAGATGGTGTTCTGAAGAGAAGCAAAAAAGCAAACGGAATTAGAATTTGGCAACCACAATTCTAAGACTGTTCCTGCAATTAAAAACAAAAGCATAGGGTTCCAGGAGAAAGTGCACATATAGAGCAGAAAAAGGAGTGCCGGAATGACCCTTGAAAGGCACCATTCGATGATGAGTAGGCACATACCCAAATAGACCAGAATTGTAGAGTTTAATTGGAGACCAATTCTAAAATAATACCACATGTACCCAGATTTGGAGAGATTAAAAGTGTTCTTGGTAATCCACCTTGCCAAAGGCGCAAAAAGGTTCAGAAATATTCAAGGAGAAGAAAGTCTGGAGTGGTAAACAGAGAACAGCTGAATTGCGAAAGCTAATTGGGTATCCTAACCATCATTTCGAGCTGAGTTGCACCTTGTGGTGCTCTCGGTAACGATTGTCAAGGTGTTCAGTAGATACATAAATGTCTTATCCATTCAATTTTTACCTCTGCTCTTTCTACTGTGTCAGCTAAAGCTTAAGAGATCCATGGTTACATCAAAGTCACCATTTCCACATATTATCGCAGTATTATTGCCCATTGTCACAAAAGTTAAAGTAGTAAATAGAAGCTGTGGGTTTTGCATTATATCTAAAATCCAATAATGTGAATGTTTGTGTGCTTAAGTGTCTGCGCACGCGTTTCTAGGCATGAATTGTTCACTTTAGCTGATACAGTTCACAGGCACATAGTATAGTGTGTGGTTTTTATTCCAGTTTGTAAGAAATGGGATGCATTTTTATGGGAAAGAGACAGGCCACAGTCTTGCTGTGAGCTGTGACTAGGTTCTCACAATCTGCCACACAGAGTTAGTCTCCAACGAATACCTTGACTCACTCTTGATAGCTTGTCTAAGCGTCAAGTGAAAAATGTGTGTGGGATGTGTGAAACACTGGTCAACCAACAGTTCATTTAAGATATAAAGAACTTCTGAAAATGTGCAAAAACATGTAAGTTAAAACTGATAAAAGTCATGAAGAATCTACTGGGCCCAAAAGAGTCTAAAGGCATTCAGTGGTGCAAAAGAACAGTTTGACACATCAAACTGGTGCGAAACATGCTGTCTCGCCCAGAAAAGAGTCTCAAATCATGGTGAACCAATTCCATGGCTTTAATAAAGCAGGTTCCAGAAATTGTAGCTCAATCCTGAAGAGCTGAGGAGTTGGTTTGTAGATTTTGAGCTTCTTTGATGTGATAAAATGGAGAAAGACAGCTTGAAGTCCCCAAGTTTCCAACTTGAAGAGCTTTATAACATCAAATCTCCAGTGATGCAATGTCAGTTGTCAATGTCAAGTCAAACTATCAGGGGCTTTGTTGGAGGGTTTGAACTCAGATGTAGTCAGCTCATAGAACTGGTGCACTAGCTAATGCTGTAAGACAATCTCCCACCGGGTAGAGGCTCCATGCTAGTTCGACCGGCCCAGATTACCTTTAACTCAGATTTAAAAATCACCGCTAAGAAGTGTACGGATGTGTGTAGGTTGTTGTATGTGTGATGACTTCAGGGTGAATGACATATGGTCCAGACAATACAACACATTTCTTGACATCACTCACATGCACTCAGTTTCAGGCTCAGGCACATATGAGATGACATGCTAGTGAAAGGTGGGTGCAATCTGTGTTTATATAAAAAAAAATTAAGATAGGTTTTCAAATACATATTCTGCCAATAGATGGATGAACATTTATTTATTTATTTATTTATTTAAAGTTTTGTAGAGCGCGTAGTCACCCAGCGGGTATCCCAGCGCTAAAACCTTTTTACTCACGAAGGGGTGTAGTCCGGAAAAGTGACAGTTTTAGGGGAAGAGTAGAGTTTTGAGGGCTTTTCTGAACCGGAGGAGGTTGGGTTCTGTTCTGAGGCTCAAAGGGAGTGCATTCCACTTGTTTCCAGTGTTTACCGAGAAGCGGCGGCCACCAATGCGGGCCTTTTTCACCTTGGGGATCGTAATGAGGTTCCCGTGCTCCGAGCGAAGCGCTCTCATGGGTCTATAGGGGGTGATCCAGTTGTTTAGTATGGGAGGGCCGGTGTTATGAAGAACCTTGTGGGCAAGACAGAGGGCCTTGAAAATGACCCTTTCCCTGATCGGGAGCCAGTGCTGCTTCCTAAGAGCAGGCTTGGCAGATGATCTGGCCGGGGTGTTTGTTAGGAGACGAGCTGCGGCGTTTTGAGCTTTTTGCAGAGTTTGAAGAGTGGATTCTGGGGCGCCCAAGTAGATGGCATTGCTGTAGTCCAGCCTAGATAGAATTAGGCCCTGGATCAGCATGAGACGCGACTGGAAAGGTAGGAGTGGAATTACCTTCCTGCAAGAATTAAGTAGGCCCAAGCAAGTGCCGGCCGTCTTTCTTGCCTGGGTCCTGAAGGTAAGGTCGGTCTCCAGCCACACTCCGAGACTCTTGACCTCCTTCTTGGGAGTGGGGGGTTCACCCATGCAGGCGGGCCAGATGTTAGAGGGGAGGATCGTAGTTTTTTGTCCTAGGAGCAGGATCTCTGTTTTGGAGCCATTTAGCTTCAAAGCAGAGTCACTCATCCACTGATATACGTTGGAAAGGCAGTCGTGGAGATTGGAGGGCTCAAGCTTGGGGTGGGAGAGTGTCACCACCAGTTGTGTATCGTCAGCATAGCTTACGATCGTGACTCCGAAGGGTGAGACGAGTTCCTCCAGTGGGGCCATGTAAACGTTAAACAACGTGGGGCTCAGGGAGGAGCCCTGAGGCACGCCGCACTGGAGGGGGATGGAGGGGGAGCGGCTTTCGCCTTCCCATACTTGGTAGGAGCGTCGGGAGAGAAAGGACGATAGCCACTTCAGAGCTCTGCCTTTAACCCCAACAGTCCCGAGACGGTGGGTTAGGACCTGGTGACTGACCGTGTCAAAGGCCGCACTAAGGTCTAGGAGGACCACTGCCACTGATCCTCCTGTATCGATGATTTCCCTAGTTCTTTCTACTGCCACGAGGAGAGCCGTGTCCGTGCCCTGACCTGGTCTAAAGCCTGTCTGTGAGTCGTTGAGAAGATGGTTTGACTCGAGGTAGTATGACAGCTTTTTATTTGCTAGTTTTTCGGCGACTTTACCTATCCAAGGTAGAAGTGAGATAGGTCTATAGTTGGAGAGGTCTGTGGGGTCAAGCGACGGTTTCTTGAGAAGCGCTTTGACGACAGCTTTCTTCCAACTAGAAGGGACCTCTCCCTGTTCCAGTGAGATATTAATCAGGGCTGTCAGTTGGGGAACTATAGTCTGCGGGATGTTTTTAGCGAAACGTATGGGAACTGGGTCGCTAGGGGCTCCGCTCTTGGTTGAGGTAAGTATGACCCTTACTTCTTCTTCTGTAACTGGGCCAAGTGACTCCAGGAAGGGTTTGTCGGCAGGGGGTATCTGCTCCTTAGCTCTCTCTAAGGCATCGGAGTTAGCGGGTGGGAGGGAGGTGAGAATTTTTTTAATTTTTTCGTCAAAGAAGGAGGCCAGCTTGACGCATTTTTCCTCCGCTTCTTTGGGGTCCATAGGTTTCTGCGGGGGTCCGGGACATGGAGGAGTTCTTTGAGAAGGTCTCCTTGGATGAGCAGGAGGAGTTTTTTATTTTTTCCTCATAGTAAGACCTTTTAGCGTCTTGTAAGGCTAGTTTGTAAGCTTTCATGGAGTGGTGATAGGCGCTTTTCTCTTCTGCTGTCTTGTTTTTTCTCCATATGCGTTCTGTCTTTTTGCATAGTTTTTTAAGGGTAGTGAGGGCGGGTGTGTACCAGGCAGAGGGGCTGATTCTTTTCACGTGTTTTAGCGTGCTAGTCAGTGGAATGGAGCTATCTAGGGGTCGGACTAGCCAATCCATGAATTCTCTGTCCGCGGTGTTTGGGTCCGTGGACAAGGGGGCGATAGTATCGCGTAATTTGGTCTCCCATTCCTCTGGTACTAGCTTATGCCATCGTCTGGCTTGTACCCTTGTTTTTTGTTTGGGCGTTGGTGTCGTTTCGAGTGACCAGTGCATAGGAATCAGCATATGGTCTGTCCAAGGCAGGGGAGTGGGGTCCTGGGCGTATAGGTTCCCGATGTTGGAGAAGATAGGGTCCAGGAGTTGACCTTTCTCATGGGTGGCTTTGGGGTTTTGCAGAAGGAGGTCAGCTGTAGTGAGATCCGCGAGTAAGTTTGCTGCGGCATTGTCCGTGGGGTCCAGAAAGTGCATATTAAAATCCCCTAAAAGAAGAAAGTTAGAGACTGAGATAGTCTTAAGTAAGATGTGGTCCATCAAAGTGCTGGTGAATTCGCCTAAGGAGCCTGGAGGTCGGTACACAAGCAGTCCCGAAAGGGAGGTAGAAGGTGAAATCTGGATTGTAAAGTGGCAGTTCTCGCAGTCTTTAACAGTTCCGGTCTCGATTCTACATTTGAGGTGATCTTTGTAGAGTATGGCTAGACCGCCACCTCTACCGATTGATCTATTCAGGCAACATATTTGGTAACCGGGAGGGGTTGCGTTGGCCACATCGAAGTCGCTGTGCGAGGTCAGCCAAGTTTCCGTCAGAAACAATAGATCTAGCAGCGAGTCCTGGACGAGGATGTTAATCTCATGGGCATGCTTTACTAAGGATCTGCAATTCAGAAGGCCAAGCCGGAGTCCTTGGTTGCGTTCCGTTTCCTCGAGTTTATTGCAGAGGGTGCATCCTACATAGGGGGTGTCCTCCTTGAGGATGTATTTGCACTGGGGGTGTTTTTCCGGGTTCCAGGCAAGCAGTGAGCCTCTGGAATATGAGATGCGATTTTGCAGATTGGGCATAGTAGCTGGGCCTAAGGCCGTCTGGGCCCGGACGGGCCCAGACGGGCTTGCCTTTGGCAACGGGCTTGACGGGCAGACGGGCTTGCCTTTGGCGCCCGCTGCGCCCGTCCGCTGCGCGACCGGTGGTTGCACATCTTTTAAGGGGGGAGGAAAGGGGCGGGTGGGCGTGGCCTAGGGTAGGCGTGGCCTCTAGTCCTCGCCGTCAATGGCGGCAGGCAAGTTAATTCTGGCAATTGTTTGTTGCAGCGAAGATCGCTGTTTAAGGCGTTTCTATAGCCCGTTTCTGGTGAAGCCAGGCAGGTGAGTGCAGATTAAAATCAGATTATTCGGCGAAATAGTGACACAAGAAATACAGTTTTAAAAGGGTGATCTCCCGGCTTCCGCCTCAGGAGTAAGCAAGTTCTGATCTCGTGGCGCTGAGAACAGCGTTTTATACTAGGTTGGGCGGGTGGGCGTGGCCTAGGGTAGGCGTGGCCTCTAGTCCTCGCCGTCAATGGCGGCAGGCAAGTTAATTCTGGCAATTGTTTGTTGCAGCGAAGATCGCTGTTTAGGGCGTTTCTATAGCCCGTTTCTGGTGAAGCCAGGCAGGTGAGTGCAGATTAAAATCAGATTATTCGGCGAAATAGTGACACAAGAAATACAGTTTTAAAAGGGTGATCTCCCGGCTTCCGCCTCAGGAGTAAGCAAGTTCTGATCTCGTGGCGCTGAGAACAGCGTTTTATACTAGGTTGGGCGGGTGGGCGTGGCCTAGGGTAGGCGTGGCCTCTAGTCCTCGCCGTCAATGGCGGCAGGCAAGTTAATTCTGGCAATTGTTTGTTGCAGCGAAGATCGCTGTTTAAGGCGTTTCTATAGCCCGTTTCTGGTGAAGCCAGGCAGGTGAGTGCAGATTAAAATCAGATTATTCGGCGAAATAGTGACACAAGAAATACAGTTTTAAAAGGGTGATCTCCCGGCTTCCGCCTCAGGAGTAAGCAAGTTCTGATCTCGTGGCGCTGAGAACAGCGTTTTATACTAGGTTGGGCGTGGCCTAGGGTAGGCGTGGCCTCTAGTCCTCGCCGTCAATGGCGGCAGGCAAGTTAATTCTGGCAATTGTTTGTTGCAGCGAAGATCGCTGTTTAAGGCGTTTCTATAGCCCGTTTCTGGTGAAGCCATGCAGGTGAGTGCAGATTAAAATCAGATTATTCTGCGAAATAGTGACACAAGAAATACAGTTTTAAAAGGGTGATCTCCCGGCTTCCGCCTCAGGAGTAAGCAAGTTCTGATCTCGTGGCGCTGAGAACAGCGTTTTATACTAGGTTGGGCGGGTGGGCGTGGCCTAGGGTAAGCGTGGCCTCTAGTCCTCCCCGTCAATGGCGGCAGGCAAGTTAATTCTGGCAATTGTTTGTTGCAGCGAAGATCGCTGTTTAAGGCGTTTCTATAGCCCGTTTCTGGTGAAGCCAGGCAGGTGAGTGCAGATTAAAATCAGATTATTCGGCGAAATAGTGACACAAGAAATACAGTTTTAAAAGGGTGATCTCCCGGCTTCCGCCTCAGGAGTAAGCAAGTTCTGATCTTGTGGCGCTGAGAACAGCGTTTTATACTAGGTTGGGCGGGTGGGCGTGGCCTAGGGTAGGCGTGGCCTCTAGTCCTCGCCGTCAATGGCGGCAGGCAAGTTAATTCTGGCAATTGTTTGTTGCAGCGAAGATCGCTGTTTAAGGCGTTTCTATAGCCCGTTTCTGGTGAAGCCAGGCAGGTGAGTGCAGATTAAAATCAGATTATTCGGCGAAATAGTGACACAAGAAATACAGTTTTAAAAGGGTGATCTCCCGGCTTCCGCCTCAGGAGTAAGCAAGTTCTGATCTCGTGGCGCTGAGAACAGCGTTTTATACTAGGTTGGGCGGGTGGGCGTGGCCTAGGGTAGGCGTGGCCTCTAGTCCTCGCCGTCAATGGCGGCAGGCAAGTTAATTCTGGCAATTGTTTGTTGCAGCGAAGATCGCTGTTTAAGGCGTTTCTATAGCCCGTTTCTGGTGAAGCCAGGCAGGTGAGTGCAGATTAAAATCAGATTATTCGGCGAAATAGTGACACAAGAAATACAGTTTTAAAAGGGTGATCTCCCGGGCAGAGATGGCCATAGCAACATAGGATTATAGATTTCAATTGATTGTACAGGATGTAAATTCATATAAATTATATTAAAACTACATAGAACAGCAAATGGGGGCAGAATAGAGCAGTCCATATATGTAAAGCAAATCATATTCACAATCTAACATTTTTAAAGGTGAGAAATAATGTGCCAATGTGCATCCTGAAATTTCAATCTTAATAACATCATCACGAAAATCTTACATCAGAACAATATTACACATGCATTATATAGCTATTATAGTAAAACGCTACATGCTATGTTTGAAAACAATTATAGTTCCCCTACTAGATTCGTTGATTGTCCTGCAGTAAAAATGAATTTATAAATCAGTAGGCATATATATTCTGTTTTAAGAAGCTGAAGATGGGGCGTGGCCAAGATGGCGGCCAGGACAGATGCGCACTAGCAAGATCTGCATTTGACCTGCAATAATCCTGCATTTTCTTCCACTGACTGTCGACTTCGGAGTCCTGGGGTTCTTCCTCCTGTGTGGGTGCACCTTCTTCTGTGAGTGTTGCAGGGGACTGTGCCCATGAAATGAGGACTCGTCGGTGCGGGCTGCCAGGCCAGGAGGCCATCATAGCTGCTGTGGTCTCTCTACCAACGCGCTGCCCAACAACGTGCCACACCACACTTCCTTGCGGCGCTTGGACAACGGCGAAGGGACATTTGAGTTAACACCAGTGCGGATCCTCGAACACTGGGGCAGGTGCCCCATACAGTACTTTCTGATCAGGATGGAGGCCCCACTGTTCTTCCCAGACCTTCGCTGCGCCAATGTCGCGATAGCAGTGGACCGCACTGGTGGTGTGGTGGTGGAGTCGCAGCCTGTTGCTGCTGATCCTGGGTCCTGTGGATCATCAGCCCAGCCCCATGCCACACTGGAAACCTGGTGCCTTCCTTCCTCCATTCACTTTCCTGAAACCGCTGCAACAGAGTCGCACACTGGTTCGCAGGATCCATACCTGACTGGTCCTATACCATATCCGGGCCTGCCTGACATATGAGGCCGTGAACTGCTCTTGAAACCCGCGAGAAACAGACAGGATCAAGGCAGACAAAGCAGTGAGTGCTGCCTTCTTACTGCTAGCTGCTCCTGCAGCAGTGGGGCCTTGTTATTTGGACTCGACAGACACAACCTGCTGTGTTGAGTACGGCATGACCTTGATTGCGTTGACTGTCACCTCCTCCCTTGGTGATTACTACTAAGGATAACTTAATTGCCCTTGTCTTCTGTCCTTCATGGGGCTTCTGATGCAGTGCAGGGTACATCATATTGCACCTCCTGAACATACCTGGCGATCGGAAGGGTCCCACAAAGCAGTAGAACACCCAAATAGACCCCAACCATCACTTTAAGCCATGCCTTCAGACAGACAGGGTGAGTCTACTGCCACTCTACCACTGCACTGTCCAACTGCTCCCGAACCGTATCTGCAGCCCCAGGCACACAAGGGTTAGATGCACTCCGGAAGAATGGTGACCCTGCAGGAAAAGCTCTGGCAGCCACATTATCTGACCATTCCTGCAGATTTGATTAACTCCTTGCAGCAGTTATGGACATTAAGTCCACCTTGTAGCCGAAACTTGATTCTCTTGGTGTTGAAATGGACCTTCTCTGGGATGATCACAAGAAACTTAAGGATCAGGATGCAGAAACAGAATCTACACCTGCTACCCTACAACCCACCACAATGGACTCTGCACCCTTCAAAGTGAAGTGGAACATCTACAGGACTGGCTTGCGGACCAGAAAGGACGGTTACAACGCAATAATGTATGCATAGTAGGCCTCCCCGAGCGAGCGGAAGGCCCCAACAAGGTATTTTTCTTGGAGGACTGGTTTTTCAGTTACGATTTCACAGGGCAAGAAATCCACCTATTTTTCAGTGGAAAGAGCTCACAGTGTCCCAGGGGGACCACCGCGCCCGGACGCCCCACTGCTTATGGAGGTGGTGCGCCTGTTCCATTACATAGCAATACCAAAGGGGATGATGGACGGAGCGTTGGAGCAAATCAAACATTCACCCCAGTCAACTGATCTGGGTTTAATCCATCATCATTCTTTAGCTCACTCCACCACCCCAGTTCAGACATGGCCAAATGAAATCAGTCTGACCCAGTGCCTCATGGGAACAGTCCAACTCAAACTGCCTAGCCATGTCCTCCTGGACCGGAAACAAGCATCCTGGGACCGGTTTCTGGCTAATCAGCCATCATCAGCGAGGCTAGCTTGAATCCAGTGGCAAAGTGAGCAAGGGACCCACGTCTGGGCATACCCTGCCAACCTACGGTGAACAAAGCGATACCACTCGCTCGCTGACTTATCGGATGGGAACTTGGGTAAAACACTGACTAGTGCCCGATCCTCACTACCGTTTTGGACAGAGCTACCGCTCTCACCCATGGGTCATATAGCCATCACTAAAATGCTAATCCTGCGTAAACGTCTGTATTTCTTTGCTGTCGTCCGCTTCCTAGTGCTACAGAATTTTTTTTCAGACCTCAGGTCACTACTTATGTGGGGTAAACAGGAAGCGGGTCTCACTTCCAAAATTATATGCACCATTGTCGGTGGGTTGGCGGGGAGCTCCAAACTACAAATACTACTATGCAGCCGCGCAGTTACAAAGGCCGATGCGATGAATCGCTGGCCAAAATGCAATGGAGATGGGACACTGGGCTCCTGGAATCCACCCGACTGCAGTCATGAAATGGCTGTTAGGTTCAGAGGTTATAATTCTGAAAAGGCCACGGAATCCCCTAATGTCCACGTCATGCTCCTGTTATCCCTTTATTTGCATGGGAAATAATCCCTGCCCCATATGCTACAGTGCTGTCTCTCTGAGTGATTCCGGGCTACGTAATACAGGGTCTAAGATGTCAAGCGAGAGACTGAACCAATTCCAGAGTCACTTCATGGGGGGGCATGCTCACCGACTCAATGTTTTCACATTCGATGCTCTGGTAGATGACTATTGGATTCCCCCAGGATCTTTTCTTTTGTATTCCTCCCTGACGCATCAACTACGTGCGGGGTGGGGCAAGACACATGCATAGCATGAGATGTCTGGACTCCTTCAAATGCTTCTCACACATGGAACTGTCCTCCAAGCCAATACAAAGCACTATACCTCCATAGGTCAGAGCAAGGCGATCCTCCTCTCAACTCTTCGGGCCTATTGGGATGGAAAACACTTGACTACTTTGACTGACAAACAATAGGTGTAATGTCTAGGTACACCCAATTCAATTATCTTCATCATACCTTCCTTATGCCCCAAAGGATCTTAAGGATATATCTTGGCTCCGCAGACACTTGTCCTCCACGCCGCACCGCCGGGGCTACAGTCCAGAGAATAGCCACATACTGGATAGAATTAGCTGACACACTGAAGGTGGGCCACAGACACAGTGGTACGAGTGGACGGGCTGCACTTTCTGCAGAGGATCACACAATGATCAGCACAGCGCAATACTCTGAACAAATTTCTGGATTTAGCCCTAGTGGCTGATAAGCGTACCCACCCCCCATTTAATTATGGCTCAATGACTTAGACTGAGCCCTTATAGTCAATCTGGAGATCTCCCCTGGGACCGTGCAAGGCCACAGACCTGCGACTGGCCGCCACTCCAGTGCCGCTAGATAATAACCTCCACTTCTGGGGGACATGATTGGATACATGCCACCACCAATACTTACTATCCCCCTAATTGCTCTACCTTCCCCTCCCAGACACTGTTGCGGTGTACCAATGAACCCACGAGCTTGCAACACACGAACTCCTAACACTATCTTGGCGTCAGACCACACTAACCCGCTTGAAGCATAATGTGTATTATAAGAAGGTAGATTACCTCCCCGCTATTATCTTTAATATTGCTTTTGCATTACTGTTTGGGTATTACGCGATAAACTTGACAGAGAATGTAACTCCTGCACCTATCTGCGAATAGTTAACAAATAGGTACTGAGATACTATGTACTGTATTATTACCGATTTTGCATTATTATTGATGTAATTCTTCAACTGAGTGCTGTACTGATGTGACATTTTATAACATACTCCTGCAACGAACGGAGTACAAATGTGTGTCCAACAATCAATAAAGAAATGTGCCCCCTCCCAAAAAAAAGAAGCTGGAGATAATACAAAGCTGGCCTGCCTTTTCTAAGCCTTTAATCAAGGAATAATGAATTATTTCCATGGCTCAGAGTATAACTGACAGAAAAAAAGAAAGTGCAGCATATTCTGAGGTATGTCACAAGGACAAGTGCCAAGGAGAGAGTCACAATATACTTTACTGGGATAGGAAATCAATAAAAGAGCAATACTGAACCTAAATCTTGTGAGGTAAGACCTTTTAGAATGTCAAAAAGAAAACAAAAGGTGTGGCTCCAAGCGTTCAGAAGTCACCAAAGATAAATATTCAACCACTCTCTTCTTGCCCAACTACATGTGTTTCCTGTGCTCCCTAAGTATAGTTAGGAGATTCTGCTTTAAATGAGATTTTGAAACAGTTGCAATAAGTTGCGGGTTGCAGAAACAGTCCACTATCCCCATAATTCAATCTGCTTTTTTACATTACTACATCATGGAATTTTATACTAGTAATCAAGACGCAAACAGTCCTTTATTATTATTTGGTTAAGTCCTGATTCATCCATTGACCAAATGGATCGCCATAACATGATTGGTGAAATTTGTATGCAATGCATTAAGGGGACCAAACCGAATTCCAAATGGCATAATATAATCAGGAGCCTACTGTACTGAGTACTGTAAGGACTTTTCTGAGAAAGGAGTTTTCTGCTGTCTGTAGAAGTGAAGCTTTGCAATAGCCCCAAACTCCTGCCCCATACATGATAACAGAATAACATGGTGTAACGTAGATGTTAATTAAGGCATCAATTGGTTTGGAACTCAGTTTCCTTACAAACCTGAATAGGTCCTCAAGAGTCTGATCAAAACACCTTTTCCTAACCTCTCTTAGATGATGCCAGGAGACTCTTTGATCAAATGGGGCACTTAAATAGGATATTGTTTTTAATAAAACAAGGCTCACTATAAATCTGAAACAGATGAGCTACCCTCCGTAACAGAAGTGTGGTTAAAAGCAATCTAGTGACTGTACACCTGGCGGCCCGACCCCTGACACTCCCTCTGACTCCATTCTATCTGGTCTCCTAATCAACTGCAGATCAGCAGTTAAGCATTCTGCCGATATTGCTGAACTCATCCTGAACAAAAATTTCGATATAGCAATTCTTACAGAATCATGGCTCAATAAATTCTCATCTCCATGCCTGGACCTCTTAGTCCCTCCCAACTAAAACATTGTAAGGCTAGTCAGGCAAGCTACCAAGAAAGGAGGAGGCATTACCAGCATCTACCGCTCTAACCTCCTTGTCATGGAACTTACAGCGGATACCACTGACTCCTGTAGATACATCGCCCTCTCCATTTGCAGCAATTCCACTAAACTGTGCAGTCTGCACATCTTTCACCACCCCCCTGGAGTAAACGACTCCTTCACGGATCACCTCATGGAAATCATCACAGCTAAGATTTCCTCAAACGCTGAAGTGATTTTCTTGGGTGACTTCAACCTGCACTTGAACAATCACAAGGTCCTCATGTCAACGTCATCAAAGACCTCCTGACCTATCTAGCCCTGACCCAAGCCTGTTCACTACCAACTCACTTGAAAGGGTCCACTCTTGACTGGATCATATCTAAGGAATCTACAGTCCGACCATCACACCATCGCCTTCTTACTACCTGGCACCCACAAGACAAAGGCATTGCAACGGGTGATTCCCAAATGCTGGGTCTGCAACACCAAGAACCTGGACCACAGGGAACTAGACGCTTACTGCAAAACCGATCTCCCCCCTCGCATATTACTACGGTCAGTGACCTCAATGACCACTACTCTGCGACTATGTTGTACATTCTGGATGACCTAGCCCCACTAAAACTAAAAAGAACCCAAGTCAAAGACAGAAACCCCTGGTTCACCGGTTCCCTCAACAACACACCAACAACTTTCACCTACTCAATGACTTCCAATCCGGATTCAGACCTGGACATAGCACTGAAACCACAACGCTCCACATCGTTGATGGTGCCCTCCGAGCCCTTGACCAAGGCAAAAGCTGTTTACTTAGGCTCTTAGATCTATCATCGGCCTTCGACACGGTCAACCATGAGAATCTTATCGAACGGCTCAAACTTAGGATAGGATTGGACGCCTCTGTTCTAGAATGGTTTAGGTACTTCCTCCAAAACCGATCACAGAGATTCCTAATTAATGTCAACCTGTCTGCTCCCTCTCTGGTCACGGTTGGAGTACCTCAAGGGTCAACCCTGTCCCCCACCCACTTTAACCTTTACCTGGAACCGCTTGCCGATGTTCTACACACAGCGAATATATCCTACCATATGTATGCTGACGACACTCAAATCTACATCAAAACCTCATCTCTCGAGGAGATTCTCTCCCTGAATGGGGCCTTGAAATCCAATGTCCATTGGCTTGCCTCCAATCAATTCAAACTTAACGCAAAGAAAACTGAATTTTTCCTAATCTCCCCTACAAAAAACTGAGATTCAGATATGGATTAAGGCTATCACAGCCTTAAACTGCCCACCGACCATCGTGGACTCGGCCAAATCCCTGGGAATCACTCTGGACTGCAACCTGAACATGCAGGACCACATTAATTTGATGGCTAAATCAGCCAGGTTCCACTTGAACTACCTAAAGAAATTGAAACCCTTCCTCGACGCTCCCGACCTAAAAATGGCTGTCCAAGCACTAGTCATCTCTAGACTGGAATATGGCTGTTCCACCCTCTCGGGTTTACCCAAGATCGCCTTGGCTCCTTTAAAAGCCTGCCTTAAGGTGGCCACTAGACTACTTACCGGCACAAGGAAATTTGACCACATTTCTCCACACCTTAAAGCTCTGAACTGGCTTCCTCTCGATGTCAGAATACAGCGTAAACTGGCATCCATCACACACAAGGCTCTATACGCAAACTCCCCTGCATATCTTGCACAGAAACTTGTGATATCCGGAGGAAACAGAAACTCCCGTTCCGCCAGAGGCCTCTTGCTCCAACCTGCACTTTTCCTGAAAAAAAGAACTTACAATCAGGCTTTCTCCATGGTCTCACCAAGAATATGGAACTCCCTCCCACCCGCCATTAGAAGGATCCCTTCTCTGGCACGCTTCAAAAATGATGCCAAAACCTTCCTTATGGGTAAATTCCTCGTTTAAACTCTGCTTCAATCCACCACAGAGCCCCTAATTACCTACCAACAACTGCCCCCCTCGGATCACCTAGTCGACCCACCAAGAAACATGGGACATTGTTCTTGTTAAATTGTAAATGTAAACTGTACATATGTGTCCGTACTCCGTATGTATCCAGCACCCCCACCCCCTCCCATTCATTATATACTCTGTAACTCATAACCTTTGTACAACTTTATGATTCCTGTAAAGTGCTCTGATACCGTAACTGGTCAAGTTCATGCTCTATAAAACACGAAAATAAATAAATAAATGAATAAGGCTTTAAATGGGTATGAGTTTTCCGAACTACCAGAACATATGACTTAGCTGTGTTTGTTTTCAGGCACAAATCATAAAAACATACAGAAGGGCTGGTAAATTTCTGAAGCCTACCCTTGTTACGTTAGTAACTATTTCTATGTATCTCACTTCTTTTTGTACAAATAAGACATAAATAACTGTAATTTATTTCCCGGAAATAGCTGTTGAAAATAAGGTCCTGAACTTATTTACGGTTGTCACACACACTACCCAAGATAAGTAACCCCCCTTCGAACAACTCAATCCCTTCCTGCAAAACGCTTCATGCATGCTATGCTGTGCATAGTTATATAGTATGGTGGGGGCGAAACGTGACGCCCCACCTGTGGCACTTTTGAGCCCCGGTACACCACCTCTCCGGGGCTTAATTTAAATATTGGAGGGCTCCTTATGCACCCATCTCCATTGGGGTTCTTGATCCGCAGGGAGAACCACCTCCCTGGGGCTAAATAAACAATAATAGGGGGCCACATGTACCTCCCCAGGCCCCGGGAACCACCATTTACCAAGGCCCTCCTCCTGGAGCCTTTAATGGCCCTGGGGACCACTACCCCTGTCAGGAACTACCGAGGCGCCTGCCTAAAAGGTTAAATGACTACATCTCCCAGAAGTCCTGGAGGTGGGAGTGGTACTATTTAAGGATGGGCGGGACCATCCATCACTGTTCGTGATTTTGTAACTAACAGTGAATTTGAAGTTTAGCCTCTTGTTTCCTGCAAGGCGTTCTCCCTGCTCTTTTCTTGGTGAGCGCTAGCCGTTCATTTGTTTGCTATCGGCGTGAGGAGGAGCCGCGCCTCTGTTTTGATTTTGAAACACGCCTTCAGACCACGGACTGCTGACTCGGGTCCTACCGGGTAGCGGTCGTGTTCTTGGGCGTCTTTGTGGCGGAGACCATTTCCAGCGTACCAGGTTGGAGCTGTGAGTATCGTGAGGAGGAACGGCTGCAGAGAGAGAGCAGACCTTTGGATATGTTTTCAAGTCCCTGTAAGTTACAGGGAGTGCGTGGTTCAACGCGCTGCCTGTGTTCTATTGATATTTCTCTTCAAGGAGTTTAAAGAGACAGGTCTCTTATGTTGTGACTGGCACGGCGGTGTACAGTTTTCTTGTTCTTGGCCAGAGAGAGAGCGGAGCGTAGTGGAGAGGCATTATCTACGCGCTACAGTTCCGAAGAAAGGCACTAGTGTCTCGTATGTTAAGTGCCAAAGCGGAAGGTAGTGGGGATCTACACCTTGCCGTGTTTGGAGTTTGCTTCAACTGGGATCCAGTGGATTACCATTCTTTAGAGCGGAAGACAGTAGTAGGAGGCTACGTCTTGCCGTGTCTATATTGGAACGTTTATTGTATATCTTCAGAGAGACTTTATGCTTTTCACGTATTAGTTCTTTTTGGATTCACTTGGGATTGTGGTGTGCTACGCATTTAACAAATGGATATGAACTAAAACAAGGCGGGGTACGTTACAGACAGAACTAAGAAATACCTATAGGTGTTCTATACGTTACAAGAGTATAACCTGCCTTTTTGTATTCTTTAGGGACCAGAGGTTCTGATATCCAATACATGTTACAACAGGGAAGAGGTGGATTACACTTCCTTCACAAAGGTGAATCCTATGATCAGTTTAGCGAGAATGAAATGAGTGTAGGTTTAAGTTGTGAATACCTTTAACCTGTGTATTCATTTTCTTGTCTTTCTGCTATCCCTTCCCTGCTGTCCCCTTCCGTCCCCTCCTTGTTCTGTTTATTTTCCCTCGCCCTATCCCTCGAACACACTGTGTTTTAAGCAACAGTGTGTTGGTGAGGTCGAGAGGTGGAGTTCTATGTGCTACAACCGGATCCTGCAGCGTGGAGCCTGACAACCCCCAGGATCAGCTCCAGCTATGTCCTGAGGTGCCCACTCCTGATCTTAGCAGTCTGCTCTTGTTCAGCAAGTACAGAAAAATGTGCAGATGAGGCAAAACAGAGGGGGAAAAAACTAGTAGAAGAGACAAAGTAGAGGGCAGAAAAACAAGCAGGAAAAACAAAATAGAAGGCAAAAAAAAGAGCAGAAAAAGTCAAATCAGAGGGCAGACCAACAGCAGAGGAGGGCAAATCGGAGGGAAGAAAAATGAGCACAAAAGGCAAAATGCGAGCAGGAAAGGCAAAACTGAGCAGAGGATGGCAAAACAGAAGACACTCACACACCCACTCAAAGAACCACTCAGAGACTCATGCACCCACTCAGATACTCATGCACTCACTCACAGACTGACTCACATACTCCTGGAGGCACTCCCAAACCCCCTCAGACACTCTGACACCCACCCATAGACCCACTGAGACACTCACGCACCTACTCAGACACCCACTGAGACACTCATGAACCCACACACAGACCAATTTTGACACTCACAGACCAACTCATTCACCCAGTGCACCCAGTGAGACACTTGTGCAGCCTCTCCCAGACCCACTCAGGCACTCGCATACCCACTCACACACCCATAGCACTCACTCACACACTCACTCCCACTGAGACACTCATACACTCACTCATATACTCAGTCTCAAAGGTTGCAGGTTACAGTTAAAATAACATTTTAAAAACCCTAGCAAAAAGCCAAAGGTTACCAGGATATAGTTAGAAAATAACATTAAAAAACTGCAGAAATTCACTAAAAAAACAAAGGTTACAGGGACATTATACTTAGCAAATCCCATTAAAAAACCTTAGAAATTCACTGAAAAAAACAAAAGTTACAGGGATGTTGTAGTCAGGCTCACATTTCGCTCATACAAAACCATAGAAATTCAGCAGTTATAGTTACATGAGCTAACTATAACTTACACCCCCACAACGCACTGCTTATGACCTCACATATTACATCACTCTTGACATGGTCAGTGACAACACTGATGAGATAACAAATGACATCACTGATGATATCATCCAGCAAAGTAAACTTAAATATACTTTATTAAATACCATTTTATAAAATTAAAAATAAGACACAGGTGAGAGATGCACAGCACATAGATCACTGTAAGCTTATCAACTACTACACCTACTTACCATCAAAGAGAAAGTTCTCAACGGATGGACCGGTCTTCCCCATTCGCTCACTTTCAGAATGTGAACTACACATTCTGGTCAATGATGCAAAAAAATTGCTACTGCAATATCCAACTGCTTTGTTTGTGGTGGGAGGGAGTTTTAATGAAAGATCAACTTTTAAAGAATTTGGTGAGTTAACAAAAGAATTGAGATCTGCTCTAAATAGTCTTGATTGAATCTTTTCCGCGAGTAGAAGGGAAGGGAATGCCGAAGTTTTTGCCTCCCTAGCCAAGCTGAATTTGATTACAGTCAATAGTTGATGTAACGATGACATTACAACAGCCAGAACCTTTAAATATGGTAGCAGTAACATGCCTATTGATTATGTTTTCATTCCAATTCATTAGTTACCTTGTGTGAAACATTTTAGACTCCTTGATTTAGGGTCAAGCAGCCATCTTTCTCTTAATTTGGAACTTAAAGACATAGCCTTGGTATGCTCACATCCTACCATGGCCTTTGTCTATCACAGGAGAACTCGGGTAATAATCTCTGACACGCCCTGCAAACCCTCTCCTTAATTGATTTCAAACCCTTAAATTTGGAAGCAAGTGAGGAGGTGATGGGCTGGTATTGCAGATTAACAAAGCAATTACTGTCCCATTTCAAGCTAGCAATGGGGGGCCTCATTAATTTGGTGGGCCCACATGGAAGGGGGATAGTTGGTTTGATGACCTCTGTTAGAAAGGCGGAAGAGTGGTGAATAGAAAATCGCAGGCGTCTGAACCTCGATCCAAGTAACACCAGCATAAGGGAAGCTATGGTGGCCTAACAATTTCTTATCAAAATCTGTATGCCCAGAAAAAGAGGGAGTTTTATAGGTCAAATTGGGAATTGATGCTGGCCACCATTGTGGACAAAAATATTACGAAGTTCTGGAGGCTGACAAATTCCAAAATTAATTTGTCACCTTCCTCTTTGAAGGCACATATTAGTGAGGAAGACTGGTCTACTTTTATTTACAGACTCTATAAGGGTAGTGAATGAATCATGTCCCCAAGTCAATGTGGTGGCAATCACAAATACTCAGAGACCACAGCCTTTAAGAATGATCATAGAAAGTGGATTCTATTATTGAATGTGTTTTTTAAGTGGGTAACATACTCAGGCTCCCAGACTCCTGGAAAAGAGCCATACTGCACCCAATTCACACAAAAAAGCAAATTGGATCAACCAGCGAATTATCGCTTGATTAGCCTGTTAGATATTACTCCTAAATTATTTGCTCAAACTTTGCTAAAGCATCTAGCTGCTTGAGCTTTTGGTTCCAGGTTGATACAGGTTGAGCAAGGATTTCCTTAACCAAAGTATTCTGCAATGGATCTCTATTTCATCCTGTGGGGGGGTTACATGGAGCTGGTAGGTGGTCTGTGCTGCTGCTTCGTTGACGTCCCAGCGGCCTTTGACAGAGTGGAAAGATGTATGCTCTGGCACAAACTCCATCAGTGGAACATCTCTGGAGCCCTGCTAAATTTGTTGATAGGGCTCCATAGTGATAACCAGGTCCAGGTTGATCTAGATGGATCAGGTAATTTGTCAAGGAAAATCCCAGTAGAGAATGGTCTGCACATTTAGCTCCTTTGCTACTCAGTTTGTTCATTGTAGACCTTCCTCAGATGCTAAGTGCTGCTCATAGTGTTTTCATCTAAAATTGAGGGGAGGCATACCAGCGGCGTACTGTGTGTGAATGATCTCGTAGTGATGGATTTCACAACTATTGGGCTTCAAAGAAAACTTAATGCTCTGAATTCTTACTGTCTCAAAAATAGATTAATCATTAATGTTGATAAAACAAAGGCATTGTTCTTTGCAAAACAGAAAAGATCCTTTACTTGGTTCCCATGGAATGCATGACTGGAGCAGGTCCATGAATATAAGTATTTGGGCGAGATTTTTAGGTCTCGCCTAGGCAGCACGCATGTGCTTCTCAAGGAGATGACCTTTAGAAATTGGTCAGCTCTTTTTCAGCACTCGTGCTTGTGTTGGCATCCACCTTGCGGGAGTGAGCAGCGGCGTGAGCTCTAATTGAAAACATATAGTCTGCACGCCGCTGCTCGTTCTGGCAAGGGGCATGCCAGCACAGCACGAGTGTTTAGCAGGAGTGCTCCTTGTTTTCTTTGTGATCATGGGTACCTGTGAACAAAGGCATTTGGGGATGCTGGGCGTGTGTCCGCAGGAGAGAGGAATTCGCAGGCAGCAGAGGCAGCCGCGCTCTCAGCATTTTTCTACCATTACCCTATGTAACAAATTGTAATTAAATTATCAAATAAATTACAAACACATTTATTAAATTAATTTTGATAATTTACTTTCAAACTGTTACATATAACATAGCAATACAAAACATTTAAACAGATTTCCCACCCAAAAACATTTCCTTATATACTTACAGTTTTTGTCGCTTCTTCAAAAGTAATCCAATGTAAAAAAATCCATACGAAATAATCCAAAATATCCATACACTCCAAGGAAGCCCCAAAAAAATGAAAAAATACAAGCAAATCCATGGCGACTCCTCTCCAATGTAATCCACAGAGTATACCCTTCAAACCCCGAAAATGGTCATTTAAAAAAATAAACGCTCCTGGAAAACACGAAAAACAAAGTATGTGTGTAAAAATCTGAGTATATAATACTCGTCACACTACTTTAAAAAAAAAACGGACCTCCTCCAAAAACTAAAAGAGCGACGACAACCTAAAAATAGAAAAAACACATACCCACCCACACAAATAAACCCATACACATATAAAAATACATTTTTATCCTATGAACATAATCATTTTGTAACATTAAAACATATAAACATCTTTCACACACCTAGTACTAAAACGCGATAAACACTAAATATCGTACACTGGAGCTAACACCTAAAACACAATTTACGATATATATTACAATCGTACTCAAGCTAAATACACCACACAAACACTTAAATTAAATTTTCTAGCTTATAAAATACAACAAAAACAAACTTACCCTCTCCAACGCGACGCAGCATCCAACTGCGAGCTGTTCCAGTACCAAATCAAACATAATAACATTACGCGGTTAAAAAATAGTCCCTGTATATCTGAAAAGCCTATTTATTTTCTATTTTCTTACACTTTAAAATTAATAATATAGGCTTACATTATAGATTATTTCTCCTAATAAATTTTTTAAATAATTATAAATATATATTTATTTAAAATAATTATTTACACCATTATTTAATAAAGACTGAAAAAGAAAATATTATTTATATGTACAATTTGTAATTAATTATAATGTTGAAATTACTTTAATCATTCACCTTCTGCTAAACCTTATGCTTATAAATATGTTAATGTGATAATAAAATGTATGTACAATTTAAAAATGTTTTCTCATTATTCACTTTTGTAAAAATTATTATTATTATTTTCAATATTAATTTTATTAATTTATAAAATAAATATTATCATTTTGTAAGCAACAAAAATGTTACTATTTTGAGATCTGTAAAAAATGTATCTATCAATATTTTGTACTATAAAAGACTAAAAAATGTATGTACAACAAATATAACAATTATTTTCAACATGTTTACTATTAAAATATATCTATTTTGTATGTGATTTATAATTATAGTTAAGAAATAAATTGTACACTATGTAATAATATATGTATTAAAAATTGACAATTGCAATATATGTGAATTAACATAAAAATTGTTTCATTGTAATTTATTAATATTTTTTATATAAAAAAATGTACTTGCAATTTATTTTTATTTTTTAACTTTTCCTCTAATTGCCATTTGTTTTTACATATTAATAAACAGTTTGTAAATGTTTTCACTTAAACATGTGTGTGTCTCCTTTTTTAATTTTCAACATAAAATATAATGCAAATATATTTTAAATTATTTATTAATGATTTTTTATTAAATTATAAACAATTGTGAGATCTTTATCAATCTACTACTAATTTAACAATAATCTAAATTACTACTATAGTTAATTAATTTACAAAAAAATAATAATTGTAATATTCTACCAACCAAAATGTATATCTCTAAAAAGTTTTTGCTATTCCCACTCCACCCAATATAAAGTCAGGGAAGGTGCTGGACAGTAAACCCATATACATTACTATTCCCACTCCACAAAGTATAAACTCAGTGACGGTGCTGGACAGTAAACCCATATAAATTACTATTCCAACTCCACCAAGTATAAAATCTGGGAAGGTGCTGGACATTCAACCCATATAAATTACTATTCCCACTCCACCAAGTATAAACTCAGGGAAGGTGCTGGACAGTAAACCCATATAAATTACTATTCCCACTCCACCAAGTATAAACTCAGTGACGGTGCTGGACAGTAAACCCATATAAATTACTATTCCAACTCCACCAAGTATAAAATCTGGGAAGGTGCTGGACATTCAACCCATATAAATTACTATTCCCACTCCACCAAGTATAAACTCAGGGAAGGTGCTGGACAGTAAACCCATATAAAATACTATTCCCACTCCACTGAGTATAAACTCAGAGAAGGTGCTGGACATTCAACCCATATAAATTACTATTCCCACTCCACCAAGTATAAACTCAGGGAAGGTGCTGGACAGTAAACCCATATAAATTACTATTCCCATCCACCAAGTGTAAACTAAAGGAAGGTGCTGGACATTCAACCCATATAAATTACTATTCCCATTCCACCAATATAAACTCAGGGAAGGTGCTGGACAGTAAGCCCATATAAATTACTATTCCCACTCCACCAAGTATAAACTCAGGGAAGGTGCTGGACAGTACACCCATATAAATTACTATTCCCACTCCACCAAGTATAAACTCAGGGAACATGCTGGACATTCAACCCATATAAATTACTATTCCCACTCCACCAACTATAAACTCAGGGAAGGTGCCAGACATTCAACCCATATAAATAACTATTCCCACTCCACCAAGTATAAAGTCATGGAAGTTGCTGGACAGTAAACACATATAAATTACTATTCCCACCCCACCAAGTATAAACTCAGGGAAGGTGCTGGACATTCAACCCATATAAATTACTATTCCCACTCCACCAAGTATAAACCCAGGGAAGGTGCTGGACAGCAAAACCCATATAAATAACTATTCCCACTCCACCAAGTATAAACTCAGGGAAGGTGCTGGACAGTAAACCCATATAAATTACTATTCCCACTCCACCAAGTATAACCTCAGGGAAGGTGCTGGACATTCAACCCATATAAATTACAATTCCCACTCCACCAACTATAAACTCAGGGAAGGTGCTGGACATTCAACCCATATAAATTACTATACCCACTCCACCAAGTATAAAGTCATGGAAGGTGCTGGACAGTAAACCCATATAAATTACTATTCCCACTCCACCAATTATAAACTCAGGGAAGGTGCTGGACAGTAAACTCATATAAATTACTATTCCCACTCCACCAAGTATAAACTCAGAGAAGGTGCGGGACAGTAAATCCTTATAATTTACTATTCCCACTCCACCAAGTATAAACTCTAGGACAGTGCTGGACAGTAAACCCATATAAATTACTATTCCCACTCCACCAAATATAAAATCTAGGAAGGTGCTGGACACTAAACCCATATAAATTACTATTCCCACTCCACCAAGTATAAACTCAGAGAAGGTGCTGGACAGTATACCCATATACATTTTTATTCCCACTCCATCAAGTATAAAGTCAAAGAAAGTGCTGGACAGTAAACCCATATAAATTACTATTCCCACTGCACAAAGTATAAACTCAGGGAAGGTGCTGGACACTCAACCCATATAAATTACTATTCCCACTCCAACAAGTATAAAATCAGGGACGGTGCTGGACAGTACACCCATATAAATTACTATTCCAACTCCACCAAGTATAAAATCAGGGAAGGTGCTGGACAGTAAACCCATATAAATTACTATTCCCACTCCACCAAGTATAAAGTCAGGGACGGTGCTGGACAGTACACCCATATAAATTACTATTCCAACTCCACCAAGTATAAAATCTGGGAAGGTGCTGGACAGTAAACCCATATAAATTACTATTCCCACTCCACCAATTATAAACTCAGAGAAGGTGTAGGACAGTAAACCCATATAAATTACTATTCCCACTCCACCAATTATACACTCAGAAAAGGTGCTGGACATTCAACCCATATAAATTACTATTCACACTCCACCAAGTATAACGTCTGGGAAGGTGCTGGACATTAAACCCATATAAATTACTATTCCCACTTCACCAAGTATAAACTTAGGGAAGGTGCTGGACAGTAAACCCATATAAATTACTATTCCCACTCCACAAAAGATAAACTAAGAAAAGATACTGGACATTCACCCCTTACAAATTACCATTCCCACTCCACAAAAAAAACCTCATTAAACAAACTGGACACTAAAACGATATAACTTAAAAACTCCCATTATTTTATATATTTCATACAATAAAACATTTTTAATTTTATAAATAAATTACATTTGTTTATAAATTTTTTTGTAAATTATTTTAATTTTAATTAAAACAATTTAATAAAAAATTGCACATACATTTTTAATTATAATAAAAAATAATTATCTAAAATTAAAAATAATTTTATAAATTATTTATAAATTATTTTCTATTAAATATTCACATTTCAAATAATAATTTCGATTTGTTTTCTATTTTATTTAAAAAAATTATTTCAAAATGTTACGAAAATATTACATTTTTATCTCCTAATTATTTAAAAAAATCTACATTTTTAACAATAAATCTATTTATTTTCTAATTGAATTTCTAATTATTTTCTAAATTTAAAAAAAGATTATCACATATAATTAGTAATTATTCTCAAATAATTGTCTAAATTTAAATAATTATTTTGAAAATAATTTCGAAATTAATTTCGCAATTCCTATAAAAATTCTCAATAATTTTGAAAAAAAATTCAAAACAATTTCAAATTTCAAATAAATAATTGTAAATTCTATTAGAAATTTAATTTTAAATTATTTTTAAAAACTTCCCACCCTATTCCCCTAATAACCCCCAACCCGGTACTAAAACATAACTTTTTACTACATTTTACAATTATTATACATCTATTTTAATTTAATTCTATATATTTTAAAACACTTCCCACCCTATTCCCCTAAAAACCCACAACCCGCTCCGTAAATGTGTTATTGTTTTTTTTTGTTTTTTTTTTTGTTTTTTTTTGAAAACCTTTATTTTCCGAAAACATAATACACAGCGTCAGCCTACAACCACTGCGGGCCGGCCGCTATGACAATATACAGTTATCCCGAGGTACCTTGCGTTGCAGCAAATATGAACAAGAACACAACGAAGGATTTGCAAGGAGCCCAAGGAAAAGGATAACGAGGGTTTCATTTTATAATTTTGATGGATCATCCTAAAGTCAGACAGGGTAGCTGAGGGGGCGAACAACATGAAGGATGGTCAACAGTGATTCATCTCCATTAAAATACTGGCGGAAACATTTACAATAAGGATATATAATCACAGAGGTAGATGCCGTCCCAAATAGCGCCCGCCCATTCAGTGTATAAGCCAGGAATTACATCTAATTTGCCTACGATATGACAGGATATAGAAGGGAGCATCATATAGCAGAAAGAAAGGATCCAGTGACGTATAAAAAGGCAGTCATTACATGTCCAGATTCGCGATCGGATATGCGCCCTCAATCGATAGTGGAAAAAGGGAAGGAAGAGCAAATTCTGTAAACATTCAATGACTATGCATGAGAATCGGTATCTATATCATAGAATCAATGAACCAAATGGTAAGGACGTAGACGCAAAACACAGAGAAAATAGACGTTCCCTAAAGAACCAAACCCAACCTCCCGTCTGACCCAAGAGACATAGGAAGAAAAAGAGAAATAAGAAGAAAGATAAAAAGAAGGCCATAGAAACGAAAAGAGAAAAGAATAAAGCCCCACCCCCCCACCCTGCACGTCGAAGAGGCTATGGCCCACCCCCCCCTACTAACGTGCCTGTCGCCCCAAGAGTACCCACATAAGGGAAAGACGGGGGGAAGACAACCCCCCGGAGAAGAAAGCCCGGGGGAGGGCCAGAAACACTGTAACTCGGGCTCCCAGCCCACACCCTACCCCCAACCCAGACACCACAACCCACAAGAGATCAGTCCAGCCGTAGCCCGAAGCGAGCAATTATAACAAGCGTACAGCCACCCAGTACATTAAGAACAATCCAATCCAGAGCGCAGCCAGCTAAGTAAGAAAGCATAGTAGGGACCCCCCCTTCTCCACTTGCCCCAGGACCGCACGCACACCAAACCCCCCATCACCTGAACAGGAATCAGCAGCTGTGCCCATCAATCACAGCCCTATGTAGGGCAAGACAAAATAACAATCAAAAGTCCCAAAGTAGTTTGAGAGTCCCGATGTCCGTCAGCCATGGATGCAAGACCAGAGCAAGGATCCATCACCCCTGGCCCGAGCGTTGCAAGCCTCCCAAAAATGGCGACTGCAGGAAACAGTCCGATGGCAGAACAAAGGGACAAGATGGCCGTCTCCAACATAGAGAAAGCATGGAAGGAAGATACGAGTGTCCCCAGTCCACAAAGAGTCGATTGGCAAAAGAGGCTGGCTTCCCAGCCCTAACAGGAGAAAGTACCACCGACTGGGGAAAGGAGGAGGCTTCAGAGGCAAGAGCTGTAAAGAAGCAGGGCAGCCAGGGAGTCTGCGATCCAAACAGGAGCGATGATGGTGGAGGCTGAACCTCGGAGTGCGGAGTGGAGAGCGACATTGTAGCAACATCGGTGTGCGAGCCAATAGCGCTGTTGTCAAAAATCGCCGGCGACAATGCAGGTGCCTGCTGCAACTTAGTATCCGGGCCAAAGACAATTGTAGGCAGCAAAAAATCAGAGCGCCACCGGTGTCTCGGTGCTAGAATCGCCCCGTCCATTGTGCGGCACAAGTCCTTAATAGTTTGCCGACACGTAGATCTGAGATCCATGATAGCTGCAAGGATCTCCATACAGGTGGGGGCCCGCTGTAATCCCGCACAAGACGGCTGTTGGGTCCGCATCTCCGGTTTACAGGATTGAGTTAGAGCAGGCGCGACAGAATGTCCAGGGGACAGAGAAGCAGCCATCTCTCCTTCCTCAGAGACCGCCATCTTTACATCGGCAATCCGGTGACAATGGGAGGGATGGGCGATCAGAAATCGGGACACATCAGGCAGGGGGGCGCCGGCAGGGGGGCGGCCAGCAGGGCAGAGGAACAATCCGTAAACGACCCCTCGTCGCTAGTCCAGAGGCAGATTCCGACGCAGGCGGTCCCGCCCGCCTGAGCCGAGTCAGCCCTCCAGTTGCACCGCAATACAGTACGAGGGGGGGTGGGGGTACCGTCTCACCAGTGCCCACCGCATCCAGGTCCGGGGAGCCAAGGGTTCAGAAAATGACCTCACCGCCTCTCCCCGCCGGCGGTAACTCTGCTGCACGCAGCGGCGCTGCCAGTAGTCGTCTGCCCGGCACATCAGCATCCCTCGGCGGCCATCAGAGCTGGGTCAGGGGGGTGCACCGGCAAAAGGCTCACACGCCCGTATCTCCGTCCACAAGGCTGATAGGAGCCTCGGAGGAACGCGGTTGTAACCAGCACGTGCATGTGGTCGTGGCGCCGCAGCAATAACTCAGGATCCGTGGCAGGATAACGGTGCGGGAGTAGGAGGCTCGCGGAGCTGGGAGCCTACACGTCCGTCCTGTCGGCCATCTTGGCTCCTCCCCTGTGTTATTGTTTTTAACCTACATATTTTTATTGCTTTTTTAAATTTATTTACATATTTTATTACATTAAATAACAAACATAAACAAAATGTAAGTGAAATAAATTAAAAATACAACATTTTTAACATTATACATTCCACAAATTGATATTTTAACAGTCGATATTTTCTTTTTAGATATTCTGACAGTCTATATTTTGACATTCAATATTTTTTACATATACAAAAAATCGATATTTTCTACACTCGATATAAACTACTCGATATTCTATACTTCGATATTTTTAAATACACTTAAAAATTGATAATATTAACATCGATAATACTTACCTCGATATTATTGCAAGGTCGATATTCTGTAGTCGATATTCAATAAAAAAAACTTGATATTTAGACTGCACACCGTCTTCTACCTTCCTGCCCCGACTCTGCACATGTAATGCCGCAGCAGATGAGCAGCCGTCCCGTAACCCCTCATTAACAGCACACACACACACATAGACAGATAGATATCAAACACTCGTAATTCTAAACTGTCTGAAACATGCACCCAAAATAATATTCGGACACAAAATACACTAGCAGACACACACCATCAACAAACACAAAACTTCTTGGAGTAGCAAGTTCGCACAGTGATCTCGGAGACGGTCTCGTCTCCAAACCTATAGCAGAAATACACTGGCAGCAATGATAGTTTGTAAGGAGAAGAGGCATGTCTGCTCCAACCACCATGAACCCTAAAAAATAAAAAATTGACAGCATCGAAGACAAGCCTCTCAGATTAGAGGGGATAGACCCCCACCATCCTAGTATGCTAAACACTAATATTTGTATTTATACATATTGTTTAATGTTTTAAAAACATGAACCACGATTATATAATTAAATATTGACTGACTAGCAACTCAGAAATGTTAATTAATCGAAGGTAGATCTATAGAATCAGAATTCATGTAGCATCTTATTACGAAATTCGACTGATAATGACAAATAAACAATATCTATGCTAAGGCATCTATTAAAAAGTTTAAACATTTAAAGTTGCAACAGAACCTGCACAGAGATTCAGTTTCGTTATGGCCCAACCTGCACATACTTTCGAGTTTGGCTAATCCCTTCCAGGATCATGTGCTTAATTTGCAACAAAAAACATGCACGGGCAAAGCCAAAATATCTTGCTCTAATGTTCCAACAGAAGTAATATACAAAGGCATTTGCAAAAGTTGCTTACTTGCATTGCATGGCCAAAATGCAGTTTATTGCTTTAAAGTATGTCTTACTGGCTTCTTCTTTACCATGAAACATGTAATGAAACAAGCATCTGCAATGCAATAGATCTCGCATTTGCGAGAGTTTGAGCTATTGGCATTGTAAATGACAGGGCATTTTATTTGTTTTGAAAACCTGCAATCAGTGCCTAAATGCGCACTTTGTACTTATAGTTGTTGCTTACAAAAAGCAAGGCTGGTAGTAACTGCGCCTCTTTTACTGCCAGCCTTCTTTAAAGCAACAATTACAAGTACAAAGTGTGTGTTTAGGCACCGCTTGCAGGTTTTCAAAACATAAATAAAAGGCACTGTCATTTACAGTGCCAATAGTTCAAACTTGTTTGCCAATTTTCCCCATGGGACTTAGGAAGTAAGGGTATTCCCACTCTGCCCCTTTCTTTTTTTACTTGTTCCGGACAGGGGACTAAGTCCCCAAGTCCTGTAAAGATTGCCAGCAACATTATTTTCATGGTGCTGGCAGCCAATCAAATCGCTCGCTCTTGCAGGAGTCTGACTCTGCATGAATGAGATGACCAAGGGAAATAAAGCTTCCTGGGCCAATCAGAATGCTCTATTTATAAATTAGCGCTCCCACAAGAATCTCTCAACTCTTTTGAGGACCCAAATGTCCAGATATACCGTTATTTAATTACCTTAATTTCTCAAAAACTACTCAAGAGATTTACACCAAATCACAAAAAGCACAATCTGTGGGTCAAGATCTAGCTTCCTAACACACTTGGCGTAATTCTGTTCAGCAATTTTTTCTGTTGTCCTACCTTAAAAAATCTATGGAAAATGCATGGGGATTTTGCATTTTGCGACCCCCCCATTTCTTCTCAGCGCTTGCTTGATGGATCATCTCAAAATATTCCATGCAGAAACAATTCAAAAAGCAGAACCTTTTCATGGAGAGTTGTCAAATTGGGGCAAAATTATTAGCAACACAAAAATCGCTTTTCCTATGGCACAGCTGGCCTAACTATAACTAGACAGAGCCGATTGTTGCTAAGTAATACATCTATCTATCTATCTATCTATCTATCTATCTATCTATCTATCTATCTATCTATCTATATATATATATAGATGTATATAACTTGGACTTTGAAAAAGCTGGTGTGGTCACTAAGCATTTGAAAAAGGCAGTTCATGCCGAAACGAGTCATGCTGGTGCAATAAAACATACATTGCCACATATCTGCAGTTGTTCCAATGTGATGGGATCCACTGCTTGGTATTTATACGTGCATTTAAGAGCACCTGTCTTCAATAAGTTCGACACGAATAGTGGCATTTGTGGCATTTCTTTTCTTCTAGGTATTGAATGACTGCTGAACCGCCACAATGAGGAGTGCAGATAATTACAATCTGCACTTGTGGGCACTCAACCTGTGGAGGGTAATATGGAGCTGGATGTAGGGTAAAGTGGAAATTGTTTTAGCTTAAAAAACGTGACTTTGCCTTTGTCGAAGTAGTGTCTGTGAACAGCAATGGAACAACGCTTGGCGCGATTGTGCATGTAAAATTGTGCAACTCGTGGAGTAACAACAATGGGCTGCCAATGAATGAAAAGAGGCCAATTGATGTCATCAGCAATTTACATCTTTTATAAATGCCTGCAAAATATATATATATTACCTACTGGCGCTCGCCAGTAGGTAGTTATAGTTAGAACCTAGCTTCCATAGGAAAAGCATTTTTTTGATTTGCCAATTTCTTTGGCAACGTTTGAAGAATCTTCATAAAATTTTGTCCAAATAAATAGGGCTGGACTGCCCAGTTTGTGTGTTGAAAGTTTCAGGGTGATTCCTCAAGAAAGGGCTGAGAAAAAAGGGGGGCCCCAAAGCACGTTTTCTCCATGTTATTTTCCATAGGAAAGTTTATTAGAGGCTTCAGCTCGACATGCTGAACGGAATTACACTAAATTTGGCAAAAAGGTAGGTCTTGGTTTAGAGTGCGCCCTTTTCTTTAAATGGTGTACATCCGTTCAGTAGTTCCTGAGAAATTAAAAAAGAAAAATATGGATATCTGAGTACCGAGGAGGAGTCGCAAACCCTCCCGAGCACGAGCTCAATTCTGATTGGCTGCCAACACTCCAAACCAGGAAGTGTTGGCAGCCATCTTGTGACTCGGTTAGGTGAAACAAAGATAAAAAATATTAAAAGAGGGGAGAGTAGAAACGCCCTTATCCCCTAGGCCTGCAAAGGGGGTCCCACAGGGACACCAAGGGACCAAAAAAGCATATTTAAAAAAAAAGAAATCGACTGGGTGTGCAAATCCCGCCGAGAAAATTGTAAAAAATGAAGCGCGGAGTCCTGCACGTAATGTAATGAGCCCCCGGATGGGCCAGGCCCCCGGGGGGATGCCATAATTATATATCAGGGGTCCATGGGTGCCCCCGCAGCCCCATGGACTGCCACCTCCCCGGGGCTTGATTAACAAAATGGTGGGGGGCTCCCAGGCCCCCCCAAGCCCTGGGGACCGTCACCTCCCCGGGGTTTTATTTAAATATGCGCGGGGAATGCGGCCCTCTTGCTGCCCCGGAGACCGCCACCTCCCCAAGGCTAAAAATAATTTGAAAATAAAATAAAAAAATGTAGGTGAAGGGGCCTCACGGACCTCCCTAATTCCTAGGGACCACCACCTCCCCGGGGCTTTCTATAATTATTTAAGGGGGCCTTGCGGGCCCACTCAAGCCCCGGGAACCATTACCTCCCTGGGGCATTAAACACATTGGGAGGGGGGCACACAGCCCCCTTCCTGGGAGCCCTCCTTGGCCCTGGGGACAGCCACCCCCCAGGGCTGGCTCCTGCAATGTCCCGGGGTGCCCATCCCAGTACATTGCTGTTTGCTATGACAAGGCAGGAGCACAGCTCCCGCCCTGTCATAGCAAACTGTGCTTTGGTTTTTGGAAGCTGGAGCAAGATGGCCTCTGCCTAGGACTTGGTCATCCGCCGCCCACGCCACAAGCTAGCTCTGCTTTCGGCTAAGTTACCGGGCCCTGACACGCCGGCTCACAAGCATTTGATCTCGCCACGGAAGGGCTGTCGCTGGATACATTGTTGCCTGAGATTACACACCGAAATGGACACGCTGCAGTTTGCAAAGGCTGCAAAGGCAAATACGGATCTCTCGCTGCTTGGAGCCACTACATTTTTCATCTGGTACGTGACTCCCGCTGAGGCTCTTTGAACTTCAAAGAGAGCCCAACGAGATCTACCAAGGATTATGGCGTCCCGAGGAGGCAGAACTACAAAAGCAGAGGCAGCTATCACAAATGCTGGCTCCTCTGGCACAGAGGGGTTGGCCCCCAATCTAGATACTGCACTTAAAGGTAAAAAGGATAGTATGAATGTCAAAAGAGCATTGGGAAAATCAGGGGGGCTGCCCCTAAAATGAGCGTTGGTTCCAAGCCCTCAATTGCAAAACTGCTCCCTGGGGTGAGCTCCACGGCTTTAACGGGGGGAAAACTACAACAATTCAGGAGAGAGGTGAGGATAGCACTGACTCTGTAAACATTATCCAAGGATTGCCTGATACCCAAACTCCAACTGTGCTAACAAACTCAGAGCCAGCACAAGCTGGAGGCTTACCTTTAGGGAGCTTAACCAAAGGAGCGAATGGAACTCCTGTATATATCTGCCCCACAGCTCCTTCTTCTGTTATTAGGACTGTAGACCCTCAAACATTAAGGCTAAATACCTGGTATGACTTAACCTGCCCAGGGCCCGAGCAGCAAAAACAATGGTAGCTTAATCACTCTTCAAGGTAACAATCCTGCATTATTGCCTCAGGCCGCACTGTTTCCTGAACTGGCAGGCGACCACTTCTTTTCAGTGTCAGATAGTACAGATGCAGAGGATGAAGGCAATCCCTCTACCTCAAGCGATGGAAATCAGTCTGACTTCAACTGCAGTGATTCCAGTAAAGAAACTAGCACGGTACAACGCACAGCAAACGAGATGGGAAGGGCCTTGAGAAGCATAGCCAACTGAAGTGGGATTATTCTGGCTCTCAGATTGCTTTCCCTTTTGCAGCGGAATCTGACAAACCCCTAGACCCAGACAACCTGCATGCCATATCAAATTTCCCTGAAGAATCTTCTTTGTCATTCATCCTGCTGGCGATTAAACAGTTTCAGCAGAAAGTTCGATCAGATAGCCACAAGCCAAGGGTGCTGCTAATAACTGCAGGGTGGATTTAGAAGATTAAACAAAACCTGTTCTGATATAAGGCAAAGGGTCACCTTGATTGAAGTAAACACAGAAAGCCTGGAATCGGAAGTCGCAATGCTGAACAATCTATGCACTTCCCAAGCGGGTGCATGACGGACGTCATGTGGAGAATAGAAGAGCAGGAGAACAGGCAGCGCCAGAATAATCTCCGCTTACTTCGGATTCCTGAGGGGGCCGAGGGGGAAGACACTTGACACTTTATAGTAAAACTCTTGAAGGGAGGCTTCCCTGACCATTTACACTGGAGCTGAGATTATGAGATTCAACTGGCCCACTGCTTCCCCCTCACGCTGAGAAAACAACAATCCAGCGACGGGTATAAGCCTTTCCTTTGTTTTTGGGAAATTTTGTGCTCCAGCAACTGGTCTAGGATCAAGCTCGACCAAATTCCCAGAAGAGCTTTGATGGGGTGACATTTTTCGCAAAAACAGATTTTTGCTACACTAGGGTGAAGCGGCGGTGGCGCATCCACTAATCACTCCTTTTCAACAGCTGGGTGCTCAAGTTTTTTAATGAACCCTGCTAAACTAAAGGTCATCCTGAATGGTACCCTGTGAATGTTCTTTTTGGAAATAAAAGCCCAAGAATACCTTAATGAAATAAAGACCAATAAATGACAGTGTTAAGCACTACTAACTGTCTAATTATCAGAATCTGCTGTATTGCTCGCTTTGCGAAAGCCCGTCTGGGTGGTAGGGCATTCTCAGCAAGAACAGCCAAAATGTGGAATGCCCTACCTGGGTACTTCAGCCAATCTAACACAGAGACCTGTTTTAGGAAAAGTTTGAAGGCATAGCTTTTTTGTAATTACTAGGCCTGGCCCCAGGACCCACACTTTCCTGCATGCGTTACTTACTGCTACAGTGCCGGGAAACCTCTGCACTATGCATACTCCAGTATTATTATTATTATTATTATTATTATTATTATTATTATTATTATTATTATTATTATTACTAGGCAATCACTAGTACTATAAAGCTTTATTTGACAATGCCTAATCCTTTCAGCTTTCCTACGATAAGCCAAGAGCGGGGAGAAATTGTTAGGGACAGCAGGGTCATAATAGGCTGGCGCCATAGAGCCTCATTGATCTAAATGTACTACGCTTGAAAGGATTAGGTTACTGTTTCTTATCACTTTATACCTCTGTGCTACTTAGCTTAAATCAGGGTATGAAATTCAGTGGTGGGGCAGGGTGTTATTGCAGGCAACCATCATTTTTTGGGGGGGGGAGAGGGCGGGGGTGATAGGGGGATGATCTTGGAAAGGGCAAGGAGGCCTGGACTGGGATGGGTCTTTTTTTGGGTTTTATTTTGGTTTTCATTTTGCAATATAAATCTGAAATCACCTATTGTAGAAGCAGATAAGGCTAGCAGGACCTCTGATTGGGCAGACTTGTTTTTTTTCTGAGAGGCATGTATCGCATGTATCGTATTCTTATTCATGTAATTTTTATGCGTGCTTTAAATATTATTTTGTATTAATATGACTAATGCTACGTATTTTAGAGTTGTTTCACTAAATATTTGCAGCTTGAAAACGACAAAAAGTCTCCCAGGCCTAAGACTCATGGGAGCAGACGTAATTTGTTTTCAGGAAACTCATATTGAGGGATCACAAATGCACCTCTTAAATTCATTAGGATACAGCCTAGTGGGGGGGACCTCACAGGGGGCTTGGATAAAAGGGGTGGGCATTCTTGCTCAACACAATCGCCTACTACGGCCCTCTCATATCAAATCCGCCCCCCACGGGAGGTGAGTTCTAAGAGAATGCCAGCTAACCACAGAATCCTCCTTTACTCTCTGCTCAATCCATGGGAGTACCGCTGACAATCCCAGGGTAATCAACTATGTTTCTGAAGAGCTAGCCATTGGCTTCTCCCAGTTAATATCTGTGGAGATCTTAACATCAACGTAACTAGCAGTTGGGGAACAAATAGTCAGTGGAGATATACAGGCCAAAAACCCAAGGTCTTTCAAGCCTTAAAAAACCTAATACATACACATGGGCTTGTGGAAGTGTGGTCCAACCTCAAACTGAACCAGCCGGGCTATACCTTTTACTCAGCTCCACACCATTCTTTCACCAGACTGGATTATTTTCTGATGTCATCTTCTTTGTTCCCTGAAAGTAAGATTGATATCTTACCATGTATTTTATCAGATCACAACACATTGATTTTAAGCTTAAAGGGAACAGCGTTCTGCAAGCCAGTCTCGACCTGGAGCTTTGAGAGAGCATTATTGCTTGATGAGAAGTAGCAAAACAACATGAAAAGCTGGATCCCGGACTTTTTGGAAGCCAATACTGGGTCGGCCCTAATTATGGTTGTCTGGGATACCCTGAAGGCAGGTATCCGAGGGGAAACACTGCAGTTTTCCTTAAGGAAGAACAAGCAGGAGAAGTCACACATCTTGGAACTCCAGAAAAAGCTGGGTCAAGAGGAAGAAAAACATATTGGTGCGGTTCAGATGGGGGCAGACATCGAACCTGCACAGTTAGGTACAGCCATTATTAGAGAAGAAATTGATTCAATGCTAGCAGAGAAAGCAGCCGCAAAATGGGTCACTGCAAGGGAGAAGATTAAAAAATGCAGCGAGCGAGTTGGCCACCAGCTAGCTGTAAGAACTAGGTAGAATCTTACTACAAATACGATACACTCCATCAAAGTCTCAGTAGGGGATATCACCAATAATCCAAGTAAGATTAGGGTGGCCTTCCGACACTTTTATTCTCACCTGTACACAGAAGAAGACTACAACTGCCTAGAAACCAGGCAGGTGGAGATAGACAATTATTTGGACTCTGTATTATTGTCACACCTAGATACTGAGGATTGTAGGCAGTTAGAAGACTCCCCAGCTCCTGGGATGAAATAGCCAGTCCTCTGGCAAATTTACCAGATGGTAAGGTGACTGGTATCGATATCATTCCAGTGGATTTCTATAAAGCTTTCTCCACCCAGATCAGAGGGATATTTATGGCTTTGGTGGGCGAGATTTTTAATGGGGCTAACCCTCCTGCCTCCTGGGCGTCCGCCAAGACAATTATCTTTCTAAAAAAGGATAAACCCCCTTTAGAAATGGGATCATATCACCCAATTACGCTCATTAATGGAGACTCTAAAATGTATGCCAAAATCTTGGCTTCCCGACTTTCCACTAAAGTTCAGCATGTGGTCTCCACATAGCAACACAGGTTCATTCCTGAAAGAGGTACTACCGATCACATTCGGAGAACCATCACCCTGTTCGGCGTGGCACAGATTTCAGGAGATCCGATTACCTTAATACTTATTGACGCTGAAAAAGCATTAGATCAGGTCTCCTGGCCATTTCTGTGGTGTGTTATGAAGAGGATGAACTTTGGACCCAAGGCCATTCAAGCCATCAAAGGACTATACCTTAATCCTACTGCTAGGGTACTAATAAATGGACAATTAACTGAACAATTTGAGATCATGCGGGGAACCCGTCAGGCTGCCCCTGTCCCCGCTGCTCTTTGCTATTTATATAAATCCTTTTTTATCAGAAAGCTCATTGATAACTCAGAAATCCCGGCTATATGCCAACATGGACTGCATACTAAAATATTGGCTTATGCAGACGATCTAGCTTTCGTCACACCCGACCCTGAGAAAGCTATAAAAGCCATAGAATACAAGGCACAAGGTTTTGGAAAGGTCGCGAGATACACGTTAAACAAGGGGAAAACCCAGATTATGATAATTAAGCAGATCAATTGGGCTGATCACAGAGTAGTGAAAAAGGCAAAATACCTAGGGGTAAATATCCTGGCAGAAACAGACCTAATAGTTAGAGAAATCTTGGACCCCTTGCTGCAGACACTAAAAAGCCAATGCACCGGCTCAACAATTTACATCTGACTATGGTTGGCCGATGCAACGACAACAAAATGCTGGTCTTCCCTAAAGTGTTATATTATTTTAGGACCATTCCTCTAGAGTTCACTAATCTAGCTTTACAGAAATTCGATCGTCTTTTTTCCAAATGTATTTGAGTTTATTCTCAACCTAGTAGGGCATTTAAATATCTATCTCTTCCCCTTCATAGAGGTGGAAGGGCTCTCCCAAGTTTGCGTGTATATTATTGGGCTACAGTTTTATAAGGATGTCCCATACTGCTCCAAGAGCAACTTCCTACCTCTACCACAGGGCTCCTGTCACCATACAAACTACTCTTAGGTCCCGAGGCTAAAGGTTGCCTGTGGCCAAGCTAGAGTTTGGTTACTTCAAGAGGGTAAGATTTAAGACTCTTATAGGAGCCTACAGGGTATTTACGGCCATGTGCAAACTCCTTGGGCTGGGTAGATTAAATCATTATACCCCTACTAATAACACCAACTTACTTGAAATATTTAAGGGATCATATTTCCAAAAATGGTTGAGCTCTGGGAGAAACACACTAGGGGCCTTGCTTTTGCCAAGTGGGGTTTAATCTTTTGAAGTACTTAAAACCAAATTTAATCTGGGCCCGAATGAGGTTTTTAAGTACTTTGCAATTATGGACTTCCTGACATGAAAGGCCGGGAGGCCCTCTGGCTTTGCTAAACACAACGTCATAGAGAGACTATCCACATCCACGGTACCCCGCTTAGGATCTATCTATGCGTTACTGAAGAGACTTATGCCTGATGACATTGCCATAACATGCAACAAATGGCATCAGAAACTAGGAATTACTGATAGTACCTTTTATCTGGCCATTCAATTTGCACAGAGCAATCTACTTTAAAAGGGCAATTTTATAAAACTTACTTTTTCTTAAATTTCACACCAAGTAGAATTGCCAAGTGGGGTACAGGCAAAGGCACGTATTGTCCCTGCTGCTCAGAGTACAGTGCAGACTCTGTGCATATGTTTGACTCGTGCATAGAACTAAGGCCACTGATAACCCAAATACAAGCTTTCCTGGGGAAAGTGCTATCACAAGATGTCCCGCTTACTCCCACGACTATCTTGCTGGGGCTACAAGACTCTATTAGTTGAGGGGAATGCGGGGCTCTAATTTTTGTAACCATGGCTGTCTATAGGCTTTGCATAACCTCTGCCTGGATTGAACCAAATGCTCCACCAGTTTCGCACTGGTTGTCCTGGTTATTATCAATAGGGAATTTAGAGAGGGCGATCTACGCCAAGAAGGGGACACGGGCCAATAAAAAGGAACTTGTCATCTGGGAGCCCCTATTTAGATGGCTCTCAGTCTCAGGTCAATCCTTAATGAACATCAGGAAGACTGAGAATCCCCATAGATCTGAGTGGATTTATGGTATAGTAAAACACTGCTTACTAAACCATTCAGCGACATGCACCAAACCCTAAAAGGGGGGGATCATATTGCACAGACTTGCCATTTTTGTATTTAAATATTAATCTGTTAGTCTGGCCTGTACACCAATATTTTGGTTTTTGCCTTGTTTTACTCTATGAGGTGCATCCACTTTTTGCACTTTTAACACCGGTCACTTTACCTGAAAAATCTGAAAAGAGGACTTACTACTTTGCACATTGCACTTTACACTGAAGTGAACACATTTAGGCTAGAAGGTGCTTTTTAGGTCTCGCTCGAGACCTATTGCTGCCAAGTTGGGTCTCAAGGGACATAGACCTGGGCACGAGCGCCGATTGCACATCGTGGACACGCATGCCCAGACCCCCGGAGCCGTGCACATCTTTTGCTCCACATTCCACATTCACAGCGGCAGCCTCTCACAATCACGTGTGCACTCAGCCACACTCACGGAAGCACACGCACCAGCCGGCCCCAGCTGCCCACACATGCACCAGCTGCACCCACATGCACCAGTCGCCACCAGCCACGCACACACGCACCAGCCGCCGCTAGCCGCCCACACACGCACCAGCCGCCCCGAGCCAGTGCACGAGCCCCTACGGTGTAAAAAAGTCCCACTCACCGGGTGTCATCTCTTCCGCCTCCATTGACGTGGCACACGCGGGGCTTCCCTCACTGATGGGAGCCCCGCACTTTCATCCACAGCCTCAGTAGCCACTTGTCTGCCGCCACCGCCGGGCTCCCTTTCAGGCATGGGAGCCCAGCGTCACCACTTTCATCTCGACGAGTCACTTCATGCACGAGCTTATGGCCCCGCAACAAGCATGACGCTGTCGGACTTCCTGATTTCGCGCCAGATCGGGCCAGCGGCTTGCCAGGAACTCAAGCGATTTCTAGGTACTTGTTGTCTTCCTTGTTCTGTTGCATAGTCTTGACCTCGTCCTGAAGCCGTAGTTGGTAAGTCCCTATAACTTTAGACGTGGCTCATTTATCTTACGATGGCTATTAGCGTCATTTCCTATGTGGTGTCGGAACCAATCCGACAGCTTGGTAGGTGCTAGATTGAAAAGGCCTCGGATTGGAGGGCGAGTCTTTCACTTTAAAAAAAAAATCTATTTAAAGTGTTGGCTCGGATTAGTCAAACCTCTTTTCCCCTTCACCTTCGTGTGGGTACAACCTGTACCGTATAGGTCGTGAAGAAGTAGTACAATGTTTTCACAAATGTAAGTCAGGGAGTACTGGTTCCCTTTCGTGTTCCTATCCTTCTGGTAGCTCTTGTTATTCGATTTGAGTTTGCTATAGCTTAGTTTTCGACTCGGGATCTAAAACTTTAAGAAAGGTCTTAAGCTGCCTTTTGGAGTGGTGTTTGGCCGTTTATTCATAATGTTTGCAAAGTTTAATCGGAACACCACGCTCGTCTTTGATATATATGTTTGGCAAATCTTGATGTATGTTTGTGGTTGGCAAGTAATGGTGGCAGTTTGACACCATTGTGTGTAAAGATGACTGCGGGTTTGGTCAACATTTCTCAGCAGTTGTAAGCTTAAAGTGCAAGTTTGACGATGGGAAATTGAACGGTGGTATTACTAAAGGTGTGCCAAGCCGTAATCAAGGGATGTCAAGTGTAGAATTGCTAGGGCACTTCCCAAGGGGAAGACCTCGGGGGCGCAGTAATATTTGTTTCGGGTAGAAATATGAGCGGATTTTTGAGGTTTTATTTTAAACTCTCCTTTAAATCAAGTCCTCTTCTGACATATATCAGAGGTTTATATTGTCGCTTGCGATTGCTATTGATATTATGTTTGGGTTCTAATCCGGGCCTTTGAAATTACGCGGCAGGAAGGCCCGAATTATGCGGCATTATTAAGTAAATTATGTCCGGAAGAAAAACTAAATTATGCTGATTAATGCAGCCGATTTTGCGTTGCCAGTACCCGATTGTCTTTTTTACACTTAAGGCTGCGCATTGGTTGCACCTTAGTACCAGTTTAACAGCCGAATACAGCAATAAGCAACAGAAATGTGACCTGTCAACTTCTGTAAAAGCAGGCCTTTCACTACACCGCAACATGGTACTTTGTTTTTATTAACCTTCAAACCATTAAACCTAGAAACATTTTTGTGTTAAATTCAGCAGAATTTGCTTGTATTCTGTCTAATATCTACCGACTCACGGAGGTCATGGAACCTGGATAAACCAATAGTCTTTTTTATATACGATATATAGCCAGTTTCCTATTTTGGTCAGATTCTGTGCTATTGGGAAGTCCCTTTTTAGGTCGCAACCTACCAGGCAAAAAGACATCTTGTGAAGTTGACCTGGGAATATATTCTGTCCATCGCTTGCCATTAGCTTAGTGGTTTGAAACTTGTGTGTTCTGCCTTTCTTTTTGCTGGCTTTATTTGCTTTAGGCTGTCGAGCTTGAGTTCGTACCTCCCCATACGAAAGCAGTATGTACAGTATTCTACAAACTCGTTTTCTGTAATAAACAGACCTCTAAATACTGTTTCGTTCTGGTCATATTTGCTGGGCTTTCAAAGACTGAGGTCAAATGTCACACTCTCTTGAGGTGCTTGTTTTTAGGTCTCTGCCTTGCGAAGATTGTGCAGTCTCGCTGGGAAGAATTGATGTTTTGCAGAGTGGGGCTTGAACCCGCCCCTCTTCTCCATTGGCTGGCTTCCTAAATGGAGGTCAGCCATTGGAGGAGAGGGGGGTGTCACTCCGTTTAAGCCCCGTCTTTTGGGGATTAGCAGGTGTTTTTTACTTTCTTTCTCTCCTCTTCCCATTGGCTGGAATTTTACATTCCAGCCAATGGGAAGAGGAGAGAAAGAAAAACACGCCCCAGAATCCCAAAATGATGCTCCCTTTCTCCGAAGCATTTCTACATGACCTCGGAGAAAGATGGTGGTGTGCGTGGCGTGGTCCGCTTTGCTGCCAACTACCCAGGGTAAGTACACTGGGGTGCGGGCTAGGCAAGACGAGCGCGCTTGGTCCCATTTGCCTAGTCTCCCAGTTACAATAATATAGAGCCTAAGCTCTCTATTTTTTTTTATTTGCGCGATCAGTGGTGGGTGCAATTGTCGCTGTGCTTCGCATTAAGGACACTCTGCTGCAGCGGTACCTGCTTGCTAAGCCTATTGTCTCCCATAGTGTCTACTAGTCCCTGCCAGTCGCTGCCATTGCATCCTCCTCCCTGATTGCAAATGCTATAGTCAGCACCACCGAAGCCTGCAATCCCTGCCGTCGTGGCCCCAGAGGAGGCGCGGCATGGAATAGTAAGTTGCGCACATCCACCCCTGTCCCCTAGGTGCAAATTTTTGATGGTATTACTTCATCATTTTGTAATTTACACATGGTAATATTGTCTGGGCAAAGATTTACTCTAATTAATACCAGTTTAACAACCAAATACTAAAATAAGAAACTGAAAGATGAACAGTTAGCCTTCGTGAAGGGCCTTCTACTGCAAGCAATTGTCAATGGAAGTGGGGTACATGTTGGGTTTGATCATAGTCATTGGGGGGGGTATTTTAGTGTATGTCACCGTATTGTGTACATTTTAGGACATGACATGTTTAAGTGGGTCATATTTTACTGTGCCTCGGTACCTGTGGTATATTGTGGGGGCATGCCGCTGGAATACATGGAGTTTCCTTCATAGTGCAATATGTGTTGATGCTTCACTGGCACTGTGTGTTGCGCTCTGTGTGTGTGTTGCGCTCTGTGTGTGGGTCTGTGTGTTTGTGTGTGGCATTTGCGAGAGATTAAGCTATTGGCATTGTAAATGACAATGGTCCTTAGCAATGGTAAAATAATAAGCAATTGTTATATAGACAACAATAGGCTGCTATATATTTATGTTCCTTGCCCAGCCGGACAGGGAATTTATTAACCAAAAAATATAAAAGATTCTTAGTCAAAATACATTTCTACAACAACAGTTCATTGCAGTAAAGCACACTCCTGTGCCGTACCGGAAGAAATAAGAGAATAGAAATAGAAGAGAGTGAAAGGGGTGTTTCAGGCAAAGGAAAAGAGCAGGCAGGGTACTGTTTCGAGTCAGAAATTAACAATATCGCCTGGAGTAGTACATACAAATTCAGATAAATATTGCTTCAATGTATGCCCACTCATAGGAGTCGACGTTTCGATCACACGCTCAATTAATAAAGGGGATCATCTTCAGGACTTAAATAATAGTTTTGCCTGGATTATAACGGCCTCGTGTTGGAGGTGTGGAATTTAGGTTTCCGTTGGTAATACCAAAGTCACGGGGGCTTTCCTTGAGAATGCAGGTAAGGGCTTAGTGCCTGTGGCTTGGGCTCGGTGGTGGAGCCTGAAAATACCCCTTTCACTCTCTTCTATTTCTATTCTCTTATGTCTCCCGGGACTGAGGCGAAGCGGTGGCGGTGATGTGCTGTTGTGTGATATATATATATATATATATATATATATATATATATATATATATATATCCTACTGGCGGTCGCCAGTAGGTAGTTATAGTTAGGATTTTTTTCAATGCAAAATCTCAAAATTCTATTGTGAATAACTTTGGCGCCGGTTGATGAATCTGCCTGAAAAATTCCTCAAATTTGCCTTGCGGAGCTTCGGTCCTTCCCTGAAGGTTTCGGGGGGGATTCGTCAAGTGGGGGCCGAGATAGAAGGGGGGTCCCAAAACGTGTTTTCCCCATGTTAATTTCCATAGGGCGGTCGACCTCACTTTTAGCCCGAACGGCTGAATGGATTTCCACCAAACTTGGCAAAATTGTAGGGACTGGTAGCATGATGTGCCTTTGCTATGTCTCAAGATATGTGCTCCAGTGGTTTTTACGAAAATTAACTTTGAAAAAATATATATTGGGCTACATTGGGCTATATATATGTTAAAGCCCAAATGTAGCCCAATGTAGCCCAATGTAGCCCAAAGATGGCCACCAGAGACAAAAAAAACAAATGTAGCCCAAATATCAGCCAGATGTAGCCCAACTATAGCCCAATGACAGAATGTCCCAGAGTGTTCTAAAGAACAACTAGAGCGCTAACAGTCTTACTTATGACAAAAGTATGGCACACCTGAAGTCATCTTGATTGGAATAAAGTGTTAACACTTAAAACATTTAATTTGCAAAGGAACAAAATGAGGGGGTTCATTTTGCCATAGAAATTATGATTAGTGCTGAAGAAAGAAAAATTAAGGCACATTTTGAGTGACTTCTCAAATCCTCTTATATTTCATTAAAAAAATTCTGATATGCAGTCTCCCAAGATGGCCACCAGAGACAAAAGAGCCCAAATGTAGCCCAAATATCAGCCAGATGCAGCCCAACTATAGCCCAATGACAGAATGTCCCAGAGTGTTCTAAAGAATAACTAGAACGCTAACAGTCTTACTTATGACAAAAGTATGGCACACCTGAAGTCATCTTGATTGGAATAAAGTGGTAACACTTAATACATTTAATTTGAAAAGGAACAAAATGAGGGGTTTCATTTTGCCATAGAAATTTTATATATATATATATATATATATATATATATATATATATATATATATATATATATATATATATATATATATATATATATATGTATATATATATATTCACTGAAGAAACCATAGGTTTCACACCAGTTATAGTTAGGAAATAGCATTTAAAAAACCTATTAAATTCATTGAAAAAACCATAGGTTTCACACCAGTTATAGTTAGGTGGAAATTTTACTCGCATAAAACCATTGAAATTCCCACGTTATAGTTAGTTGGACTCACTATAACTTGCGCGTGCAATGCACTGCTGATGACGTCACATATTACATCACTCATGACATGGTCAGTGACATCACTCATGACATCACTGATGACATCTCAAATGACATCACCGATGACATCATCCAGTGAATGTGTATCTTTCTGAAAAATAAATATTTTTTATATATGTAGATCTAAAGGTTGATGGAAGAATAAATGGGTAAATAAATGTCTAAATGGATGTTTTTTTGTGTAAAATTGATTGGTTAACTGACTTATTAAATGTATCTTAGTGAATACATATATTAGCGAGTAATGTTTAAATATTTAAATATCTGTATCTGTGTCTCACTTTGTGTATAAGTGGCTGCATGGGTTGGTGAGTAGCTACATGAGTGTGTATATGGGTTATTAGTTGTTTTTTTGAGTATCAGTATCAGTGTCTGTATGGTTCGGTGGGGGATATTACTTAGAGCACAGATGCATGAATGAGTGACTCACTATTTGTATGTACTTTGAAGACAGCATGTGTGCAAGACTGTATGGGTGGATGATTGTGTGTATGGGTGGGTTAGTGAGTATGTGTTTTTATAATTGATTGTTTAAGAGAGTAAATATGTTTCCGTTTCTGTAGAAGTATGTGTAGTGGTGTGTATATAGCAGTATAATCAAGTAAATGGTTTTTTTGATAGTTTATTTGCATGTGTGAATTTGTGTGTGAGTAACTATATGGATGAGTATTAGTGTGTAACAGGATGTATAGGTGTATGAGTACATAAGATGAGTAAGTACATGCATGAGTGACTATATAGAACTGTTGGTGAATGAGTGGATCTGTATGTAGATGTTGGAATTACCTAATAAGTTGTTGTAATTGGTATTGGTTTCTCCTTTTTTAAGAAAATGTTAGTTTCTATTTTTGAATGTGTGTGTGAAAGGTTATTTTATGCTGATAGGAGGTCTGCCACTTTGTCACAAGGATGTTGTCATCAGTGATGTCATTTGAGATGTCATCAGTGATGTCATGAGTGATGTCACTGACCATGTCATGAGTGATGTAATATGTGACGTCGTCAGCAGTGCATTGCACGCGCAAGTTATAGTGAGTCCAACTAACTATAACGTGGGTATTTCAATGGTTTTATGCGAGTAAAATTTCCACCTAACTATAACTGGTGTGAAACCTATGGTTTTTTCAGTGAATATATATATATGTTTGTGTGTGTGTGTATATGTATGTATAGTATGTATATATATACTATATAAGTATATGTATGTGTATGTATTTAACATTGAAGAAGCCGGAAGGTGAAACGCCTCTGTCAGTGCAGGGGGGTCTGCACAATAAAGCACTTTTCTCCAACGATCTTCCGTGTGCGTTTGCCATTGGCTACGTGAAGGCTATGTCTGGTTGTTTGAATATTTGGCGGTTCACCACCACCGGAGTGAGCACCCGGGACGGAGGCAAAGCGGTGGCGGTGATGTGCTGTTTTGTGATAGATGTATATATATATATATATATATATATATATATATATATAAATATATATATATATATATATATATATATATATATATATATATATATATATATATATATATATATATATCTATATATATATATATATGTATAATATATATTATAAAGAATACATACAATATAACGAAGATCAGGACCGCTTGACTTTGCCTTGACTTGCTTTATCTCCAGCTATTTTTTGCCTAGTCCTTGAACAGCTACTGTAGAGTTGCAGGGAATTGTTCCAATTTAAACATGTTTTGTTTTTTTTGTAACTTCACTTTCAGATGTTCCTACTCATTAGATTGGTCTTGGTTTGTAAAACACTCGAAGCGCAGCTGGAGATTTGAAGGAAAGGGGTGGGGGAGATTCGCAGTGTGCCAGAAAGATAATGGAATAGACCCTTGTTCTCAAGGCTGCACATTGCTATGCTAAGTGACTAACCTTATCCTGCACGACCAGATGCCTCTCTTTCCATGAATTTCCTTTCATTGCCAGTTCTTTATAGAACACAGCGTCTATGCGGGAGAAGAGAAGTAAGTATCCATGCTTGGGAGCACTTTGACGGCTAAGAAAGAAGTACTTACTTGCCCGGGTCTTAGCACTGAGGAACGATTTATTATCCGTTAAAGCCAGCCTTTTGTGAGAAGGCATTTGCAAAGCGTATGAGAGGCTTCTGAGAGCGGGTCATGGCGACATCATAATGCTGCTGCCAGAGCACACTTACGTGGGGGTCAGCGGGGCACATCTTCCGTGTTGCACATTTATTTTTAAAGTTAGCTATCTGCCAGGCTGTCAGGCAGACAAAGAGCCTTCACTCTGTTGACACGAAGGTCAGAATAATAACACAAATGCATGACAACCGGACGCCGCAATTGTTCACGAGTGGTGCTCCCACGCATGTCATAAGAGACCTCTTCAGCTCTGCTGAATTGTAAGCAGCCCTGGTGGTACTTTTCTAAATGTCTTGCAAGCTTTTAAATGGAGTCACGAAACAGGGCAGATAAATGCAATCTGAACACACTAGAAATCAGGGGTGAGGCTTCCATTGGCGCAGCAGGTACAGCGGAACTGGGTCAAGGGGGCCGATGAGCCACTGAATCCTGATTATTTCTGTATTTTATAATCCAGATTACAGCAAAGGGGGCATTTAATTTCTTGCACTAGGGCCCATGACGCACTGACTACCTACTGCTAGAAATATGCCTGGTTGTGATGATGACACTCAAGGTTGGCCTGTGCTAATGGCCAGAACAGACATTGAAGAAACGAAGAATCAACATCGACAAAGCCAATAGTTTTGTCCTTAATAAACTGCAGGTGTGAATACTTTACAAGCAGGAGTTGAAGAAGACCTTCTACCTAAGGAATCACCACAGGCTCTCTCACTCGAGGCTAGAATGAACTTCAAAATAGGGTGTATACCAAAGTCTATTCGCCTGAGTCTGTCCACCTAACTGGATGAACTGAAAATAACCGAAAGGAAAAGAATCACAGGTGCAACCAAACATTTCTCCTGGAAATCCCGAAAAGCAGAAAGACTAAAACCATCAAGCCAACTTTCCTATGTTTAACAGAGGGTATGGAGCAGCCCACATAAACATGTAAGGATCATCGTAAACCTACTCCTATTCAGTAAATCCCTACAGGCTTTCCTCTTCAAACTCCATTTAAAAACCCAGGGCCGCATTTATGAGAAGTGTTGCATTGCTGCATGAAAGCAGTGATGCGCCCTCCTTGTGATGCGAATGATGAGTCATATTTACTGTATGACGCATCATGTCGCAAGGAATGCAGATACGTCAGTATTACTGACGTATCTGTCGGCGCATTGCTGGAGTTGTGTTGGAAGCGTGCAGCAACTCCAGCAATGTTCATTTCACATTGGGCAAGCACGATGTGAAAGGGCCTGTGTCACCCTTACGCCTTCCATGAGCCAGGTGTACGTTTTTGGCGCATTGGCATCCTAGAAGTGGTGCAGCGAAATCTCAAAGATCTTACTGTGCCACTCCTACGACCCTTTCTTGCAGGGGAACACCCACCTTGCATACATTGTACGTGATACAAGTATAATGTAGCACAGGGGTTTACGAAGTGAAGCATCTGCCTAGATGAGTCACTTGGTAAATTTGGCGCAACATGATGCATTATTTACACCGCCGCTTGCAGAACGGCATCTGAATGATCCATTGTGCTACAGAAAGGCCTCATCCCAGGAACTTAAATTAATCAAGGATCAGATTTTTAAGGCACTAGCCCAGTGGAAGGGAGAATGACTGATAAGCAAGCATGAATACAACTTTCTTAGGAATGATCATCAATTACTCAGACTTTATATTTTATCCCAAAGGTGCACAAGCAAGTAACTCTAATGCCTGGAATACCAATCATTTCGGCTCAAAAAAGCCTTCTTGAAGCTATGTCTAAGTATGTGGACTTTTATCTACATGAATATGTAGAAAATATTCCATCTTTTATTAAGGACACCGGCCAGTTTCTGAGTAAATTGCAAGAAGTCACCTGGAAGGAAAACTATTACTTCATAGTCATGGATATATGTTCCTTATACACCAGTATTCACTACACTGATGGTCTGAATGTGGTAAAACAGTTTTTATCCAACAGGAATATACAATTCTCCAAGCACAATAATATGCTGCTAAGACTGATTGAACTGTGTTTGCTAAATAACTTCTGTTATTTAGCAGGTGCATCAGCAACTGCGCGGGGTGGCTATGGGGGCATGTTTCTACCCCAGCTACGCGTGTTTGCACGTTGGCTGGTGGGAGGAGCATGTCCTCAAGCACACTCACGGGGAGCAATTCACCACCCATGTCATCAAATGGTGGCGGTTCATCGAGGATGTGTGTATAATTTGGCGTGGATCGAAGGAATCAGCACAGGATTTTGTCAATGCTATTAATGTCAACAGTTTAAATTTAGAGTTTACTGCCACTATAAGCAATGAGAGGGTTGAGTTCCTAGATGTTGAGGTCTATATAAATAATAATACCATCCAAACTACACTTCACAGAAAGGTGACAGCAGGAAACTCGACTTTGCATGCCAGCAGCTCCCCCCCCCCAGACACCTAATTAAAAGCATCCTGTATGGGGAATTTTTACGAATCAAAAGAATTTGCAGCCATAACATAGATCTCACACAATGTCTAGCAGAATCAGTACAAAGATTTCAGGCACGGGGCTATAAAACAAAGGACCTGCAGACAGCTTTAGCAAAAGTGAATAACATCAGTGGAGAGGCAGATTTGCCTAGTACAGTCCATGATTCAGGAATTGAGAGAGAGAAGAATCCACAGAATGAGGATAGTGCAGTTAGATTAATAACTACTTACAGCCGCCATGAGAAACAAGTCAGGAACATTATTAACAAGAATTGCTTTATACTTAGAACTGACATTACTCTCTCCTCAATTCTGAAAGAAGCACCAGCCATTACTTTTAGGAGGGCACCCTCCAGGAGGGATTCGCTGGTCAAAACTAGCCTGGAAGTGTGTACTACTAAGCATTGGCTCTCTAATAGGACAGGATTTTATAAGTGCAGCTCCTGCAGGATTTGCAAGTTCGGGGTCAACAAACAGGAATACACAGATGCATTTGCACGTATCCCTTTTAAAACTAAGGGGATGTTCACCTGCAAAACCGAGTATGCGTTGTACGTACTTGAATGTTCATGCCATCTTCAGTACGTAGGCAGCACTAAGTTGCAAGTATTCAATCACATTTTGTAAAACTGTGTGCGATTGTCAACTCAGACCCCAGCTATCCGGTTGCTTAGCATTTTAAGCTTGTCCATCACAACAATCTAAATGATTTGAGCTACTTTGTGATAGATGCAGTACCAAGGTCATTAACCCCTTGTGTGCTGCCATCGGCCATTGACTGGCAGTGGCACTACCTCCCTAATGCTGCCGTCGGCCAATGGCCGACGCAGCCCCACTCACTCTTCAGAACGCCTGCACCGTGGTGGAAAAACCGCTGCGGTTAAGGCGTTAAGAGTTGGTAACAGGGAAAAGAAACTACGTCAGTTGGAGACACAATACATTTTACAACTCGATACCAATATACCAAATGGCCTTAATACTGAAGAGGGTTTACATAATGTTTTATAACAGTTGTTTTTAAAGTTATGTATTTATGATATGCATTCAGATCCCTCCATTTCAATACTGCATCTGTACCTTTCTGCTGTGTATAGGATCTGTGGCCGTGAATAGTTTTAGCTTTTTAGCTCGATGTTTTTTAGATGTATTTTAGCTCTATTTTTACCTTGTTTTACCTGGTTTTACTCAGGTTTTATGAGGTTTTTATCAGGCGATTTTAAGTTGAGTTTATAAAGTTGTATATATTGGTGTATTTATTTGATCCGTTAATTTTTGTGATACCATTGAAATGTGGCCACTTATAGGTCTATCAAAATATGCGTGTTTGCACTACTTATGTTGCACATTGATTAGAATCTGAATCTGTTCCCTAATTGATGAACTTATATGAAGTTATTGAGGATGGTCTCTGTTGTTTGGCTTGATACATTTGTGTATATTATGTGTTTTGCACTAGCACTTTACAAATATGGAAACAGGGTCTGAGGAACTGCCCAGCCACCCATTCACTTCTATTATTATTATTTTTGCGGTTGGATCAACTATGAGTAAATAGTTGGTCCTTGTTTACTTTTATCACAAGCACCATTTTAAGCACAAGCACTTTTTGTTTGCACAGAAATTGCACTTTATTTGATCAACAGATATATCTGCCATCAGGGGAAACGTTAGGTATGGCCCTGTGTGTCATGTTGGATTGATGGTAACTGATACAATGCATTTTGTGGGCACTTGCCCTGTATTATGAATGCATTTTTCATGTATTTTTATTGTTGGTGGTATTTAAATGTATTTATTTGCATCTATAAATGTATTTATTTATATTTAACTGCATAAATTTATTTACACGTCTAGTGATATAATGTTACCATGTAGTCGAAGTTATTCTTGCGTGGCACAGCAGTAGTATGTTGTTCAGCTTCATTATGCGAGTGGGAGGGACTGCTCTCAAGGTGTCGCTATATAATGATCTTATGGGTCATGGCACATCATCTGATCAATACCAGGGAAACCCGGTTGAAACGCGTCATGCTGCTGAATACACAATAAAGCATTGGATTCTTGAAGTACTTTGTGGTCCGTACCTGATTTTCTGAAGGAAGAGGAATTCTTGTCAGGATCAAGGTTACTTTATATATATTATGACGGCGGTCCTGGGCACAAAATAAACATTGAATAGCACCAAACTTATAGGATTCCAGTCCTGGTAAGGAGCACCATTCCCAGCGGATGAGCTTACATGGGAAGGCTGAAGATTGAAACCTTTTCAGTATTACCAGTGCTGCACTCCATGACAATAGAAATGAACAGAAACAACTACCCACCTACTCAAGGTGCAAATGTATGACTATATGTCCCACAATGCAGCACAAAATACAGATACGCTGTTAGGCAAATCCTCAATAAAAGGCTCTGGCAAAAACAGTCAGGTGACCCATCAGTGCCGTTTTGTAAAAGCCCAGGAAGAAGAGGCGCCATAGCCTCGAAACGCGTCGGCTTATTCCAAGGAAAAAGGGAGGCGTCTATGCAAGCTTGCGAGGACTCAGCCCGGATGGGAGGGGTGCGGCCGAGTGACCTTACCGAAGCGTGAAGGCGTTTGTTGAAACATATATATATATATATATATATATATATATATATATATATATATATATATATATATATATATATATATATATATATATGTGTTATATATATGTTTCAACAAACAAAGTTGTGGCTTAGGTTTATCAATGACCTTTTTGTAGTTTGGCATGGGACTAAGGAGGAGGCAGAAGGGTTTGTGGTCAAAATTAACAACAATGATCTAAATATAAGATTTACTGCTGAAATAAGTAATACCAGTGTTAATTTCTTAGATACCAAGGTGTATATTAACAACAACAATCTTGAAACAACCTTATTTCGAAAGAAGACAGCGGGAAATTCGGTATTACATGCCTCTAGTTCTCACCCCCGCCATTTAGTAAATAGCCTCCCTTATGGCGAAATGCTTAGAATTAAGAGGGTCTGCAGTACACACGACGAACTGCATTAGGCCCAACTACTCAGCAAGGAACGATTTGTAAAAAGAGGCTACTCCAGACAAACTATAGAAAATGCCATTACCAAAACAGCCACACTAGCCAGGGATGATTTACTGATTGGTAAAAAAGTTCAAAATCAGCATCAAAACCAAGCTGCAGAGGAGGATAAAGGTTTCCACCTGATAATAGGATATAGCAAACAACACAAAGCAATCCAAAAAATCATCCAGGGGGAATGGTCTATACTACTGAGTGACCCCGTACTAGGACCCCTGCTACCGCAGTCCACTACATACAGTAGAGCTCCCTCAATGCGAGATTGCTTGGTGGTACCAGATCCTGAAATAATAAACAAACCAATCTGGTATCAAAATTTAAAGGGATTTAGAAAATGCACAACATGCAAGGCATGCACACACGGGACCAATACAAAAATGTATGTAAGTCCATTCAAGTCCAAACCATACACAATCAATAAAATGTTAACCTGTAAAAGTGAATATACAGTATATGTTCTAACATGCCCATGCGGGCTCAGCTATGTGGGCAGCACCAAGTGACAGGCACATGTTAGAATACTCCAACATCTCCGTGCCATAACTAATATGGACAACACCTATCCGGTGGCTCGACATTTCAAGGCATGCCACGGATCTAACAACAAAGGGTTGTCCTATTACTTAATAGATGCAGTTCCTCCCAATAGGCGAGGCGGCAATAGAGAGAACAAACTACGCAAGTTGGAGACCAGGTACATTTTATTATTAGATTCGAAACATCCAAATGGATTGAATCTAACGGAAGATCTTTATACTTGTCTGGAATAATAAGAACTAACAAAATTCCCGTTCAACGTGAAAAATGACATGTCAGTGAGTGCCTTACATAACAATCTCAATAACCCAATACCTGTCGGAGGACACACAGTGTACATATAGATGAATTTTAGGTCTATTTATTCAACAAAATTTTAAACATGATGGTTTATATAGTTGTTTTTTAAATGTTTGTAAATTTCTTAGGATGTTTTTAAATATTTTTAAGAAATTAACTTGTACATGAAATCATCTGACAAGGTTATGGTGACTTGTGAATACTTGAAAAGTCTAAATTACATTATGAGATTGATTTTGGGACTGACCCAAGTAGTTGTATCCTTGAAGTTAGTGTATTTAATTATATAATAATTTTTTGAAAACCAATATGGAGGTAGATTGATGATGATATGAAATTGATATGTTAATGCTTGAAATAGAGTAACTTAAAGAGGTAACAACAATGACATGAGAAAAGATTTGTCCAACAAGATGGGTACAATGATGAAATCAATCAGTAAACTTAAACTCAGTGGGTTGCAGAGAAAAAACAAATGTGAAAAACTAATGAATATGATTTTAAATCACTTGCACACCATGAGCACAATTTAAATGAATTCGCTATGTACAATGACACAGCTCTATTTAACTACAGTTACAACTGAAACCTGGCTACTGTATTTTACAAAGAATGTGTCTATTATTGATTGCCAAAAAGGTTTGAAATGTACAATAGTGTATTTTACATGTATTTTTACATTTTGCCAAAATCGAAATTTTGAGAACTGATATAATAGCTTGTTCAGTTGTGAAACAGCGCATAAACAGAAAGCGCTGAGAGTATTTTGTTCATTTCCATAGTGAAACTAACTCACGTGATTCTTAGAATCAATGCACTGTCACTTTAAAAATGCCTCCTGAGTGAGAACAAACTGTCGAGTGAACAAGCGGCGTTCGCGCTGCGAAACGCGTCTCAGACAACTTGGGTGAATAAAATTTGAAGGCACACAAGCTTGGGTCCGTGTCCTGTTTTGCTGGCATCGCGTGGGCAAAGACGCAGCGGCGGCGCAGGATTTGATCATATTTATATATATATATATATGTGTGTGTGTGTGTGTATATATATATAGAAAGAAACGCTCAAACTTTGCGGTTCTTGGGAATCTCTCCGGGCGGTAGTGCCGGGTGGCGAAGTATTACTGTTTCGTGTGCTAAGGGCTAAGAATCGTAACTTTTGGGAAACTAGATCAGCAACACGCTAATGCGCGGGAGTGTCCCGCTTCGTAATTAAAGAATCTCTAGTTTCGCAATACCTTTTTGGTCTCCACGCACCAGTGTGTCGGGATTGGCAGCAGCTCAAGGATACAATTGCCACTAACCTTCACCTTGTGACCAGCAAGAGACGACGGTAGATGATAGGCCTCCTTCTTCCTCCCGAGCGCGACACCCAACAAAGGAAGATGAACCCTCTGCGTGGACTCGCGCCCCGGGGAAAAGGGAAGTAGGTAAAATAATATAGTGCGATGTCTCCAGCAGGTCCCTTAAGTCTGGTCAAAAGAACTGCTTTACACAGGCAGGACATCCACTCTGCAGTGGGAGAGAGAATTGCACAATATGTAACACCTATCTCTTCTTAAGGGTAGTCAAGATATGCAATATAACGTGGAATGCCCTTACCAGAACTGACACCGCAAAACAGGGATATTCCTTCCCTTTCCTCTCATAACAAGTTCAAAGACCAAAGGATTTTATAGTACAAAGCAAAATTCCAGGGATTGCTTAACCAGCAATATCAGGGTAGGTCTCGTGTTCAGCAAACAAAACAGAAGGGTTCCCAAAAAGGCAGTGCACAGTGAAATACAAAAGTAACGTTGTCCTCAATGTCCGTGTTGTTCCTGCACAACACAACACTGGAATCACACTGTTCCGGACGTCTCTCCTATACGGAGTTCACACTAGTTTGTGGTAGCTAGCTACACCTGAAACTGGCATTAAACGCGGAACGCGTCTTTGACAGCAGACGCGTTCAAAGCAATGCCGTTTTCCCCCAGCTACGCGCAATAACCAAAAACGCGAGTGCATGCGTTTTTTACTGCACCGCGGCTTCTCTCAGTAATCTACACAATTCAAGCTCAGGGGCGGAGGAGGCGAGCCCGCGCTCCTGCCGCCTCAATACCTGTGTCCACTCGATACGAAAACACGAAGTCCCGAACATCCAAGGCTTGTGCTCTTCATGCTGAAATCCGGCGGGGAACACCGTCCGCCATTCCTCAGAGAAACCAGAACAATTGACAAGCACCATAGCGGCGGAAGGGAGGTGCTTAAGTGAGTTCCGCCTTAGGCCACATGTTTCCTGCCTCTAGGCATTCTGGGAGTCGTAGTGTTTATGACTACTACCTGCCTACGGGGCCGGACAGTAAAATGATGAGACTTTTGGGAGTGGGAGTGGTATGGGACGCCCCCTGCTGGCCATGCAATCGCTACACAGTGTCCTAACCATTATCATTGCGGCATCAGGAACCGCTTACATAAGCGGGGAACGAGGGTAAAAATAAAAACACCACATGACACGGGTCTAGCTGCGAGACTGCTGCAGCTGACCATAGTGCTCCGCAAACGTGCAAAGAATATCAACACGAGTTTCAGTACAGACTTTGTTACATCAACTACAACATGGAAGAAGAGGGTGCCAGACGCAAAGAGGCACTAACATTATTTGCAAGAGCTCCAGGCAAATCAACAGGAGTGAGAAGGACAACAGAAAAACCAGAGAGTGATACATTGAGTATATTATTCAAAAAATATGAGAAACTAAAAAAACAAGAAACCTCAAAATGGTGGGAGGCCATCTCACTACAGGACTATGTGGACAAAGAAATGGTCCCACGAGGCCTACGAATTTACATCACGCCTTCTCATGAATCAATGAACCCACAAATGTTACAAGATTGGGCAGCCAATTCATCAAATAGCTCCAAAAATATGCTTTGCATCTTAATAAAATACGCATGGGAAGACCGTGAAAAAATCCTATTGGAATTAAAAGAAATAGAAAAAGAATTTCAAAACAACTCAGAAGGAGACAAAATCACCAAATTTCGGGAAGAACTGAAAAGTAGACTGAAAAAATATGAAGATGACATAAAGTATAGAAAACAAAGAAAATTACACAGAGACTGTGGAGACTATGAGAGAGGTAGGATCCTAACGTACAGTCCAAAATATGATCATCTGTACAAACAACAAACCAACCCTAATGAAGCAGTACCCCCATCAGACAATGGGGAAGATCAACAAGAACAACTAACAGCTACTGACTCTGACACGGATGGGTCCATACAAACAACAAGCTCGGTATCTGATATAGTGGTCACCAAAAAACAGGCCACTTTTTTAGACGAATTCAAGGTCCTCAGGTCCCGCAGAATCAAGGAACAAACTCAAACCAGGAATACCACACCGCAGAGGACACAGGCACGAGGCCGAGCAAGAGGAAGACCAAGAGGCAGGGGCGTTCCAAAAGAAGACGTCTCAAAGCAAAACAAAGAAGCAACAAACAAAAAGCCTGTGGGAAACAAATGTGGGGGCTACAAAAAGGGAAAACAATGATGGACATCAATATGGTAAACAGAACCATCATTAATCTTTCGGATAGACCTCTAAGTGACTCTGATAAAAGCACGCTATGCTAGGATTGTCATTTTGTCCAACAGAGCTGTTCAACTATTCTAATACTCGAGTTGATATTTTCAAATTTTTAAGAAAATTAAAACTAAAAAAATGGCACCTGATGTACAACAGGAAACCACCAGATGGGGGAGCTGATTTGTCTGAAACTATACAATTAACAGTAGGAGACAATGAAATGCTACATACTGTATTTGAATTAGGAGATGTACCTAGAGAAGATACTAGCAACGTAGAATCACAAACTCTGGATGGTATCAGAATGGACAGGGCAGCCCATACTAATTTTAGACCTAAATCTGTTTTCTGCCCCATTATGCCCCATGATAACATTGATACCTTCCACAAGGTGGTTACTAGAGAGCTCACCAAGCACAAACACAAAGCTGTTAACAGTACGAAACACAATTTCAACCTTACAAAATCACAAAGGGATTTTATCGTATCATTAGCAGAAGATGAAACGATTGTTATCAGACCCTCTGACAAAGGGGGAAACATAGTCCTCTGGGGATGTGAGATGTATATTGCTGAAGCCCACCAACAACTGAATGATGGAAACTATTACTGTAAAAGTAACACTACTGAATACAATCAATGCATCACTAATACATGGGAAAATTTAGAAAAATGGCAGAGGGATGGGCTGATTACTTGGCATGAGTACTGCTTTCTTAAAAAAGATTACCCCAAATTGCCTATCCTATACCTTCTACCGAAGGTACACAAGGACTCTAGGAGACCACCTGGAAGACCTATAGTGTCCTCAATAGGCAGAGTTAATGAAAATGTATCTAAATACATCGACCATTTCTTGAGAGATTACGTCAATGCGTTGCCTTCACATATTGAAGACACCAAAGACTTCTTAAACAAAATCTCTAATATAACATGGGAGGAGGGGCTCACACTCATGACTATGGATGTGAGTTCCCTCTACACCATAATTGACCACGAGCAGGGTATAGCGGCATGCCTCCACTTTATGCAGGCGAGAGATATATCTTACCTAGAACACACGCACATGCTTGTAGAGATGATGAGAATGTGTTTGAACAGCGACATCTTCATGTTCAATGGAGACCTCTACAGGCAGGTGCGTGGGACCGCCATGGGTTCTAGCTTTGCGCCGAGTCTGGCGAATCTGTTTCTGGGCAAATGGGAGGAGGAGATTCGTAATGACATACAGCTCAGCTTGGAATTCAGCAAAGTTAGGACTTGGATCTGTTACATCCATGATTTATTCATAGTGTTGAACGGGTCCCAAGTGGAAGCCCAGAATTTTGTCAGGAAATTGAATGAGAACATATATAACATCACGCTCACTCTGAATACCAGCACTCATGGTATTGAGTTTTTGGATACCAAAGTCACAGTACAAGATGGTAGTCTTACAACCATATTGTACAGAAAAGAGACTGCTGGCAACAGCCTCCTTCACGCCCAAAGTGCCCACCCTGAAAGTCTCAAATGGAGCATACCCTACGGGGAGCTCCTAAGAGCAAAACGCAATTGTTCTGATGAGAGCCTTTTTGAGTTAGAGAAAACCACTATGCTCAATAAATTTCGTGAAAGAGGTTATCCGGAATGGGTTCTTACCAAGGCAGTCAGCAAGGTCAGTGAAAGAACAAGAAAAAGCACCCTCGAACGTAGAATTCCTACATCAGAAACAGAATCAATCACAAGACTAATCACCACTTTTAATGAAGACTCCAGGAAAGTGAGCAAAGTGCTTGTTGATAACTGGAATGTCTTAAAAAGCGATAACATCATAGCCCCAAAGATAGGGGACCGACCTTCTGTTACTTACAGAAGAGGCAAAAGTCTAAGGGATATTCTAGTGAAGGGTGACATCAGCCCTAGAGGAAGTGCAAGTACACATAACCTGAAAGGCTTCTACCCTTGTGGACACTGTCGTGCATGTAGATCAAGTACCATGGTGAAAGAAGTGGACATACCAGGCGCCAATAGGAAACACAACATAAAACAATTCTTGACATGTAGCAGCAATTTTGTGGTATATGTTTTAGAATGCCCGTGCAAACTTAAATACGTGGGCAACACCATATGTATGGTAAAAAAGAGGGTCCAAGAACATCTGCGGGCAATTACCAATGTTGATAAAAACTATCCTATGGCTCGCCATTTTCAGTTGAAACATCAGTCCAATAATGCCTTGTTGAAATACTTTGCCCTAGAACAAGTGAACATGAGTGGCAGAGGGGGCAATAGATTGTTAGCCTTGAGAAAACGAGAATCTCGTTGAATAATGGAGCTTGAGACTAGATTTCCAGTGGGGCACAACTTGCACGAAGAGCTGGCAACCCATCTCCATGAAACTTAAATCAGTATGAATCTAACATTTCTGTTGATGTAAATATGTCTGTTTCAAATGTCATTTGATGATATGTATGATTATACATGTTTTTTAACAAGGTTTTTAATGCACCTTTTCTCTCTGTTTAAAATTTACAGGAGGAAAAGGAAGGGACCTTTCACCAGCTCACTTTTATAAGATGCACGGTTCCCTACCCCTTTTTCTTCACAAGATTAGACCTTCAAAATGCACAAGATAAGGAAAAGGCTAATATCACTCTATCAGCACTATATGAACCCTCTTCTATATTTTGTCTCTTCTTTGAAACTACATGGTAGTAGTTAAATTAATATATTTTTTGTTAAAAATCATTGATCGTTATGTCACATGGTTTACATAGAGGTACTCGGGGTTGTTTTCTTTCTCTCCCTTTTTTTGCAAGAGGTTTGAACATAACATCACCGGATGGTGATGGCACAGTAAAATCTGTGGCTGGTAATTAGTAGGCAAATATACGGGCACTAGTCCGAGAGCATAGAAATTATCGGCACTAGTCCGAGTTCATAATGTAGCGTTTGACAAACGTACCTTAGAGCTTAAATAGAAACAGATTATTAAACCTATATGGCACATAGCTCTTATTTTTGACTGTTTTCCCTCTCTAAACTTCGATCAGAGCGAAATACTTATATGCAATATTGCAGAGAAATTCTATACAATCATGGTGGTTTTCCTGTAATTTCGTGTGATGTTTAGAATAAGTCTAAAAATCTAAAAATCAGAATTGGACTTATAAATCTATTACATGAATTATGTTTTACAGGATTATGTTTATGTATGACTCAAATGCCACATTTATCATGTAAATAACTGGTGTTTTGCGTATGTCAAAGTACGTTTTGCTACCTCTAGACTCTGTTACAAGATGGCTGCCTTACTTTCAGTCACAGTCTATTGTTTTGTAATGCCTCTTTTATGTTTACTCACCTAACCACTTGGGCCAATTGCAAACATTATTTGTGCACACAGCGGTACACGAACATTATCGTGTGATCAAGAGACCGGTGGGTCTCGAAACGCGTAGCGGTAACTAAGTAATAAACTTGGTGTTTTTTCACCCTCCTTCCGAGTGCACATCAAATCCTTTGCGGGAACCTGGATCTTTGTGAAAATTTACTGGCGCTGGGGCTCTGCCGTCATATGCGCCACTATATATATATATATATATATATATATATATATTCAATGAAAAAACCATAGGTTATAGGCCATATATAGTTAGGAATTAGCATTTACAAAACCTTATTTTACTCGCATAAAACCATTGAAATTCCATATATAGTTAGCTAACTATAAGCGCTAACTATATATCGCGCACCCGCAATCCACTGCTGATGATGTCACATATTACATCATTCATGACATGGTCAGTGACATCACTGATGACATCACTGATCACAACATCCAGTGATTGTATGTGTCTGTAAAGTTTAAATATGTTTCACATATTGAAGAATGAGTGGATGTATAAGTGTCTGGATGAAGAATTTAGTAGGTGCATGACTGACTGTATGAGTGAGTGATTAAATGTGTCTCACTGAGTACATGGGTTAGTGACTAAACTGTCTTAATTCGTGCATCAGTATGTTTGATGTTGTGTAAGCTGCTGCATGTGTTGATCAGTAGCTATAAGAGTGGCCATATGGGTTATTGATTGGTTGCCCAAATATTTGAATGGGAGGCTGAGTGTGTGTGTGGGTGGCTGGGAGGTGCGTGACTCTGTGCATAGATGTGTAAGCAGTTGATTCACTAGGAGTATGAGTTCAAGAGTGCATGTGGAAACAGCTATATGGGCGGTTGACTGTGCATGGGTGTGTTGGTGAGTGAATGGATTTCTCATTGCTACATGTGCAAGTAAGTACGTATGTAAAACACAATACATGTGAGAGTTGAGATATATAAATAACTGAACATAAGAGCCAGTGAATGTGTGAGTGGCTGTATCGATCACTGTGAGCTTGTATCAGGGATTATATAAGAGAGTAAATATGTGTTATTATATGTTTGAATAAGTAAGATGTGTATAACTGTATAGTTGAGGTAATGGAGGTGTGATTGATTCTTTGCATGACTGACTAGGTGTGTGAGTAACTCCATGGATGAGTGACAGTCTGTGAGTGTCTGTTTATACTGAGTGTATGTAAGGTTATATTAGAGTCTGAAGAGATTCATTGTATTATCACATGAGTGATGTGATCAGTGATGACAAATGAGATGTCATCAGTGATGTCATTTGAGTTGTCATCAGTGATGTCATTTGAGATGTCATCATTGATATCATTTGAGTTGTCATCAGTGATGTCATTTGAGATGTCATCAGTGATGTCATCAGTGATGTCACTGACCATGTCATGAATGATGTAATATGTGACATCATCAGCAGTGGATTGCGGGTGCGCGATATATAGTTAGCGCTTATAGTTAGCTAACTATATATGGAATTTCAATGGTTTTATGCGAGTAAAATAAGGTTTTGTAAATGCTAATTCCTAACTATATATGGCCTATAACCTATGGTTTTTTCATTGAATTTTCAAGGTTTTGTAAATGCAAATTCCTAACTATATATCCACTATAACCTATGGTTTTTTCTGTGAATTTCATTGGTTTTTTAATAGCAAATATGAAAAGCTTTAAAATGTCAAGTACGTGATAGATAAAAACATTTTCGTATTTATGCACGCTGATGTGCTTTGAACGCTGCCCCCCCCCTCCCCTCCGTTGTAATCCGTCGTACCTCCTTGTCTCTCCATTTGATTGATTGTTGTCCAAGCATTTACTGTTTTAGAATTGGTTCTCTTTGGATCATTCTCTATTTACAAACAAGCACAAAGTCGCAATACTCTGTTTAGTCTTTGCAGATAGTGAAAAATCGTGTAAAAAAAATAAAAGTAATCGAGCAAAATCAGTAGGCCACTAATTGGATCTCTTTTTGACCTCGCTAAAATAGAAATATTAGGAACAACCCTTCTTGAGAAATACGAAAATAGTGACATGAACTGAGCTCCACACCATGAGGGCTGCAAGACAGCTCGGCTCCATCACCCATCCCGCACAAAATAATGACAAACCCTATGCAAATATTAAAAATATAGACAACACACCAGCAAAGAAACAGGGTAAAACATTTTATTAAAAAACTATTTACATAACGTTGGTTTATAAGATGATGTCAGTAGTGGACCGATGTGTGAATAGATCGAAAACAGCACAAGGCTCCAAGATCCGGATAGCAAGCTCCTGGATGTTGGGTGCCATAGTTTAGAGTTCTGAATTTCAGCCTTTTTCAATGCCTGTGCTTTGTTGAATCAAAATGGCGGCTTGACACAAAGCTGACTCAAGCGTTGCTACTGATGCTATGCAGACCAAAACTGGTTTTCAGTTTGTACATTTTTCTAGATTTTTCAATCCAAGTTTGGTTGACTTTGTAGAACGATGGCTTCAGATTTTCAACATACGGTGTGGTGGCGCTGACTGGGAGGGGGCGCTTCGCTCCTGCCCCCTCCCCAAGTAAGATTTTCATACGTGAAAGTACGTTAATGGTTTTGGTCCCTGAGATGCTTCGATGTCACTACCATTCTCAAATAGCATAAGTTCTAGATGTTGGGTGCCATAGTTAAGAGTTCTGAGCAGCGCTTGTAACACTGTCTGAAGCTTATTTCCACCTACTGCAGCTTCACTATTCTCAAAGTAAGTGAGTGTCGTTTGTGGACCTGACTGCATTAGAAAACAATGTGATATGTTACCTTCCTAAACAGCTTGACGGAGGCCCCTGAGGGACGCTGTGATGGCCATGGACTCGGAGAAGACGCTTGGCTCCGACACCCTCCCCAAGTCTTATAGCACTGGTGTAGCCTGAGATCGCCCCCGACATAGGCGGCCGGCTCCCGGCGGTACTTTTTGCCTTTTGATGACTCTTCAATTCTGGACCTTGTCCCACAATCCGTTTGACCTGAAGACAAGCTGTAGTGGGGCGCCCCTTTATCGTTTTAGTTGCCATTCCGCCCGCTTTTGCTACACTGTGCCTCTTCCGCCATTCAGCTGTTTTCCGCCCGCTCTTGCGACTACAGCGTCTCGCTCACCATGTAGTTGAGATGCGCCCGCTCTTGCGGTGCAGCGATAGGCGGCTGCCACAGGACTCTCAAAATGGCGGCCGGCTCTTCGGTTTTGGGCCTGGTCCACTGAAATGGCCCTGGGACACCTTGGAACTCGGACGCTTGTCTGCTAGGGCTTGGGTCCCATTCTCGAAAAGCGTCCCCTCAGCCGTGAAGATTCTACAAAAGTCTTGGGGGCCTCCGACTCCCGCAGGCTTCTGGTGGGGAGCGGCTGCCATGATTGCTCGTGGAATGGCCACGACGGAGCTACGAGATGGTAGTGGTCTCATGCTGACGCCAGCTTTAGTGTGAAACATCCAGAAACACTGTAGACTACCAATTCGATCAGTTCCGGTAGCGCCCCAACATGACCCGGAAGAGAAGAACTTGCCCTCCCCTCTTTGACTGATGGTTCTTGTTGCCTGTCCCCTCTGTTGTCATTTAACAGAACTTTTTGGACTGCTGAAAGGGGTTGTGTTCTGAACGCTGGTTGGTGGAGACATTTAGACTATATTCTTGACCTACGTTGTCGCGTAATGCGTTTTATGACACGCCGCGTTAGCGCACCCGGAAGTGATCCGAGGCGCGGCGCGCAGCGCGTAACGTAAGCATAACAGGTCATGTGACTTGTTAATAAAACTTTTCATTGGTTCATTTTACTTTTGTTAATTTAATGATGAAAAGCTTGGTCTTATGACCTAAAAATTACGCTTTTTATTATTTTCGAACAATATTTTTTTTTCAAACATATGTTATAATATTCCAGGCTAATGTACTTTCCCGGAAAATTTACAACTGTCTTGCAAGTAAAATATATTCCTTTTTCGAGAAAAAGGGCGTTTCTTCCTTCCATGACGGAGCCGTTGAGTAAAAGAGATTCGGCCTGCTGTCTTAGTCGCCGATACGCCTGATTATCAGATTCTTATCGATCACTTTATGTTGCAGACATGAAAAACACAACTGCCCTTGACCATTTATCTTTACTGCGTTCCTACATATTATACCTTTTATCCGTCATGTAATTGGACTGCTTTATTTCACTTGCCTTTTACTGATTCCAAAACAGTCACTAAAAGTAAAAACTTTACAAATGAAAATACTACTACCGTGTTTTGTTTTAAAAACCTTTATTGTGAAAATGTCAGTATACAAATACGGGCCTATAACCACGTGGGCCGGCCACGGAGCAAACTCAAATCGTATATGATGAGGAGACATTTACACTGTAGAAGAACGTAACGAGCGGGCCATTAGGTGACAAGAACAAAGGTGTCTAACAGTTGCGGAATCGGTGGACGTACATTTTGTAATTAAAATACGACAGGGCCACTTACAATAACATTTTCTAGATATACATTTGCGGGCAAAGAGTTACGAGTCCCATTTATACCGGCGCCATTTTGGGCGAGGCCGGGCAGGTCCAAGATATAGTCAAAATGTCTCCACCAACCATCGGCCAGACCAGAACCCCTTTCGGCCCTTTATGTTACAAGATGGTGTCTTCTATTCAGAAAATATTGGTGGCAGCATTTTGAAAGGAAACAGAAACAGCCGTTCTCCTAGTGAGTTTCACATTGTTACATTTAGGAAGAATGTTGAAGAGTAGTATGTGGAAAATCTGAAGCCATTTTTCTACAAACTCTCAATCAGACTTAGATGGAAAAAAAACCTGAAGAATGTACAAACTGAAAACCAATTTTTGTCTGTATAGCACCAACAGTAACGCTTGAGTCAGCTTTGTGTCAAGCCGCCATTTTCATTCAATCAATAGCGTCCCCCTGCACACATTCAGGGACCTGGTCGTGTCTTTAGATGAAACGCATTGTAGGAAAAGAAGCAGAAAGGAAAAGGAAAAAATTTCCGCCGGACCTAGTGAAGCTGCAGCAGGTGCAAATAAGCTTCAGACAGTCTTACAAGCACTGCTCAGAACTCTCAACTGAGGCACTCAACATCCAGGACTTGCCATTCGGATCTTAGCGCCTTGTATTTTTGTTTTGTTCTTGATGGAGGGGAAACAACAAAAAACAGGCATTGAAAACGGCTCAACTGGAGCAAAAAAAAAATTACTTCTTGGGTGCATTAGGGCATTTATGATTTTCGAATGCCGTATTCATCAGGTTGATGCTCATGTTGCCATAGGACAGCATAGCACCACAGTGTATACAAGTTAACTTCATATGTTCAGATGAGGCAGGTGGCATATTTAGCATTCACCTTCTTTGATCCAGGAGGGATGGAGAAAAACTGCCAGATGAAACTTGAAACTTGGCCATCCAGATCTCGGCACATCGGTCCGCTACTGACAGTGACCGCAACTCAGCTGGACACGCCGTCTTTCGGCGCAGCATTGTAGGATGGCCACACCAGTGCGGCAATTTGCTGGACACCACATCGGTGCCATCCGCATCTCGACGCGTTGTGCTGCCTTCGGCCTATTCGCACATCGGTCCGCTACTGACAGTGACCGCAACTCAGCTGGACACGCCGTCTTTCGGCGCAGCATTGTAGGATGGCCACACCAGTGCGGCAATTTGCTGGACACCACCTCGGTGCCATCCAGATCTCGGCGCGTTCATTCATTCAATAGCGTCCCCCTGCACACATTCAGGGACCTGGTCGTGTCTTCAGAAGAAACGCATTGTAGGAAAAGAAGCACAAAGGAAAAGGCAACAAGTTCCGCCGGACCTAGTGAAGCTGCAGCAGGTGCAAATAAGCTTCAGACAGTTCTACAAGCACTTCTCAGAAATCTCAACTGAGGCACTCAACATCCAGGACTTGCCATTCGGATCTTGGCGCCTTGTGCTGGTTCCGACCTATTCACACATCGGTCCGCTACTGACATCACCTCATAAGCCAACGGGGCACCCCACGCCGACTTCCGGCGCAGCATTGTAGGATGGCCACACCAGTGCAGCCACTTGCTGGACACCACCTCGGTGCCATCCGGATCTCAGCGCGTTCGAGTCACTGTGCCGGAAGAGTAACCGGAACTCAGCTGAACACGCCGTCTTTCGGCGCAGCATTGTAGGATGGCCACACCAGTACGGCAATTTCCTGGACACCACCTCGGCGCCATCCGGATCTCGGCGCGTTCGAGTCACTGTACCGCAACAGTGACCGCAATTCAGCTGGACACGCCGTCTTTCGGCGCAGCATTGTAGGATGGCCACACCAGTGCGGCAATTTGCTGGACACCACCTCGGTGCCATCCGGATCTCGGCGCGTTGTGCTGCCTTCGGCCTATTCGCACATCGGTCCGCTACTGACGCCGCCTCACGTGCCAACGGATTTTCTACGCTTTTTGTAGCCCTATGTCGCATAACAGGTCATGTGACTTGTTTATAAAACTTTTCATTGGTTCATTTTACTTTTGGTTTCCTAAAGATGGAAGGCTTGGTCATATGACCTAAAAATAACACTTTTCATTGGTTTAGAACATTTTTTTTTCCCAAACGATGAAAGCCCCACCTTGTTTCTGGATCATTCAGACTGAAGCTGGCGTCAGCATGAGAGCACCACCATCTCGTGGCTCCGTCGTGGTCATTCCGCGAGCAATCATGGCAGCCGCTCCCCACCGGAAGCCTGCGGGAGTCGGGGGCCCCCAAGACTTTTATACAATCTTCACGGCTGAGGGGACGCTTTTCGAGAATGGAGCCCAAGCCCTAGCAGGCAAGCGTCCGACTTCCAAGGTGTCCCAGGGCCATTTCAGTGGACCAGGCCCAAAACCGAAGAGCCGTCCGCCATTTTGACAGCCATGTGGCAGCCGCCTATCGCTGCACTGCAAGAGTGGGAGCAACTCCACAACATGGTGAGCGAGACGCTGTGGCCGCAAGAGCGAGCGCAACTCAGCTAGATGGCCGCCACCTGGGGAGACCCGTTCACGCCGCCTCCCCCCCCCCCCCCCGGGCCGCCGCACGCCAATTTTCGGAGCAGCATTGTAGGATACCAAAACCAGTGCGGCAGTTTACTGGACATCACCTGGGTGCCTGTCGTACATGTTGTGTCAGCCATGTGACACTGGACACAGACCGCTACTGACGAGGCCTCCCCCCGCACCACCCGGGACGCCCCACGCTGTTTTTCTGTGCTGCATTGTAGGATCCCTAAACCAGTGCGGCACCCAGGCGACATCACCTGGGTGCCGTCCAGAACTCTGCACGTTGTGCTGCCTTGGGACTATTCGCACAACAGACCGCTACTGACGAGGCCTCCCCCCGCCCCACCCGGGACGCCCCACGCCAATTTTCGGAGCAGCATTGTAGGATCCCTAAACCAGTGCGGCACCCAGGCGACATCACCTGGGTGCCGTCCAGAACTCTGCACGTTGTGCTGCCTTGGGACTATTCGCACAAAAGACAGCTTCTAACCATTGTTGCTTTTTGTGTTAATAAATGTTTAAATGTTTTTAGTTTTTGTTCTGTTCATTATCGTTAAAAGTTAATAAAGTTTTATAATCTTACTTTGTTGGAGTGTTATCTATTTTTTGAAAAACGGGTGAATGGGGCCTTGAATCGGGTTATTGTCATGTGTGGGCTTTGGAAGTGTGCTGCTGCAGGATCGGACATTTCAAACTCAAATGCACGTTCTTTTTCTTACCTTTCCGAAGCATGGAGCGCAATAGCAGGCAGAGAAAGGGTGATGCACGTGTTGAACACTACCTGACCTGGCAAGTTGCTGGCAGTGCCCCCCCCGCCCGCTCCTGAAAGAGGGCACACACACACCGCCGCCCCGAGTACTTCAGAAATCTTTAAAAGACCATGCGCTTGTTCATGAGGCTTAAATGGTTTATCACCTCTTCTAGAACCCCTACATCGACCCTCTGACGTTTCATGGAAAAATTACCATGTAACACAATACCAAGCCCTATCAGCTGAAACCCCCAAGGAATCGTGGGGCATATTAGCAAGGGGGTTTATCTCCCCTTTTTTGGCTTTAAAAACCATGAAAGCGGAGATAAAATTATTTCCCTATTATCAAGCTGTCGCTAACACCAGTTAGTGACACCTAAAAGGAGATAGCGACCATCTTGGGCCCGGCTTTGCATGTCAGTGATACTTATCACTAATGACATGCAAAGTGGCGTGCCAAGATGTTAGCGACTGGAAACAGTCCCTAACATCGCTACCTTCTATTACCAACTTTTGGAGATATTCGCACTAAGCGCGAATATCTCCAAAAGCTAACACCTGCCCTGAGCAGGTTTTAGCCATGTTATCCAATGGGAGGTGGATAACATGGCTAAGAGCATTAGGTCGATAATACATGAATATCGCTGACTTTTCTGCGATAATAGCAAGGTTTATCTGCGATAAAAATCGCCGATGTGCGGCGATAATTTTTGTCTCTAAACAAGTTATAGACAAAAATTATCGCTAGTTGTTAGTAATATGCCCCCGGGTTTTTGCTTGCAGAAATCGGGAGGCGGGAGACTAGCACTGAAATCAGTACTCACACGCCTGAATCAGGAGGATTGGCATGTCTGAATTCTCTACAGCTGGGGCCATAAACTACATCCGCAGGGGTAGGTGATAGCCTGGGACCAGCCTGGCATCTAAAATGGCTGCCGTGCACGACAAAATTGTGGCATTCGAAAAAAGGCAAGATGGCGCAGCCGCTGGAAGAGATGTATCAACATATATCAGCCTCCTCAGCCACCCTCAGGAAACATAGGGGATTAGGATACGTCTCCCGCACCCCCTTATACCTAGTAATTTAATTTACGAAGCACAAAATGGCGAATTCCCGTTTCGCTACCAGTTTGCGGCCCAGTTCGCGGCCCGTGAAGCGCTTCTACCGTGAAAAATCATTTTTTTTTTCTTTTCCCCACGGGTCCCTTTAATAACCCCAACAACATTCCTAGGGGGTCAAGAAGGGGATACCTTGCCCCCTTTCATTAAATTCACCCTTCGTTTTTCACCTCTTCTTCTCTCTCGATCCTACCGAGAGACAAGATGGCGGCCGCTCCGGACTGTCACGCAGCAAAAAAAAAAAAAAAGCTCACGCACAGCCGCTGGAAGAGATGTATCAACATATATCAGCCTCCTCACCCACCCTCAGGAAACATAGGGGATTAGGATACGTCTCCCGTACCCACTTATAACTAGTAATTTAATTTACGAAGCACAAAATGGCGAATTCCCGTTTCGCTACCAGTTTGCGGCCCAGTTCGCGGCCCGTGAAGCGCTTCTACCGTGAAAAATCATTTTTTTTTTCTTTTCCCCACGGGTCCCTTTAATAACCCGAACAGCATTCCTAGGGGGTCAAGAGGGGGATACCTTGCCCCCTTTCATTAAATTCACCCTTCGTTTTTCACCTCTTCTTCTCTCTCGATCCTACCGAGAGACAAGATGGCGGCCGCTCCGGACTGTTTAGAATGTTGACAGACACCGGAGAGCCAATCAGCTTTCTGCGCGCAAAGTTCCGATAAGCGAAAAGTAAGCGGACCGGATCGCTGCCCAGAGCGCTGTTACAGATATATATCTTGATTTAAACGTTAATTTCTCAAAAACTACTGGAGCACATATATTGAGACCTAGCAAAGGCACATCGGGCTAACAGTCCCTACAATTTTGCCAAGTTTCGTGCAAATCCATTCAGCCGTTCGAGCTAAAAGTGAGTCCAACCGCCCTATGGAAAAATGAATGGGAAAAACACGTTTTGGGACCCCCCTTTTTTCTCAGCCCCCCCTTGACGAAACCCCACCAAATTTTCAGGAGCTGCTCAGAAACAAAATGTGCCATTTTCCTGAAAATTTCAGCCGATTCCATCCACAAACGCCAAAGTTATTAGACATAGAATTTTCAAAAGTCCCATAGGGAATTAATCCTAACTATATATACCTACTGGCGATAGCCAGTAGGTAATATATATATATATATATATATATATATCCATTTGACGCTGCCCTAGAATTGAGGCGCCACTCACAGACGTTTTACAACCTTTATTCCTTGACGGTAGCGGGGAAAACAGCATCTCCCATCCAGCAAAGTTAAGTGTCCATGCGCGTTTTGGGCTTCCTCAGCCCTTGATCACTGGTTGCAGTCGGAGGCACAGCTATGCAATTCCGTGCCGTATTTGCAGCGCATGGGTTGGTGAGTAGCTACATGTGTATGTACATGGGTTATTAGATGTTTTTCTTAGTATTGTTTTGTAATGCCTCTTTTATGTTTACTCACCTAACCACTTGGGCCAATTGCAAACATTATTTGTGCACACAGCGGTACACGAACATTATCGTGTGATCAAGAGACCGGTGGGTCTCGAAACGCGTAGCGGTAACTAAGTAATAAACTTGGTGTTTTTTCACCCTCCTTCCGAGTGTGCATCAAATCCTTTGCGGGAACCTGGAACTTTGTGAAAATTTACCGGCGCTGGGGCTCTGCCGTCATATGCGCCACCTGACTCGGGATTCATTCAGGAAGAACCCCTGCTTGCTTTTGGATATCTATATATATATATATATATATATATATATATATATATATATATATATATATATATATATATATATATATATATATATATTCATTTGACGCTGCCCTAGAATTGAGGCGCCACTCACAGACGTTTTACAACCTTTATTCCTTGACGGTAGCGGGGAAAACAGCATCTCCCATCCAGCAAAGTTAAGTGTCCTTGGGCTTCCTCAGCCCTTGATCACTGGTTGCAGTCGGAGGCACCGCTATGCAATTCCGTGCCGTATTTGCAGCGCATGGGTTGGTGAGTAGCTACATGTGTATGTACATGGGTTATTAGATGTTTTTCTTAGTATCAGTATGAGTGTCTATATGGTTTGGTGGGGGTATTACTTAGCACATAGATGCATGATTGACTGACTCTCTTTTTGTATGTGTTTTTAAGACAGCATATGTGCAGGACTGTATGGGTGAATGAGTGTGTATATGTGTATGTTAGTGAGTGAATGACTGTCTCACTAGTGTCTTTATCAGTAACTACATATGTTTTAATCTAGTATATGTGAATAATGATGTATATAAGTGAGTATATGTGAGAGTAAGAGATTGTAAGAGTTCCTGTTTAAATAAGTATGTGTTTCTATAAGGGATTGTTTAAGAGAATAAATATGTTTAAATTTCAATAGAAGTAAGGTGGTAGTGTGTGTATAGCTCTATATGCAAATAAATGGATGTTCAATTGTTTGTTTGCATGTGTGAGTATGTGTGTGAGTAACTTTTGGATGACTGTCGGTGTGTAACAGGATGTATAGGTGTATCACTACATATGATGAGTGAGTATATGTATGAGTGAGTATATTGAACTGTTTGTGAATGAGTAGATTTGTATATAGATGGTGGAATTACAGAATTGGTTGTTGTAACTGATATGGTTATCTCCATTTTTTTTAAATTTTAGTTTCTATTTTTGAATATGTGTTTCAAGGGTTACATTACAGTGAAAGGAGGTCCGTCACTCTGGCACAAGGATGGTGTCATCAGTGATGTCATGAGTGATGTCACTGACCATGTCATGAGTGATGTAATATGTGACGTCATCAGCAGTGCATTGCACGCGCAAGTTATAGTGAGTCCAACTAACTATAACGTGGGAAACCTATGGTTTTTTCAGTGAATTTCAAAGGTTTTTTAAATGCTAATTCCTAACTATAAGTCTCAGTTTATAAGTAAGACTGTTAGCGCTCTAGTTCTTCTTTAGAACACTCTGGGACATTCTGTCATTGGGCTATATTTGGGCTACATCTGGCTGATATTTGGGCTACATTTGTTTTTTTTGTCTCTGGTGGCCATCTTTGGGCTACATTGGGCTACATTGGGCTACATTGGGCTACATTTGGGCTCTAACATATATATAGCCCAATGTAGCCCAATATATATTTTTTCAAAGTTAATTTTCGTAAAAACCACTTGAGCATATATCTTGAGACATAGCAAAGGCACATCGGGCTACCAGTCCCTACAATGTTGCCAATTTTTTTTTTTGTATATTGTTTTTTTTTTTTTTTAATTTTTGCCTTGGAGCGCTCCCGGTGCGCGCCCCGGTGAGCGCCCCGGAACGCGTAGTTTTATGAAGCGCCCCGGGGCGCGCACCGGGGAGCGTCCCGTAAGCGCCAATATCGCGAACGAAAACATGATCGTGACGTATAGCGTAGCCGCGTCCGCGTGATACGCACGGCGTAAGCGCACCCGGAAGCACTCGAGCGAATACGATCGCGCAATGTAGGCGTCCGACGCGCTTACGCGACACGGCGGCCCATGGGGCGCGTAGCGTAAGCGCGTTGGGTCATGTGACCTGAAAATAATACTTTTCATTGGTTCATAACAGTTTTGGTTTCATAATGATGAAGCCCCTGGTCATGTGACCTGAAAATAACACTTTTCATTGGTTCAATACATTTTTTTTTTCAAAAGGATGAGACCCCACCTTTTTTCCTTATTCTGACTTTGTCCTTTGACTTAGGAAGACCTGTTAGTACCTCTCTGTACCTTTTTGATCTTTATAATGGCTTCAGTAGCAGCAGCAGCTGGTGCATCTGCACCACCACCACAACCACCAAGAGGACCACCACAAGATATCATTGGTGGTCAACAAGAGGAGGAAGATGAGGAGGAGGAGGAAGAGGGGAGGAGAAGATGGCTTGAAGAACAAAATACCCCATACCAGCCAAGACCACACATTATTATTTTAGTTTTTTTTTGTTTTTGGAAGACCTTTATTGTGCATAACATTGTTGCCATACATTGTACATTCCGTGACATGCAAGGGCCGGTTGGGCCATATATAGTTAAGAGGATCCGTAGTCGATTGACACAGCCATTTAGCATGTAGCCCGGGGGTCCGGCGGCGATATTCATGAACATATATGGACAACAGTTTGGTATTCAGTTGTATAAATGATAGGTCTACATTTTATATTTTATTATGAACATAAACATTGCAGAGTTAGTCAAGCATTAGTGCTGTTGTGTTCAGCACTCAGGTCCCCCCTGAGGATCTGGGTATCCGCAGTGATTAGACAATGGTGGGGGAGCTGTCTGCAGGTGGCGGTTCAGACGAGTGTGCGTAATGCCGACGCAGGTGTAGCAAGATGTGTGATGGTATAGCTCACTGAGGAATAGAGCAAGTGGTGAAGCTTGGCGTGGCATGTTCAGAGCCATTGTGTATGGAGACCAGGATGTCTGGTGGTGCGGTGTATATGCGTCTCTCCAATGTTGTAAGTAGGAGGTCGCAATGTAAAAGACGGGGGGGGGTGATGATAGGTGTATTGCATATCCTGGTCATGTCCTAGCGTGGGTGGGGTTCTGGTGTGAGTCTGCATCTTACTGCTGTCCTTGGGCGCTGTCGCGGCTCAGCAGTCGGCAGGCGGTATGAGTTCTGTGAGAGGGCCGCTTCTTGCCAGTTGCATGATGCAATGGTTACTTCCGTCTGCAATAAGGGAGGGGGTCTGGTCGGGAACTTGACCAGTAAGGTAACTAACCCCTATGTCTAGATAACTGTAGGAGAGAAAGATCTCTGTAAGTGGGGAAGCAGATGAGATCAGGGGAGGGAGAGGAGGGGGGGAGGACGGAGATCGATATGGGTTCCGGTCGGGGGCAGCTGGGGTGGGGCGAGGTGCAGCTGGGTGTCTCGTACTGCAAAACAATGGGCACGGGGGGGAGAGGGGACACGCGGCCATGATCACTGTTGTGGTCGTCAGTTTGTGTCGTCGTAGTGGCAACAGGGCTTGCCGCTTCAGGTTATCCCTCGTTCCTGGCAGGCGCGCTGGTATGTCTTAAGGAGGTCGTCCCAGATTTGGGCGATGGGGAATTTTCGAAGCCCTGCGGTTTCCTCCCAGAGGAGGACCGTGCTTTCCGCACGTGCCCAGTTGGTGAAGGAAGTGTGCCAGTGTCGAATGTGTGGGGGGGCCGCGGCTTTCCAATGTTTAGTGAGTAGGCGTTTCGCCGTTATGAGACCCATGTCCCAGAAGCGCGCTTGTACCTTGTTAAGTTTTGTGCGTCTATATAGACCCAGGATGCACGCCTGCCATGTGTGGGGTAGTTGTTCGTCAGTGTCGTGGGTGAGTAACGCTGTGACGCCGTCCCAGTATGGTCGTATATTTAGACAGTGCCACAGCATGTGTAGGAGGTCTGCTCCATGTAGGGATCAGCGTTGACAAGCAGCAGTCGTGGTTGTGAAGTACCTATTAATTTTGTCGGGCGTGAGGTAAGCGCGGTGTACAATGTAGAATTGAATGATTTTAAAGCGGGGTTGCGTGGAATGTATGTCGGTCCGGCCAAAATCATCTCCCATTCCTTGTCAGTCCAGTCCCGTCCTCTGTCTGTCGCCCATTTTCCCGTAGCGGCGTCGTTGATGGTTGTGAGTGTGTCTGCAGGGCTTGCGCTAGCCTGTGGATGATGTGCGAGCCGTTGCCCATAACGTGCAAGTATTGCACAAAGGTGTGCATCGGCGGCTCCACTGTCATGTCGCCCCAGGAGGCGTTGAGCGTACGCAAGAGGGACGCATGTAAATGGAACTGGCCAGCTGGGAGGCCTGTGTCAGCTGCCAGAGTCGCAAAGGGGAGCAACTCTCCATCCGCATACAGATCGCTAAGCGTGTCTACGCCTGCTTGCGTCCAGGCTGTCAGGCGTGTCTCAGTCAGTGCACGTGTCGGGCCCGGAGTGCCCAGTAGGGACAATATCGGGGCATATGGTGTCGTTGTTCGTGTGAGTTTCAGACATCTCAGGAAGCACTTGCGTGCTACTGCAAGGTGCAACTGGGGGGGGGGGGGGGGCAGGGAGCCTTGGTGAGTGGGTGGAACAATGTGCAAAGTTGGGTTTGTGTCCAGGCAGCGGTGTCCGAGGCAGTGTCATCCAGATGATCGCCGCTTAGCCATCCCGTCACCCATTGTAGTTGTGCTGAAAGGTAGTACAGCTCCATGTTGGAAACCGCCAGGCCTCCCGAATCAGTTGGCATATACAGCTTGGTCAGCGCCACTCGGGGCGGCCCGAATTCCAGATGAGGCTGCGCTGCAGGACCTCCAGGTCTCGGAATGCTCTGCCAGGCACATACGTGGGAGGATTGGCGAAGTAATATAGCAGTCTAGGCAGTACAATCATTTTGGTCAGCACTATTCGGCTAGGAACATTAAGGGGCAAGGTGTTCCAGAAGGTGATTTGTGCCCTAATTGAGGCGATCGTCCGCAGGAGGTTCCCTTCTAGGACGTCTGTCGGGTCCCGGTAAATTCGTATACCTAGATACCGAAAGGTGGTAGGGTACCATTGTAATCTCCCCCCGCCCAGGCGGATGTCGCACTCGGGTGTGTCCGGACTGAAGGGATAGGCCTCGGACTTGGCCCAGTTGACTCGCAGACCCGACATCTCCTCAAATGTCCGGAAGACGTCAGTGAGGGAGGCCGGGATGTCAGTTATGTCTCTAACGTACAGCAGTAAGTCATCTGCATAGAGTGACACTGCGTGCAGGCCGTCCGTCAACGGTATCCCCCATTCAGGTCCCTGTGTCCTGAGAATCGTGGCCAGGGGTTCCATGGCTAGCGAGAACAGTATGGCCGAGAGGGGGAAGCCTTTTCTGGTGCCTCTCCGTACCCGGAGCGCGTCTGAAAGCAGTGCGCCCGTGCGGACCCGAACTGTCGGTCTATCATATAGGAGGCCCACCATAGCCACGTAGTCATCTCCCAGCCGGCACTTCTCAGTAACTGCTCTCAGGAACGGCCACTCGACCGAGTCAAAGGCCTTTTCCAGGTCCAATATCAGGCACCCTGCCCTGGGTCATTGCTGAACAGCGTACTTTTGTATCCGGAAGAGGCGACGGATGTTGTGGGAGGTGTGTCGTGTTGGAACAAAACCATTTTGGTCCGGGTGAACCAGATGGGGTATGTGTGGAGCCAGTCTGCGGGCTAGTGTGGAGGCCAGGATTTTGTAGTCCGTATTTAGTAGCGCTAGGGGACGGTAAGAGCCCATCTGTGTGCAGTCTTTATCCGGTTTGAGGATAGAGATTAGAGTGGCTTCATTTAGCGTTGGGGGTAAGGCCGCGTCTTCCACAGCAGCGGTGTACATTTTCAGTAGTTCCGGGACAAGGATGTCAGAGTTAGCCTTGTAGAATTCGGCTGGAAGCCCGTCCGGTCCCGGGGATTTGCCGTTGGACAAGTTAAATATAGCTTCACGGATTTCGTCTGGGTCAAGCGTGGCCCCCAATTCGGTCTGCTGGGCAGGTGTGAGTTGTGGCATCGGCAGGGGGGAAAGGTAGCCAGTGATGTCAGGGCAAGGGGTTGCTAGTCGGGAGCGGTATAGTGTTGTGTAGTGGGTGGTGAACGCATCGTGAATGTGTCACTGAGTGTACAGTAAGCTTTACCCCTCCACATGTATAGCTGTTACAGGGGTCACGCGATTTTCCTGTGATATCAGCCAGGCTAGGAGCTTGCCAGGCCTGTCGCCCAGGTGATGTGTCCTTGCTGAGTGCGCTGCATAATTAATGTTGCGCCGTCGTTCCAGTAGTCGCCCGTGTTCCGCTTGCGCCTCCCGTAGCGGATCAGCATCCCCCTCAACGGCCTCCTCCTCCCTGTCAAGCAAGACAGATTCCAGTCTAGTCAGATCGCCTTCCAGTTGGTGCCCTATGCGTCCCTGCGTTCTCAAGCAGTGGCCTCTGATCACTACCTTGAAAGCGTCCCATTCTACCTGGGGGGAGGACGCCGTGTCTGTGTTTTCCTCGAAGTATTGGGCAGTGCGTGTGAGGAGGGAATCGCGGAAGGTCGCATCAAGCAGCAGTGCGGGTTGTAGTCGCCAGGTGGGTACAGGGGGGCGTGGGCGTTCCCAGGATAGAGACAGAAAGTGTGGGTTGTAGTCCGAATGTGTGCGGCCCATGTATTGCGCATCTGTTACTAGAGGTAGGAGTGCGGTGGACGCCATGAACCTGTCAAGGCGGACATGTAGGTCGTGGGCGCCAGAGTAATAGGAGTAGACCCGCACTCCGGGGTTGCGCGATCTCCAAACATCTTGGAGGTCCCACTGCGCAGCCCACCCAAGCAATGCTTTTGTGGCGGCTCGTGTGGGCGCATGAAGTGTGGGTGGGGAGGAGCGGTCTAGTGTCGTGTCTAGAGTGCAATTGTAGTCTCCGCCCAGTATCCATGGGATCGCATGCCAGGTCGCCAATGCGGTGGAAATGCGCGTCAGGAAAATTCCCTGATCGACATTAGGGGAGTATAGGGAGACCAGAACCACTTGCTGCCCATCTAATCTACCCTGTACAGCAACAAATCTACCCTCCTAGTCTATGATGGTATCGGTGGCCGTCCAAGGGGTGCCAGGACGAACCAATACAAGTGTGCTGTGAGCATATGAGGAGTAGTCCGTGGCATAAAGTTGGCCACGCCATCTG